>NW_027185761.1:25758845-25985384 GCF_028583685.1 Petaurus breviceps papuanus | reverse complement strand
ATGTATTCATATGCCCATATACCCTCCTATATAGACATATATGTATGTATACATACATATATGTCTATATAGGAGGGTATATGGGCATATGAATACATATGTGAGTGTGTGTATATATGAGTGCAGGTATACATAGACAGAGGGCACAGGACCACTTGAATAGGAAGGGATGACACTTAAAAGATGAAATTGAGAAGTGAGAGAGGAATATAATGAGAGGAGATGGGGAGAGACAGAATGGGGTGAATTATCTCATTTAGCAGAGGCAAGGGAAAACTGTTACAATGGAGGGGAAGAACATGAAGGCAAAAGGGAATAGGTTAACCTTACTCTCGTTGAATTTGGCTTAGTGGGCAATGACATACACACTAAATAGGGTGTCTCAATCTACAGGAGAGTAGGGGGATAGGGAAGGAGAGGGGGGATGATGGAGGGGAGGGAAGATTAGGGGGGAGGGAAGTTAGAAGCACACACTTTTGAAAAAGGACAGGATCAAAGCAGAGAATAGAACAAGTGAAGGGCAGGATAGGATGGAGGGAAATATATTCAGTCTTAGACAATATATCCACTATGGAAATGTCTTGTGTAGCTACGAGTGCACAACCTATATTGAATTGCTTATCTTCCCAGTATGGGTGGGTGACAAGGGAAGAAGGGAAAGAATCTGGAATTCAAACTTTTAATATCAAATGTTTAAATATATATTATTATTATTATTTTTACATGCAACTAGGAGATAAAATATACAGGCACTGGGGTATAGAGATCCATCTTGCCCTACTGGAAAGTCGGAGGGAGGATGGGAAGAATATAGGAGAGAGCAGATTGGGGGAGGGGATATACAGTGGGATCGCTGTTTTGGGGTGATGGGTAGGGGAAAGACGGGGAGAAAATTTATAACTCAAAATCTTGTGGAAGTGAATGATGCAAACTAAAAATAAACATAAAATTTAATTGAAAAAGAAAAGAATACAATCCCCAGGGCAATGAGTTTTCAGCTCCGGCCCCTAGGTGATCGTGAATGAGTCATTGTTCCTCAAGGCATCGACTTCTGTGTCCAAGAAAGCTCTTCCCTGAGAAGGTAGGGAATAACCTATGAGAATCACAATCATGCCCTGTGAACAGAAAGCACATGCCTACCAGAAAAATATCTATTTTTTCCTATACTTGGAACTATATCACATCTCATTCATACCATGAACATTTTTAAGTGCCTGCTAAGTACAGTAAGGATATAGAAAAGCAGTGTAGCCTAGCACATAGGGAGTTAGCCACAGATTCAGGAAGACCTAGGTTCAATTTCTGTCATTGGCTGTTTGACTCTGGGAAAATTGCTTAACCCTTTGGTTCCCATGCAAATCCTTAAGACCATAAGTTGCAGAGCAGATGCTTTGGTAGAGGAAGTCCCCTCACTGGGAGTTCTGTATACCAATGAAATCACAGGTTCAACCAACAACAACAAACTCAATTCCTTGCAAATAAGAATCTCGTCAGTGCTATGTAAGACACAAAGATTAATAAGACAAGTGCCCAGGCCTCAGCCAAGGGGTTTACAATCAAATACGGTCCTTAGGCACGTGCACAGATAAATAGAAAATAAATAAGAAGGTAATTAAGTACAGGGGAGGAGTAGGAAGTGATTTGAGATCAGGCTGAGTGAGGAAGAACAGATCAAAGGAGTATTAAGGAAAGGGTCAAGCTAAGTGTTTTCCTTATTTGTTCACACCTGTGAATTTGCCGGAATATTTCTCCTTCATCCCCTCTCCCCCCACACCCCAAGCATCCATCCACATGCCTAGCTACTGCCCTTTGGTTACCTCTACACTCATTTAGACATGCCCCCTCACATGTACATCAATTGTCCTCCCTCTTCTCTACCCTGCACCTCCCTTCCCTGGTCAGAAATGGCAAAGGGAAGTAAGGACCTGACAACATACTGAAGAGTCTCTCAGGCCTGCACTTTAGACTTCCAGATATACTGGTTAGAACACCAGACTTCAACTGCCTTACAAGTCTTCTTGACAAGGGAAGGAAGATAGGAATTGGACAATCTCCATTATCAATACCCAGGCAGACTTAGGAAATCCCCGTGGGGTTAGGTCATCAGACGACTTTTAGGAGTGGAACACTTGGAGGCAGTCAACATTCCATTTAATTCCTTACAGTGCTGGGGCTAAGCCAGGAGCAGAAATCTGTAAACAACTCTTCAAAAGGGTGTAGGCTGCTCACCTTGGACCACTGAGCAAACTCACTGCTTGTTAGCCCTAAATCTTCTAGAACATCCAGGAGAGGTGAGGTATACAGATTCAAGATGAAAATGGAGATATCTGAGATGCTGACTTAGGATCATAGATCTGAACTGGAAAGAACCTTGGAGATCATCCAGTCCTGGAGTTCACCTTTTTTGTGCCAATGACCCCTTGGGCAGCAGTCTGATAAAGCTCTGTGTATCATTTTTCAGAATAAGATCTTTTAAATCCAAAAAATAAAATCCCAGGACCATAAAGGGAGACAATTATATTGAAATGCGGTTATCAAAATATAGACAAAACAAAACCCCAAAGTCATGGATGTCATGTTAAGAACCCCTGATCTAGTCCAACAGCCCTCACTTTACAGATGAGAAAACCGAAGTCCAAAGAGGCTGTGACTTGCCCAAGTAAATGTCAAAGGTGGGATTCCATCCCAGGTCCTTTGATTCCAAAGTCAGTTCTTTTTCAGGACTAGAGATCTAGCAATGGAATGATCTCCATTACCGTCACCCCTATACACACACTTCCTGCCCCACAAGGCCATTCCTGACCCTTCAATGTCATTACTTCCTGTCTCTTCAGTTAAATCCCACCCAGTCAAGGTGGGTTACTCCTCTTCAGCTAATCCATGATGGCAACTTCTCCTTTTAAACTCCTTGTCCCATGGCTATGTCTGCTCGTATTGAGCTGCAGCTATTACAAAATTCCTTCAAACAGAACTTTTTTTTTAATCTCTTGATGGAAGGAGCTGTGTGTTTTTCTGAGGGTCATCGATCTTCCAGACCCCTTACATATTTTGACAGCTCCTAACACTTCTCCGAAGTGATAGGCACTGCTCTCTAGCTCCTTAACCCAGGGGAGAAAAGCGGTTATATATCCAGTTTCTATAGGCTTTGCTGATCAATATCAGAAAATCATTCCCAAAGACTTCTGCTGTCACACTATCTCACCCCTTCGAGCACTCTTGCAACCAGGTGGTCTCAAAACAGCTGGAGAAATGTGGACTAATAATTCACACCACTTACACTGGCCTGCTCCTTACTATAGTACAAAGCACTTTATACAGATGGCGCTGAATGTAATCTTCACAGCCACCCCGTGGAGTACAGAACACGAAGATTATTGTACCCGTTTCATGTTTAAGAAAATTGAATTTCAGAAAAGGTAAACAATTTAGTTGAAGTAGCTCAATGTAATAAGCAGTAAAGCAGGGAGGGATTCAAACCCAAACCCCGGTCTTGGGGGCTCTTAAAGTCCTACATTTGCACTAGGGATGTTATATGGAGGGCAGCAGGCAATTACTCAGCTAATAAGCATATACTAAGCACTTGCTGTATGCCATCAAGGTACAATTCGTTAGGTTTTACAATGATCTGGAGAACTGGGTCATAGAGAGAGTTTTCTAAGAAAGCCGAGAGCTAAGGCAAATACAAACTATCCCAGAAGTCTTGGTACAATGTTGCACTATTTAAGCTTAAAACTGCACTGAGACTTTTGGGACAGCCTGTATATTCCAGAGATGATTACAATTCTAACAGACTCATACTCTTGACTTTAAAGACAACTAGAGAGAATGAGAAAGTTGGACTCCATTATTCTTACTTGCCAAAAAATCTTTATTTTTAATTATTATTAATGAGATGATGATGATGACAATTACCCCATGGCATAATGGATCAGGAGCTCAAAGCTGGGAAAACCTGGGTTCAAATCTGTTTTTAACATATACTGGCTTTGTGACCCTTAGCAAATTACTTAACTCCTTGGTGCCCCTGGCAATTCTCAGAGATTATAAATTTCAGACCACTGGCCAATTTGTATTGATGGATGAAGCTTCTTCCCTGGGAGTTCCCTATATCAATGACACCAGAGGTCCAAGAATAATAACAATAATAACAGACTGTATATAGCACTTTGAGGGGTAACATGGTGTGGTCAACAGAGTCAGGAAGTCAGGATGGAGATAGGAGGACAGGATCACACACTTCCATAATTTTTGAGTTGAGAGGGACTTAAGCAGCCAAATAGCCCAAACCATACCCAAAATAGGAATTACCCCTCCAACACACACAACAGGAAGTACCTCTCCAGCCTCTTCTCGAAGACCTCCAGTGAGGTGTAATACACTCCCTCCCAAGGCTGCCCACTCTGCTCACAGAAGTCAGAATCATTATAGTGACAGTAGCATATATTACATATTTACATATATCATTTCAACCTTGCATTGGAGATGCTATGGTTACTTCGTTTTGTAGACAAGGAAACTGAGACCCATTTCAAAGGGGTTAAGTGGCTTATGTTCGGTTCCATGGCTAGCAGACACAAGATACCACATTCAAACAGAGTTCTTCCTGATTCCAAGTCCAGCATTCTATCTATCTATCTATCTATTCCAGGTTGGGATTCCACTCTGGCCTTCGACATATACTGGCTACAGAGCCTGTGGCAACTTACTTAACCTCTCAAAGTCTTCAGCTACTCTGTAAAACTATAAATTACAGGTGAATTCCCAATCTGTTTCAGTAAAGGAAATTTTTATGCCAGTGAAAATTTCACCCTACACATATACAGAATCCTAGGTCTGGACATTGTAGATGATGTAGTGAGATGATGAAGAGAAGGAAAAGGAAAGGAAAGAAAAGGAAGGGGAAAGGAAGGGGAAAGGAAGGGAAGGGAAGGGAAGGGAAGGGAAGGGAATCAACATATGTTAAACTCCAAAGTTTATGAAATAAATAAATTATCTTCTCATTTCAGCTTCATCACAACCCCATGAAGTAAATGTTTCAGTTATTATTATACCCATTTTACAGATGAAGGAAACAAGCTGAGAAAGGCTAAGTGATTTGCCCAGGGCTGCACATCTAGTAAACCTCAGTAGTAAGATTCCAACCCAGGTCTTCCTGATTCCAAGTCAAACATTTCCAATATAACATTCTGCTTCTCATTTTATGCCATTTTTTTTTTCCATTTCTTTACACACCCTAAGCCAATAGGCCTACGCTTATATACATGTCTACTTTGTATGTAAAGAACCTGCAAAGTGCCCTACACACAGTAAGTGCCTAATAAATATTTGTTGAATTCATTTAAGAAATGTCACTGAAAATGACACAATCATGCATTTCTGCCACAGGCCACATCCATGTTAATGTCAGGGTCCCCAGATGGCAAGGCCTGCCCATTTCAAAGAAGTCTTGATTGATACCAAATGACTTAGAAGGGGCTGCTTCAAAATGGGTCACGATATCCTACTTAAGCTCAAGGTCCCATCAATAACACTTAAAACTCAGCCCCTTCCTAGAGTCCCTCCCCCAGGATATCAAGGAATAAATCAAGTCAGTTTATGACTTAATCCTACTCTGTATTGATTTTTTAAGAAACCAAGATATTAAGGAGGGAAGAAATGATTGTCAAAGCAGCAGCAGTTTTAGTCTGTCTGAAGTTATTTTCTGGTTCAGAATGAGCAGGTTCTCTCTGCCAAATTATCATCAACTTTAGGTTATCTGTTTATCATTATTGTCATTAATGATTATAATAATTCCTCACATTTGCATGACAATTTTCTGACTACAAAGAGCTTTTTTTTTTCATATGATCTCATTGTCTCCTCAGTACAACCCAGTAAGGCAGGCAAAACAAGTTTTGATTAAGTTCTGTTTCACAGATGAGGAAACTGAGGCTCAGAAAATTCATCACAAAAGCACAGCATTTCAGAGCTGGAAGGTACTTCAGTGGGGCATCTAGCCCAACCTATATCCCCAAAAGGATGCCACAGTGAGCCAGCCAGCAGTCATCCAGCCTGGACTTGAAGGCCTCCAAAAAGAGAAGCCACACAGCCCACTCTTGGACAGCTCTGACCCTCATCTAGAGCCTAAGTTTGTCTCTTTGGAGGTCACCTTCCACCCCTCTGACCCCCTTTAACTAGTAAGTGGTAGGGCCAGAACTCCATTCCCAAAGCCTACTTACTCCAAATCCTTTATGCAAATTTTTAATCCCGCTACCCTTTAGCTCTGATAACAGAGAGGAGAGGAGAAAGGGCTCAACTGAGCAGAGGATTGTGAGAAAGGAGCAGGTCTAACCATGTAAGACTGTGCCAAGACTGTGTACAGTCACATATCTGAGCAGGAGACACAATGCTCTTCCCTCCAATGTATATAAGGCTGCTGACCCTTCACAGGGAGACAGAGAAAACTCTTGTTTTTTTGTCAAGTCAGGGCAGCTACGATGGTTTGAAGTCCTTGAGTGCCTGGTCTTCTCTGTAGATGTCAGTGCTTGGTGGAAGGCCCTCAAATACTCTTGTGGCTGAGTTAATAGGCCTCTGCAGTATCAGGGTCTGTAGGTTCACCCATTAGAATTTTCTGAGCAGACTCTTCCTGATAAGACCTTCTTGTGGGGGCTTAGAAAAAATAGAAATAAGTATGGAGAAGACACATTTAGTCTATAGAAGATATGCTTGTTTATCTATGGATTGATTCACATTTAGAGTCTCAGACTCTACACATTAATTCTGTGTGCACTGCCCTCTCCTCCCAGGTTGGGAACCAATGACCTAGGCCCACAAAACTCCTGGGTAAGACCAGAATCAGATTAAAATAGAATTGGGACATGCTTCACAAAATAAAAAAAATAATAATAATACAAGTAATGTTAATTTGTGGTTTTCTCAGTCAATATGTAACTGCTATCTGAGTTTGCCACCAATGTCTTAGATTATTTCTGAGAGTCTATGATACTACAAGTCTTACCTGCATCTGAAATGGAATTTCCTCTATGATATCCCTGCTAACAAAAAAGTGGGCACCCCACTGACTGCAAAAGGCCTTAAGCAAAAGTATGTTATGTGAATTCTACTGAAGACTACTGAAACCAGAAGAAACAAAAAAACAAGGACAGATTCATCGAAAACATAGAAGAGATAAGAACTGATGCAAAGCCAAGTAATCAGAACCAAGGGAACAAACTTCACAATGACAATAATAATGGAAACAAGAACAAAACTAAAATAATAACCAATATTCCATCATTCTTTGGGTCTGCAAAGCACTTTACCTATAGAAAAAGGCATTCAAACTTGGTTTCACTGGAATGACCAACTGTGGTCCTAGAGAACAGAGGATGAAAGCATGGTATAATAGAGAGGGTGATGGATCTGGCATCAGAGGATCTGAGTTCAAATCCTAGCTCTGTCATTTACTTGCTATGAAGGGAATGGCCTTGAGTATATCAATGAACTTCTCTGGGCCTCACCATCATCATTTGTAAGATGAGGAGATTGAACTAGATGACCTCTAAATCTAGGATCCTGTGATTCTAAGTATTACTTCTTCTCAACCACTCATTAAGAAGGGGGTAGGGTGGGAGGCAGTAATATAGGTACAGAATGTTGCATACCCATCAGATGTGGTCACTGTGTGAGATGGTTTTGCTTAACTGTTTTTCTGATACTGGAAATACAGCTGGGTTTAATTTTTTTTAAAGCACAAAACTTCTTTTTTCTATCCATTCCCTACAAGTGAACACACCCCTGCCCCCAACCCAGTCCAGTGAATCTGTTCAAAGGAGGCACCAATAAGTGTTGTTTACTGGAACTGAATTCACTCTTTTGCTAGTTCACAGATCAACATTTCCTTTCTATTAGTCATCTCAAAGTGGCTTTTGGCACCTGGGCCTCTTATGTATTCTCATTCCTTTTCATCAGCTGGCCACAGTCTAATCACACCCTTCTCAAAAAGTTGCCTATTTGAGAAAAGAAAACCAGCTACAAAGACAATAGCTTTTGAACATGTGTGGGCTGCTTGTGGGGCACTCATTTGGCCAGAGCTGCTACCAGAATTTTAATTCAGCAGCAACCTACCTTCCACAAGGCACTTGGGTCGTTGATTTAGAGCCAAGAAGGACATTAGAAGTCACAGAGTCTAACACCCTCATTTCAGAAAGGAAGAAACTGAGGTCTGAAGTGACTTCCCCTAAAAAACTCCATCACTCCTTGGAGTTGTCAAGGCAGGGTATATCACTGCCAGAGAAACATGTTGTTTGACCAGACCTAGCCTGAAAACCAGGGTTCAAGGCCCAGTTCTACCACTTACTAGCTGCCTGACCTGGGGCAAGTCACTTAAGGGCCTCAGGCAAGTCACTTAAGGGCCTCAGTAGTTCTGATGACATGTCCAGTGGAGGGGCGTAGGGGAGCACACTGAGAGACAGAACAGAAAGAAGAAAATCCCCTTACTTTCTCTCTGAAACAATCCAAGATCCAGTCATTTAAAGCCCTCAGAGGCATAGCTAACCAACTGAACTTCTCCCTTTAAAAAAAAAAATTTATTTATTTATTTTTAATTTACAGCATTCACTTCCATAAGCTTTTGAGTTTTACATTTTCTCCCCTCTCCCCAAGGCAGTATGCAATCTGATATAGGCTCTACATATACACTCACATTAAACATATTTTCAGATTAGTCATGTTGTAGAGAAGAATTATAACCAATGGAATGAACCACAAAAAAGAAGAAACAGAACAGAACAAAAAAGAGAGAAAGAGAGAGTTGCTCTCTTCTTGACCCAATGAGAGAATCATTTGTACCTCATAAGGAGTTCAAGCTTAGGTGCATCTTGTTTACATATTAAAGATATCATCTGGGATGCTTTCAACTGAAGGGGGAAGGGATCAAATCTCCCCCTTCCTTATATGCAAAATGAAGGAGCTGCGCAGATGGATCTCTAAGGTTCTTTCTGGTTCTGAATAATATGCTCCCAGGGTCTTGAGCCTGCCTCCCTACAGAGAGGGGTGTGGCTGCAGAGCCTGTCCTGGGCCCTTGGAGTGGAGTGGAGGGACACTGCAAATGGACTAAGCACCATTAAAATGGAGCAGGGGAAAGGAAGGCAAAGAGACACAGTCCTGCAATAGGCTCAGAATTGTAGGAGCTATAGCCGTTATAAGCCCCACGGTCTAACCAGTCTGCCTGGCTGTCCCTCCATGGCACCAATCCAGGGGTTCAACCCAAGGGCTGAACTCAAAAAACAAAGATGGCAAAGGGTTCCTGAGTTTGTAGGCACCAGGTGTGAGGGCCCTTTCTCAGGCTTCCAGAGACCCAGGTGCTTCTGAGGACCCTGGAAAGCCAGTGGAATTGTGGAGCATGCCCAGTATGAATCCACACCAGACAGCTACTTGTTGAGGGCAATAGGTTTCTGACAGTCTCACCAGCAAAACGTTGTTAGAAGATCGATGGGCGTGGCCTCCCAGCGTTAGGCCACACATAAGGAAACTGAACATTGCTCACCAAACCGTGAAGGGCCTTCTCCCCTTATCCCACACTGGACTTCCACTAATACAGAAAAGAAAACCACAGAAAATAAACAACTGCCATAATCTGGCAGTCTGGAAACTTAGAACATGGAAATGCCTTTTCAGTTACAGAGCTATGGAACTGTTCAATTAAGTGCTATTTTGCTGGAGTCAAATCAGTTTGTTTTCCAAACAGCCTTCCCTATCTGATGGTGCCAGTACAATGGATAGAACACTGGGCCTAAAGTCAGAAAGACTCATCTTCCTGAATTCAAATCTGGCCTTAGACACTTCCTAGCTGTGTGACCTTGGGTAAGTCACTTAACCCTGTTTGCCTCAGTTTCCTCATCTGTAAAATGAATTGGAGAAGAAAATGGCAAACCACTCTAGAATCTCTGCCAAGAAAATCCCCCCAAAAAGGTGGTCACACATCACAAAATGACCTAACAACAACAACAAAAGCTAATGCACTCTTTTGGAAGTTTCTGGCTTGGCTTTTCCACATTTTACCTTTTGTACTAGCTGTTCCACATGCCTGGAATGTTTTCTCTCCTCACCTCCATCTCCTAGCTCTCCCAGCTTCCTCCACTACTCTGCTCAAATAACTGCCTTCTAAAGAAGGCCTTTCCTGCATAAACTACCTCTCCCATAACCACCCATCAGCCTTTCCAATCACCTTCATACTCTGTCTATATCTGGCAATACTTAGTTGCACATTGTTCTCCCAGAAGACTGTGACCTCCTTAAGGGAAGACACTGTTTTTGCCTTTCTTTGTCTGCCCAGCACTTAATACAGTGTCTGTCACACAGCAAACACTTCAAAGCTAGCTGACTGACTGACTTCACTTGTGTTGGTTGTTAAAACCTGTATTCCAAATCAGATTAACTCCCTGAAAATTTTTGTCTCCCCCTCAGAAACTGTCATAGTGCTGGACATACAGGAGCTTCTTGGTAAATGTTTGTTGAATGAAAAAATATCTCCCTGTGATCTTCCTTAGTCATGTTTCTTCCTCCCTAGTATTTTACATTTATACTTATCATAAAAATGGTTTAAGCAAATAGAATTTTCATTTAAGCAAAAAATTATTATTATTGGATTTCAGAGCTGGAAATATCTTTATAGATCATAGGACCATAGATTTAGAGCTGGAAGATACATCAAGTCCAACACTCATGAGAAAACTGAGGCACAGGATGGTTGCTCAGGGTCAGGTGGCTAGTAAGTGCCCAAGGACAGAATTTGAACTCAGGTCTTCCTGACTCCAGGTGAAATGTCCTAAGGAGTCAATTAGTGCAACATTCTCATTTTACAGGAAAGGAAACTCAGGCCCAGGAAAGATAGCAGTGACTTGTCCAGGATCACACAGGCAAGAAGAAGCAGAGCTGAAATCAGAACCAACATTTTTTACTCTGAGTCCAGTGCACCAGACTCCTAGTCAATTTACAGATGAGGAAACTGGGACCCAAAAAAAGTGAAGGCTTGTCCAACTCCACAAAGAGAGGTAATTAATCCGTGGCAGATTTGGGGCTAGAACCCTTTTGGTTTCACAAAGCTCACAGGGCCTTTATGGATCAGAGGACCTGCAGCTGAAGGAAACCTCAGAGGGCATATAGTACAACCCTCTCATTTTTACAAATGAGGAAACTGAGACTAGAGAGTCCCTCCACTGAGTGATAGAAGATCAAAGATTAAGCACGTCTCCACCCTGCCCCAGGACTCTTTCTGTTTCAACAGCTTCTTCTGACCACTGGTCCCCAGCTGCTTCAATTCTTTTTCATTTTCTATTTCTTTAAAATGGAAATCCAGACTTCAAATGAACAGCAGAGGGACCACTTCATTTCACATTGAAAATTCCAAAACACGTAGAGTCCTAAAAATGTTTCCTTTTTGCCAACCCTAAATCCTTCAAGAAGACTGAAGTGGGCACAAGTCAGCAGAGAACTCAGTATCATTGCTAAAATCAAAAGCCAAAGGAGAGCTAGGCAAGAGCTAAATTTGCCTAACTAGGGAGTTCCAGCCCATCAATTTGGCCAAATTACACCCAGGGAGAAAGGTAATTGACATGAAATAGTATTTGTTGTGATTGGTCTATCATTCTCCAAAGCCGGCAACAAAGACCTCCAAAATGAAAGTGAGAGGGTAAACAATGGAGCAGCTTCAAGAGGCAGTCCCCACCCCAAAATGCCCATCTGCTCTTGGTGTCAATCTTTGAAGAAGCAGCTTCAAGAGAACAATGTCTCTGGGAGGGCTGGGCTCAGGCTAGCCTTCAGAAGCTGCCTGGCCTTTACAATTGTGCCCAACAGAGCTCTGAAAGGCGGGCTTTCCAAAGGTTTCTGTGTGCAAAATTAGTCCTTCCTGAATCCCACAGATGTCAGTGGTGCTTAAATCAAGACAGACTCTCCCACTGCCAAGAACTGGTAAAACCAGAGGCCAGGGGATGGGCACTGGATTGGGGCATTTGGGTGCAAGAAACAGGATTACAGCTGGTGTCCTTGGAACACATCCGTGTCCAAATTTATTATCTTGTATTTGCTAGCTACTTCCTTAAAATAAAGATGACAGTTCATTAATTAGCCAAGACAATAAAGGCTTGACTGGAAATCAAGCAAAGTCAGTTGGTGTGATGGTGATGTCCAGTCCTTTCAAAGAGGGTTAAAAGCCTTTGTGACTCAGTTGGACCTTAAGGGGGAGTTGAAAACCTGAGAAAGACTTTCCAAAACTCTTCCATGGAATTTTAAGTAAGATCCTCTCTAAATATATATACATATGTACATATGCATATATATATATATCTGTATATATGCACATAAAGGCAAAATAGGTCTTATAAATAATAACCTCATTGAAAATGCAAATCCAAGCCTAGTTATTTTGTTTGGCAATCAAGCCAGTTCTCGAACAATAAAGGGCTTGTCTTCCAAACTTCAGAGAGACAGGCATATCAGAAGTTACTATTTTCCACAAGACAACAACATACAAAGGAGGCGGTTAGGAGAAGGGAAGGTTTTCTTGATCAGTTTCATCCAGAGCCTGGTCTATCCATGATTAGCATAACGGCCTTTTGCCAGAATTGAAAGGAAAAGGATTGTTGGCTAGCTGAGAAAAACAAAGCCCTCCCCCTGATAACTGCTCTCCTTTTCCAAAGTTTCTCAAGCATTTGAAGTTCTCAGTGGCAGCTCTCTACTCTCCAGGTTCTCCAGTTCCTGAGGGGGGCTTCCTAAGTTCCCAGGTCATGAGCCTTTGACAGAAAGGGAGTGAGAGGCAGGTGTTGTAAGCACAAGACATATTGGCCTCATATAATGGATCTTTTCAATACACTGTGGGAGGAAGGATGGGCCTTGGTCTCCCCCTTAAGATTTATTTTCTTTACTCTCTTGAGAGATCTTTCATGTTGCAGCAAAAGAACACCGAACCCAAAGAAAATAGATTATTGCTAAATTTTAAGTGCTAAGGCCTCATACATTTCTCAAAAGCAGAGAGAGCCTGGCAAATGATAAGGTCTCCACTTGTCAAAGCAAAGCAGAAAATGCAAAAGGGGTGGGGTGGAAGAGAGGTTGGGGAAGGATCACTCTTCTTGCCTGAACTATACTGGGTTTTTGCAATTCTCTATTTTGCAAAGACTAGTTTGCTATCTGTATCAGCCCTTCCTTGGCTAGGATGATCAGCAAGGCATGGGTCCCAGACTGGGCTCAGAGAAACAGTCAAAGGTCATTGAGTTCAAGAGAAGCTTTCACCAAAGCCACTGCAGACAGAGACTCTTCAGCTCTCACTGTACACTGGCTTGTTTCCTTTGAATGAAGACAGACGCCCCTAAATGCTGCTGCAGGAAGCCTGATTGGCTGCACAGTGTGAGATAGAACATTTCTGCATGGAGCTGTCTCTTTATGCCTAAATGCCTGCATTAGTTTCGATCAATATGCCCCCATAACAGTTAATCCATGGAAATGCAACACAGCAGAGAGAAACTGACAAAGAAACGAAATGTGTGTGTAGTTTCCAGGTGCACATACACATGAATTCTGACCCCTGGGGGAAAGGTGATAGAAGAAAAAAGCAGATAGATCTGCAAATACACCAGCCCTGAAGGGCTCTGATAGCGAGGGAGGACAGCACTGGTTGTCAAAATGGCTTTAGAGTGACATGTCACCGTCAGGATGATGAAGTAGGCATTTTACTGACACTGACGCTCCTCAAGTCAACCAGAGAACCCTCACACAACTGCAATGCAGCTTTTGCTATCCATCCTAGAATCCATACACCAGCCCCTTGCATTGCTGCAGCTGAAACCAGCCTGGTCTCGTGCAGCCACTACCCACCCATGCTCACAATAAGATTATCGATGCATAACAACGTTTGACTGTAGGAAATGGGAGGAAAAATAATCGCCACCACAGCTAGAGAAATCGAGGGGGAGGGGAAGGAAAAGTCAAAAGGTAACTCACCTTTGACTTGTGTTTCATATTCAGCTATGATCTCTTTGTCTTTCTTGAACTTAGTTTGAGATGACATTTTCTGAAGGGGCTACACCAACCCCGATTTGTTTTTCCCCCGATTTCTTCCCCGGTCCTCCCAGCAGTAGCAGGAGTCAAGTCGATTTCCAAGATTTTGGGGACTAATCAGTTTCACTTGGCTGCAGAAAGGGAAAGGGGGAAAAAACCTTCTAGCTTGCAGGAAGAATTCTCTTCATTTGCGGGGGGAGGGGGGAGGCAAATAATAGCTGGCTTCAGTCAGCTGTCTTAAAAAAGAGTAGACATCCCCCCCTCCCTCCAAAAAAGCACAGCAACCTGCTTCAGTTTTTTCGGACTTCTCTTTAAATATATGTATCCCAAAAACATTCACGCGCACATGCAAACACACACACACACACACAAGCGCTCACACACTCATTCCAACATGCACACTCACAATCGCGGTCTATGCATACACACCCTTGCACTCACACATTCACACAAACACACACACACACACACAGAGGCTCCTCCTTTGACGTGTAGTCAGTTCCCAGAGCCGCTAAGAAAAGCTTTCCAGGTTTGTCCAAAGAAATGGTCAGGTTGCCAGAGGGGCTCTCATTTCGCATCTTCCCTCGCTCTCTCCCTCCCTCAGTCCGTCGTCCTCGTCCTTCCGACGGTCTGATTTATGGAGACGATCAAAGCCAGGAGAGAGAAATACAAGTTTTCCTTCTGAAATGCATGGGCTCCAATGACCCCGGGGGCTGCAAACTGGAGCTGCTTTCACTGCAGGGCTGACTCTCGCTCGCTCCCTTGCTCGCTCGCTCCCCCCAGCACCACCAGCGTCGCGTCACGGGCTAGACTCCACCTCCTAGATTTTATAACAACTGACACATTGTAGCCTACAGGACATCATAACTCACTGCAAGCGAAAAGGAGAAAAGCCCTGCAAAAGGGACGGCGGCCCGGAGAAAGGACCAGGTTAGCCCAGACCGAGAGGCCACGCGAGGAAGGAGAGAAGAAGGCTGCCGGCTCCGTGCGCAAAACCCCGGTCTCGCCTTGGAGGCTTTTTCCTCTGCTGACTTTGTCTCCTAAAAACTCACGTCCTTTATTCCCAGGAGACTTAAAGGCTGGGGATAGGAGCTCGCAGTGGTTTCCACAAAATTTGCACCCATCTCCCCAACCCTTGTGCAGAGGCAGTACACTGGCCGAGTTAGAGCCTAAAGCTGGGGACCCAGGAAGATCTTCCTCGGCTCCTCTCTTGCCTCTGATTCAACCCAGCTGTTTGGCCATGGGTAAGTTAGCCCTCTCCGTGCTCCAGTTTCCCCATCTATAAAATGTGGAGAAGAATACCTCTAAGAATTGTCATGAGATTCCAAACAAAGTGACTTGTAAATTTGAAAATGTCATATAAGCACTAGTTATTCTCTTACCTGACTATACGATCCTGGATTTAAAGCTTGAAAGGAACTTTGAGGTCATTGAAACCCATCTCCTCATTGAACAGATGAGGAAACTGAGGCTGGAAGTGGTTAACTTGCCCCAGGATCACACAGCTAGTGTCTGACCAAAGATTTGAACCCATGGAAATCCTAAGCCCCCTGTTACAAATGAGGAAACTGAGACTCAGAGAGGGTAAAAGACTTTCACAAAGCTATACAGTTCTGTAACTACTGTGCCCTGTGGGCCTGGCAGGCTTATGCTTTCCCACTAAGGGTTCCCTAGCTCTGGACTCATGGACAGACTGAGGACAAGTTTGGCAGCTAGGTAGTATAGTGGGGAAACAGTTGACTTGGACAGACTGGCACCTCTCTCAGAAGCAGAGAGAGCCTAACAAGTGATGGTAAGGTCTCCATTTGTCCAAAGCAAAGTAGAAGATGCTTTTAAAAGGGATGGCATTTGAGACCCAGAAGACCTGAGCTTAAATTCTCCCTCCGACACTTAATGTCACAACTTCTCTCAAGCTCAGTTTCCTCATCTGTAAAATGGGAATAAGAATAGCACCTACCTCAGTGGGTTGTTATGAGGATTAAATGAAATCTATTTAAGCACTATATAAACATTAAAGCACTATATAGGGGCGGCTAGGTCCCTGGAGTCAGGAGGACCTGAGTTTGGATCTGGCCTCAGACACTTAACACACACACACACACACAACTAACCATGTGACCTTGGGCAACTTACTTAACCCCAACTGCCCTCCAAAAAAAAGCAAAAAAAAAAAGGCACTATATAATTATGTTAGCTATTAGTATTCAATTCTAGGGCAACCTCTCCTCAAAAGAGCGGGGTCAGACTCTTTTTTCATTGTCTCTGGCTCTTCACATATTTCTCCATCCCACCCCAATTCTAAAACCTAAAAAGAAATCAAAGCATAAGTGTGGCTTCTGTTTAGGGTTTCCCAAAAGGGAGTTAGAAGGGTATTCGATGTGGAATATAAATCAGGTATAGGAGAGCTATTTATTTCCCACACACAGAAAAAATGCTAAAAACACAAAAGACTCATAAGAATGCATTGATAAAGATGTAAAGTATGATACTGTAACCCATAACTTCTGTTAAATAGTACTGTCCTAGGAGATTGATATTTAGAACATTAAAACATAAAGCAGTTAGTGGGACAATTGACTAGGCTTTTCACCTTCACCTTGACTCTGCAACATCCAAACAATTTCGTCAAAATATATGTCTTCAGGTCAGAAAGACAAGGTCTTGGACCCATCATCTTTTCTGAGAAAAGTGTAGTTGCAGAAACTTACTCTTGCTGCTAGTCAACTCAGAACAAGGGATGGAGGAACCCCCTGCATTTCAGATTCAGAAGGTTGCTTCCAAATCCAGAAAAATCCATTTCAGGACTGCTTTTATGTCACCTATTCTCAGAGAAAGAAGCACAAGTAGAAAAGGTAGATAAGAGACCCAAAGCTCAGGCTCATCTGGACAGTTCCTGAGCACAATGACATTGCTACCACCTGAAGGAGGTGCTCTCTCCTCCATCCGCCAAAGGGAGAGAGTCACAAGGGAGTACCAAAAGTTCCAGGAGGAGACTTGCATGCAATGTATTCTAGAGAGAGGAGAAGAGAGAAAGAGAAGTTGTCTCTCTCATTTCCAAGTCAAGTCAGTGGGCTGTTCTTAATAACAACAACAATAACAATAATAACAGTAATAATAACTAGCACCTACTATGTGTCAGGCACTGTGTTAGGCATACTTTACAAATATTAGGTCATTTGATCTTCACAACACCCCTGGGAGTATGTTGCTATTATTATCCCCATTTTACAGATGAAGGAAATGAGACAAACAGAGGTGAAGTGACTTGCCCAGAGTCACATAGCTAGTGAGAGTCTGAGGCCAGATTTTAACTCAGGTCTTCCTGATCCCTGGTTCATTCGTCTATTCACTTCACCACTCAGCTGCCTCTCTCTCAGCTTAGTGTCCAATGAGAGAACTATTTCATCATATCAAAGCACAGAGTCCTTCAGGGCTAAACCAGATCCCATAAGGCCAACCAGAAGTAGCTTTGGGTACCCGCAGATCACCCATTTACTACTATTATTCCAGCAAGAGGTACAACTGGCATTTGAACCCAGATATTCTGACCTTAAGGCCAGCAAGAGCTGTCTCACAACAACAACCAAGAACAGTGTCCTTGGCAGCAGACACACTCAAGAGTTGGCCATCCCTACTTCAAACAGATTCCCATTGAAAACTCAGCCCTTGGCAACTGTTTCCAGGATGCCTCCATGCTAAGCCGATGTGCCACAGAGACATAAAAAAGGCAGTAGTAAAGACAGAGCACAGAGAGAACTACAAGTCAGGGTAATTACCTAGGCCCCCCATTTATAGGCACTGGGGATCCTTTAGCAGCCTAGTAACCTGAGCAGTATGAGTGATTGGGGCTAAAACAGGTAGACTGGGAGGCAGAAGAGAGGGTGCTTCTGAAAAAAAAAAATGCTGGGTTTGGAGTCAGAGATCCAGGGTTTAAATCCTCATTGTCCATTCCTAGCCGTGTGACCCCAGTCAAGTTACTTATTTCCTCAAGTATAAAATGAGGGAATTGGACTAGGTGGGCATGGAGGTCCCTTCCATCTCTAAATCTGCATTCCTAGGATGAGAAGGAAGAAATGGTTTTGCCATCAGCTGGTGTTTCAAAACAAAACAAAACAAAAAACCCTAGAACTCAGGTAAATCCTGTAGTATAGTGAGAAGAAGCTTAGGCCCTTAGACTTGAAGTAAGAAAGCTAATTTGCTAGCTGTCTGAATGTGAGCAGAACACTTTGAGCCTTAGTCCCCTAATCTGTAAAATGGGAGTGATCGTTCTTATACTACCTACCTCAGCAGACTTGTGAATTAGTGTGATATTAAGTGTGCTTTGTGTGAATTAAGGTGCTTTGTAATTGCTAAGGCGCTGTACAAATAAACACCAGTTATTATTATACTCACAGCCCCTCCACCCCCTCTTCCTTTGTCACTAAGGCGACGTGAGCTGGATTGGCTGCCTGGCAACTGAGTCTGCCTCCCCCTTATCATTCCCACATCCTCTGGGGCTGCATGCGACTCTCTCCTGGCATCTTCCCTTTGGCTTTTTTTCCTCTCCTTTGATGCTGGCCCCTGATTTGTCCAATCTTGTTCACTGATCAATGTCTTTGTTATGACTGAGAGGGGGGCAGTGGGAGGGGAGGGCAGGCAGGATGAAGTGCTCCTAGTATGATTTACCTTATTCCCAAGGCAAGGGAGGGGCATCATTTGTTCAACCTAGGTTCTCCAGCTATGGAGAGATCATTGGTTATAGAATCAGAAGGCCTGGATTCAAATCCTGCCTCTAACATTTATTAGCTGTGTGACACATCCCTGTTGAAGGATCATCTAGCCTGTGCTTGATTACCTCCAGTGATGGGGACCTCACTATCTCACAAAACAGCACATTTCTCTCCAACTAGACACATATTCTGATGCCATTCTGTGTAACCTTCAAGCAACAGAACAACTGACTTGCATCAGGGGCTTTTACTCTGGGGTTTATGATCTTTAAAATAAAAATTTTGATATAATTGGTTTCTTTTGTAGTTCCCTATGTTTTATTTTATGCATTAAAAAAGCATTATTTTGAGAAGAGGTTCCCAGGCTTCATGCTCAGGCTTCCAAAGGGAACCAGGATTGAAAAAAAGTTAAGAGTCCCTGCTGGGGATGCTGATGGAAGAAGTTATGTGGCAACTAATATGAACATGGGTTTGGCATGGCTGCATGTGTATACCCGTATCAAATTGCTTGCCTTTTCAATGAGGGAGGAAGGAAGAGAATTTGGAACTCAATTTTTTTTTCATTTTTTTTTGGAGGGAGGAAGGCAGGGGCATTTGGGGTTAAGTGACTTGCCCAAGGTCACACCGCTAGTAAGTGTTAAGTGTCTAAGGCCATATTTGAACTCAGGTCCTCCTGACTCCAGGACTGGTGCTCTATTCACTGCACCACGTAGCCGCCCCTTGGAACTCAACATTTTTAAAAACAAATGTTAAAAATTATTTTTATATGTAATTGGAAAAATATTTTTAAAAGAAGTTATGCAACATGCTTTGCAACAGAAATGCACTTTCATTCACTCCTTCATTGCTTCATTCAGCAAAATTTTATTAAGTGCTTATTATGTGAGATGAAATAGAGTGTAGCCTCAGAGTAAGGATGACCTAGGTCAACTATAGACTGGCAGTGTGACCTTGGGCAAGTCATTTAACTTCTCAGGGCCCCCAGGCAACTTTTTGAGATTGTTAATTGCAATCTGCATTGGTAAAGAGAGTTCCTTAATTGGGAGCACCCTGTGCCAATGAAATCTCAGATCTGTTCTTAAAAAAAATTATGAGCAAGCTATCCTCCTCCAGTTAGAGAAATGATTGACTCAAGAGTGTTGATTAAAGCACAATTTTTCTTGTCTTTATTTTCATTGCTTCTCCCCTCATCCCAATATGACTAATGAGGAAATATGTTTTGCATGATTTCATTATATATAATGGGTATCATTCTCAATGGGTGGGGGAGGGGATGAAGAGGAGAGAATTTGCACCTGAAAATAAAAATTAAATTAAAAAGAAATGAGGAAGTCAAATATGAGAGAGTGTGGCATAATGGATAGAGGGCAAGGCTTGAAATCAAGAAAACCTAGGTTCAAATCCTGCCTTGGAGGCATGCCAGCTTGTGTGACAGTGGCCAAGTCATTGAGTCCCTTGGGGGTACTGAGGGAGGCTGAGATCTTAATGTTGGTAGCCTGTATCAGTGGAGGGAGTTGACACAACAGGAGTTTCAGTTAAGTTATAGGCACAAAAAATAAGTAAATAAGGTACTAGAGCTGTGATTTTCTTGAATTGGACCAGCGAATCTCAGTGCCTTGTCATCCTAGATGGCCATCAGGTGCCAGAAGGGCTACACCCTGGTCTTAAGGGCCTTAGGGCCAATTTGTTATCCACTTGGACACCACAGGTAGTTGCTTCATAGGTAGAAAAAAATATCTGAAAAATGAAAGAACCCTTTTAGCAGGGAAAGATCAGGGAAGATTTCATGGAGAAAGGGGCACCTGAGCCATGCAAATATAAACTTATTCCTTGAGCCATGCCTTCTGAGTTCTTTTAGGTTTTGACATAACAGACGACCTCACTTGCCTAATTGGTTACTCCTTTGTCTCTCTATGCCTCCATGATCTGTGGTTATTAAAAGGGGATGAGGAAAGCCCAAAAGAGGAAAATTATCATTGCCACTACTATCCCTGCCCCTTTGATCCCTATGCCTATTTTAGGGATAGAATGGACCACTGAGGCTTTCTATCTCTAAAGTTTACAATTCTCCAGGGACTATGTAAATCTAAGTATAAAACACATTTCAGAAACAGACAGGCATAAATCATTAGAGAGACATTAACTGTACATGGATAGGTCAAGTCAAAATAATTAAAATGATTCCATTATCTTAATCAATTTACTTAGGTGCTATACCAGTCAAACTGCCAAGAGAATATTTTATAGAGCTAGGAAAAAAATAAAGAAAAAATTTACATGAAGGAATAAAAGGTCAAGAATTCCAAAGGTAATGATGAAAAAAAGAGTGGAAAGGAAGGGGTTTTATCAACACCAGGTCTTAAACTACATTATGAAGTAAAATGAGTAAAATGATTTGTTTATTTTTTAAAGAGGGTTTGATATTAAATATACAACATACAAAAGTAAACAAATACAGTATCATAGTGTTTGATAAACCCAAAGATTAGTTAGTTAGTAGGGGAAGGACTCACTATTTGATAAAAATTTCAGGGAAAGTGGGCAAGCAGTCTGGCAGAAATTAGGTTTAGACCAACAACTCACACCAAACATTCAGATAAACTCCAAATGGGTCTGTGATCTACATGACAAAAATCATATCAATCATACCATAAACAAATTAGAGGAAAAAGGAAGAAATTACCTTTTGAATACACGGATAAGGAAAGAGTTCCTAACTAAACAAATTACAGAAAGGATCATATGGGTCGTCTAGGTGGCTCAGTGAATAGAGCACCAGACCTGGGTAGCCATGTGACCTTGGGCAAGTCACTTAACCCCAATTGCCCTACCTTCCCCCATGCAAAAAAAAAAGAAAGGATCATACAAGATAAAATTAATAATTTTGATCATAGAAAATATAAGTTTTTCGTTTTGCGTGGCTACAAATGTATGGCCTATGTTGAGTTGCTTGTCTTCCCAGTGGGGGTGGGTGGAGAGGAAAGAAGGGAAAGAATGTGGAAATCAAAGTTTTAAAAAACAAATGTTTAAAAAAATTGTTTTTCACATGCAGCTGGGAAATAAGATATGTGGGCACTGGTGTATGGAAATGCATCTTGCCTACTAGAAAGTTAGAGGGGGATGGGGAATGATGTAGTAGAGAGCAGATTGGGGGAAGGGGTCAGTAGGCTCTCTGTCTTGGGGTGGGGGTGGGGGAAAGACAGGGAGAAAATTTATAACTCAGAATCTTGTGGAAATGAATGTTGAAAACTAAAAATAAATAAATAAAAGATTTATTTAAAAAAGAAATTTTTAAAAAAGAAAAAAGTTTTTGCACAAACAAATCTAATGTAGTAAAAATATTAGAAGGGAAAGAAGTAGATGGGGGTAAATCTTTTGTAGCATGTTTCTCTGATAAAGGGCTAATTTCCAAGATATATAAGGAACTAATTCAAACTTATAAGACTAAGAGCCTTTTCCCTACTATTAGATAAGTAGTCAAAGTATAGATATAGAAATGCAGTTTTAAAAGGAAGAAAATCCAAGTTATCAAAAATCATATAAAAATGTTCTAAATACTAATAATTAGAGAATTGAAAACTATAGCAACTCTGAGGCTCCACCTCACAACTATCAGTGTGGCAAAGATAAAAGAAAAGGAAAATTATAAATGTTAGAATAGTTGTGAGGAAACAGAAACATTAGTTCGTGAAACTGTCAGTTGGTTCAGCTAATCTAGAAAGCAAGAAACTGTGACCCAGCCAACTGCTACTAGACTTATATCCCTAAAGAAAACACAGAATGAAAAAAAATCTATATACTCAAAAATATTTATAGTAGCTCATTTCATGGTAGCCAAAAATGGGAAATTAAGGATCTGTTCTTTCATTGGGGAATAGTTAAACAAATTATGATATGCGAATTTAATGAAACATCATTGTGCCATAAAGAAATGATGAAATGAACAACTTCAGAGAAAACTGGGAGATGAATTGATGCAGAGAAAAGTAAGCAGAACTTAAATAATTACACAGTGATAACATTAAACAGAAAAACAATTTTGAAAGACTTTGGTACTCTGATCACTGCAATAATAAGCCACAAATCCAGAAGAATGAAGATCCAACACACAATTCACCTCCTGAGAGAGGGATGATGAATTTAAACTCTAGAAGGAGACATACCATTTTTGGACATGGCTAATGTGGAAATGTGTTTTGTTAGACTGTGTAGATATGTGTTTTAAAGGAATGGTTTTTTAGGTTTCTTAAGTTGTTTTTTTCTTTGATGGGGAAAAAGAGTGAAAGGGACAGATTAATTTTTAAAAATACTTGTCACTGGGGCAGCCAGGCGGCTCAGCGAGTAACAGCACAGGCTCCAGTGTCGGGATGACCTGGGGATCAAATCTGGGCTCAGATACTTAGCACCCCACCCAGAAATAACTGGCTGTGTAACCTTGAGCAAGTTACTTAACCCCAATTGCTTATAAAAAAAAAAATACTTGTCCCTGGGGCAATTAAGTGGCACAGTGGATAGAGCCCCCACCCTGGAGTCAGGAGGATCTGAGTTCAAATCCAACCTCAGACACTTGACACCTACTAGCTGTGTGACTCTCAGCAAGTCACTTAAACCTGATGCCCTAATCAGGGGGAAAAAATTACTTGCTACTTTAAAAAAATGTTAAACTATAAAATAGATCCTTGACTTGGATTTACTGTGAGGATCAAATAAAAAGTATAAAGAAGAATGTAAATACCAGATACTAGTATTGCTAATGCATATTATTATTATTAATATGATACCAATCATTGGCTGTAGCCCTAGAGATAGTGTGGAAAACTGAATATAGTGTTGGGCTTAAGGTCAGAAAGAACTGGGGTTAATTGATGCGTCTAAACTTGACCCTAGGCAAGTCATTCAATTTCTGTGTGTTTTGAGCAATTCTGTGTTGGTGGAGGGTTCCCACACTGGAAGTTCCTCATGTTGATAAAGTCATGGTCCCTTCCTCCAATGTAATTGGAGTAGTTGATGCTAGCACTAAAGGCTTGCCTTGTATTACTACTTACATTTTGAAAAGTAGAGAAACTAAAGGACAGTTAGTCACCGAGCAATGGAAGGACGCTTTAGTAAGTAGCAGATGAGGGAATAAATGTAGGAGCTACAGCTTTCCACAGTAGCTGTGGAAAGAGCACCGAATTCAGAGTACGAAGAGAAGCATTCGAATCTTAATTCTGCCTCCCAATACCTATGTGACCTTGGGCAAACCACTTCAATACCTTGGCTCAGTTTTTTGACTTTAAAATGGGGGAGGGGGACTAGATGACCTCTAGGGTCTCTGACATCTCTAAATCTACGATCAACAGTTTTCTTATCTCTAAATTTAAGATAATACCCAAAATTTCAGGGGAAATGTTTTCCATCAACTTATTGAAGGAAGAACCATCAATTTTGATTTTTTTTTAATTGCCTTAAGCCAGAATGAGGATGGTTAGTTATCTTTCCAGAGTACAACTTTGTTTTCTAGTAGGCAAAGAGAACAGGTCACGGAATGTTGCCTTCCTTATCCAGCTGTAGTTGTACCCTAAACTTCATTGTTTATTGTACAGTGGAATCAGAGACTTAAGTTGTTTCAATACTGCCTGTGCCACTTACTGTTTGCATAACTTTTGACAAATCATTTAAGTTCTGTTGGCCCCAATTTTCTCCTATGTAAAATGAGGAAGCTGGATTATATAATCTCCAAGGTTCCTTCTGATTCTTAATCTATGATATTATGATCCTGTGTACTTTATTGCTTATATTCTATGCTTTCATTATCCCTAGATGTTTGTCTTAAAAGTTAACGTTAGATTGAACCCATAATTCATGGTGAAGAGTGTTTGTTGAAATAAATATAATTATACAAGTTAAAAAAAAAAACAGAAACATGAACAGTCAACAGAACCAATACATTCAAGTATCAGTTGGTATAATTATAATTCAAGAATCCAGTATTGGAGAGCATTTTACAATAGGATTTTCACAAATGTGGATTCATTACATCCAGATAAATCAGTATGACAAAAGATAGTTCTATGTGCCACTTTCTTCATGTTTTTGATTTTGTTTTAGAATTAGCTACCACTTGCCCAATTCTAATTTTTAAGGAATTATTTTCTTTAGTGAGCTTCTGTGTCTCTTTCTCCATTTAGCCAATTCTTTTTTTTAAGTAGTTCTTTTCTTCAGTGAATTTTTGTATATCTTTTTCCATTTGGCCAAATCTACTTCCTCTCCCTCCCCACCCACCCCCCAACCTTAACATGGAGATTCTGGAAGGGAAGAAAACAAGCATTTATTAAGCATCTGCTGTGTGTCAGGTGCTTTACAAATATTTTTTCATTTGATATGTACAACCCTGAGAGATAGGTATAATTAAAAAATATGGAACTCTTCATTGATTTGCATCTCATCCTTGTGCAGAGGCCATGCCAATCTTCACTGTATTGTTCCATTTTTAGTATATGTGCTGATGAAGCAAGCACCTAATTCTGCTTTTAAGGTGTTCTTCTCTTCATTGGATTTCTGTGCCTCTTTTGCCATTTGGCCAATTCTGGTTTTTAAGGTATTATTTTCTTCAACGTTTTTTGTGCCTCCCTTACCAAGCTGTTGGCTCTTTTTTTCATGATTTCCTTGCATCATTTTCATTTTTTTTCCAAAATTTTCCTCTACCTCTCTTATTTTATTTTTTTAAATCCTTTTTTAGTTCTTCCAGGAATTTTTTTTTTGGGGGGGGGGGAGGCTGAGACAAATTCACATTTTTCTTTGAGGATTAAGATATCTTTTTATCTTTTTATCATGTTGTCTTTTCCTGAGCTTGTGTTTTGATCTTCCCTCTCACCATAGTAACTTTCAATAGGATCTTTTTTTTGTTATTGTTTGCTCATTTTTCTAGCCTATTTATTGGCTTTTAACTTTATGTTAAGTGGGTTTCTGCTTCTGGGGCAGAGGGGGCACTGTTCCCAAACTTCAGGTCTTTTGTAAAGCTATTTTCAGGGCTAGTTCTTAGTCAGTTTTTCCAAGGTGGTATGATCTAGGGAGAGGTGTGTTTACTACCCTCCTGGCCTTTACTTAGGACTATGAGTGACCCCAAGCACTCTTTTCAGCCCTGGAACTATGACCAGGGTCCCTAGTTTCTAGCAGCCACAAGCTCTGGTATGCTAGTCCTCCTCCTCACCCTGGGACTGCAACCCAGAATCTGACCTGGATCCTTGTATGGACAATGCAACAGAATCCTGCACCTAATTCCAACAAAGGGACCCCTATGATCTTCTTCTGACCAATTGTCTGACCCCCTTACCATCTGTGGGCTGAGAGCTCTGGAAGCCACCACTAATTCAGTCACTCCCAAAGCCTGCTCCTGGGTTACTGGGGCCTGGTCTGTGCTGATGTAGCCCACTGGACTGTGTTCTACTCTCTCCCTGGTGCAACAGACCTTTCTTGCTGGACTTCTAAGTTGTCTTGAGCTGGACAATTCTTTTAGCCCATCCTTTTATGGGTTCTGACACTTTATTTTGAGGCATTATTTAAAGTTGTTTGGAGGGGAATTTGGGAGAACTCAGGCAAGTCTCTGCCTTTTTTTCTGCCATCTTGGCTCTGCCTCCAATTTACCACTTTCTTTATTTTAATTTTTTTTCAATTTATTTATTTTTAGTTTTCAACATTCATTTCCACAAGATTTTGAGTTACAAATTTTTCTCCCTGTCTTTCCCCTACCCCCACCCCAAAATAGTGAGCCTACTGAATATCCCTTCCCCCAATCTGTTCTCTCTTATATACTCTCCCATTCCCCACCCCAACTTTCTAGTAGGGCAAGATGGATTTCTATACCCCAGTGCCTTTATACCTTATTTTCCCATTGCATGTAAAAAAACGGGTTTTTTTAACATTTGTTTTTAAAACTTGGAATTCCAGATTTTTTTTCTCTTCTTCCCTCCTCACCCACCCCTACTAGGAAGATAAGCAATTCAATATAGTTTGAACATGTGTAGTTAATGCAAAACATTTCCATAGTAGTTATATTGTGAAAGAATAACTATATTTCCCTCCATCCTATCCTACCCCCCACTTATTCTATTTTTTCCTTTGACCCTGTCCCTTTTCAAAAGTGTTTGCTTCTAACTTCCCTCTCCCCCAATCTGCCCTCCCTTCTATCATCCCCCCTCTTATCCCTTTCCCCCCTATTTTCCTGTATGGTAAGATACCTAATTGAGTGTGAATGTTATTTCTTCCTTAAGCCAAATTCAATGAGAGTAAGGTTGTCCCATTCCCTTTCACCTTCCTGCTCTTCCCCTCCATTGTAATAATTTTCTCTTGCCTCTTTTATATGAAATAATTTACCCTAATCTATCTCACTTTCTCCTTCTCCCAATAAATTCCTCTCTCACCTCTTAATTTTATTTTTTTAGATATCATCCCTTCATATTCAACTCATCCTGGGCCCTCCGTCTACATATACATTTGCATACATATGCATACATTCACATATGTATTTAAACACACATACACCCTCATATATATATATATATACATATATATTCCTTTCAACTATCCTCATACTGAGAAAAGTCTCATGAGTTAAATTATAATTTTTCCATGTAAGAATGTAAATAGTTCAACTTTGATAAGTCCCTTATGATTTCTTTTTCATGTTTACCTTCTGATGCTTCTCTTGCTTCTTGTATTTGAATGTCAAATTTTCTTTTCAGCTCTGGTTTTTCATCAAGGATACTTGAAAGTCCTCTATTTCGTTGAGTGGCCATATTTTTCCCCGAAGCATTATACTCAGTTTTGCTGGGTAGGTGATTCTTGGTTTTAATCCTAGCTGCTTTGACCTATGGAATATCATATTCCAAGCCCTATGAGCCCTTAATGTAGAAGCTGCAAGGTCTTGTGTTATCCTGATTGTGTTTCCACAATACTCAAATTGTTTCTTCCTGACTGCTTGCAGTATTTTCTCCTTGATCCAGGAACTCTGGAATTTGGCTCTAATATTCCTAGGAGTTTTCTTTTTGGGATCATTTTTAAGAGGCAATGGGCAAATTCTTTGAATTTCTATTTTGCCCTCTGGTTCTAGAATATCAGGGCAATTTTGCTTGATAATTTCTTGAAAGATGGTGTCTAGGCTCTTTTTTTGATCATGGCTTTCAGGTAGTCCAATAATTTTAAAATTATCTCTCCTGGATCTATTTTCCAGGTCAGTGGTTTTTCCAATGAGATATTTCACATTGCCTCCTATTTTTTCATTTGTTTGCATCTGTTTTATAGTATCTTGATTTCTCATAAAGTCATTAGATTCCATTTGTTCCAAACTAATTTTGAAGGAATTATTCTCTTCAGTGAGTTTTTAAAATTCCTTTTCCATCTGGCAAATTTGACTTTTTAAGGCATTCTTCTCCTCATTGGCTTTTTGGGCCTCTTTGCCATTTGAGTTTGTCTATTTTTTAAGGTGTTATTTTCCTCAGTATTTTTTGGGGGGGTGGGTTCCTTTAACAGGCTGTTGACTCACTTTTCATGATTTTCATGCATTGTTCTCATTTCTCTTCCCAATTTTTCCTCAACTTCTCTTACCTGATTTTCAAAATCGTTCTTGAGCTCCTCCATGGCTTGTAATCAATTCATATTTTTCTTGGGAGCTTTTGATGCAGGAGGTCTGGCTTTGTTGTCTTCTTCTTGTTCCATGCTTTGATCCTTTTTGTCCCCAAAAAAGGAATCCAAGCATTGTGTTTCCTCTGCTTGCTCATTTTGCCAGTCAATTACTTGACTTTTGGGCTCTTTGCCACAGTAGAACTCTGCTTCCAGAATGGAGAGAGCTTTGTCCCAAATCACTGGGGTTTTCACAGCTGCCAGAGCTATTAGGAGGGTGCCCTCTCAGCAGCCCCCACAAGCTCTGGCCCACTGGCCACACACCCCAGGACCACTACCCAAGACCATGATCCAGATCCAAGCAGGTCAAAGCAAGAGCAATTACCCTCTGAATGGTTGCTTGGTCCCCCTGTGATCTGTAGGCCAGGAGCTCTGGAAGCAGCCACAAGGCAGCAGCTGCAGCTGCCTCAGTTCCACCACTTCTCACCCTGGGGCAGGGGCCAGACCATGATCTTCTATCCAACAGAGTTCCCCACTGGCCTTTTACTTTGTCTTTGGCGTTTATGGGCTGAGAAGTCTGGAAACTGTCACAGCTGCTGGTGCTTCACTCTCCTGAAGTCTGCTCAGGCCGCTGCTGGTCGGGGCTGCCCTGGGGCCAGAACTTGTGGCTTACATGGGACGGCGCTCAGCTCCTAGCTCAGTATGATAGACCCTTCCTGTCAGCCTGCCAGGCTGCCTTCAGCTGGAGATTTGTTTATCTCTGTCACTTTGTGGGTTCTGTAGCTATAAAATTTGTTTAGAGTCATTTTTTTACATGTATAGGAAGTGGTTGGAACAGGAGCCCATGCCAAGTTTGTGCCTCTATTCCACCATCTTGGCTCCACCCCACCACCACTTTCTTAAGAAGACAGAAGTGAACAAGTATTTATTAATTGCCTACTATTGTGTCAGGTACTTAAACCACCTGTGGAGGAACACTGTCCTGGGAGTCAGGAGACAAATTTCCCAATCAGACATTTAAAGTCTTCTTCAACCTGACTCCCACTTACTTTTCCATTGTTACATCTGTACTTCTCTCTTCTCATTCTCTCTATTCTAGTCAAACGGGTTTGCTATCCAGTCCTCATACACAACATTCAATCCTTTGTCTCCATGGTTTTGTTTCTTTGTTTGTTTATAGATGGTCTTTTCTGTCTAGAAGGCTCTCCTTCCTCACCTCTGTTTCATAGGCACTCTAGCTTCAACTCAGGGGTCACTTCCCACTAAATCTCCCTCTTCAGGTCCCTAGGTGTTGGAACTCTCTCCCCCCTGAAGTTAATTTGCATATAAGTGTGCCTTTCATATCCTTTTCCCTTCCCCCACCCCCAATAGAATATAAACTCCTTTCATTTTTTGTCTCTAGAATCCCCTCTCCTAGCATAGTGCACAGTAGGTGCTTAATGTTTCCTTATGAAATTGAATTAAGGCCTGAACTCAGGTTCTGGTTCTATCACTGGGTGTCCAAGGGCAAATCATTTTGCTTTTCTATTTCCTCAATTTTTAAATAAAAGGATAGAACCAATTTCTCTCTAAGGACTCTTTCAGCTCTAAGAGCCTGTTCTTTCCACGAGTTTGAAATGTGTTGTAGTATGATTTTATAGTAAATAATTTAATGAAACATTATGAAAGGTAGGAGAGTATAGTGGATAAAGAGCTAGCCTTCAAATCAGGAAGACCAGGGTTCAAGTTCCTTCTATGCCTGAGCAAGTCACTTAATTTCTTAGTGCCTCCAGAAAACTCTCCAAGACTATAAAATCCAGAGCAGATGCCAATATGCACTGGTAAAGGAAATTTCCTTACTGAGATCTCCTTACACTGATGAAATCAGAGATCTGGTGTATAGGAGCACAGTGGAATTACTGCTGGGAAGAATCTTAAAGATTAAGAAACCAAGATCCTAAGACTTGAAATGACTTGCCAAAGTAAAACAAACAATACCTAGCCAAGCTGAGATTCAGAATCGGGTCGTTGGGACTTCAAATCCTGTACTCTGTCTATCAGAGTATACTGCCTCTGCAAAAATCTACCAACTAATACAAGCCAGACACAGAATAAATGGCACCAAAGTTTGGAAAAGTCCCTAAATATGAGAAATCAATAGAGAAGTGAATTTGCATTATGTAATGCATTGAGCCAATGTTGGGAGATAAGACCAAAGTCAAAAGTGATAGAAAATCACTGACTCAGGGGAGACTTTTTAGAGGAGAATTTTTAAGAGGTCCTCGAAGGAGAAAGGTGAAGCAGTCAAACTCAGGGATAAACATCATGGAGAAGTATTTGAGAAAAGGTATGTAGCTAAGAGCATGAAGATTGTTTCTAGGGAGGTATGAGGAAGTAAATATGAATAGAGCTAAAGATGAACAGATGAGAGTGAAGGTCAAGACTGAGTGGAACGGTCTGGTGGGAATATTACAACAAAGAGTAAGTACTTTATTCTCCTGCAAGGGATGTTGGGAGCATCAGGCATGAAGAATAATCTGGTACCATTTTTGTAGAAATGATTGCGGGAGGGAGCTCTTATACTGGAAGAGTGCCAAATTTGGAGTCACAGGACCTCATTTATTTACTATGTGTGTAACCTTGGACAAATCTCTTCACTTCTATGGGCCTGTTTCCTCATCTCTTGGTTGACTGGTTGGTTGTTCATCCTTTGTTTTCAAAGAATAAGCTGCAGAAGGAAATGGCAAACCACTCCAGTATCACTGCCAAGAAAACCCCAAATGGGGTCACATAGAGTCAGACAGAGCTGAAAGGACTCAACAACAGCAACAACAACAACGGCAGTCCCCCCCACAGGATTACCCCTAGAACTCAGAATGAATTGCAGCTCCGTCAGCATTCCCATGGCTGAACGTGCCTCTAGGGACCCCTCCTCCTTATACCCTGACTTATCTCCATATTTGCCAGTTGGAACTGACTGAGCCAGTTCTGGGATAGGGAGGGAAGTGCCCATATTTCACCAATAATAATAAAAATGCTTTGATACATTTTGATGAATCTATGATATTGCCCATGTGAGTACTACCTGCTACTATAAAGTTCACAACCAGCCCTCATCCCATGTGAATCTAGGCCAATATTGTCCTATAAATCCTCCATAGAAGTTCTACCCAATGAACTGGGGGGCTTCCTCTATTTCTTTTGACTTTGTATGTATACCACTGAAGCACACAGGCTTTCTCTTGGTTTTCCATCATTGTCACTACGTGACTGGCCTGCCTTCTTTTCAAGTCATCCTTTACATTACATCTCTCATAAAATTCTTGATTAGCAATGCATTGTAGCCTACTCATGCCCACTATGAGTTTCTGCATTGTCCCTTGGTTGACAACCCAATAATTATAATCATAGATGACATTTATAGAACAGTTTAAAGTCTGTGATGTTTTTGTAAACATTATCTCATTGCATCTTTACAATGGTTCTGTGAGATACTATTATCACCTTTTTACAGATAAGACAACTGAGGCTTCAAGAAATGACTTGCCCATGATCGCATAGTAAATGTCAGAAACATGGTTTTTCAGTCATTCCTCTCCTTGACTCCAAGTCAAATCTGTCCAGTATTCTGCAGCTCTTACTAGAGCTTGAGTGAGGGTCTCAGTCTATACTGAAAGGGCAAATAAATTATTCTATAGAAAGAAATTATGAGTATCAGGGATTCAGAGAATCATAGGAAAACTTTTATAACTGATACTAAGTGAAGTAGAAAACAAAAAAAAATTGTACGTAATGACAAGAGGATGAATGAAAATAGAAAAAAATGAAAAGTGAAATGAAGACTAAAAATTAAAAGAAAATGAAAATGAAAAATAAATGAGAAGAAATGAATGAAAAGAAAAATAAACTGAGCTGAGCACCATATAATTATAATGATTAGTTCTGGTCCTAGAGAAGAGATGAGTAAATGTAAATCACCCCTTTCCTATGGATGTAAGGGACTATGGGTATGGAATGTTGTATTTACTGTTACACAAAATCAATGTGTTAGTTGGTTTTATTTAAATATTTTTTTCTTTGTTACAAGGGAAGGCTGGAGTAGGATAGATAGAAGAATATGATGGAATAACTATGGTGAAAAATGAAAGACATTCAGAAAACTTTTAAAACTTTTAATCAAGTCACATAGTCTATAGGAGAACCTTAGAGTAGGGCAAACACGGGCATCCAGTGATACCCTTGGCATAGTAGATCCTGCCTCAGATAATCATTTCACATTTGCCACCCAGCTTATGGACTGGTCCATTGCTAACCCAAAATGCTTATGTATTCCGGAATAGAGGATATGACCCCAGTTTATACTCATCTCATAATACAAACTCAATCAGCAAAAACTACCTCTCAGCCTTTGGTTAATGACTGAAGACATTGGCAGGATGCCTCCAGCAATATAACATACTACTTCTTGTAGTTTTTACCCAGGCATTCATCTGAAGTGCCCAGAGTCAGAGACAGGAAGTAAATTATGATCTTAACAACTCCACTTTGAGCTCAATCATCTCCATAATAAGGTAGAACCAGTAATGAAGGCGTAGTAATCCCTGTAGTAAATACTGCAGCTGTTTCCTATATAGCCTTTTGGACTGTATGGAATGGGGAAGTGGTTCAACCTTATAAATCCACGTGGATCAATTTTTATTTTTTATTACTCCTCTTTATTTATTTAATGTAGGAAGGACCAAGAAGGGGGGAACTAAGTCAGTATCAGGTCAGAGGCTGAATTCCATTAAAATGTTATTTGGACGCAGTTTCTTTTAGAAAATGAAGTCAGCATAGAACTGAATAATCTATGTATGTATATATTTTGCAAGTGAGAGTCTCAGAATCTCTCCTGGGCTCTAGTTAGACACAAAGATAATTTAGAACAGATACTCTGTTTCATGTTCTTCTTGCATTGTGTGGGGATGTGCACATCTGCATTGTTCTGAAGCACTAAGGCATGGCAGTACTTTCCCTTAAAATGAGGGGATATAGGGGTGGCTAGGTGGCACAGTGAATAGAGCACCGGCCCTGGAGTCAGGAGGACCCAAGTTCAAATCCGGCCTCAGACACATAAAACAAAAACTACCCGTGTGACCTTGGGCAAGTCACTTAAACCCAATTGCCCTACCATCCCCCTCCAAAAAGCAAAAAAAAAAAAATGAGGGGATATGGTTCCTCAAGCTTTTAGAATATCACCATCTCCCTTACTGATGACATTCTGGATCCCATAAGAAAGAAGCAACCTATGGGAAGTTGAATACATAAATACATTGTTGGTGGAGCTGTACATTGATACAATCATTAAAACAGTTTGGAAAGATCCAAGAAAAGTCATTGAACTCTTCATCTCCTTACTCTTAGGCATGTACCTCCAAAGCAGCCAAACATAGAAAGAAAGGCCCCATTTATAACAAAGTATTTTTGTGACAGCAAAAAAACGAAGAAAGTAGATATTCATTGTCTGGGGAATAGCTGAACCAATTGTACTGTATGACTATAATAATGGGAATATTACCATGCCATAAGAAAGGATTCAGAGAAATAAGGAAAGACATATGAAGTGATGAAAAGGGAGAAGAACAGCCTGGAGAGCAGTATGTATACTGTAATAATACGACTCCGAACAACTGAAAGGCAGACAAACTCAAGATTGTTGCAAAGAAGTCTTGGCTCTGTGCAACAGGGGATGAAATACACATTCCTGTGCCTGGTAAACAGACGGGGAATGCTGCATATGGTATCAGGAGTGGATGCTTTGTCAGTCAATTTTGCTTCACTGTTTTTCTTTGTTACAAAGGAATGTTTGGAGTGGAATATTGGGAAATGATTTTGATGAAAAATGCAAAAGGTAACAATAAAGAATGTGATGGGGTTTTTTTAAGGAAATAAATTTCCACAGTAAGAAAGAAAAAAGAGAGAGACTTTGTTTTAAGATGATAATAAATGTGGGTCTAAAAGTAAATACACTCCATAAGCCAGGAATAATTATGTGGTCTAGCTAGAGGTTGAAATAACCCTCCCAGATGTAGTGGGTGAAGGAGGTGTCTGGCTTCCTGCTCAGAGGGTGAGATCCTCTCTTAGACCCCAAAGGGCACCTGGGAAGTAGTGAGGGTTTGGGAATAGCAGCAGCCACCCAAAGTGTTAACCCTAGGATAGCGGCCCCACCTCTGGGGACCAAACTATCACTACAGATTGGGGAGTGCAGCCCAGAGACACTATTACACTGAGTGACTGATTGCTAATATTTGCCCCTGTGATACCTGTCCCTTCCTCTAAAGTGGAGCAGGGCATCCCCCCATTCCCCATCCCCCTCAAGCCAGGTCTGACTTTAGAAACTCAAAGGCTTAGCCTTGGAGCAGAGGTCCTTACCTTACTCTACTGTTAAGGGCTGCAATTACTGGTGTCTTGCCATCAGCACCTGACCACCAATTCTTCCTGGTTCCCTGTTGGTTCCCCTTCAAAGCCAGAAGAGGACAGCCCTTTGGGTTATTCAGCTGGATTCAGTGGTACTCCCTCCGGACCAGTGGAGAAAAGTTATTTTCAAGGATGCCAGAGACTTGGCACCTGGGGTAGCTGGGTGGCACAGTTGATAGAATGCTGGGACTGGAGTCAGGAGGACCTGAGTTCAAATCCAGTCTTAGACACTTACTAGCTGAGTAGACCTGGGCAAGTCACTTGATGACTTTGCCTCAGTTTTCTCATCTGTAAAATGAGGACAATAATAGCACCTACTTCACTGGGTTCTTGTGAAGATCAAATGAAATAATAATTGAAAAGTGCTTAGCACAGTGCCTGGCATATAATGAGGGCTATATGAATGTTAGCTATTGTTATTATTACCTAAGGAGGCCTCTATATTCAAAACTCTGCTCTCCAAAGTCCTCCTGCTGGATTTTGGATCTGTAAGCATAGTGAAAAAAAGAATGCTAACTAGGAAATAAAGGCATATGATGGAGCCTGCAAGGGTGAAGAAATAAAAACAGCTGACATTTGGCCTTGTTCCTTTGGATTTTGCTTCAGTTACTTTAACATCTTAAAAATTACCTTCCTAAGATGGAGCCAAGATGGCAGAGTAAAAGCAGGGACTTGCCGGAACTCTCCCCCAAACCCCTCCAAATACCTTTTGAAAATGACTCTAAACAAATTCTAGAGTGGCATAATCCACAAAATGACAGAGTGAAACAAATTTCCAGCCCCAGACAACTTGGAAAGTCAGCAGGAAAGGTCTGTTGCACCTGGGTGAGAGAGGAGCGCAGTCTGTCGCAGGCCATGCCAGTACAGACCAGGCTGCAGGGGGCTGAATCACTGGTAGCAGTGGTGGTTTCTGGACCTCTCAGCCCACAGACTCCACAGACAACTTAGAAGGTCAGCAGGAAAGGTCTGTGGCACCTGGGTGAGGGTGGAATGCAGTCCAGTACAGGTCACGCCAGCACAGCTCCAGCCCCAGAAAACCAGGAGCAGGCCTTGGGAGTGACTGAATCGGCAGTGGCTGCTTCCACAGCTCTCAGTCCACAGACAGTAAGGGACTCAAACTTACTGGTCAGAAGGCAATTACAGAGATCTCTTTGCTAGCACTGAGGCAGGACTCTGTTGCTTCGCCCATACTTGGAGCAAGGTCGCAGTCTTGGGTGGTGGTCCTGGGGTGAGGAGCACTGGCATAACAGAGCTTGTGACAGCAGTGGAGAAAGAACCCTCCTCACAGTTCCAGGTCAGAAAAGAGTGCCTTGGTCACTCACAGACCAGAGCACAGGCCAGGAGAAGAGTAAACACCTCACCTTTGATCATACACCTTGGAGAACTGAAAACTTACAGGTCCCTAGAAGTATCTCTGAAAATAGCTGCACAAAACCCCTGAAGCTTGGGACAGTGTGCCCTCCACACTGGAAGCAGAGCCCTACTTTAACAAACAGTTGAAAGTCAAGTAATAGGCTGAGGAAAAATTACCTTCCCTTTTTTTGCCCCACTAGCACCTGAAGTTACATTTGCTGGGAATGCCCACTTCTTGGGTCAATATTTTCTGTGGATGTGAAACCAAGGTCAGCTTCCCCTAAAAGGGTGAGTGTCATCTCCCAGAACTGAATTTCCAGTATGTCAGATAATATACAAACAGGACCCTCTGCAACAAGCAGAAATTAAGCCCAGAGACAAAGCATCCTGCACATTATCAGCAATGACATGGAAGGAAAAGCAAATGAAGTGGGTGGTCATGGGACGCTCTGGGGCAAGAGACAGAAGACATTTTCACCAAACTTCAGTTAATGGAAGGATTCACCTGCCAAGAGCTACTGCTTCCCTCCCCCCACCCAAGTCTTTTCCTGGGCCAGCAGCTCCCAATGACTTACTCCCACCCACAGGACTCAGGTTGGCTGCACTGGCCCTTGTTGCCTCCTGCCTTCTCTAGGTAAAAGTTCAGATCAGTGATTAAAAAGGAAAGTCATCTGACCATGCTAAGATACATGTGGCCTTTGCTCCCAAGAGCTCCATGCTGGGCAGCACAAATGCTGCTGTGCTCAAGCACCATATTCAGAGAAGGATGCTGACAGACAGGAAGGCCTCTCTGGAGGATGAAGGGACCCAAAGCCATGGAATAGGAGGATCAAATGAAAGACCCTCTTCACTTGGAGGCCCTGGGAATTCATTTTATAAAGCTTCTCTTCTGCATCTCCCAGCTGGGCTCCCCCCAGTCCCTCCCACCCAGGTCCATCTTGGCCCCAACTGGTCCCAGCCTTCTTCCCAGCTCTATAAGTGAAAAATCAGGAACATGGCAGGGAGCTCTGACCAAAACTATACCAAGGGTTGGGTCGCTGAGACTTTGCCCCGAGTTTGGAGGGATCTAAAAGCATCCCAGTCTTTCAGCATGATACAAACAACAAAGAAATCGGTGAACATGTTTTCTGGGGTGCTCCTCCCTGCTCTGGGCTCCCCTCCCCTTTCCCTGCCTCACCCCACAGTGCTGACACCATGGTGGGGAGCACAAAGCTTAGGTGACATCATGTTTCATACTACCTTTCCCAGGAGTGCTTTGGACTGCCTTTGGCACAAACATTACAAGTTATGGCTCTCACTCCAACCCATGACCCAAGCAGCTGCCCAAGGGGACAGCTAATGAAAAGCTGATCCACACAGCTTCCAGCAAAAGGGACATTGCTTTGGCCTGGAAAAACAAAAGCAAACATCTGCCTGACTCACAGCCATCAGAGCCAAGGGGGACTTTCTCTGAGCAGAGGCCTGGGGCTGACCCCGAGTCTACAAAAGATAATTACAAGCAAAAGTGGCCTCTAAAAACAGTAATTCCAGTAACAAAGAAAAACCTCCATGTCTGCACACTAAGGGTGGCTAAGTGGCACAGTGGATAAAGCGCCAGGCCTGGAGTCTGGAAGACTCATCTCTCTGAGTTCAAATCTGGCCTCAGATATTTACTAGCTGTGTGACCCTGGGCAAGTCATTTAACCCTGTTTGTCTCCATTTTATCATTTGTAAAAATGAGCTGGAGAAGGAAATGGCAAATCACTCCAGTATCTCTGCCAAGAAAATCCCAAATGGAATCACAAAGAGTCAGATACAACTGAATAACTACCCACGAAGAAAGAACAGTTTATAACAAATTGTTGATTTCCTGACCTTTGCCAAGTTCTCAAGGATTGAAGGAGCTAGAACTGAAAGAGATCTTACCTTTGAGATATCTAAGGCAACCACCTTCATTTTACAGGGGAGGAAATTGAGTCCCAGAAAAGAGAAGAAACATATGCCCATTGGGGTCACAATTCTAGTAAATATCAAAGGCAGGATTTGAACCCAAGCATCTCATCTTCAAGCCTAGCCCTGGTTCCCTTTCACCACTATGCCTTTGGCCTTGACAATGTAGTTTTCCCATCTCTTTCTGTCTCCTCTCCCTACTACCTAAAGGGTGACCCAGTTAGCTTTTTTTTAGCAGGGTGGTCTCACCTGGAAACCTACTTCTCCATTCTGATTTTGCTAATCCCATAATAACCTGCTGCCCTAGGCTGCTCCATGATGCCAGCCCTTGCTCCAGTCCATCACCACGCAGGAATCTATAGTCTCTGGCAGGGGAGTCACCAATTTCATTTTTAAAATCCTGAGCCAGTCTGTCATGGAACCCGTGGTCAGCAGTTGACTATGATTCTCTGACCCTGGGACTTGACTGTCCCAACCAAAAAAAAAAAAAAAACCAAAAAAGATAAAAGCCGCTTTCCTTCTAATTCAATGTTCCCAAGACAGGAGAGGAAGAAACAACAAACCTTCTTTGCTGATAAATACTTGAAATTTTAGGTGCACAGAAACCAAACAGTAACTATGGCAACCTCACCACTCCAATAAGACTAATACAGATTACTTCCAGCACAATGATCTGGCTTGGACTCAGGAAACAGAGGTAATGATGGCTGAAAGCTATTCCTAAATTAAGGAAAGCTCCTTCAGCAATGGATGATTTGTATTTGGGCTTCTGATGCTGGACCGACAGCTATTTGGCACTGTGCTGAATGCATTGACGGGCTGCTAACTTATTCTTCCATGCTAATGAGCTGGCAGACTTCCCATACCCATCCCAGGTTTACCCCCAATCTCCAGTCAAAGAGTCATGGAAGTTCCCTGGGATTTTCAGGAAAATGAGAATAAAGATCAGAAAGTGCAAGGGGGAGCAGAGGGAAGAAAAAAAGGGGGGGAAAGAAAGTTACATGATAACTTTATTATGTATCTAAAAGGAATAAGTTGTACGTAATAGATTTGCAGTTTTATGTACAACTGTCTTTTTTTCTATTCTATATTATGGAAATGATTGTTTTATTTCTTAAGTTCGGAATAAAATAAATTTTTTAAAAAAGATCAGCAGCAGCAACACTGCTCCCTCTGTGAAGTCATTCTCTGATGCCTCATAGTGACACAGAGGTGACCTTGGGTTCTTGAAAGCTATACCAGGGTAGCACAAATTCTGTCAAGACCTACCAAAATGGCCTGACTTCAACTATTTGCCCAAGGATGGATTTTTATGTTCATCCTCTGATGATCAGGCTAGCTAAATTCTCAGGTGCCCTTCAGCAGAAAACTGGCCCCTGGCTGAGTGTATTCCAGACTTCATGAAAGTCATGCCTATTAAGGAAAGAAGAAGTCAAGATCTGGTCAGGGAAGGGAGTACCCACATAGATGAAGTCAAATATCCTTTAACTGGTAGCATCTTACATTTATAGAGTGTTTTTAAATATTCATTTTAAATATAAAATGAATTTGTGGACATTTATCTCACCATTTCCTGACAAGAATCCTGTGAGGTAGACATAGAAGGCATTTTACTCCACTATCTCCACTCCCATTTTAGAGATAAGGAAACTGAAACCACAAAAAGATAAAAGGCTTAACTGAGATCTACAGCTAGTAAGTAGCAGAACTTGGGCCAGAGCTAGGGTCTTCTGATTCCCAGCCCAAGACTCTTTGGGTTCTATCATGTTGCAAAAACATCAGTCGCCAACCCATCCTCTCTAGATAAAGGATCTGCAAGGAATCCTTGCAAACCTTTAAATGTCAGTTATTGTTACTGGGTATCTGCAAACAAGGGCATCAGACACCATGTAAGCTGTTATTTGAGGGGAAAAAAATAGGATGAATGAGAATCAAAAGACATAAAAATGAGAGAGGCATTCACTAAAGTTAAATCCACAGGCTGGACAGAGGAAAGACAACAGTGAAGATGCAGGACCTTGAGCAGAGGCAAACTATGCCAGATAGCATCTGAGGAAGGAGTCCCAGAATCTGGAGACCTGGTGACAAGTCCTTGCCCTGTCACTGGCTCTATCTTTGACCTTCCTTAATTCGTGTAAGGAAGGGGAGGGAAGGGGAGAGAAGGGGGGGGGAGATTCTGATTCCTGAGTCCTGATCAATCCTTTGGACAAGCATCCATTCATCGAGTACCTCTATCTGAAAATTGTATCTCCATGTAGAGAAGGAATTGATTAAAACCCTTCCACAATTAAGTCTTTCAGAGCTGTTGTTGCAAAAAAAATCATTGTCCTGAAACCCTTCTGGTGATTAGCCCCATGGCTATGCTGATCTTCTCATGACAGATATAACATGTGCTATTATAACAACAACAACAATAACAATAGTAACTAGAATTTATATAGCACTCTTTTAAGTTCACGGTGCTGTACATGTTATCTCATTTGATCCTCTTAGTAATCCTATGAGGCAGCTAATATTATTATCCCCATTTTACAGGTGAGGAAACTGAGGCTAAAAGAGGATAAGTGATTTGCCCAACTGCTAAGATTCTGACACAGGATTTGTCCTTAGGTCTTCCTTACTCCCAGTCCAGCATTCTTACCCATAGTGCCACCTAGCTAACTCAGGTCCTGACTTCCTGACTTGAAAGCCAACCTCCTTGGTAGATAGAACCCGATACTAGCACCTATGCTCAGGCATCAAGGGTCACACACTCCAATGGAAAGTAAGGCCGTCCACCATTCACTTTTCCAGATTCATGTATTACACTGCTCCCCTCTTCCCAAACTCTATATTCCATTCCAATTGGGTCACTTTACTATTCCCTAAATTTGATGTTCCCTATACATTTATACTAATCATCCCTCATACCAGTTGTTCAGAGGAAGATCTGATCTATTTGCTGAGATTCCCCCCCCCCAAAAAAAAAATTATGGAATTACAGAACATGGACATTTGGCTGAAGGAGAACTCTCATGGAGGTGCCCTGTTACCTTACTGAGAGGACTCAGAGAGCACCTCTGATTGGATGCACCCCCTTTTCTCCACTCATACAGGCACCACACTAGTATGGCCACTTATCACCTTTCATCTGGACTACTGGGATAGCGTTCTAACTGGACTCCTTACCTAAAGTCTGTTCCCATCCCAGTCAATCTGACACTCAACTGACAAAGCAATCTTCCTAAAGTATAGCCCATCTCTCTCTCTCTCTCTGTCTCTCTCTCTCTCTCTCTCTCTCTCTCTCTGTCTCTCTCTCTCTGTTTCTCTCTCTCTCCCTCCCTCACTCCTCTCTCTTTCTCCCCTCTTCTCTTTTTCCCTCTCTCCTCCCCCTCTCACACACACACTGACCCACACAAAGTCCTGTGTTTGATATTTAAAGTGTTTCAAGACCTGACTCCCTCCTATTTTTCTAGTCTTCTCACAATTTATTCCCCTCTGAGATCACCTTCCCTCTGCTCCATAGATATCTTGAACGTACATAGTCGTTGATATGGTGTCTCCCCTGTCAGAATGTGAGCTCCTTGAAGGGTCAAGGACCATGTTTTTCTCTTTCTTGTTATCCCTGGTACTTCCTCACCTATTTTTTTTGTCGGATTCTCTACCAGTGTGTCCCCACTATTCACCACAGATATTGAGAACATTGGTGGGAGAGTGGGATCTAGGTCTATGTGTGTATTTGTAATTCACTTTATTACTTATGCATTTGCTTTAACAAATCAATATTTATATTTTTTTGCTTATTTTAAAGGAAATTGTTATATGTAAGACATAAAACTCATTTTAGGTAACTAGTTGTAAATATTGCTAGACTGTATTCTGTCACAATCATGTAACACAACTTGTTCAGCCATTCCCCAATTGATGAGTACCCCTGCAATTTCTAGTTCTTTGTCACCACAAAGAGAGCTCCTATAAACATTTTAGAACATATAGGTTCTTTTCCTGTTTTTCTCTAATCATCTTTGTAAATATACACTATGTGGGTGGATTCCCTTGAGAGGCATATTAATATTTAGAAATGACAGTTTTAATAATGGAGAGTGCACTGGATGATGGCCCAGGAGCCAGGCTGGTGAGTGGGAGAAGTGTATTTCCCCACTACAGGGTTACCTTTAGGATCCTGAGGGAGTTCAAACCAGGTGGTGATTGCGTTTCTCTCAGGGAACAAAGATCTACCCAGTGTGAAGAGCAGGTTGAGAGAGCCAGTTAAGCCCAAAGAAAGAGTGAGGTGTCATCACCACACCATGAACCCCATGACATTTCTAGGGGGAGGGATAAATATTGGGAAGAGAGGGAGAAAACCATGGAAATTTTCTTGTCATTGTCCAATAATTTGAGGTGAAATTTCCTTTTTGTATTCATAGGTTAATATTGAATCTACCATCACTTGAAGCCATGAAAAGCCATAAGAGGATAAGAGTTTGTAGGTTTAGAAATCTGGTGATTTGTGGGGATACTACTGTCTTTGGGGAGGCCTCCACAGTCACATTGGACTCACAAAACCATTAGGTTCTTGGCTTGTGTGTAGAGACATCTGGTGGGCACATTATACACTACACATGAGTTAATAGATTAATCAATTAAGTGATTACTTTAAAGGGACAGTATGTTTTCCATAAGATTGTCAAAAAGTAGGGTATAAGTGGGGTGTAGGCTACTGTTGCTACTAGACATTTGCTACCCCTATTCATGCATCCTGAACTAATGCCATTATGTCAGGGCTCATCTGGGACACCCCCCACCCTGTCCTCTGTGAGGAAGAGTTCAGGAACAGTGCCCTTGAACTTCTTTCTGAGGCTACATGCAAGTGTATGTCTACCAGGACCATTTGCTTTTGCTCCAACTCATTATTTCTGCTCTAAAGTACGATGGAAGGAAGGCAACAAGGGATATTCACCTATCCATCCCAACTCAAAATAAAAATGTTTTATTATATTCCTGCCTAGAATTCTGAGGGAAATAGAGTGGGGAAAAGCCCGCTTTTCCAGAGAGTGTTGGAGGGTGACCATCTCCCCTCATTCTAGATCCCCAGTCAGCTTGGGGACAGTTCCAATTCAGTCACTGAGAACAATCCAAAGAGTTCCCTGTGGAACCAGAGGACAAGGATATTGCCAAGACAGTGCCCTTCAGATGAAGGTCCGAGTACTGGGGGAGCTCATCAGCTTGATTCCTAAGCCAAGCTCCTCTTAACCTGGGAATGCACTGTGTCCTTCTCTCTCCCTCTGTGAATACTTGTCTTCTGGTGATGCCTCCTAGAGAGGGCTTTCCCCAATCTCCCTAGTTCTTAGTGCCACCCCCAGATTCAAATGGCTTTTATAACCCATGCTTTTGTGCACATTTATGACCGCCGCCCCCCCCAGCAGAATACTGGCTTTCTCAAGACAAAGATTGGTTTGTGTTTGTGTCCTTACGCGCTTGATACCTAATGCAGTGCTTTGCACATTGTAGGTGTGTAAGGAATGTTTGTTGAATTTTATTTCTCTTAATTTAGCAAAGAAATAACAGTATTTTTATTAATAATGATGATGATGATGATGATGCATTTTTGAATGTGCTTTCCAGCTTGCAAAATATTTTTGCTCCAGATTCTGTACTCTCTTCCCTCAAACATCTCCAGGGCCAACCCTGCCTACAGCATGTAAGGATATGTTAGGAGGGTCTGTGAGTGAATACAGACCAATTAAGTGAAGCTATTACAGACCCCAAGTGAGACACAAGTTTAAAATGAAAAAGGTTTCTTGTGAGCCTGGGATAGGTGATAACTTCCTACTAATTGCTGCCTCTTCATGAGTTGTTTCCTTTTATTTTCCCCAGGAGATTATCAAGATTGTACTCTAGCTTCCATAATTTCTCAGAAATTCTGTGTTTTCAGATATTATATATCCAAAAATGATGGCAAAGACAAAGCACCAGAGCCATCAACATCCTTTTTCTGATGTGGAATACTGTGGGGTTGAACCTTGTCCCACCAGGTCATCCCCTAGGGGTTAGAATTCCTTTGAGTTTTTGGAGATTTCTTGAAATTGTGAGCAAAGAGAAATGCACGTCCCTCCTTTCTCAGGGGAGGAGGAAGAGAGTGGGTGCAGAGTGTTGCATAAGCTGTCAGATGTGGTCACTGTGTTGGCTAGATTTGCTTCACTGTCATTTATTACAAGCGATTGCTCCTGGGGGTGACAGTGAAGGGGGAGGGGGAGAGGCATATGCAGAAATAACTGTGATATAAAAATAAAAGCACTAATAAAACTTTTCCCTTAAAAAACTCAATTTCATTTGTCCTAATGTAATTTAACTTGTCTTACATATAGACGCATGTGGCCTAATATCTGGAAATACATGAGCTCCCTTCTCTGTCTGGCCAGGTCCAACCTGTCTTCTGAGACCTGGCTTGAATTCCACTTTCCCATTACCTTCCTGACAGCTCCAATCTATAGTCACCTCTTTTTTTGAGCTCAGCACTTAATATCTATACCACCCATTGAGCAACTAACTGTGTGCCAATGATACGACATCTCTGTTCCTTGACCTCTCTACAACTTCTGACACAATCCATCACCTGGTTATTCTCTTGACCTTGACTTTCAGGGCACTGTTCTCTCCTGTTTCTCCCAGCTCTATAAAAGGAGGGAGCTCAGCTAGTTAACTCCTGCCCTTCCCAGTCTCTTTTGCCAGGTCCTCATCTGTATCCAAGCCCCTTTTGTGGGTGGGGGTGCTCCCCAAGGTCTTGTCCTAGGCACTTTCCTTCCCCTAAGCTCTCTCCTTTTGTAAGAAGGTTGGTGTTCAGTTCCCAGGGATTCAGTTATCTCTCTACAGATGGCTCCCAAATCTACACAGCTAACCCTAATTTCTTTCCTAAATTCCATTCCCGCATTGTCAATTGTCTGCTGCATATCTCCCCATAGATATCCTGTGGGCATCTCAAACCCAACATGTCCAAAGCAAAACTCATGATCTTCCTCCCTAAACTCATCCCTCATCTAACCTCCCCTATTTCTGTTGAGGTCATCACCATCCTACCAGTTGCCTGGATTTGTAAGCTGAACCATTCTTAGCTCTTTCCTTTCCCTAGACCCCCTACATCCAATCAGTTGCTAAGTCATCCAAGGATTATAGATTTAGAACTGGATGAGATCTCAGGGATGGACTAGTTGAACTTACTCATTTTATAGATGAGAAAACTGAAGCTCAGATTGCCTACTGACTTGCCCAGGGTCACACCGCTCACAAGTCAGAGGCAGGATTTGAACACAGGCCTTCCTGACCCCAGGGCAGAGTCGCCATGCTGCCTTGACCTCAGTGACATCTGTCACATTAATCTGTTTCTCTTTATTCACCCTAGTTTCTATTCCTGGATGAGCAATTCAGTTCTCCTGGACTGTTATAATAACCTCCTAAGTGGTCTCCCTGCATTCTATCCTTCCCCCTCTCTAGTTCATCCTCCACACAGCTGCCAGAATGAACTTCCTAAGGTACAGGTATTATCCTGTCACTCCTTGGCTCAAAAATTTTCAATAGCTCCCTATTGCCTCTAGGATACAATACCAAATCCTGAGGACTTAAACCCTCCATGCATTTAGTCCCAACCAGCCTTTCCAGATTTGTTTCATATTACTCACCTTTGTTAATTCTGTTTCAGCGAAACTGGACTGCTGGCTATTTCCTGAACTCAGAATTCTGGGGTCCCCCCACCACACTCCCACACTCCCTGAATACACTCCCTTCTCATCTCTACTTTTCAGAATCTTTATCTTCCTTCAAGGTCCAGACCAGGAGCTGACTTTCTTAATCCCATCAGTCTGTGCTCTCTCCTTCATTATCTGTGTTAAATTTTACAGAATGTAAGGTACTTGACAGCAGGGGTTTTTGGTCTTCCCTTTGTACAAAGCCTTGCACAGACCAGCCATTTAGTAATTGTTGCTTAATTTGAATTAGATCTCTTATACTGCTGGATCATCATTTTGCTTCCTGTAGTTGTGTCTTGACTGTAGGCTCCTCTTAGACCTGGACCACAAACTTCATAGCCCTTCTCCACCATGAAGAACCTGCCCGGTGCTGTCTACCCAGTAGGACCTCAAGTTGGTCTTTTATTTGATTGTCTCATTGACTTATTTCTGGTATTGCACCCAGGGTAAAGCAAAACAACAAAAGCTGATATGAAATAAAATTAATCTGGATTTAAAAAAAAAACAAATCCTTGGTCTGGGTAACCTCTGTTGTCCCTCAGAACCCTAAGATTTTTAATTCTCTAGGCTCAGAAGCAACTTGGAATGGGTAGGATTAAATAAACCAACAAGACAACAATGGTTCTCTCTAGAAATATCAAAGAATCGTAGGAACAGCAGCCTTCGAAGGACCATGTGCCTACAGGATTCAAGAGAACACTAGAGTCATTCATTTGAACATCCTGGATATCTCATTGTGGTAGGGTGATAGGAGGGAGTGGAAGGAGGAAGGGGGAAGAGGGGATGGAAAGGGGGAAAGGGAGAAAGGGAAAGAGAGGAGAGAGAAAGAAGAGGAGAGAGAGAAAGTGTATTAAGTATTTACTCTATGTCAAGCAGTGAGCTAAAGCAATGGAGATAAACAAAATGGTCCATGACCTCAAAGTGCTTACAGTCTACTAACAACTGGGAAATAAGGTGGCTGCTCGGTTCTGGCCAATATAAGGCAAAAGCTCACTAGGAGAACTCAGTGTGATATCCTAGGTGGAGTCTAGATTTCCAGTAGGGAGGAAGTGGAATTGAGGGTGAGTCGAAGCGGCATGGTTTGGAGCAGGTTATAGACAAACAAAGGGTGGGACCAGAGGAGCTTTCTGATCTTTGAAAAACAATATCTCTGCTTCCTCCACCAGCTCTCAGGTCCCCCACAGCAACTAGTGCACAGGGCTATTTTGAGGCTCAAATGAGATAAGTATGTAAAATTTTTTTGGTAAGCTATAAGAGCGTCCACCATGAGAGCCTGGGTATAATATGCTGGATTTATAATAGGGAAGGCTGTGGGTCAGGAATTTAATCTCTCTGAACTTCAATTTCCTTACCTATAAAGTAGCTGATTAAATGGAATACTTGGAATACCTACCTCATAGGGTTGTTGTGAAGTTCCATTGATAGAATATGTGTGTGTATTTATACTTTGCAACTTTAAAATGCACGTACACATTAGCTACTATTACTGATCCTCACTTTAATTCTCTGAGATAAATAAGGCAAAGAGAGATGGTATGACCTGCCAAGAGTCACACAAGTAGCAAATAGCTGAAAAAGGACCTGATCACAATTCTTTTCAGTCCAAGTCTAGTGCCCTTTTCATTACACTGTGTCCTATCATGCCTCTGCAGCATCCTGGCCATCTCTGCCAAATGGATCACTTGAGTCAGAATCTGCTTGGTGCCCGTGGCTTTGGCCTACACTGTCTGCATATCCAGTTTTTATATACTGCTTTGAAAGTGCTCTTTCACATTACTGCTGCAACATAAAAGCAACAACAATGAATAGGTTAGGAAGCCTCAGAAGATTTGTATGAATTGAGGATACAAACTGAGGCAAGCAGAACCAGGAAAACACTCTACTCAATGAGTAGACAGTGTAAACAGAAAGAACAACAACAGCAACAGAAACAGGAACTGAATGCTGTGTGACTATCATCATCAAGCTGGGCCTGGAAGGAAAGGAGAGAAAACACTCATCCCTCTTCTCTCTGCAGAGGTGTGCAGACTGTGGGTTTTTAATATTGCATGTACTGGTTAGACTTGATTCATATGTTGGTTAGTTTTTCTGAACTGCTTTTTTCTCTTTTTTATTTTTTGTTGCAAGAGAAACTTCTCTGGGGAGGAAGCATTTATTAAGGACCTACTATGTGTTGTGCTCTGTGCTAAGTGCTTTACAAATATTATCTTATCTATACATAGGATAATGTGTATATATATGATAATATTTATACATAGGATAATATTTATGAAACATTTAACACAGTGCCTGGCACACAGTAGATACCATCTACAGCACTCTCTCACTCTCTCTCTCTCTGTATATATATATATATATATATATATATACACACATATATATAAACATACATATACATATATATTTAGAGTTGAAAGTAATATAAAAATAAATTATAACAATGGAATAATTTAAGTGTTTTTTTTAGCTTTACCAAACATGTATGATTAGGAAGAGCCCCTAGCCCCAAAATATTTCTTCTATCTACCTGTTACAAGTGCCTAGAAATTTCCTGTTATATATCTATCCTTTGACCTATGGTTAGAGAAGAGGAGGCATTCTCTTTAGAAATTCAAATAATACATTTAGCTGCTATTACACATCAATCAATACCTTAGTGTAGATTTGTTTTACCTTGGCCAGCTGGTGGGACACTGAGGATATAGGAAGATTAAAAAAACGAGCGTGGAACGGGAGGGGGATAACTGTTAAGAATACAAGGCTTTGTCCAAAGAAAGCTGGCTGGGCTCTGTGTCTCCTAGTTCTTTCCTTTTCTAGTGCTCCACACACAGTGGTGGAGTACTCATGCAGTTCTGATGGCTAACTGACCAACGCTAAGTAGGACCACAGAATCATAGACTTAGAAATAGGAAGAGTCAGAGGCCACTGAGTCCAATCCCTCCATTTTACAGATGAGGAGGCTGTAACCCATCAAGGTACAGTCTCTTGCCCAAGACCACACAGGTAGTAAGAGGCAAGAATCCAAGATTTTTATCCAGGCCTTCTGATTCTAAATCTAGCCTTCTTTCTTCTGGATCCTGTTTCCTTCTCAGCTTCACTTAGGAAGGAAAGAGATCTTCTGATTCCTTGGTTCTGCTGGAAAAAACACACAATGCTAGCTTCTAAATGTTACATTCTGCTTTTTCCAAAGACTTATTGGATTTAGTTCATTATATACCCTATCAAAGTTAAAAATCTTGTTCCTGTCAATGACAGGATGGTTCACCCCCACAGTCTTCCAAGTGTGATTGAATAACAGGGTTAAAACTCAGGGAGCTCTCTCTCTAATTAAGAGCCTTCTTTGCTCTGTTGCTACAGCAACTTCAGAGTAAGGAATAGGATGACTACAAAGATATTACATTTTGTAGCAATTCACTTTTCTACCCTCTGCCAAAATCTGATGAAGAGAGAGAACATCCATCGACTGATAGACTGCTGGAATAGGAAGAGATCTGAGAAGTCACTTGTACATGAAATGCCCTTGGCAAATATTTGCTGATCAACAAATAGATGATTGTAATTGTATCAATCAAATGTAATCCAAAATATTTAGGGAGGTGATGGCCAGCTGATGAAAGTAAAATTTCATGGAAGTGATATCTGTAGATTAAGATTTGACCCAGTTTTCTGTCACTGATTTGTCAGGATGCAGTATCCTTGTTCCCTTTCGATGATGTCCATGGAAAGTATCATTACAAATGAGTCCAACAAAAGCCCCAAGACAGGAAAGCAATAAATTTAAGGAATATGAAGTTGTACAGTTTAACTAAGGTACTGGGTGCATAGAGGGCAGTAGATTGGGATGGGATGGGACGGGCAGAGCTAGGTGGGATGATAAGAATTCTTGAATGTTAAGCTAACAAGTCACTGGGGAGGGGGTTTGGTTTTATTTTGTCTTGTTTAGCAGAGGAGTGACATAAGAAGAACATTAGGATGATGGGTATTGCTACTCTTTTGTGAATGGATTTAAAAGGTAAGGGCCTGGAGTCGGGGAGAGCCAAAATGGGCGGAAGCTGTGGAAAGACTCCAGTCAAGAGGTCTGGAGGACCTCAAGTGGGGTGATAGTAGAGGACCTGGTAAAGGGGTGGGCATCAAATTAGAGAGACATGACACAGAATTGGTAGGACTGCATTCATCCCATCAACAACTGTTAGCTATTAGAGTGAATATCCGTTTTCAGCTGTACATTCTGAACAAGATGAGATTTGCTCACTTCTCAAAGCCCTTTTAAGCCAGAGCCTATTTTTAAAAATCCAAGAAAACCTCTTTCCTAACATAATCCCTCTGAGATCTTGCTAATAGAGTTAATGTCATTAAGGGGAATCATTAGGGGGAATATAGAATTCACAGTCTGGAGACCTCAATTCAAATCCTACCTGTCACTTACCTTGAGCAAATCACTCGACCTGTCTGGTCCCTAGTTTCCTCAAATATAAAGTGAGGCAGGGTTAAACTAAATAGCCTTAAAGTTCCCTTTCAGTTAGCTGTAAGACTCTGATGGGATCTTTTGGTTATCATTATTTTAAAACTATTCTGGAATGTCAAGTCTACTCAGAAATTGGACTTTTTAAAAAATTAATTTTTATCACTGTGTTGTTTTTACATTGTCTAAATTTCCCCTTGTATCCCTTCCCCTTCCGGAAGCAAGAGCCAACCCATATAACAAAGAATATCAATAAAAGAAAATAAAAAGTAATCAGCAAACCCAATCAATACATCTAAAAATCGGAAAATATATGTGGTTATTGACACCCGTGGACCTCCCACATCTGCAAAAAAGTAGAGGGAGATATCTTCTCATACCTCTTCTTTGGGGCCATGCTTTCAGAAATTATTCTTTCCTTAGAACTGAGATGTGTTATCTGGTATTTTATTTTCATGAAGTACAAAGCATGAAGGGTTCATGACACCCACTTACCTGAAAGTCAGGCAACATCCAAAGCCTAGTCAGGATAGCTGCAGTTTCAATTGATGGGAAGGAGGAAGAAGTTAAAAATGACACTGAATTTTCAAATCAGAGAGATGGGATGAATGGTGGTGCCATTAATAGGAATGGGAAATATAGGAGGGAGAACAGGCTGGGAAGAAAAAGATCATGAATTCAGTTTTCAACATGTTAAGTTACAGGCACTAGTATGATATATCTAAGAAGAGATGTCCATTTGATAGTTGTAAATGTGGGTCTAGAACTTAGTGGAAGGTCAGTGCTGAGGTCACAGCTATGGAAATTGTCCGTGTGGAAGCGAAGCAATGGAACTGGATAATATTACCAAGGGAGAGGAGAAAAGTAGACTAGAAGAAGGCTAAGCATAGCCTTAGGACACACCTATATTTAAGGACCCAGAGGAAGAAACAAACAGAAAAGGCAAATAAGAAGTAGCCAGAGAGGTAGGAGAATAAGAGCAGAGTTACTAAAGCCAAGAGAAGAGAAAATACCATAAAAGAAAGTGTTGCCAAAAATGTTAAATGCTGAAAAAAGGTGGAGAATTTAGGAAATCATAAATAACCTTCCCAATAACAGTTTTGGGTAGAGTGCTAGAAACCAAACTGGATTGCAGGGGGTTGAGAAGTAAATGGGGTGAGAAAGTGACACATTACTCTTTCAAAAAGTTGGCGATGAAGGGAAGTAGTACAAGGGCACAGATTCAGGCCTTAAAAGATCCTAAAGCTAGATCTGGGAAGGCTCTCAGAGGCTATCTATCCAACTTCTTCATATTGTAGATGAGAAAACTGAGGTACAGGGAGATTAAAAATAACTTGCCCAAAGTCACAAGGGAGTAGTAAGATCAAGAAATAATTGTGTAATATGGAGGGAGGTTGATCAGAAGGGTCCTTGGCCAATTTGATGAGTGCTCCTAAAAACAAGTTGAGAATGGGCAGGGTGGGCAACTCTATCTGGAAGCATATGAGAGGCACTCTCTCTCTCTCTCTCTCTCTCTCTCTCTCTCTCTCTCTCTCTCTCTCTCTCATTCTCTCTCTCTCTGGACTTGATGAGATTATAGCTATGGGTCTTTCTCTGAAAGCATTTTAGGTACACCTCCCCATAAAGTATGAGTATGCCCACTGCCATCTTGGTGATGAGATACAGTGGATAGGGCTCAAGATGACTGGATTCTTGGGACTCCAAGGGAGGCATAGAGAAAAGAAAATAGAAGGGAGGAGGAGAAGAAAGAATAGGAGGGGAGAGGAAAAGAAGAAGGGAAGGGGGGAGAAGAGAAGGTGGAGGGAGAGGGGGAAGAGGAGAGAAAGGGAGGGAAGGGAGGGGAGAAGGTATGGGATGGAATTGGGAGGAAATGGAAAAAAGGGGGAAGAATGGGAAAGAGAAGGAAGGAAAGGGGGGGAGAAAGATGTGAAAGGAGAAGTAGAGGAGGGGGAGAGAAGAGATAGCTGGTCTGTCAGTTTGCTTTTATAAAGCACAGAAAGGAATGGCTACTTCTGTGTCCCAGGAAGCAGTCTTCTTGAGTTACCTGAATCCTATAAGTAAGGTACCAGTAGGTATGATGACGTATGGGCTCTGGGAGCCCCCTTGAGCTCTCCTTGAGTCCTTGAGGTACAGGCTCTGGGAGCCTCCCTTGGACTCTTGATTAAATTGTCTCCTTTGATGAGGCATTTGTATGAGGCAATAAGCCTTACTTTGTGGCTGGGCCCAGACCTCTAGCCTAGTTACTAACTACTAACTCTAGCCTAGTTACTAGCCTAGCCCTCCATTGCTCATCTACTTCCCACCCTCAATTACTGGTTGACCTCATTAACTCCTCCTGAAGACCCTCCCCAAACTCCTCCCCTAGACCATCCCTAGATTCCTCCTACAACCTTCTGTATATAAGACCCTATCTTGTCTTCATGTTTGTGAGAGCATAGAATGCCATGTGGGTGAGAGTGCCATAGAATAGTGAGAGCACCATAGAATGACCTAGTACAGACTTACTCTGTGTCTTAATGCAAGCTAACTTTTAATAAACTTTACTTTTCTTTGGCTGAGAGAAGACTTGAGCTGAATTCATTCAGCAGGACCCAGTGTGTTGGTATTTTGGGATCTCCAGAGCAACCCTAACCCTCTTAGTGGGTAACCTCTTCAGGTAGGTCTATAATCCACGAAGAAAGGCCCTTTGGATGCTTCCAAACAAAGATCCATGCCCTGTATTCTTAAAGTGATTGAGAAATTCATCAAACTGATCAGGGATTCCTCTGATCAACCCCCTTTTCTTCCCCTAAGGGGAAGGGGAAGCACAGAGGTCGGGATTATGATACCCTGAGAATATTTATAGATATAAGACAAGAACCAGTGTAAAGGGAAACACTAAAGATGAAAGAAAGAGAAATGCCTTAAAGAGTAATATCATCAAGGAGGCCAGAGGGGACAGGACAAAGTACATAGCTGAAGAAGTTAATCTCAGCAAGAAGGAAGACCATTTTATTGTCTGAGACAAAAAGTTAGGGGGAGAATATGGACCCTTCCCTCTCACCTCCCCTCCCCATTACTTTTCATTTACTTAGTATGGATTTTATATTTAATTATATGTGTGTGTATTGTTCCCTCCCCCCCCCCAATAGGATGACTCCTTGAGGGCAAGACCCTTTCTATTTTTGCCTTGGTATCTCCAGCACCCACCATGGAGCCTGGCACATGATAATCCCTTAAGAAGTAGTTGTTTGAAGGAATGAATAATTTGTGAAGCTAACATAGAAGTTTTGAGGAACACAGTTGAGAGAACTCATAGTAGATGCCCTGAGTCTTCTCAGTAAAGTAGGAGGAGTCATCTACTGAAAGTGACCCAGGAACAGTGGAGAGTCGGGGGCTTGAGGAGTCCAGAAAAAAAAACACAAAGTCTCCATTGTACCAAAGGAGGAAAAATACCAGCTAGACTGTCCTCAGTCTCTGACAGCTTACATTACGCCCTGAATCTCACCATGCTTCAGTGAGTTTAGATGTCAAAAACAAGCCTCTGAGCCTATCTTAGAAGTAAAGCGTGATGCTCAGTGGGAGAGGGGACAGAGACGAGTGACATAGAAGAGAATCACAGAATAAATGCCATGAGAGGCACGGTCTATGTGCTGCTTCCAAAAAGCTCCATATTCTTTTGGTAGCCTTGGGGAAAAGCCTGCAAAATCCTGAGGATGCCCAGCCCTAGTGGAAAGGAATAATGAGCTGGCTGGCTGCCGGGAGGGTCACAGGATGATACAGAGGGAATGGCAGGGAAGAGGAAGATCACAGGTTAGGTTCTCTGGTGTTCTTGGTGTTAGCTTAAACGATCAAAGGACCTTCCAGGGAGAGGCAGTGAGGACCATCTAATCCAACCCCCTCACTTTATGGGAAAGGAAATGGGAAACCACAAGCCAGGGAAATAAAGGCATTTGCCCAAGATGACATAGGTAGTTAAGTACCAGAGACCTGGATTTGAATGCAGAGCCTCTGAAACCAAAAGCAGCTCTCTTTCCACTGAGTCATTAAGAAGAACTCTGGTGAGATGGAGAGTGACTAAGATTGTGAAGGGACCGGAGCATTGCAAGGAGCTGGGGGTGACCTGGGATGACTAGAACTGGCCAAGTGGCTGGGCAGTCTAGCCACAACACAAGTACCAGGTGCCCAGCTGTGGCATGAGTGACAGTATTCAAGGAGCCTTCCTCCCAAGCTGCACGGCCATTCTTCAGCCCCTGGTGGGCCTCTCAGACTCATGCACACTCTCCCAAGCATCATCCAAATCTTGCAGCGTCTGGGATATAAACTGCCTAGGGGCAAGGACAAACCGGTTGGCATCTGCCATAGTACTGAAGGTACCGATGTTGTGGCACAGCAGAAGTGCTGAACTGGGAGGTTAGGAGTTCTGGGTTCTAATCCAGATTCTTCCACTGTCTGATTGTCAGACCTTGGATCTGGTTTCTAAGGACCCTTCTTAGTCTGATTGTAGGTTTATTCCCTTACAGGAAAAGAGCTGGGGCAAGACCCATCACAGGGGAAAGATTGCCACCTGCTGTGCCACTCTGGGAACTTCCCAAAGTGCCTCCAAACAAGACCTTGGACCGAGGCCAAAGAGAATTCAAAACAGAACATTTAAAGCTGAAAGGTCCTCAGGGGTTATATAATCCCAGATTCTCAATTGATAGATGAGGAAACTGGGGCCTAGAGAGAGGAAGTAGATTTCCCCAGGTCACACAGAAAGTTAGGGAAGGGCCAAGACTAGAACATTGATTTCTGGGCTCCAAAATATTCAATGTTTATTCCACTAGAATTCAGGGAATTAAAAACTTGGGTTTTTTAAATAATATTTTTATAACTATATCTTTATATAATTAATTTTCTTCATATTCCTAGGTGTTCTGTTTTAAGCATTTAAAAATAAATGGACTGCTTCTGAGAAGGGCCATAGGTCTCACCAGAGTGCCAAAGGTGGGGGTGGAAATTGGTCCATGACACAAAATCATTTAAGAACCCCTGCATGAGAAACCATCTTCTAAACTCAAACCTGATCACTATGTAATCCTTATAAAGTCAAACAGTTCCATTGCTAGGGGTCAGGAGCAGCTGCCCCAAAATAAAATTATGGCAAGGGACAGTTTTTATTCAGCAATTTCCTGCCAGTGGACATCCCATTAAAAATCCATATCCTATGAACCTATTTAGGGCTACCCACCCATCATACACACAAGGTGCTTCAAGCTGTAAAAGACCCAAAGTTTCCATCAGGATGCCTCATCTTTTTAACCTGCCCAGCTGGTGCCACCACTGTATCCTCTGGCCAGCCAGACTCTGTCTCACTCCTTCCTTTTCCCTCTTATAGAAACTGTCTAGTTCAATCCTAGAAAGAAATATCATGTATTAACCTATTATTTATTCACCAAATCTTATTAAGCATCTGAAGCGGGATGGCCCAGGGCAAGACTGTAGCTGAAGCCTGGTATCAAAGTCCAAGAGTCAGAAGTGCAGCTGGAAAGAGAAAGGTCAATTCTTTTTAGTACTTGTTGAGTTTGAGATGTCTGTGAGACATCTAGTACAAGATGTCCAAAAGGCAGTTGATGATACAAGACTGTAGCTCAGGAGAAAGACTAGGGCTGCACATATAAAACTGGGAATTGACTGAATAATTGAGCCCATGGATGCTGATGAGATTCCCCAAGTTAGATAGTATTAGAGAGAAAAGAGGCCCAAGGCAGAGCCTTGGTCTTGACAGAACAAAGGGGGTGAGGGAAAGAGGAGAAACAAGGGTGATTTCTAGGTTACTAAAATGGTTTGAGAGTGGGGGTAGGGGAGAAGTTGTATTAGTTGTATTAAAAAGTTGTATTTTAGACATCCAGGTGGCAATATCTAGCAATATTGCCAGACTGGAGCTCAGGAGAGACATAAAGGTGAAACACGCAGGGCTAGGACTCATTTGCTGGAAATAATAATTAAACCCATGGCAGCTGATAAGATCATAAAGGGAGAGAGTGTGGCAATAAGAAAAGATTTGCCAGGATAGAGCCCTGGGTTATGCCCACACAGAAGGAGCATGGTAGATAATCCAGCAAAGGAGCCTGAGAAGGTGGGAGAACCAGGAGAGAACAGTATCATGAAAATCCAGAAAGGAGGGGAAAAAAGGAGTAACTGTCAAACACTGAAGAGAGATTAAGAAGGATGAGAACGGATAAAAGAACACTAGATTTACCAAAATGGAAAGACTTTGAGAATTCTCCAAGATAGCAGACCTCACCTAAGACAAAGAGCATCATACACCTAAACAGAGTAAAGACCATTACCACCAGCAGGTTGGCCACCCCTGGTGAATCCTTTGGCTAAGGCAACCCACAAACCAATCAAAACACTATATGGGCCTCAGTCCCATTTGCTTCCAGACACTTTCACCATTATTGTGGCATGATGGCAAAAAAAAGGGGGGGGGGGAACAGGGAGTGACAAGAGATATACTTTTTGACCACCTATAAACCTTAATTTAACAGCTGGCACTCTAAATGTGAAATCTTTGCCCTGTAACCAACAAGGTGGCATATTATTGCAGCAACTAAATTATATTTAGATTCAAAATCAACCCAGAAGATACAAATAAGTTACAGGCAAATGGAAAGATGGTTCATAGTTTCTTTTAGAAGAGACAAAGGAAGAAGAGGGCAAGAAGAAGTATCACTTCACATGGTACTTGGCTTCTTCATATTGAAGGCCTCATGTGGTACACAAGCAAGCAAACAAACTTGTCTTTTTTTTCTCTTGAGAGAATAATGTATTTCATGAGGTTAATGAATTGCATGTACTGCAGGAAAAATTTGTACTTCAGTTACAAATATATAAATTCAGCAAAGTACAAGTTAAGACATATCCAGCATATGGTCTAGGCAACCTGGAAGTGCAGTAAATCTATCTCTGGGCTTGGAGTCAGGAAGACCTGAGTTCAAGTCCTGATTCAGATGCTTGCTAGCTGTGTGACCCCGGGCAAGTCACTTCATTTCTTTAGATCTCAGTTTCCTTATCTGTATAATGGGGATAATAATAACATGTAATTTACAGTGCTATTGTGAGAATAAAATTTGTAAATATATGTAAAGTGCCTTGCAAAATTTAAAGTACTACATAAATGTAATTAAGGGAAGTTCTTATTCTAGAAAAGCATAGGAATTAATCAAAATAAGTCCCATGTGATGAAAATAGAGTATTTGATGATAATTCTAAAAATAGAAGACATACAATCATCCTTGAAAGTCAATGGGAATTATATTTGTCCTAAGTTCAGCAGGATCTGGCCAGGAGGTGGGCCACATGGTTCCTGTAACTGCCCTTTCTGAATCACTTAGGAATCACTACAATGCTTTGTGCTTATTATGAGAATAATAAATGAATAAGAATATTTTCCTATCTGATATATACAAACTATGGAAAATAATTTTTTAAAATCATTATTCCCTCCAAGATGTTCATTTCAATATTTCTGTCCCATTGATTTAGCAATGTCACTCTTTTCTCCTCACAGGGCTTCAGATCAATGTGAGAAACATTATTAAATAGCTAATTTGTCCTGGGAGACATACTGAGTAATGGGACTATAAAGAGTTTAACATAGTACCTGGCACACAGTAAGCACTTAATAAATGTTTATTGACTGACTGACTACAAAGACAAGACCAGAACAGTCCATACCTTCTGGGAGGCAAGCAAACTATCCTGAAATGAGCGGCAGATCATGTGCCAGCATGGCTCAGAGGATGAAAATATATGGATCCCTGCCAAGAACTTGACAAACTCCTACAAACCAAATCTATACAAACTATTATGCCTGGTGATTTCAGTGTGAGGGAAGAAAGAAGGCAAGATGATTAAAAATAGGTCAGAAAGTATAGCCTGGGATTTAGAAATGAAAGACACCAAAAGACATGTAGATTACTCAGAAGATTCATCCTTATTTAGCAGGTATTCTTTAAGAAGAGAGTTGGAAGGTGAAAGAAAGAAAGAGAAAAAAGAAAAAGAGAGAGGGAGGAAGGAAGGAAGAAGAAAGAGGAAGGAGAGAAGAAAGAAGGAACAAAAGAAAAAGAAAGAAAAAGGAAGAGAGAGAGACTGTCTTAACAGAATCATAGAATCACAGAGTTCCAGAGTTACAAGAGACCACAGTAGCCATAGTCCAACCCAAATCCAAAAGAATACCTGACAAGACTTCCAATCATCAAAGGACATCTACTCAGAGATTTCTGTCATCTTATTTGCCCTCCTCTGGATACTCTTGAGTTTAGTAATATCATTCCTAAATTATGGCACCCAGGACTAAACACAGTACTCCAAAAGTGGTCTGACCAGGGCAGAACATGGGGAGACTCTCCTCATTAATAACACAGACCAAGGCTACCAAATCACGGTGATTCATAAAGAGTTCACTGTTCACTAAAACCTTCAGATCTTTTTCAGGCAAACTGCTGTCCAGCCCTGCCTCTCCATCCTATACTTGTGAGCTTTAGTTGTTTTGTTTTTTTTAACTATGTTTATCCCTACTAGAGCACATCTTCTTAGATTCAGTCCAAGACTCTAGTCTGTGAAGATATTCACAGATCCTGATGGTCATCCAACCTGTTAGCTATCCTTCCCAGCCTGAGATCATCTGCAAATCTGATAAGTACCTCATCTCTTCCTTTATCCAAATCCTTGATAAAAGAAAGTAAAATGGCACAAGACCAAGTATATAGAACACTGGGGTCCTCTCATGAGGACTTCCTACCGAGATGACATTGAACTATTAACCATTGCTCTTTGAATCTGGTCATTCGATGAGTTCTGAATCCTTCCAACTATATTATTGTTTAGTCAACATGTTTAAAGGTTTAGTCCACCTTTTCTGCAAGAATAGATAAAAAAGGTAGAAACACGACCTTCCCGCGGCTCTGGCTTCCACCTTCTCCAATCCATGTAAAAAGGGGACTCTAAACAAACTTTGGAGCTGCAGAACCCACAAAATGACACAAAGAAGCTAACCTCCCGCTGAGGACAGCCCAGCAGGCCGGCAGGAATCCAGCTCAGCCAGAGCCGAGCCCAGCCCCACACCGAGACTTTAGCCCCAGGGCGAGCCTGACCAGCTGCTGGCCAGAGGGACTCCAGATCAGTAGCAGCAGTGGCAGTTTCCAGATTTATCAACACATAGATGCGAAGGACAAAGTGAGAGGCCAGTGCAGTCTGGAATTTGGGACCAGTAAGTGGGAGTGCGTGGCTTTTACCCCCAGGGCGAGAAGCCGCTGAGACACCAGCACAGCCAGCCAGTGCCACATGGCAGCTTCAGCTCCTGGCCTGCAGAGTGTAGGGGGACCAAGCACCAGTCTGAGGGGTAATCGCTCTTGCTTTAACCTGCTTGGATCTGGATTGCAGTCTAGGGTGGAGGTCCTGGGGTGTGTGTCCAGCTTGCCAGAGCGTGTGGAGACCTCAGAGAGGGCACCCAACTAATACCTCTGGCAGCTGAGAAAACGCCAGCATTTGGGACGAAAGCTCCCCTGTCTGGTGGCAGAGTCCTACTGTGGCAAAAAGCCCAAAAGTCAAGTAATTGAGTGGCAAAATGAGCAGGCAAAGGAAACAAAGCAGACAGGAGATTCCAACATTACACTCCTATTTTGGGGACAAAAAGGAGCAAAGCATGGAACAGGAGGAAAACAGTGAAGTCAGAACTCCTGCACCAAAAGCTTCAAAGGAAAATACAAGCTGGTTACAGGCCATAGAGGACCTTAAGAAGCAGATAAGAGAAGTGGAGGAAAAATTGGGAAGAGAAATAAGAACAATGCAAGAAAATCATGAAATGAGAGTCAACAGCCTGACTGAGGAAAATCATACCTTAAAAAACAGACTGACTCAAATGGCAAAGGAGGCTCAAAAAGGCAATGAGGAGAAGAATGCCTTAAAAAGACGAATTTGCCAGATGGAAAAAGAATCTCAAAAGCTCACTGAGGAGAATCATTGCTTCAGAATTAGATTGGAGCAAATGGAAGCTAATGACTTTATGAGAAATCAAGATGCTGTTAAACAGATCCAAACAAATGAAAGAATAGAAGGCAATGTGAAATATCTCATGGGAAAAACCACTGACCTGGAAAATAGATCCAGGAGAGATAATTTAAAAATTATTGGACTACCTGAAAGCCATGACCAAAGTAAGAACCTAGAAATCATCCTCCTGTAAGTTCTCAAAGAAAAACTGCCCTGATGTTTTAGTACCAGAGGGCAAAATAGAGGTTGAAAGAATCTACCAATCACCTCCTGAAAAAGGTCCCAAAAAGAAAACTCCTAGGAATGTTATAGCCAGGTTCCAGAATTCCCAGATTAAGGAGAGAATATTAAAAGCAGCCAGGAAGAAACAATTTGAATATTGTGGAAACACAGTCAGGATAACCCGGATCTGACAGCTTTTACACTGAGGGATCGAAGGCTTGGAATATGATATTCCAAAGGGCAAAGGAGCTGGGATTAAAACCAAGAGTCACCTACCCAGCAAAACTGAGTATCATGTTTCAGGGGAAAATATGGTAATTCAGTGTAATAGAGGACTTTCAAGCATTCTTGCTGAAAAAACCAGAGTTGAATAGAAAATTTGACATTCAGATATAAGAAGCAAGAGAAGCATGAGAAGATAAACAGGGAAAAGAATTCATAAGGAACTTATCAAAGTTGAACTATTAACATTCCTACATGGAAAAACAGTAATTGTAACTTATGAAACTTTTCTCAGTAGTTGAAGGGATTAGAAATATATATATATGTATATATATGTATGTATATGAGGGTATATGGGCATATGAATACATATGTGAATGTGTGTATATATGTTTACAGATATACATACCGTGATTCCCTGATAATAAGACCTATCCCGAAAATAAGCCCTCCCCTTACTGTGTAAGATTCCTCTAAAATAAGCCCTCCCCCGAAAATAAGCCCTATTGAGATTGCTACTGTAGTGTAGGTGATCCCCTGCGCTACATGCTACATTACGGTACCCTCTGTATGCACCGTCCCCCCCCCAGGTGAAACGTACGCCGCGCTCTGAGCTGCATCCAAATCAGAGCTGCAGCAGTGAGCACGTCATCCTGTTCTTCCCCAGTGATTTGCTTGCTGGCACCATTGAGAGCAGTGCTGCGGAGGAGAGCTGAGGCAGGACAACATAAGCCCTCCCCTGAAAATAAGCCCTCTGGTGTTTTTCTTTCCCAAAAAATAATAAGACAGTGTCTTATTATCAGGGAAACACGGTAGATAGAGGGCACAGGACCAATTTAACAGGAAGGGATGATACTTAAAAGGTGAAATTAAGATGTGAGAGGAATATAATGAGAGGAGATGGGGAGAGACAGATTGGGGTAAACTATCTCATACTGAAGAGGCAAGAGAAAATGGTTACAATGGAGGGGAAGAATAGGAAGGCAAAAAGGAATGGGTCAACCTTATTCCCATTGAATCTGGCTTTGAGAAGGGAGTGAAATACACACTAAATAGGGTATCTCACCCTCCAGGAAAATGGGGGGGGAAGGGGATTAGAGGGGGGATGATGGAAGGGAGGGCAGGCTGGGGAGGAGGGAAGTTGGAAGCACCCACTTTTGAAAAGGGACGGGATCAAAGTAGAGAATAGAACAAGTGAGAGGTGGTATAGGAGGGGGAAAAATATAGTCAGTCTTTTACAATATATCTACTATGTTATTGTTTTACATTAGCCACACATGTACAACCTATACTGAACTGCTTATCTTCCCAGTAAGGGTGGGTGACAAAGAAGGAAGGGAATGAATCTGGAATTGAAAGTTTTAAAATCAAATATTCAAATATATATATATATGTGTGTGTGTGTGTGTGTGTGTGTATACATATATATACACTATTATTAATACCATCTTACATATAATTGGGAAATAAGATATACAGGCACTGAGGCATAGAGATCCACTGGAAAAGTCGAAAGGGGTATGGGAGAAAATATGGGAGAGAGCAGATTGGAGGAGGGGATATCCTGTGGGACTGCTATTTTGGGGCGGTGGGTAGGGGAAAAACGGGGAGAAAATTTGTAACTCAAAATCTGGAGGAAACGAATGATGTAAATCAGAAGTTAATAAAGCATTAAAAAAAAGAATAGCTACAAAATATTTAACCTCATCCTTTGTTAAAATCTAAGTAAACTATATCTAAAGCATCTGTTCATCTACTAGTTTAGTAACCCTGTCCAAAACAAAGAAAAAAGGTTAAGTTGGTATGACCTGTTCTTGATGAAGCCATGCTGGCTCTTTGTCATTATGGCTTCCTCTTCTGGATGGTCATTAACCATCTCCTCAATGATTTGCTCTAGAATTGTCCCAGGAACCAAAGTTAAGTTCGCTGACCTATAGTTTGAGGAATCTATTCTCTTTTTTATTAAAAAAAAATACCTTCTCCAATCCTGCAGTACCTCTTCAGTTTTCCATAAGCTTTCAAATATCACTGACAAAGGCTTGCCAGTCACACCAGTCAGCTTTTTCACTACCTGAGGAAATAGTTCTGGCCAGGTATCTTGAATTCACCCAAGAAAGTGAGGGGCTCTTTTACGATGAATCCCCTTGCCTTTCTTGGGAGTCATTCAGTTCTGGCTTTTCCAGTGCTAAGGTCTTTCTCCTTGGCAGGTAAAGCAGAAGCAAAATCAAAATGGACTGATTCTGTCATCTCTTTATCATCAGTTGTTATCATCCCATCCACCCCAAACAGTAATTCTATCCCTTCTTTTATGGGGCTTTTAAAAATAATAATAACAATGCTAGTAATAATAACCATGTTTATATAGCACTTCACGATTTGCAAACCACTTTACAAATATCTCATTTGGTCCTCACAACAACCATAAGAGGCAGGTGCTATTATTATCTCCATTTTACAGATGAGGAAACTGATGAGGAAAAATGTACATACCACATACTTTTAAATTTAATCTGCATTATTAACATTTCCTCCATCACTTTCTTAAGTCTAGACAATCAACAAATTAATGAATCAAGCCCTGATTTGCAGCATTTGCCAGTTTCTGAGGCTAACAGTTGGCTAGTCTGTGTGAACTAGCTCGAGCATACCATTGGGCTAATGGAAGTTAAGGGACTTAGCCAATGCTGTTGCAATTAGTAAGTGTCTGAAACAGGATTTGAACTCAGGTCATCTTGACTACAGGCTCAGTGCTCTACCTATGTTCTAAATTCACATACAGAAAAAAAACCAACTTTTTGTCCTTAGAACTCCTCCCCAGTCTCAGCTTATTATGAATTTCAGTATTTCTTTCACTATGGAGCAAGAGTGGGGCATTGAAGAATGACTATACCCAACAAAGTGTCTATGATTTGGTCTCTAATTGTCGAGTCCCTGGGCTGGGACCTGCCACCACTTTCCTCTTAAATGCTGAGATGGAGAGAGAACTTGATTGATAATCGATAGACAAAGATAAGATAGAAGAGGGAAGGGGTAGGCATATAGTGCCTATGGCATACCAGGCACTGTGCTAAACACCTTACAAATATTAATTCATTTAGTTCTCACATATTATTCCCATTCTACAGTTGAGGAAAAAGAGTTAAACAAAGGCTAAGTAACTTGCCTAGGGTGACATAGTTAATAAGTATCTGAGGCAAGATTTGAACTTAGGTCATCTTGATTTCAGGCCCAGCAGTTTATTTACTGCCCCATTTATTAAGCTTTTACTATGTTCCTGACACTGTGGGGATACAGATACAGGCAAGCAAGACAGTCCCTGCCCTCAAGGGGTTTACATTCTAACGGGAGTTACATATAGGAGTTATATTTGAAAGGGGAGGAGGCAATGCTGCAGGTGAAAAGATGGTGGGGGAGAGTTAAGGCCTGAGTAAGAGAGTCCTTCCTAAACTGGTGATGAGCACAGTCAAGGTGTGTGTAATACAATATAACAAAGAAGGGCTGTGTGAGCCCTCTTTTCCTGGTCAGGGACTTTGAATTCCCCTGAGGAAAATGGTAAGGGCATCCATTGGCTTAGATATGTGTCATAATATGAATTCAGGTGATGGTAGAATGGGCCAGACTAGAAAAAGCTAACAATGAAAATCTCCAAGTACTAATGGGATGACCCGAAGACTAGCAGATGGGGAGACATTCCAAACACAGAAATATAATTAGGCAATAATGATTCTGGAGACAAGCAGTAGGAATATGAATTCAGAAATCAGATCAGAAACCATGTGATAAGGACAAGGGGAAAAGGGTAGGAGGGACATAGTAACTATTTGTCAAATTTTAGGCGGCCTGAGATCCAGGGAATTTCTCTAAACAGAGTCAGGATGAGCAATCAGCAGAGATCCAAGGGGGAAGGCAGGAAGTATCTGAAATGTATGGCAACAGGTGCTTTGGATCTAGCTAGGCAGAGAAGGGAGTTCAGAGACAGGAAGCCCTTATCCTGATGCTATCCCATCAGTTCCATGGAGGTAAGGGAAGATTTCCAGATAATAGGTTTGAAGGAGGATCACCAGCCTGTAAATGGCATGCAAGTTAATAAGGACATAAGTAACACCCACAACATTCAGACTGATAACCAGTGCATAGCCAGATTCAAAACTTCAAGGCCTTCAGGTAGAACAAATTAAAACCCAACTCTTTGTCTAGCTTGCAGTCACCTAGCCCCAAACTTTCACAGCCAGAAATTTAGGCTTTTCCTGGGCCAGCTCCCCACCTCCTCAAATCTGGTTGTGAATTTCTGATTTTGACTTTTCTTCTATTTCTGATACCCCCTCCATTTGTTGACTTGCCCGCCTGTATCTGGTGGCACTTACTCCAAACCTCCATCCATGTTTCTGCTGTATCCTGCCCCTTGTTCAAGTTGGGGGATATTCATTTAGCACCATAGACCTGGCCTTGATTCCATCTTGAAGCCTGGCCAGATGCCAGACACAAGGGTCATTATAACCTGAGTCATAATCCAGGCACCCAGGATTAAATGTTATCTTCCTGCTATGATGAAAAGTAGCTGTACCCCTGCCTGATTTTTTGCAGTCCTTTCACTGGGGTGACTTTTGTTTCTCCTTCCTAAGACTGCCAATTCCTACCACATTTACAGACACGTATAGTACAACTGCTGCTGCTTTTGTTGCTGCTGTTTGTCCATGACATCAGGGAGATGATGACATGACGTGCAAGTGAACTGGATTTAAGTGAGAGAAGGCTGTGCAAATGTCACCTGCACATTTAAAAGGAACTTTAAGTAATTTTCATTATTTTTTTTATCTGATTTGTACATCCAGCCAACTAACTGTGCTTGTGGGTCATGCGGAACAAGGTTTTCCTCTGTTACCCTGAATGATTGGGAGTTGACTAGGATTGAATTGTGATCTCCTGCTATTTCATCATAAACCACAAATTTCAAATGTCCCTGGGTGACTGACTTTGTGCTCAGCATTCAGGTACAAAAACTCATAAAAAATGTAGCCCATTCTCTGTCCTTGTGAAGGTGGCATTTGGCAACAAACTGAAAGCTGAAAGGAGCTCAGACATCAAAGGACGCACATAGAATTAGTGTCATATTTTTAGTTAAAGTCCAAAGACGGATTCCACATAATAATCTATTTTTTTATATTTTACATATTTTCTTTTATTTTAGCATAACAATGATAAAATGCTATTCTTGTATGCTGAAATGAAAAAATATCAGATGAAGGAACAAAATATAGTTTGATAGTCAATTATCTTAAAGAAGGTTTCACTCTCTCTCTATGTCCAGATCATGGAATCTCTGGGTTCCTCCAAAGGACACCTTCTTCACAAGGCCTTCCCCACCCACCAAGTCTTAGGGCTCTCTTCCTCTTTGCTCTGGTAATTGCTCATACCCCATGATTGGTTGCTTGCATTAAAGCAAAAGAAGGTGAGCTCCTTGAGGGCGAGGACTTTTTTGTTTGTTTGTTTTGTCTTTATACTCCAGGTGCCCAGCACAGCCCTTGGCATATAGTAGAAGTGCTTTGAATTGAATTGAATCAAATTGCAGGGAATTGCACTGAATCAGTGATCATTTCCTAAGGTTGTTTGACCCAATGTTTTTGTTTTGTAGTACAAGAAAGAAATAGACTTTGGAGATAGAGTGCAAGTGTATGAAATAAGGGAATGGGAAATACAGATGTGAATTTAGATCATGTTGGTCTATATAGGGCAAACTCCATTATGTTAAGCTCCAATGAATTGTCCAAATTCTGCTGCTTTACTGAAAATTTGCTCCATCAAACGTGTGAAAATAAGCTACTGGCCACACCACACACACACATACACATGCCTCTCCTTGATCTTTCAGTAACCCTTCCTTCTCAGAAGCTTATGGCTGAAACATGAAGATGCTGGAGGGTGGGAAATGAGAGACCAAATATTTTTAATGTGGGAAAGGTGTACTGGTAGACAAATCAGAGGAGACAGGACAGAGACAAAGATTTGGGATGATGTAGGGCACTGGACCTGGAGTCAGGAAGACTGGAGTTCAAATCCTGTCTCTGACACTAGTTGTGTGACCCTGGACAGGTCACTTAATCCAGTTTGCCTCAGTTTCCCCATCTGTATAATGAGCTTGAGAAGGAAATGGCAAACTGCTCCAGTGTCTTGGCCAAGAAAACCCCAAATGACGTTGAGATGAGTCGGACACGACTAAACAACAATACTGGTGAGGACATAGAGCACACAGATAGCCAGGGCTATAGCTAAATGGCTAATGCTGTTCCCCTCCCAGCAGTCTGAATTTAAGTGCCCAAACTGTTCTAAGCATTTTGCAAACATTATCTCATTTGTTCTATGACAATCATGCCAGGTAAGTACTGTTATTATCCCCATTTTACAGGTAAGGACTGAATTATCAACATAGGGCAGATAGGTGGTGCAGTGAATAGAATGCCAGGCCTGGAGTCAGGAAAACTCATCTTCCTGAGTTCAAATCCCTGGGCAAGTCACTAAATTGTGGTTGCCTCAGTTTCCTCATCTGTAAAATGAGCTAGAGAAGGAAATGGCAAACCACTCCAGTATCTTGGGCAAGAAAACCCCAAATGGTATCACCAAGAATCAGAGACAACGGGAAAAACTGAACAACAGCAAACCATACTTGTGTGGTTGATTTTATTATGTCACATGATTGAAATCTACCAAAACTTAGGGGGGGCAGGGATCTAGCAGAAGGTATAAATGCTGGGGTGCGTTCTTGAGAGTCAATTGTTAAATTTCCAATGTAAGCATTTACATCTTGGAAATCAGTAAATGCTACCAGTCAGGGCTTGAAGTGTTGTTTTGTTGTTCATCTAGATTTAAGAACATGATAGAGAAAATGTTAGTAACTCAGATTAGATTTAAAAGTGTATTTGGTTTTTTTTAGAAAACTGGTTGGTGAAACATTTACCAGCTCACACCACCATGCCACCCTCTCCCCCTCCCCCAGCATTAAAGTCTAATTGAAAAAAGATACCCTGCCCCCACTCCTAGATTTACTACGGGCAGCCACCCACAGTGGAGGCAGAGGCTAAGGTAACCAACTCTCTGAGAACCACAGAAAGCCTGGTGCCTTCCCAGACTGCCCTTGGTGTTAGGTGCACTCACAACTAACTGCCCATCCAGAACCTGGAACTGCCAAGTCACGCTTGACATTACTGAATGAGCGCAGGCAGCTGGGCAGTAGCACCCCCTGGTGGTTAAAGATAGAGCACAAACCCTTTTGTTTTAGAGAGAGTTTTTTTTCACCGCAACTCAAGGAGACCATTCATTAAAGCATGGAAGGGTCACAGTCTGTATCATGCTCATAGGATTCACCAAAAACCCTGGGAGGTGGTTATTATAAGGGTCATGTAATAGAGGAAGAAACTAAGGATCAGAAAGATTATGAGTGTTACCCAAAATAACAACCACTAAAAAGTTGCTGAGTCAAAACTAAAATTCATATCCTGACTTAAAGCAGCCCGACCATCTTTGCACTGGCCCAAACTACTTCCTGTTTTTTAATCATGTCAAGTGAGTTTCTAGTCACAGCTTGCATTTTCAAGCTTTTTCTTTATCCCGTGTATGAAAACAAAACAAAACATTTTTAAAAACCATCTTAGTAAATTCCTCTTCTCTAATAGTTGAGTTCTTATTGATGGAGTTTTCATGCCAGCTATGAACTAGTGAGTCTCAGGGACAGAGGAGTGCAAACAGGCTAGAGTAGATGAAATGTAACAAAGACTGCAAAGGGGACATACACACTGCATGGCTCAGCGCATGGAGAGCTTGGTACTTTGAGATGATGATGGTGGTGGTGGTGATAGATAGATAGGTAGGTAGGTAGGTACGTACGTACATACATACATACAGCATAGCTCTTTACAAGTACCAACAAACAAGATAGCACACCTACCCTCAAGCCACTGGGTCCTTTTGGAATTGTGTGACAGTGCTAAAGGATGGAACCTTGAGATAGGATGACAAAGCAATCCCTTTATCAACTGCTGAGCCAAAACGGCCAGTGAGTCTGAGGAGCTTTAAAAAGAGAATGGCTCCACCTCCCTTTCCTTTTCTTCCTTCAAATCTCCCACAATGGAGATTTTTCACTAGACTTCCCAAAAGGGCTTAGGAGAAAGGGAATTTGACCTATTCTCTACCCCAGCCCCCTCAGAGTCGTGAGCCCAGGACAGCTAAAGATTATGTCCTGCCTGGGTGAACCTCATCCTGAGTTTGAGACAACTTCTTCTTTGTTTTTTCTTTCCTGATCTTAGGTGAATGAGTCGATATTGAGATGACTGTGACTTGCACTTGGAGATCACCTTGTGAGTTAAAGAGGTTTGATCATCCTGGATCTTTCACTCACTGAGTGTTGGCAAAGGGGAGAAGGCCCATACAGCTGCTACAACTCTTTCTGAGCAAATGACCACCACCAAGAGGATGAGCCTAAGTCCTAGCCTGGCTTGCCAAGAAACACAGACAGGGAGTTGTTTATGACTATTTGGTAGCTCCACACGTTCCTTTAAAGTTGTTGAGATTGAAGTATCAGACTCCCAAAAAGAGTAAAACAAAATTACCCCCATCTCATTTACTCCTAACACGTACATCAAGTGAAGGTGCATCATCCACTTTGCCCAGACATTTATCAGATGAAAACATATCTGTGATTATTCTCTAAGTGTAAAAAATGCCTAGACATTGTCATAGGTACAAAAGGAATTGGCTAAGGGACTTAGTCTCATCCTCTGAAGCTCATCTCAAACCACTAGTGGGAACCAAGGCATCCCAGTGACTGGTGATAGAGAAGAGAGATGTCTACATCTGGAGTCAAAGACAGACTGACTCAGGTTCTACAAAGAGACCTGCAGAAAAGCTATGCTATACCCAAAGAGAACATCTTGAGAACTACAGCTAAAGGAGCTCCAAGATCTATGTTGCCCATTTTACCACATCTAAGATTGAGCCCTCTTTTCCCCAGATTCTGTAGTGGAACTTTTAAGATGATATTTTGTACCAACTGTTCTCACTATACCACCTTTGTAAATATCCCTTTCTAAAAGTTAATTGTCTGGCTGATTAATTGATATGAACCAATAATCATGGAAGGAAACACACCAGTGGGGGCTCATGAGCTATAGCATTAAGAAAGAAATCTTCCAGCCCCTCAGGATTAATCCTAGAACCCTGAGAGGGAGATTATAACCTTGCTCTTGGAGACCAGCCTGCCAGTACTAGTGGAGCTTAACAGAGTAGCTCCAATGTCAACATGCCCTATGTATATGGAGCACTCTGCAGATCTTAAAGCCTTATAAAATGTCTATTATTTTCATAGTTTCAATATACAAATGATAGACAGTTAACAGAAGTAGAGAAAGGGGTTGCTTAATCTCAGTGCCAGGAGTCAGTTTTCAAATCTGACATGTATTGACAATGTGACTCTGGGCAATTCACTTAACCTCAGGCAGCTCTCTCAGACTATAAATTGTAGAAAAGTTGTCCAACTGCATTGCTAGAGGGAGTTTCCTGATGGGAGCTCCCAACATTGATCAAATTATAAGTCTGGACCCCCAATAGTGAAGGACAGAAGGGCTTGGCATGCTATGGTCCACAGGGTCATGAACAGTTGGACAGAACTGAAAGACTGAATAACAACCACCTTATATAGATATAGATACATGGAGATAAAAAAGAGATAAAAGAGTGTTATGAATAATGTGCATGCCTTAGAGCATAAAGGCCTTGGAGTCAGGAAGACTTATAGTCACTCTATGATTATGAGCAAATTATTTAACCTCTCAGTGTCAGGCAACTTTCTAATACTATGAGTTACAGATCTGTGGCAGTGGAAGATGTTTCTCCTACACATGAAATCACAGATCCAGACTCAATGAAAATGATCATAAATTATCAACATAACAGTCTATTATGCTCTTATTTTCATAATAGTCCCAACAAGTGATCATCCAGGGTGACTCCACTCCAAGCTTCTACCAAGCCCTAGAAAACTCTCCATAGTGGAAGGTCACCGAAGACTTGTAGTGCAGCCATCAGAAGTGCCTTTCTTGGTTTTGGCCTCTCCCTCTGACTAGATGGCTCTACCTAGAACTTCCATTTAAGGAATGTGTGTTGGACAACCATGTCTTCATTCCTCTTCAAGCTGCAGTCAGGACTTTCTCTATCATCTGTCCCCCTCTCAAATGTTTACCTTCTTTTTTGTGTGTTGTCTTCTTCCATGAGAATGTAATCTCCCTGAAAGCAGGGTCTATCTTTTTTTGTCTGTATATTTGTATAACTGAAGCTTAGGACAGTGCCTATCACACAGTACATGCTTCAAAATGCTTATTAACCATCTGTTCTCACCTCTCTTGGCCTCAGTTTCCTCATCTGTAAAATGAGAGAGTTGGGCTAAATGACTTCTGCAACCCTTCCAGGCCTAAATCTATGATCCTATGCCTTCCAGGCAGGGCTCCTCAGCAACTATATTTTTCACACAGTTCTAATTGTTAGGTAATTATTTTTTTATATTGGGTCAAAAAGAGTTTGCAGAGATCACTCCTGCTCCAAAATTGCAAACATTCTCTCAGGCTACAGAAAGGTCCCTACTTTCCCTTTTCATTAAATATCAACTCTCCCCATCATCCCCAGCCCACAGCACGCGCGCACACACACACACACACACACACACACACACACACACACACACACACACCCCACTGACCCTTAACTAGCTGCTTATTGTTCGGAGTCTTGGGAAAGAAGAAAGGGGGGAAGGGATAAGCAAAGCCTGAGAAACCAAGACTTCAGTGCCTTTAAAAAGCACAAAGCTCCCTTATTCCAGGGAAGGGCCCAGAGCCAATTTGGTTTTGTGGGCCACAGTGTACTTCTGGCTCTCTCCTGCCAAGTCGAGGCCCACACCAGCCCCAAGCAGACAGCAGCCTGGGAGTCCTCTGTGAAAAGGGAAAAGCAGTCGAGGAAAAATAAAAGGGGGCCAGCCAGAAGCCAAGCTTTTCTGTGAGCCTTGGGAGGGAGGCTTCCAGGCTGAATGGAGCCTGTGAAAGGGGCCTATGTGGAGCTATCTAACAGGGGAGGTGGTGGCTGGCTGGCTTCGCTCACCCTCCCATTGTAAATTCCAACTGCATGCAGTCATTTCCTGAAACCTAGGCAGGGGAAACTTGGCTGCTGTAAATTTCTTTAAGAGCTTGCCTGGCCACTGATCCTCTCCTATCCCACCCTCAGTTCCCTCCTGGGAGACTGAAAATCAGAGGTTCAAAGAATGTTAGAGCTTGAAGGAACCTGGGAGATAATCTGGAGCCAAGGTAGGCCAACGCCCTCCTTTGACTAAGAAGCAAACCTGAGGTCATTCCCTTGCCAACAGAACAGAAAGGGAGCAGCTTGTATCCTGGGTGCTAGAGAGATGCCTATGGAGGGATGATTATTACCTCTAGGGATCCCTTAACTTCTTTGTAGAATTTTACCACTTTGTATGACTTTGCCCAGAGGTAGCTAGGTGGCTCAGTGGAAGACAAGCTTAAATCCGGCCCCAGACACTCACTAGCTGTGGGACCCTGGGCAAGTCACTCAACCCTGTTTGCCTCAGTTTCCACATCTTTAAAATGAGCTAAAGAAGGAAATGGCAAATCATTCCAGTATCTCTGCCAAGAAAATTCTAAGGACAGTATTAGCGTTCTATGGTCCATGTGGTCTATATTTTGCATTTGTTTCTCTGTTGTACACACTGTATCTCCTACAACATAAACTCATTGGGGGGAGGGGAAGAATTTTCATTTAGTCTTTGAATCCTCTGTTTAACACGATACCTGGCTCATAGTAGGCACTTAAACGAATTTGTTGAATTCTATCAGTCGGCAGGCATCGATTGGGTGTTTTCTTGTGCCAGGCCCTGGAAATACAAAGAATAAGCTCGTGTTCTCAAGGAGTATACCTTCTCATGTTGCCCTCTCAGTTACACTTCTTTCTCTAACTGGACTGGATTACCATGACTCAGCTGCCTGCCCTGCTGGGACTTCACTCACCGTGGCCTGAGGCCTTTTTGCTCTAGAACATCCTGCTGCCAGGGCCACCTTCTTCTCTCACTGGGGAGCTCCTCTTAGGGTCTCTCTTTTGGAGAAGGGCCCAGGCCAACTCAGCTTCCTTCCCTTCCCAGCTGTGCTTCCTTGGATACCATGTTCCCCCCACCCTCACGGCATGAGAATCCTTTCTGCCACCCCCCAATCAGCTCCTTTTTATGTAAGTTCCTTGAGGGTCCTTTTTGCTTGTATTTTTATCCCCAGCCCCTAGCACAGGGTCTGGCATACAGTAAGTACTTCATAAATGCTTGTTGCCAGCCTACTGAGAAATACAACGTGAATGAGCAAATAACAAAATAAACAAAAGGCAATGAGAATGGGGCAGGGACAGGAAATACTAGCAACTGGGGAGGGGGATGAGTATCAAGAAAAGTCTCATATAAGAGGTCATTTTTGAGCTGAACTTTAAGAGAAAATAGGAAGGTAAAAGGCTGATGTGAGGAGGAAGTAGGAACAGTCATAGCTTTGAGGGACAGTCAGTAGAAAATCAGGGAAAGAGAAGATGGAATAACACATGTGAAAAATATAATTGAATTGAATGGGATTGTTGTGATGCTCAAATGAGATAACGTATGCATAGCTTGTATGTAATATGTTCCCCCTTCACAAGATTCCAGAGTACCCTGAGGGGCTTGGGGCAACATTTCTATACTTTCATTGGCTTGAACCCCCACCAGCTATATTTATTGTTATTAATATTAATAGTATTATTAGCCCCATTATTAGGGGGCCAATGACTAGCATCATTCCTTCCCCAGTTTCATTTCACCATTTTACATCAGTAGCTTTTAAACAAAAACTAGTTACTTCAAAGATATAACCAGAATTCTAAAACCTCTAGGGCATATTCTCCCCTCACCATCTACCTCATTTCCTACATAGCAGCAATGGTCCCACCAAGTTCATGTCCAAATGCCATACAACTTCCTAATGAATCTTTCTGCTGGTCACTCTCAAAGATCTATGATTTTTCACTGGCTGAGAAAGCTACTCTGGATTCTGACTCCAGATTCCTACAGCCTGCTCTCCCAACATTTCAAAACTCCCAAAGTCAGAGACTTAATTCCGTTCTCCAAATACCACGAGTGATGGAGTCACTGAGATCCCCCAGAATCAAATGAAGTAAAGAGACCATGGCTGAAACTAACAGGCCTTTATGAATTCCTCTACATGCTGGCAAAAAAACCTCCTCCTCAAGAGGTGGTCACATGACTGGAACCCATTCCAGAAGTTTTGCCATGTTTCAATAAATATCTCTTCCACATTATCATGATTCTATCAGAAGCAGCTCCCTGGTTTCCACCATGTAGAAACACAGCATCTCCTCAGATGGCATTCCATGTATGTGCCAGACAAAGCACTTTGCAAACCTCAAAGTCTTTAAAAATAATCATTTTTAATAACGGTGGCAGGGGATTTCTGCAATCTGAGAAGTTCAACAGATGAAAATTCTCGGTCACTCTTCTTATGCTCCAACAGAATCACCTTCCATTAAACCCAGTATTTTTGTTCTTCACTTCTCCACTTAAGGTTCCCACGAATCACCTTGGTATAGTAGTAGTATATTAATCAAAGGACGATATGGACCACATAGTTTTATTACTTTCTCTAAGATGAGTCATATATTTCATTCATTCACCAAATACTTATGGGTAAAATATTGCCCTAGATGTCATGAGATACAAAATTATATTGAAGTCCCTGCCCCATCAAAATAATAACAATAGCAACAGTCACTTATTTAGCAGTTTCAAGTTTACAAAAAACTTTATATACATGATCTCATTTGAGAGAAAGAACTCAAACTCATACTCCAATAAGTATAAAATACATGCTTTTGCCAATGATTCCTTTGTCATAGAAAGAGGATTGAACTTAGGGTCAAAGGGTACAAGTTAAAGGCCTATCACTATCACTTACTAGGTAGGACAAGCTACTAAATCTCTGAAATGGAATCTCCTCACCTGTACATATGAGAAGAGAGGAGGCCATCTTATGGAGCATGTCTGGGGATGGACCTGTGATCTGACCCTTTCCCATAGACCTCATGTACTTTTCTGACCTCCTATTGGAGAATATACAGGAACAGCAGCTCCTGGTTGATCCTTTGGTACCTGTGTTTGGAGAGGGGGTGAGGGAGAAGAGGAGTTGCTGCATCAAAAATGGTTGGTGACTGAGCCAGGAGGAGTCACAAGAGAAAACAGCTACTCATTGGCAAAATGCAAGAGTTGGACTAGGGAGCATCTAAGTTCTCTTCCAGCTCTCTAAATCTATTATCCTATGTATTATTCAGCACTTAGCAGTGTCCGAAACAGTAGACATTTAATAAATGTAGATTCAATTGGACTGGATTATTCAATAAACCTGTTGGGCTGACTTTTGGAAAAGTTGTTAGGGAATTAGAAGGTCTTTTATCCTCCTAAATCAAATACTTAAAATGCCTGAGGTACTTGGAGAAAAATAGACCAGACAATGGTATTCAAAATGGAAAGATACATCTTAGGCAAAAAGTCACAGACAAGTTTGAGGAATAAGGACTCAGACAAGGAAATATAAGTCATATCAGGAGTGGCTGGACTCCAGGATTGGTCATTTGAACAGATTCTGATATTAGCTAGAAGTAATACCAAATAATCTGGCTCCAACCTTCTTTTCTAGCCTTATTTCACACTACGCTCTTTTGGGCACTCTTTATAATAGTCAAACTGTACTTCAGCTGTTCCCTGAAATCCATGTGCCATCTCTCACCTCTGTACTATTGTAGAGTCTATGACCCCTGCCTACACATTTCAGAAGTCTTATCCTCCTTCAAGGCTCAGCTCAGGTGCCACATCCTATCAGCTTTATCTGATTCACCCAATTTAAAGTGTTATCTTCCTCTTTCTAGAATTCTTCTTCTAGATCTCTCCTTTTCCCAATAATTCCTAATCTCCTATAATTCTTCTCTGTCATATATTTCTTTTTTTAATAGTATTTTATTTTTTCCCACTTACATGTCCAGATAATTTTTAGCATTTATTTTTACAAGATTTTGAGTTCCAAATTTTTCTTCCTCCCTTCCCTCCCCTTTTCCAAAAATGGTAGGCAATTTGATATAGTTTATAAATGTTCTATCTTGTAAAACATTTCCATAATAGTCACAGTTGTGAAAAAAGAAATAGATAAAAGGAAAAAACACACAAAAAATAAAATTTTTTAAAAGTATGCTTTGATCTGCATTCAGAGTCTGCCAGCTCTTTATCTGGATGTGGATAGCATTTTCCCTCATGAGTCCTTTGTACTTGTCTTAGATTGTGTCACTAAGAACTGAGTCATTCATAGTTGATCATCACACAATGTTGCTAATACCGTATACAATGTTTTCCTGGTTCTGCTTATGTCACTTTGCATCAGTTCATATAAGTCTTTCCAGGTTTTTTTTTCTGAAATCTGCCTGTTTATCATTTCTTATTGCACAACAGTATTTCATTACATTCATATATCACAGTTCAGCTATTCCTTAACTGATGGGCATCCCCTCAATTTCCAATATTTTGACACCATGAAAAGGGCTGCTATAAATATTTTTGCACATGTAGGTCCTTTTTTATGATCTCTTTGGGATATTGACATAGCAGTAGTATAATTGGATCAAAGGATAGGCATAGTTTGGTTGCCCTTTGGGCATAGTTCTAAATTGTTCTCCAAAATATCTGAATCAGTTCACAACTCTACCGACAATGCATTAGTGTCCCAGTTTTCCCCCATCCCCTCTGACATCTAACATTTTCCTTTTTGTCATATTAGCCAATCTGATAGGTGTGAGGCGGCACCTCAGAGTTGTTTTAATTTGCATTTCTCTAATCAAAAGTGATTTAGAGTATGTCTTCATATGTCTATAGATAGCTTTGATTTCTTCATCTGAAAACTGCCTGTTCATATCCTTTGATCATTTATCAATTAGGGAATGTTTTGTACTCTTATAAATTTAACTTAGTTCTCTATATATTTGAGAAATGAGGCCTTTATCAGAGACACTGGCTATAAAGATTGTTACCCAGATTTCTGCTTTCCTTCTAATCTTGGTTGCATTGGTTTTGTCTGTACAAAAGCTTTTTCGTTTAAAATAATCAAAATTATTTATTTCACATTTCATAATGCTCTATCTTGTTTGGTCATGGATTCTTCCCTTCTCTATAGATCTGACAGGTACTCTATTTTAGTATTGATATTGCTTCATTGTCTATGGTACCTTTTTGCAAGATGTGGTTTCCTTCTTTATCTCTTGATTAGGTCTATTTTTGCTCTTACTTTGAGATCAGGATTGTTACCCCTGCTTTTTTTCACTTCAACTGATGCATAATGGAATCTACTCCAGTCCCTCACCTTTAATCTGTGCGTGTGTGTGTGTGTGTGTGTGTGTGTGTGTGTCTGCTTCAATTGCATTTCCTGTAAACAACAAATTATAGGATTCTGGTTTTTGATCCACTCTGCTATACAGTTCTGTTTTAGGGAAAAGTCCATTCCATTTACATTTACAGTTATGATTACTAACTGTGCATTTCTCCCCCTCCTATTCTTCCTCCTGTTTGCTCTCTCTCTCTCTCCTTTCACCCTTTCCCTCCTCAACAGTGTTTTGCTTCTTTCTTTCTACTACCTCCCCTGGTCTTCTGTCAGTCCCCCTCCCCCCTTTACTTAAGTTCTTCCCCTCCTACTTTCTTGTCAGGTAAGACTGATTTCTATATTCAACTGATTGTATATTATTCCCTCTTCAAGCCAATCCCTGATGAGAATAAAGTTCAAGTGATGCCCATCACCCACCCTCCCATCTTCCCCTCCACTATAATAGGTTTTTCATATGCCCCATTTTCATGCCCTATTCTACTTTTCCCTTCCTTCTGCACCCAGTGCACTCCATTTTCTCATCCCTTAGTTATTTTTTATGTCATTCCCTCAAATTCACCTTATACCCATACCTTCTATGTATATTCCTTGTAGCTGTACTATTAGTGGTACAATGTTTAAGAACTACAAGTCTCATCTTCCCATTTAGGGATATAAACAGTTCAACTTCACTGCCTTATGTTTTCTTTTCCCTTTTTCAGCTTCTCTTGGGTCTTGGTATTGGAGATCAAATTTTTTTTTGTCCTAGAAAAATTCTAGTCTTCTCCTTTTGAAAGTATGAAATCCTTCTATTTTTTTCCCCTTAAAGTATTATGCTTAATTTTTCTGGATAAGTGATTCTTGGTTGTAGTCCTAGCTCCTTTGCCTTCTGGAATATATTCCATGACCTCTGATCCTTTAATGTTGTAGCTGCTAAGTCATGTGCAATCCTGATGTGGTTCCCTGATATTTGAATTGTTTCTTTCTGGCCCCTCGTAATGTTTTTTCCTTAACCTGATAGTTGTAAAATTTAGCTATAATGTTCCTTGTAGTTTTATTTTGAGATCTCTTTCCTGAGGTGATTGGTGGATTCTTTCGGTGCCTATTTTGCCTTCTGGTTCCAGGATATTAGGGCAATTTTCTTTGACAACTTCATGAAAGATGTTGTCTAGGTCCTCCTTTTGATTATGGCTTTCAGGAAGTTCAATGATTCTGACATTGTCTCTTCTGTATTTATTTTCCAGGTCAGTTGTTTTTTCCAATGAGGTATTTTACATTTTCTTCTATTTTTTCATTCTTTTGAATTTGTTTGATTTATTCTTAAGTCTCATAGAGTCATTAGCTTCCAATTGCCAAATTCTAACTTTTAAAGAGTTTTTTCCTCAGTTAGCTTTCCTATTTCCTTTTCCATTTTGTCAAGTCTTCTTTTTAAGCAGTTGTTTTCTTTTTCTAAGCCATTGACTCTTTTTTCATAATTCTCTTGCATCACTCTCATTTCTTTGCCCAATTTGTCTTCTACCTCTCTTATATGATTTTTGAGCTCCTTTTTGAGCTCTCCCACGAGTTTTTTCTGGGCTTGTGACCACTGCCTGTTTCTCTTTAGGGTTTTGCCTACAGGTGTTCGGACAGCTGTCCTCTTCTGAGTTTGTGCCTTGATCTTCCCTATTACCATAAGAACTTCCTACAGTAAGATTCTTTTTTTGTTGTTTTTTTTGTTCATCTTTTTCAGTCTTTTTCTTTTCTTTTAAATTTGATCTCTGCTGCTGGGATTAAAGGGGGTACTGTCTCAGGCTTCTTGTGCCAGGGGCTGCAGACCCTGACTGCTTACCTGGTGCTGTACTAATGTTGCCCTGAGGCCCACAGGGGACCCTCTTGTCTGATGTTTTGCTGAGAGGGTGGGGCGGGGAGTGGCTGGCACTACTGAGGGCCATAGGGGTCTGGCAGTTTACCTGGTGCTAAGCGAGGGTCCTAGGGCTGGTGTCTGTAGTGTGCTGAGGGTGGTGGGGTGTTTCTGAATTTCCCAGGGCTACACTGAAGCATGTGGAAGTCTGGCCCCTGGAGGCTATTTGCCAGGGCTATGTTGAAGCATGGGGCAGGTGTTGGGAGCTGGAATCTGTCCATTCTCCAGCTATGCTGAAGCACACACCCAGTGTGGGTATTTGCCTGCTCCAATGCACTGGGGTTCAAGATCTCCTGCTGGTTTGCTGAGGTAGGGTTTGCTGCTGGCTTGCTGGGACACTTCCTGTCCTGGACTGCACTCCTCTTTTACCCAAGTGAAACAGACTTTTCCTGATAATTTTCCAAGCTTCTTGGGCTAAAAGATTGTTTCATCCTGTCTTTTTGCTGGTTCTACTGCTCCAGGATTTGTCTGGGGGCACTATTTTATGGCTGTTTGGAGGTAAATATGGGAGAGTTATGGTAACTTACTGCTTACTCTGCCATCTTGGCCCCTGGAAGTCCATCTACTTCTTCAAGGCAGAGACTCTATCAATGTTCTCTCTGTCCTAAGGGCCTGAACAGAATGCCTTGAAAAATGATAGGTGCTTATAATAAAAGTTTGATGAATGAACAGTAGATTAAATAAATGTTAGCTTGCCCTCCAAAAGGAAGGAAAAGAAAGAAATGTTGCTTAAGCACAGATTATTAAAATGAATAATGTTTTACATATAGGGTATAGTTGGTTGCTGCATTTTCCCCACAGAGACTTATGCACAAAAAATGTAGTAAAGTATCTCATCTAGGGAATGTAGGATCAGAAAAAGAGCTGAACCAAGGAGAACAAAGAGTAATGTTGATGGCCAAGTGATAACCCTGTTACTCTCAAAACATAAGAAAGATCTAGAGGAAGGCCTTTAAGCCTTGATTGAGGTCATGGACAATAATTACACTGCATCAGAAAGTGTAAATGGGTTGCAATCTACACCAAAGTAAGGAGTCCTTGCATCAATAAAAATCAAGTATCTGCTGAAGCACAGAAGTAAGTATTGAATGCAAATAACAATGTTGACCAATGGAAGTATTTTGGAAGAATGTATAATCCAATGGCTGATATCAGTCCAAGGTGTTCGCAAAGGAAAAAAAAAAAACATCAAGACCATGGGATTTAGAGCCAGAACAGACCTCAGAGATCATCTAATTTAACCTTACATTTTACAACTTAAAAAAAAGTAAAGTTTGGAGAAATAACTTGCCTAAGGTAAAGGGGAAGGAATAACCACTTACATAGTACCTACTATGTTCCAGGCACTGTGCTAAGCACTTTACAAAAACCTTCTCATTTGATACTGACTGCTGAAATTCCTCTATTTGAAGGCCCCAGAGGTATAGATCACTTATTTAATTAGCCAATCATCTTGCTGCTTTCTTGACCCAATCAAATGAGTTTATACTTCATCAAAGAATCACAGGACACAGTCAAACCTCATTACACATTTAAAACTGCATCATGTGTTATCATATCAGCTGAGCTGGAGAGGGGGAGGTTGCCTCAAAGGAGGAGCTACACAGACAAGGAATTGAGTCTGGACAGTTGGAGCTAAAAGTCAAAGAAGAATCAATAACTACTCGTAAGAGGTGAGCAGTCAGTCAAGACATCAAAAAGGTCCAATCTGGTGAAGACCTGTAGATGCTCATGGACAAATTGTGACATAAAAATGTAATAGGATAAATATCAGAGGTAGGATGTGTGGGGACCATAAATGGATCAAGTCAGAGCAATGTCTGGCTGGCAAGCATACACCAAGGGGATCTATCCAATGAGGAAGAAAGGAATCAAATCCAAGTATGTAGGTAAGAGGGATTTGGGGATAGGAAGTCAAAGACTCAAGGAATCAGTATTTGTAAAGTCAGTCACAGAGAATCAGGATGTGGGCCCTATTATTCCCATTGACTAGATCTCAGCCCTGGAGTTTGGGTCACTTTTTAATGCCCAAATATCTCCCCTCTACCAGTGTTTCTGTTGATCTTCAGTACCTGTGCAGGTGTGGTTGAGCCCGGGTGCTTTAAAGCAGATACTGAGTCTCACTGATCTTTGTAAGCCACCACAGGCTTACTGCAATATTTGAACACAGAAGGTGGACGTCCATTAAGTGGTTGTTGAATGAATGAACTATAGTAATGAAAAAGGCAAGGATTAGGATTAGGAGGTCAGAGGTTGCCAGGAAAGTCAGGGAATCAGCAGAACTGTGGTGAGGAAGACAGAGCATCACAAAAAATCAAGATACCATTGACCAAGGATGAAACTTGATAGTGAGGCACTATCATTTGCCCTGAGGCTTCCTTTAATACTTTCTGTTAGGAGGAACTGGGATTCCTGAATAGACAGTCAAGTCCAGAAGTATAAGAAAGGAAGTGTTTTGAGCTAGATGGAAAATGAGAGAACTGTGGGTGCCTAGAAATCCTGGTACTGGCATGAAAAGAGGTAGAAAAGATAAGCCTGGGGGAAGGTTCCAAAAGTTAAATGGATTTTGCATAAAATTTTGCATATAGCAAAATTCCATGCTGGCAATAACACTCCACAATTCATTTGTAAGGTACCTCCAAGTGGAGACAATTCTGAAAGAACAGAAAAGATAACAGATGATACTATTTTAGAGAGAGGAAACTTACATAGCACTTTGCTGTTTGCTAAGCACTACACTTATGTTAATTCAGGGGACCTCTGCGATCTCTTTGAAGTGAACACTGGCCCCAGTGATGTAGATCACAAGCCATCCTTGCCTGTTTATCTAGTGTGACCCTCCACTTCTGAACCCTCATTATGTCCTGGGATATTATACCATTTAAAGGAAATGTCACAAGATTTCCTCAAAATTCTCTAAAGAAAATGTTGATGTACTTTAATGTTTAAAAATGCAGTGTTATATAAAAACTTAAAGAGCACCTCAGAGAAAATGTTGCATAGTGGTAAGAGTGCTACACTTGGGGATCAGGAGAGACCTAGGTCAACATCCTGAGTCTGACACTAGATAAGTGTCTATGGGAAAGTGACTAAACTACTTTGAGCCTCAGTTTCCTCATCTATAAAATGGGCATCATAATAACAATAGTACCTCTATTGCATGATTATGGTAAGAAGCAAAGGTAATATACATAGGTCATTTTGTAGATTGTAAGGGGCCATATAAATTTCAGCTAATATTTTAAAAATTAGGAGAGTATCAAGGAATAAAACAATAATAAAGCATCAAATATTCCCAAGGGATTGGGAACACTGGGATAAAACTATAGAGCTCATTTTAAAAATAAGCTACAGAAACATTTTTAGGTCTCATTCCTCCTGTGATGAGAGAATTCTTTCCCCCAGAGAAAAGAGAATAATATCCTTCAACTTCCCCCCCTTCTCAACAAGTCACCTAGCTTTACTCTCTTTTCAAGGCTATCACCAATGCTCCCACTTTGACTTTCCTTCCTCTCCAGCTCTCAAATTTCTTGGTCCATTTCCTTTACTGATTCTGATCACTTGGCCCTGTCTAATTGCTTTTTCTCTTTTCCCTGATTCTTTTCACTTTCCTTTCTTCCCTCCTCTGACACACAAACAGCATAGCAAGGACTCACATGACTCTTCTCCATTTCTCTGATATTTAACACAAAGAAAGAGCTTCTCTCTCAGTCAGGATTGGGTTACCAGCAAGTCCACATTTCCTCTGTATCTCACAGATGTGGATGTTGGGCTCCCTCCAAGCAGTCATTATGTGATAAAGAAGAAAAAGCAAACAAGGTCACTTAAGGGTGGGAGAAGGAGTGGTATGGAGAGAAGAGAATTCAACTGAAGCTGTTTTTATTGAGCACCCACTACATATTCTTCTGCTAGTAATGGTCACAGCTGGAATGTAAAAGTGCAGCAAGTGAAGGGCACATGTGGGAACGACAAAAAAAAAAAATAAATAGAAACCATTAGCTGTTTGATGAGGAAATGTGACAAGTATAATTCTGTAGCATCACCATTTTGAAAGGAGAAAAAGAAGAGTGGTTTGTTTGGTTTCTTAAGCAATGATTATGGCCACCCATACATTCCACAAAAGCAGAGATGGCTTCTCTCTTGAAAACACTAACTTTATTAGCTTACAGAGCTCACTTACTCCCTGTGGACAGTGGGCCTAAAGATTTCAATTTCATGCCTTCTTCTGCACCAAGTAGCCAAAACAATCTCATTTGGGTCCTAATGCTTAATCTAGGTCTTAGAATCACAAAACGTCAGAGGTCACCTAAACTAACCTGTATCTGAACAAGGATCCCCGTAAACTACATTATTATTCCAAAAGAAGCAGAACAAGCCTTTAAGAAAATGTAGTAGCAGTAGTAGTAGTTACAGTAGTAATAGTAGTAGTACTAGAAGTAGTAGTAGTAGTAGTTGCCAGCATTTATATGCCATCTACTATGTGCCAGGCACTATGCTAAGTGCTTTACAAATATCATATTTTTAATGTCTTAACATTAATGTCTGAACCCTAAAAAGCACAGACATGGAAGGTTCAAAGAGGGGCAATAATAATTTACATCTATACAGTACTTACTACGGTATGTCACCGTATTGTTCTTAAATCTAATACAAAGTAAATGGAAGGTAGTCCTAGAGGAGAAAGCATTCATAATCTAACACTTGACAAAGGACGTTTACTTAGGGTATAGCATTCATTTGGCTGAAGGAAGCTTCCTCATGTCGATGCTTATCCTTGTGACCTGTTTGTTTTATATGCAGGTGACTAGGAAAGAAATCAACAACCCAAGCCTTTAGGTCCCCAAGTCCCCAAGACAGTTTCAATACCTTTTAAGGAAAAAGAATAGCTTAATGGGGGGGGGGACCTGCGGTAGACATTTCTTCTACCACACATTAGTTTGATATGTCTGGTAGGCAGAGATGTGGGGCTGGAGCTAGGGAGAGAGACTAAAGCTAGATTTTTAAAATCTGGGAATCATTTGCACAGAGGTGATAATTGAAACCATGGGAGCTGATGAGCTCTCCAAGTGAAAGAGAATAAAGAGAAAAGAGAAGTGGACCTAGGACAGAATCTGGAGGAATTCTCACAATTAGTGGGAATGACATGGATGAAGACTGTGAGAAACAAAAGAAGGAATTCTGTTTCCACAGGATTAAAACTACTCCCAGCTTTGAGAGGTAGCAGGATGTAAATCAGAGATACGCTGTTTGAGGGGGAACATATCAAGGAGAATGTGAAGTGGGCAGTTAAGGATGTTAACCAATGGAGAGCAAGTGGGGAAATTCGAATTGGGAACACAGCATAAACAGTTTTGCATTTGTCTGAGCAAGTATACTCCTTTAAGGAATTACCCATTTACAAGGAATGTAAAATAAATAGAATGAGAATTTTCCTGGCTTCACTAGTATTTTCTTTCTAGAACAAGCATGTTTCTCACAAGATGAAGCAAAAAAAAAGCAACTGAGAAGCGCTCATTTAGGTGGGAGGAAACCCAAGAGAAAACAGAAGAGAGGGTATCCAAGAGGAGAAGGTAGTCAGAAATGTCAAATGCTGCAGATGGGTCAAGAAGGAGGAGGACTGAGAAAAGGCAATTAAGAGAAAACTGGAATCTTTGGAGAGATCAGTTTCTGTTAAATGATGGAGTCAGAAGTCAGACTGCAGAGGGTTTAGAAGAGAGGGAGAGGAGAGGCAATGGAGGTGCCAATTGTAGATGGCTTTCTCAATAAATTTAGCCACTAAATGAAGGCTCAAAATATGATGATGGCTACCAGAAACAGATCAAGTAAATTATTTTTAAAGATGGGAAAGACATGGGCATGTTTGTAGGAGGCAGAAAAAATACTGCAAGCAATGTGAAAACAAATTAAATATCACGGAACTATAATCAGGATTACACAAGACCTAACAGCTTCTATACTGAAAGACCATAGGTCTTGGAATACTATATTTCATAGAGCAAAAGACCTAGAGTTATGACTATGGGTAACTTACCCAGGAAGATTAAGTATAATCTTGAATTTTAAAAAATTGATATTTAATTAATTGAAAGACTTTTCAGGTATTTGTGACAAAAAGGGCAGAATTTAATTGAAATTCAACATAAAAGATCCAGGAGAAATATACGGTAAACATTAAAGACCAATTATAAAGAACTCAATAAGGTCAAACCACTTACTTCTTAGAAGTAAAAATTTTATCAGTACTTAAGACTGCCATCATTATTTGGGTAGTTTGAAAGAAAACCTTGAGCTGAGCTATGTAAAATGGGGTAATTCCAAAAAATAAAACAGGAGAAATAAAAAGGAGAAATTATCTCATGCAAATGAGTCATGAAAAGAAGAACTGATACAGAAGAAGCAAGTTGGGGAGGAGGGCTAGTAATGCTGGAACCTTCCTCTCATCAGGAATGGGTAAAAGAGGGAACAACATATACCTCTAGAATGGTCTAAAAGTCTTTTAAATTTAGAAAGAAACAAGAGGGTGAGAGGATAGGATCAGGGAGGAACTTTTTAAAGGGTATATAGATTAAGAATTAGGAGGAAGGAGGGGATAAGGGAGAGACTCTTAGAGGGGTGGATAGATCACGGGATAGGAGGACAATAAGTTAGCTGAGGAAGGAGGGAAACACACAAGTGATTATAGCTCTGAATGTGAACGGGATGAATTTACCCACAAAATGGAAACAACAGAATGGATTAAAGATTTGAATTCAATACTATGTCCCTTTCAGGAAACAATAAAAATGAGTGATATACACAGAATTGAAATAAAGGGCTAGTAGAATTTATTATGTAAAAAAAAAGTAGGGGTAGTAATCACGATCTCAGACAAAGTTAAAGCTAAAATAGATTTAATTAAAAGAGAAAATGGGGAAACTACACTATGTCTCACCAATAGTAGTCTATATTGTTTAGGTCTCATTTCTCAAATATATAAAGAACTTTGTCAAATTTATAAGAATACAAGTCATACCCCAATTGATAAATGGTCAAGGAATATGAACAAGCAGTTTTTCAATGAAGAAATCAAACCTATATATAATCATATGACAAATGCTCTAAAGTATTATTAATTAAAGAAATGTAAATTAAAATGTAAACTCTGAGACATCATCTTACATCTATCAGATTGGCTATGTGTGTATGTTTATAGATATGTGTGTATATGTATTTTTATTTACATGTAATTGTAGCCTTCTCTAGGGTGGGGGATATGGGCAGAGGGAGGGGAAAAAGTAAAATTAAAAGTGCACAGCAGAGAAAAAAAGAAAATCTTGAAGGAAAGACAGAAAAGCTTGATAGCTTTGAAAACAACGTAATATTTATTACATAGGTTTTCTTGAAATGGAAATTTATTGTTTAATATTGAATCAGCTCTTACGTTTTGCTGTGTACATGGAAAGGTTTTTTTTTCTTTTCTCATTTTGTATTTAAGATGAAAAATAAAAGAAAATTGTTTTTAATTTAAAAAATTCAGAAAAAAGAAAATCATAGACCAATTTTATTAATGAATATGGATGCAAAAACCCTAAATAAAGTACTAGTTAGAAGATTACAACAACATATCACAAAGATTATACATTGTGACCAAGTGGGATTTTATCAGGAGTGCAGAGATGGTATAACATAAGGAAAACTATTAACATAATAGATTACATTAATAACAATAGTAATAAAAATCATATGATTATATCAATAGATACAAAAAAAACCCACCTTTTTGACAAAATACAAAACTCAATCCTATTTAAAAAAATTTGAATACATAGGTATAAATGAATTTTTTCCTTAAAATTATAAGAAGCATCCAGGTATCTAGGTGGTGCAATGAATAGAGCATCGGCCCTGGAGTCAGGAGGACCTGAGTTCAAATGCAGCCTCAAACAACTGACACACTTATTAGCTGTGTGACCTTGGGCAAGTCACTTAACCCCAATTGCTTTGCCTTCCCCCCTCCAAAAGAAAAAAATTATAGGAAGCATCTACCTAAAATCATCAGCCAACATAATTTGTAATGGGGATAAACTAGAAGTCTTACCAATAAGATCAGGAGTGAAACAAAGATACCCATTATCACCAATATTATTCTATATTATACTAGAAATGTTAGCAATAGCAATTAGAGAAGAAAAAGAAATTGAAGGAATCAGAATGAGCAATGAGTTAATAAAACTATCTCTTTCTGCAGATGATATGATAATTTACTTAGAAAATTCCAGAGATTCAACTAAAAAAAAGCTAGTTGAAACAATAATTTTAGTAAAGTCACAGGATATAAAATAAAACCACATAAATCATCAGCATTTCTACATATCACCAACAAAACCTTGCAAGATGAGATAGTAAGAGATACTCCATTTATAATAACCATAGATAGCATAAAATACCTGCCAAGACAAATCCAGGAACTATGTGAACATAATTATAAAACACTTTTTGTACAAATAAAGTCAGATTTTAATAATTGGAGAAATATTCAATTGTTTATGGGTGGGCAAAGCCAATATAATAAAAATGACAATTCTACCTAATCCTTTTTTTTTTCACTTTTTGGAGGATGGAGGGCAGGGCAATTGGGGTTAAGTGACTTACCCAAGGTCACATGGCTAGTAAGTGTGTCAAATGTCTGAGGCTGGATTTAAACTCAGGTCCTCCTGACTCCAGGGCTGGTGCTCTATTCACTGCGCCACCTAGCTGCCCCTACCTAATCTATTTTTTCAATGCCATCCCAATTAAATCACAAAAAATAATTCTATTAAGCTAGAAAAAAATAATAACAAAATTCACTTGGAAGAACAAAAGGTCAAGGATATCAAAGAAATTAATGAAAAAAAAAATGTAAAGGCAGGAGGTTTAGCAGTACCAGATCTTAAAGTATATTATAAGAAAGTAATTATATCTGGTATATTGTATCTAGGGCTGGCTAAGAAATACAATATATAGTAGTAAACTATTACAGTTACCTTGTGTTTGACAAATGTAAAGATTAAGCTATTGGGATAAGACTTCACTATTTGGTAAAAAAAAAAAAAATGTTGGAGAAACTGGAAAACAGTCTGGCAGAAACTAGGTATAGACCAATATCTTACACTATTTACCAAGGTATGGTCAAAATGCATTCATGATCTAGATATACAGAGAGATATTATTAGTAAATTAGAAGAACATGGACCATATTACCTATCAGACTTATTAATAGGAGAAGAATTTATGAATAAACAAAAGACAGAGAACATTGTGAAATGCAAAATAAATAATTATAATTACATTAATTTAAAAAGGGTTTGTACAAATAAAACCAACATAGCCAAGAGCAGAAAGAAAGCAGAAAATTGGAGGGGGGTGGAATTTTATATACAGTTTCTCAAATAAAAGTCTCATATCTTAAGTATATGGAGAATTTTGTCAATTTATAAGGATATGAGTCATTCCCCAATTGATAAATGATCAAAGGATATGAACAGGTAGTTTTTGGATAAAGAAATCTGCTCTAAATCTCTATTGATTAGAGAAATGCAAATTAAAGCAACTTGGAGATATCATCCCTCATCTATCAGATTGGCTAAAATGATAGAAGGGAGAAATGGTAAATGTTAAAAGGGATGTGGAAAAATCGGGTCACTAATACACTGCTGCTGAAACTGTGAACTGATCTAACTGTTTTGGAGAGTAATCTAGAATTATGTCCAAAGAGTTATAAAACTGTGTATACCTTCTGACCCAGTAATACCACATTAGGTCTGTATCCAAAGGTGATCAAGGGAAAAGGAAAAGAACCTACATGTTCTAAAATATTTATAGCAGATTTCTTTGTGTTAGCAAAGAACTGGAAATTAAGGGGATGCCCATCAATTGTGGAATAACTAAACAAGTTGTGATATATGATTGTGATGGAATACTACTGTGCTATAAGAAATGATGACTAGATTGAGTTTAGAAAAACATGAAAAGACTTGCATGAAATAATGAAGAGTGGGGGTGGCCAGGTGGCGCAGTGAATAAGAGTGCCGGCCCTGGAGTCAGGAGACCCAGGATCGGTTCTGGCCTCAGATACTTAACACCCACACAAAATAAGTGGCCGTGTAACTTTGAACAAGTTACTTAACCCCAATTTCTTTAAAAATAAAAAGAAATAATGAAGAGTGAAATGAGCAGAACAAAGAGAATGTTGTATACAGCAACAGCAATATTACTCGAAGAATAACTATGGAACAACTAAGTTATTCTGAGTATTATAAATATTCAAATCAACTACAAAGGACCTATGAAGGAAGATGTTATCCACTTCCAGAGAAATAACTGATAAGTAGAAGTATATGTAATATATATGTATATATGTATGTATGTATATACATATGTGTGTGAAACAGTAACCTTCTCTACTGTGTAGTAGGGAGGGAGAGAGACAGTTTGGAACTTAAAATGTGATAAAAAAAAATAAATAAAATAAAACATTTAAAGTATGAGTCATGGTCCTCACTAGAAAGGAGGAAGGGAGCCATGGAAGTCTTTGGAGAGAAGAGACAATTTGGAATAGCTACCACAGTGAATGAGATAAGGAGTTAACTAGTAGACACAGATAACAGCACAAGTATAGGAGTTAAAAAAAAAATAGTGAAAGTATTCAGCAGTAGGACAAAGGTTTTGAAAGCAAAGGATAAAGGAAAAGTTGAAATAATTCACCTAGGTATCAAGATTGGGAAATGTAGAGTGTAGTCTGGGAATTTGTTATGATCTAGGATAGTGCTGAGGTATTAAAAGTCATAGTGAAGAAGAGCAGGTTTAAGAGGGGCAAGGGATAGAAAGAAATGGAAAAATAAAAGATCATGATGAGATAAAGGAAACTTGGAGTTCTTGAACACGAAAGTGGAATACTAAGTGTGATGTCCAGATCAGAGATGAGTATCAGAGGTGGAATGTCAGTTGACATAGGACCCAGGAAGTAAGTGGACTAAGGAACTGAGAAGTTAGTCATCTGAGGAGACATCAGCATATATACTGAAATCCAGAATGAGGCCAGAATGTGAAGAGGAGGGAGAATGTAACCAGTAGATGATGGACAACAGAATCTGGATTGGGTGATAAATTTGGATTTCATGGATCTCAAAGGAAGAGAAGTTGCTAAGTGGTGGCAGTAGTAGGATAATCTAGAAGTGGCAATGGTGAATAGGAAGTATTCATCCCACCAGGATGAGTATATCAAGGGGGGATGACTGCAAGTGCATCAGTACTAGAAAGAATAGCCAGAGATGCAGTGTTAGCCAGGGATTAATGAATTCTAGAAAATATAATGAGCAATAGAGGATGTGTTAAAAAGTAAAAAGGAATTTTGTTACATATGGAGCAGGCATTCCAGAAGACCCGGTGAAAGGGACAGGCCTATCTAGGGTGGGACACTGGGGTAGGAGGCAGGGTTGAGGTTGATGAGAATGGGGAAGTAGACACCTCGGGTTGGGAAGAAAGCTTTGTATAGAGAGAGTAATAAGTGGTAACCAAGAGGTCTTCAGATGAAGGCAGATATTAGAAGATTCAAGGTCACACCTCCAAGTTTCCACACAGCCCCCAGCTACTCAACTTGTGGTGTTGCTATTTCACATGTAACGTCTGGAAGCTTACCAGGTTTGTTCCTGGCCAAGAGGGTGCCATGTCCAGGGCTCAATGCCAAGCCTGAAGGGCTGCCTTGTGTTTGTCAGGTGTTTGGAAGCCTGGCAAGTCAAGAAGAAGCCTGGATGCCTAGCAAGGAGGTCAGAAACGATCCTGTTAACAATGAGAGAAATGCAAATTAAAACAATTTCAAGGTTCTATGTCATACCCATCTGATTGGCAAAACTGTCAAAAAGGGGAAAACAATAAATGCTAGAGAAGCTATGGAAAAAATATTAATATACTGTTGGAGTTGTAAAACTGGCCTAGCTATTATGGAAAGCAATTTGAAACTATACTCCTAAAGCTATTAAACTGTGGGTACACTTTGATCCAGCAATATTGCTACTACCACTATACCCCAAAGAGATTAAAGGAGGAAAAGGATCCACATGTGTAAAAATACTTATAATAATTTCTATTTGGGGAGCAGGAAGTTGGAAATTGAGGGGATGCCCATCAAATGGTGATGGCTAAACAAGTTTTGGTATATGAATGTGGTGGAATACTATTGTGCTATAAGAAATGATGATGGGGACAATTTTGTAGAAACCTATAAAGATCTGTATGGACCAATACAGAGTGAAGTTAATAGAATAGGAGAATAATTTATATAATAACAATAATGTTGTAAAGACAAACAACTCTGAAAGATTTGGGAACTTTGACCAGCAAAATGACTAACCACAATTAAAAAGGACTCTTAATAAAACATGGTGTCCACCTCCTGATATAGAGGTGAGGGACACAAGTACAGACTGAGACATTTTTTTGAACATCACCAATTTGGGAATGTGTTTGCTATGTGGTTTAACAGGAGTTTTGTTTTTGTTGCTTTCTCAATGCATGGGAGGCGGGGAGAAGTGACAGGAAGGAAGGTGGGAGGGAGAGAAGGATCTTCATTTGAAAATAAAATGTAATTTTTGAAAGCTTCAAATAAACTGCAAAAACAGGAAATCCTAAACAAAAGATGGAGATTTGGGACACATCACTATATAAAGTAATAGGCAAGACTAGATCAACTCTCTAAGAAGGAGCAAAAGAAAGGCTAAAGCTTGGAAGAGACTCCTAATTGGAGAATGTGAGAAAGAAGAGGTCCCAACAAAAACAGAAAATAAATTATTGGGGATAATAGAAAAAGAAAAGAACAAGGTGGTGTTCTACAAGGAGAGGTAAGCAAAAAGTTCAGGAAGGATTTTTACTGAGTGACAGTGACAAATACCATGAAGAGATCCAGGGGACTGAGAAAAGGCCACTGACTGGGGCGTCACTGGGGACTGAGTATGGAAGTCAGACTTTTCACAAGTGTTAAGGAGGAAACAAGGTAAGGTAAGAAATGATAGCAGTGTTTTTAGGTTTGTCTTTGATAACCCTTGACTTCCTACTTGACTGGAGGATTTGTCTTGTGTGACATCTTTCATCCCATACATTTAATGTCACCAGAGAGAAGAACAATCTCCTACCAGGATGTCAACTTGCATTGAGCATACTGAAATAAGGGCTGAATGTGGTCATGTGAAATAAGGGCTGAAGGAAGAATAAGATGGAAACACTGCTGGGACAGAACTGTGTTAATCTGATTGAATGTGAATGTGATGTCAAGGGTGAACCACAAATATGCTAAGGGTGTCTCAGAGGAAATGGGTGGTGAGGACACAACATGAAGCTTATGTGTAGAAGAGAGGAATAACCTAGAGGTGGCCATAGTAGCAGATTAGGGTTTTCCAGATAGGGGACAAAGCTTAAAGGAAGAATAAAAGAAACCAGCAGGGAGGAAGAAGCTAAAAATGTAAGAGAGGGAGGAGATGGGTAGAAGGAACCAGGAAAGGGTGGAGTAGATAGAAGGAAAAGGGCAAAAGGGTTTTCTGCCCAATCATATGACAAGAACAGCATCATTTCCCTCAGCCAGGTGAACATCTGCCTGAATGAGTCTTCCCTTAGAAGTATACCTCCAGTAACTTAAAGACCATAGCACTGGAAGCTAGAGAGAGCCAGGGAGCAAAGTCATTGAACAACCAGCAGATGGAGAAATAATAAATTTCAGAATCTTTCTCCATTCCAGTCCACCCAAGTCATTTGTTGAACCACAGGGCAAACTCTGTGCCCTGCATTATTACATGCCAACAGTACCCTCTACTGAATACAGCCAATATTACACAATCCTACAACAAGAAAGGTTTTTTTTTAGCAAACTTCATACAGCCAAGACTGAGAAAATTCTTGTAGTTTCCTGAAAGGTCATTCTCATTTAGAAACATGTAAATGTATTTGAACCTTGTGGATTCCATAAGTATCTACTCAGTATAATCACAACACCTACTAGGTGCTGTACTAATATTCCGCTAGTCCTTAAGTACTGCCTTTGCATAAGCTGGCCTAGTACTTGGACTGCCCTCCATTCGCACTGCAGAATTCCTACCTTTCTTCAAACCTCAGCTCACAGCACTATTTGCTAGAGACCAAAATCCAACAGTTATCTGCCCTCAGGGAATTTACATTTTATTGAGAGGAAACATTACACAGAAAATTAAATGCAAAATATATACAAAGTAATTTGATGAAGGGGTAGTGGGGCACAAGTCTAATATGAGAAGTAGTTTATTAACAATAGGGCAGGGATTTCAGAGAACTGGGTGGAATTACAGAGGAAGGGTGGAATAGAGTTGAATGGGGACATGGTAGGAATAAGACTGATGGTATACAGAAGTACAGAGCAGAGAAGGGAGCTTTGACCTAGGCAATCTAAAACATGGAATCATAGATTTTGAGCAGAGTCACTTAGTCTAGGGGTGGGGAACCTGCAGCCTTGAGGACACATATGGATGTGGCCCTCTAGGTCCTCAAGTGTGGCCCTTTGACTAAATTCTAATTTAGTCACACTTGAGGACCTAGAGGGCCACATGTGGCCTGAAGCCACAGGTTTCCCCACCCTGGATTAAACCTTTGCAGTAGCAGGAAAAGTGGTAACATTTGATTATCAGCCCCTGTGGTTGAGGGAGACCACCATCAGTCTGATGGTAGAGACAGAAGTCAATGGAATCCTAGAATCTATCTGGTTATTGAGGGGTGAAGAATGTTTGAAATATTCACCTTCTAATTCTTCCTCAAGTTAGTTCAGTCCCTAGACTCACTCTAATGTTGCAGCATTTTACATGGAATGGGGAGAGAGAGCTCAGAGGATCTTTAATTCTAGAGAGTGGTGGCCATTGTGGAAGGGTAGGGGTGGTAGTAGGCAAGGGGTAAAAAATATATCAAATATGTTCTATTTTCCCTTTCTGTTACCTTTTGGTTAGGTTTCCATGGAAGTATTATAAATTCTGAAAGTATCTGGCTACAACTAGAATATCCATGTTTTTATTCATCGTCCCTCATTCAATACTTTAATAAACTACTACTTTTTCAATATTTTGTTCAGTTATAAAGTCCATAGAATAATATAATCCACTGATTTGAGTGTAATAGTTATAGGGAAGAAAAGGGAAGAGTTGCACCCAACTAGGGAGGGGATTGATGGTTGCCCAATGAAAAGTGATGACAAATTGGCTTTGGGGGTGGGTCATTGGAACTTATTTATCTTTCCTAGGATATTTGATCCTAAAATGTCTAAGTCTTACCTTACTGAACAGCTTTTGGTGAAACATGATTTTCAGGAGCCTTGCTTGCATTTAAACAGGGATTCTTTAATGTCATCAGCAATGAAAGAGTCATTTCACTAGTGTGGTACTTTTCCATTCCTTTATGGAGAAAGAGTGGAGAAAGGAAATTGGCTGTCATTCCTACATGATTCTGCCTACTGCTTCTATTGCCAACTATAACTGTTAATTTCTAACATGCACTCACAAACCCTCACAGCCACATGCAGTCTTGACAGTCTCTAAGATACAACTTAACAAGTTGGCTCCTCTGTCTAAAATCTACACATGATTAAAAGAATCAGTGAGGGGCGGCTAGGTGGCAAAGTGAATACAGCACCAGCCCTGGAGTCAGGAGGACCTGGGTTCAGATCCAGCTTCAGACACCTAACACAAAAAATAGCCATGTGACCTTGGGCAAGTCACAACCCCAATTGCCCTCCAAAAAGCAAAAAAAAAAAAAAATCAGTGATACCAGACTTAGGAGAGTGCACGAACCTCACCTTGATGAGTTAGGATATCTTGGCTTGTATAAGATAATCAGAGAATGGGTGGATGAAATGCCTGAGCTATTGTCATAGATCTTTGAAAAAAATCAATCAGTCCTCAAGCATTATTAAGCATCTTCTGTGTTCTAGGCCAGGAATGGGGAATCTATGGACTTCTAGGTCCTTAGGCTTGGCCTTTTGACTAAGTCCAAGTTTTACCGAACCAATCCTTTTATTAAATGGAATTGTTTTGTGAAGTTTGGAATGATTTAGTCAAAGGGCCATATGTGGCCTTTAGGCCACAGGTTCCTGTATCAGCAATGCCATATTCACAATGCCTATAGAGATTACAAATATGCTGATATAATTATCCATCACAAAATACGTCAGGTTTGCCATTTGGGGAAATAAACTAGAAAATTTATTAAGATACCAAAAGACTGAGTCCCAAAACCAGAAAGTGAAAGCCATCAGAGTAGTTATGATATTGGCACAGGTAGATAAAGTAGAAAGCACCCACATTTTCAAGCCTTTAAAACAGAACAGGCTACCTCAGGCAAAGGTCCTCCTCTCCCCACTCACAGCAACCACCCAGCATCCTGGAAGCACGCTCCCAGCAGCTCCGGCCCCTGGCAGTGCTCAGCAGGAGTCCTTAGCAGAAAGTCCTGCTCCCAGCAGCTCTGGCCCCTGGTAGTGCTCAGCAGGAGTCCTAACTCAAAAAAAAAAAAAAAAAAGGGCAACCGCAACCGCTGCCAACCGCCAACAGCAGGACCGTTAGCTCGGCTTTCACTTTTTCTCGCTTTCCGCTTTCTCTTGCTCTGCTATGTCAGCACGTCCATGGGGCATGGAAGATCTTGAAATCCCATAACCCTTACAGTTCCCCACCCCTGTCTAAGGCACGGAAGATACAAAGACAAATATGAAACGGTTCCTAAGCTCAAAAAGCTTACATTTTACCATGGGAGATAACACGTACAACTATCAATATATACAAGACATATGAAAGGCAGACCCTAGGTAACCTTGGATGGGGAGGCTCAGCAGCTGAGGGGACCAAGAAAGGCCTCCTGCAGAAGGCAGCAAGTAATAACAACTGACAGTTATATAACATTTTACATACATTATCTTGTTTGAGCCTTAAAAACAATTCTTTGAAATAAGTAATATAGGTATCTTTACCCTAATTTTACATGTAAAGAAACTGAGGCTGAGAGGTCGAGGAAGTATTGAAGGTAAAATGTGAACCCAAATCTACCCGATTCCAGGTCCAGCACTCTGTGTGTCGTACAATGCTGCCTTGCCTGTTAAAGACTTTAGCTTGAAAAGGCCAAGGTCCCCCACTGCATCCTGGGTTACCTCCAGTTGTCCTGATCCATATGTGGCCACTGTTCCCAGATGGCTCTTGAGGAGAAAGTGAAGCTGGTCCTCCTTCACTTAAATCTGATTCACTGCATGTCATGGCACCATCTCGCTGATTTCTTGGTCCTCTTCAAGAACTAAGGACAAACAGCAGCACAAGAGAAATGCTTTAGAACTACCAAAGGGTAAAGTTAACCTGGATTTTCAAAAAAGACAAGATTGTATAGACTGCAGGAATATTATAGACTAGTGAGATTGACTTCTGGAAAATTTCCAGAATATATTATTAAAGAAATAGTTTGCAACCTTCTAATCTAGAAAAAGAAGCAACAATCACTACGAGTCAAAATGCTTTCATCAAGAATAGGTCAAAACATTTTCATTTCCCTTCCCTTGCATATGATAGGTACTTCAGAATTGAACTAAAGAGGCTTAGTTAAACCTGCAAATGCTATATGGATTGCCTGGATCTCAGTCAAGCATTTGACAAAGTCTCTGATGCTATTCTTATGGACAAGATGCCCATGATTATCTACTGAAGGAACTAGTCTTGTTTAGTTCCAAAGAAGAGAAGACCTACTGGAGGAATATGGTGTCTGTTTTTTAAGTATCTGAAGGGCTGTTACATGGAAGAAGCAGGTTCTGCTTATACTCAGGGGGCACAATTTAGAGCAATGGGTAAAACATGAAGAAAAATCCAGAGCTATTCACAAGTGAAATGAGCCACATCTGGTGATTTGAGCTTCTAAAGTCTCTTCCAACACGGACACTCTGTGATTCTAGCGAACAGAATTTGAAGTCAACTATGAACCTCAAATAACCAAGGTGAGAGCACACTTGTGCATCTGAGTCAAGGGTCAGCAACCTTAGCCCTAAAGCCCTGAGCCAGTACCAGTAATAACATGTAAACACTGGGAGTGGAGGGTGGGGGGTTGGGGTAGGGTAGGAGTTCATTCTGAAGGTCCTCTCCCTATACCTGCTCTACCTGCCAGCCAGTCTACCTGCTCCCCTCCCTAGCTAGGCTCCCAGCTCCCTAAGCCATTACACCCCTCCTTGTGTATGCCCCTCTCTTGGAATACCTTCCCATCTCAACCTCTATTCCTGGTAAACAACCTAACCTGTAGACCCCAATAAGTGGGATGCCAAGGAGTAGCATAATGATTTTTGACCACCTGGGTAATGATCAAGGACTGAGGCCAATAGTAAACTCAGTCCCCGCCTTCCCTGACATTATCCTCTTCTGTCCTCCTTCTAAGATCCTTCCTCATTTGGGGTACAATGTAAAGAAACCTTGATTTAGAGTCAAGTACCTGAGTTCTGCCATTCGCATGACCTTGGGTAGGACATTTCTCTAAGCCTTGGATTCTTCATTTTGAAAATAAAGTTGTTACACTCAATGACTTCTAAGACCTTTCTCATCTCTAAATCTGTGATCCTACAGTCCTAGATTTATTGCTCTGGTTCCACCTTCTAATGACTACTGAAATCAATTTTTCTCCTGAAGACTTATTTCTTGGCACACTCTCCAAGACTGGTTGCTTCTCATCTCTGACACTAAGAAAGGCATGGTAAATGCCAAATTCCCCATAATTAACTGCATTTTTTCCCCAAAGTCTGCCATTTCAATTATTATGACTATGGAGAGCCTCTATCGAATATAATCTTTATATCCTTTATATTGCTTTTAAAAACTTTCTACCTTTTAATTAGGGTAGCTAAGCAGTGCAGTGGATAGAGTGCTGAACTTGAGTATCTTCCTGATTTCAAACCTAGCATCAGACACATATTAGCTGTGTGACCCTGGGCAAGTCATTTAACCCTGTTTGCCTCATCAATAAAATGAGCTAAAGAAGGAAATGGCAAAACACTCTGGTATCATTGCCAAGAAAACCCCAAATGGGGTCACAAAGAATCAGACTCAACTGAAAAATTAAAAAAAAAAAATTTTAAAGCAGAGTTAAGTAACTTGCTCAAGGTTACACGGCCAGTTATTTCTGGGTGTGGTGCTGAGTATCTGAGCCCGGATTTGATCCAGGTCATCCCAACACTGGAGCCGGTGCTCTTACTCACTGAGCCACCTGGCCGCCCCTAAAAACAAAATTTTTAATTGTCTCCAAATTATGAAAGTGGAAGTTAATCTAGCTTTTAACAGGAAGGGCTTGTCTTGGTTCAGAATAGCTGCAAACAGCAGTGGGCAAAAAGAGAGACTAGCACTTGGGGGTTTCCTGTCTAAATCTTTAAATACTTTACTATTTACATTTGATATGGAATCAAAATATGAGTTCTCAGCACAACCAGTACAAATGACCACTAGGTGGCAGATGTGTTTCACTACTGCAGTATCCTGCTAGCATCTAGCTAGAAATGGACCTACTTTGTAGTATGAATTGAGTCAGTATATGGTTCCTTTCAAAGTGAATGAACTTCACTTTGAGATCACAGGATTGTAGATTTGGAGCAGAAGGGATTCTGAAGGACATCCAGCCCAACCCACTCATTATAGAGCTGAGGAAACTCTGGTTCAAAGTGACTTGCCCAGGGCCACACAAGAGGTAAATGACAGAGGCAAGATTTGAATCCAGGTCATCAGAATACCAAAGCAGTGTTCCTTCCCCTGTACCACAGTGATTCTCCTTAAGGGAAGCTGCTTATTAAAAGGAAATGTGAGTATCAAAATTCTTGTATACTCTTGAAAATTCACAATTATATTAATTCTATGAACAAGAGACTTCAGACGAACTATATTAGAAAAGATAATTTTTTTGGATTTTCAAAAATAGGCTTTGGTTTTAAAAGAGCTTTGGGAAGTGAACAAATCTTAACTTGTTCAAGCCAAACGATAGAAAACTTATATTCACTACAATAGCCAACAGCTGATTATACAAAGTACTGCTAGATCTTGAGAATAACACTCAGTCAATCAATCGACAAGCATTTCCTAAGCCAGGAATAGGGCCAAATGCTGGAGACAGTAAGACAACAAGCTAAACAGCTCCTATCCTCCAGTGGTTTGCTTTCTAACGGGGGGTTCAACATGTACATATAACCCATATATACATGACATATACAAGCGCCTATAAGGTAATTTAAATATTTGCTGAGCAAGATTGTGGAAATACTTTTCTCCTACTTCTAAGTCCAAAAAAGGTTTTCCTGCAAGGGGTTACATTTTAGTTAGGCCTTAAATAATGAATGGGAGCATCTTTCCTATCATCTACACCCTTCCTCAAAAAAAAAAAAAAAGCAATCAACCAAGTAGTATTACCAACATCTAAAAATGGTCAGGACCTGAGGAGCAATTAGTCAAGTAGGAAGAGAGCCAGTGTTGTAAAATAACAATAATGGTGATGATAGCAAACAAAGATCTTTGCAAAGTACTTTATATCCCCAGTTGTAGAGAGTACCCAGGAGGAGAGAATGGTCAACAGTGACAAGCAGCAGATAAGTTGAGGACAAGAACTGGAAAGAGATCATATGATTTGGTGATTAAGAAATCACTAGTAGGGGTGGCTAAGTGGAGCACTGGCCCTGGAGTCAGGAGGACCTGAGTTCAAATTTGGCCTCAGACACTTAATACTTACTAGCTGTGTGACCTTGGGCAAGTCACTTAACCCCAACTGCCCTGCCTTCCCCCTCCAAAAAGCAAGCAAGAAAGAAAGAATCAGTAGTAGCTTTGAAAAGAGCAGTTTCAGTTGAGTGATGAGATCAGAAGTCAGCTTAAACAGTTGAGTGAGTGGGGAAAGGTAACAAGATTGAATAGCTTTTTCCCAAGAAGATAGGCTGAGAAAGGGAGAAGATATTTAAGATGATAGGGTCTAGGGAACATGACAGCTAGACAACAAAGTGGATAGAGTACCACACCTGGAGTCAGGAAGACCTGAGTTCAAACTTGGCCTCAGATACTTACTAGCTATATGACCCTGAAAAAGTTACTTAACCGTTTGCCTCAGTTTCCTCATCTGTAAAATGAGCTGGAGAAGGGAATGGTAAATCATTCCAGTATCTTTGCTGAGAAAACCCTAATGGGGTCACAAAGAGTCAGAAACAATTGAAATGACTGAACAACAGGGTCTAGAAAAGGTTTTTGTTTTTTTTAAGATGAGGAAGACTTTGGTGTATCTGAAAGCAGCAGGAAAGAAACCAGTAAATAGGAAGAGGTTGAGAGCCAAGATGGCAGAGCAGCAAGAAGTCCAGCTCGATTCCCCTAACACAACTCCTCCACAAAGATCTAGAAAATGTAACAGCAGATGAAGTCCTGATTAGGAAATCCAAGAAAAATCATTGTGAGTCATATTTCCAACCCAGGTCAGAATAGGGAGACAGAGAAATCTGTGGACCCCGGAGATGGGGTCTGGCAAGGGGTGTACCACACACAGAATTACAGTGCATAGGAATGAAAAGAGGACCAATCGTGCACCAGAACAAGGAGACGTCCCAGACCCATATAGGAGGGCCCTGACCTTGTGCAGGATGCAGAAACAGGTACCAAGGGGTGACTCTCTTGCTCACTATCTAGTTCCAGGTCACAGATCCAAGGCCTGTGTGTCAAGGAGACAATCCAAGGTGAGGAGCAGTCATGAGTCCTAGGCTGAGAGCAAGGAACAAACCCCCAAGAGAGAGATAGGGTCTTAGTTCCAGCCCAGTTTAAAGCCTGCAGTGGAAAAATCAAGGTCTGTGTTTCCCCAGACCAAAGGGAAGCTTTCAGTTCCATCACTCTGAACTTGCAGAGCTTTCCACTTGACTGACAGTGACTGTAGCCAGGAGCACTCTACTGGAACTTCCAAGCAAAGGTAAAGTCAGCAGAACTGTTGCGAAACCCCAAACCTAAGACTGGAACTTATAGAGTTCGGACCAAGAGGGCAGTGATCAGACTTTGCCCTGGATCAGAACCATTCTGGAGCACTGAAAGCTTACAAGACCTGAGCTGTCCCTAAGATCCCAGAATGACACAACACTCAATGTCCCCAAGAATGTAGAAAGACCTGAGGAGACAAAAGTTTAGCTGAGGCACTCCCCCTAGAAGTGCACAAGGCCTGGCCATAGCATGGAGCCCAAAGTTAAGAAACAGGCTGGAAGAATGAGCAAACAAACAAATAAACAGAATGCCACCAAAAAGAACTATTACAGCAACAAGGGTGCTCAAGAAACAAATCCAGAAGAAGAGAATGAGTCCAAAACATCTTCAAACAAATCCTTGAAGGAAAACAAAGCTTGAGCACAAATTTAACTAGAATTCCTGGAAGAGATGAAACAAAGAATAAGAACCTGTTATTGGGCTCCCAGTGAGTGAGAGAGAAGAGAAACAGGAAGCATGCTACACCAAACCTAGAACACTGATGCCTAATTTGTTCTCTCTCAGAACTCTCTTCCCTATAAAAAGAAAGTAGGAGATAAAGAGAAGGAAAAAATGTAAGAAAGTAGGATGGATTAAAAATAGAAAATAAACATTCATAACTGTGAATGGAATGAAATCACCCAGAAAATGTAAGAGGACCAAAGACTAGATTATAAAAAAGAATCCAGTAATACACTTTTTCCATGAAACATACTTAAAACAGAAAAGGGCACAGAGTTCTAATAAGAGCATAAAGCAAAATCTAAGGCAAATGTAACTCATTACATTAGACAAAACAACAGCAAAAAAAAAATAGACTTAATTAAAAGAGAAACAACATTTTGTTAAAAAGGCCCATAGACAATAAGGAGACATTCAAAATTCAAGAGAAGAAAAAGAGGAAAGAGGGACAGAGACAGAAAAAAAGAGATAGAAAGACCATAACAGAGACTGAGGCACAGCAGGAGTGATTATTGAGGATGCAATCTGCTAGGAATGACAGAAGATGGAACCAAGTGCATATGCTGAGGGATTGGCCTCATATTTAATATTCTCATATTAATTGATGTGATATGCGTGATTATACTATCTAGATATTTTAGAGTTCCCATTTTCCCAGGAGATTCTGGCTTGTGAGTCACAGACTGCAAATTAAAAGTGATCAAATTTTGACACACTCACAATTCCTGCATTCCTGCACATTAAGTAAATTGAATCAAAGACTGTAAAACTTGTTCCTGATATGGAACTCTGGTTCTATACTCCACCGAGTAATCATGACTCCTAAAACTTGAGACAATCAACTTAAGAACTGTTCCCACAGGACCCACAAACACCTGCATTGTCCACACATGAACCTGTCCTGGGAACAACTACTCAAAACTTGAGAATGATTATGGCATGGTCCAACCCACTTGTGGTTTTTTTGTTTTGTTTTGTTTTTTTAATGTATATAAAGCACTACCTTGCTCAGCAAGATGAGCCCTCCCTAGGAGGACTTCATGGTTGGCAAACTGCCTCTGACCTGCTCTCTTTCGCTACCTGCCATTTCCAGGTTAGAGACTGATCCAGTCTGGGCTACATTTAAAATTCTGTTAACACTAAGAAATGGAGAAAGAAGAATAAAGTGAGAGATGTCAAGGGGTTCTGAAATGAAGAAAAGTAAAGAGAAGGGGTGAATTCTGGGGTGAATGGCCACAATTTTCTCAGTAATAACATTATAATATAAGTAATATTAATTTCAGTACTATCACTAAGAGGGGAAGAGACATGGGAGGTTTGACAAGAGAAGATCTACAATAGCTTCTTCAGGGAGTAAGTAGTGAAGGTCAGATAACATCCAGTTAAGGTTGGATAATTATGTTTAGAATGCACCCAGTCATTAGAAATTAAGACTTGCCAAGGCCAGGGTCATGTAAGATTCAGAACAGTCAATGTTCTGAATCTCAAGTCATGTTGCCTCTCCTTAAATGGAATTATTAAAATGGACATTAAAGGGTAACAAAATTTTTCTCACCATATTAATTATATTAGTAAGATCTCAAAGGGATCTTAATTTAGATCACACAATTACATATGATTTGCCCAACTTTGTCACACTCTAGAAGGGACACATCTTTGGTATTTTCAAAGAATGTAGCCTTCTTGTTTCACTTAAGCCAACAAATTCTGAATACTTCACAATGAAACTATTTTAAAAATCCTAAATAATAATCTCATTGCAATTTCTTTTCTATCTTATTGGTCCAAGTTCTTTTGCACGTTTTCATCTCTTTGGTTATTTAGTCATGTCCAACTCTTTGTTGGATCCATTTGGGGTTTTCTTGGCAAAGATACCAGAGTAGTTTGCCATTTCCTTCTGTAGATCATTTTACAGATGAGGAAACTGAGGCAAACAGTTAAATGTTCAGAGTCATACAGCTAGTATCTGAGGTCAGATTTGAACTTGGGTCTTCTTGATGCCGGGCCCAGTGCTTACTGTCCCACCTAGCTGTTCTTCCATATATCTTAATTATCATTTCTATATCACTACCACTCCTCTTTCTTCCCCCTCAATCTTTTCTTCCACCATCTCCTTCTGCTCTCAATCCAACATGTGGAACTTCACACAAAGCAGTAACTTTTATCTTCAGGGGATTTTTGTGTTCAATGAAATACTCACTGGAAGAAATTCACTGCCCTAAAGAGCCCTGTAGTCTGCCTCACAAAAGACAATATAATTCCAAATTTTATTATTCCTGTTTTTGTAAATGAAGAAACTGAATTTGATAGATGAAATTAAAAAGTTACTACAGTTAGTTAAGAATGCAAGCATCCATTTTGTCTGCTAAGGAGTTAACATTCATTAGGCTCACAAGTGGGCATAGCCACATTCACTTGGAGAAATTCACAGCCCTTAAGAGCCATGAATTGGAATCCAGAAATGTGGGTTCCAGTCAAAGCCCCCAAGGATCTTCCCAGATCATAGTAAAATAAGAAAATTCAACTAGGGGATATCTAATGTTCCTTTGGGCTCTATGCCTATGTATAGACAAGGTACACACCACAGAAAGTAGGTACAATGTGGGAAGAATGTCAATAAAGACAGCTGCAAGATGGTAGGGGTTCGGATATCTAAATGCAAATGCATAAGATATGGGTAAGGAAGTGAACCAGAGCCTAAGGACAGGAGGAAAATTTGATGTTATAGGTATCACTGAGACTTAAGGGTGAAACCTATAGCTCTGGAAGGTTATACTTTATTATTCAAAGAAAGCAGTGGGTAAAAGGGGAAGGAAAGGATGAATATACGCTTATGAGGAAATCATGGAACAGAAGAGGCTTAAGTGGGGAACATCCGTGTGAAGACTCATGGATGCATACGGAAGCAATGTTGTCCTCTACCTATATTATGGACCAACTAAGCATAAAGAGGAAATAGACGATGAGTTTGGGGAAAAGACCATAAGCCTGTCACATAGACATGATACATTAGTGATGGAAGATTTCAATTACCTGATTATATACTGATGTTCGCTGGAAAAAGCAGGGCAATTGACTATCTTTTGAGTGGCTTCAATAAAGGTGGAGGAATTAGCAAAAGGAAATTCTATTGTAGATGTGATTCCCATCAACAAGAAATTGCTAGGTAGGAAAATGATGGAGAAGCGGTCATTCCTTCTTAAAAATTTGTAAAAGAAAAGCTAGCAATAGCTTGACACACAACCTAGATTCTGTAACGGATTTCAAGGGTTCAAAGAAAACGGTCGGGTTTCTTTTCTTTCTTTAATCCATAAATATGTGTTAAATGGAATACTATGCACCAGGTGCAGTGCTACCAGACCCAGCCCTCAAGGAGCTTCCAATCCCATAGGAAAGACAAGAAGCAAACACAGGCAAAGCCATACACAGGGCAGCCAGGGGAAGGCTTCCGGCAGCGGCAGCCGAGAAGAGGGGGCGGGTTCAGGAGCCAGAGCACAGGCGAGAAAAGGCCGCGAGCTACGGGACGCGAGCATCCCAAGCCCAGACCCGCCGGATCGAGGAGGCCGCGGCGCATTAGAGGGTAAAGGTCAGAGGCCTCCCGGCCCCTCCCCTTCCATTACCACGCGCCCTTTAGATGGGGTCTTCCCCGTCTAGTGGGCTGATTTGTATTTGCATTGTATTTGTATTAGCTCGGCAACGGGCACACAGTAAGCATTTAATAAATGCTTTGACTTGAAGTACGTGGAGGACCGCCACGCGGAAGAATGGCTGGGCTGGTTCTGTTCCGTCCCAGAACAAAACCACGAGTGCAAACTCTAACAAGCACGTTTGGGCCGACGTCAGGGAAAGCTCCTTGGCGAGCGGAGCTTCCATAGAGGTGGCTGGCTCCCCGCAAGTCTCCTGGAGATAGTGAAGAAGATTCCTGAGCCCAGAGTGAAGAAGATTCCTGAGCCCAGAAGGCCCCCGAGACCCGGCGATAGCACCCGGCAAGGGGTGGTTGCTCTGGACCGCGCGCCTCCAAGGAGCGCAGCAAACCCCAACTTCAGCTCCACAGCGTAAGCCTGCAAAGGCGGGCACAAGAAATCGGGAAAGAATACGAAACTTCCGCTTCCGGCGTGACCCGGAAGCACCACTGCTCCACCCGCTGCTTAACCGGAAGGAGCTCTTCGGGGGTCATCAGGCGTTAGGTGCCACCACCAGCCGGTAACGGGGCGGAGGGGGCTGACGGGGCTGAAGAAAGGTGGCGTGAGCGCCAGGGAGGGAGGCCGAGCCGCCGGGGCGCCTAGCCGAAGGTTCCCACGCGAGTCGGCCTCTCTCTTCCCCCGTGCCGCGTGGCGCGGTCACGGCCGCCGCGTGGTGCCCTCGAGAGCCTCCAGGAGGAGGGGGAGAGAGCTACCGGTGGGGCCTCGTCGCCATGGCTCAGGCGTCCTCCTGAGGGAAGAACGGTGGGGAGGGGGGTAGCTGTTGACCTCGAAGTGACCGGGGCGGGTCACCGCGGCTCCCCTCGCCAGGCTTTGCTGAGCCCCGCCCCCGTCCGGCATCGGACGCTTTGGGGGCGGAGATCTTTGCGAGCGGGGAAGAGGGCCCTGCGGGGAGCCTTCGGCTCGTTGTTCACCCACCCGGAGTAGCCGTTGTAGGTCTTTTTGCACCTGGACCCTGCCTCCCTTTCCCTGTTTGCCGGCCGGGATATCGTGTTAAAAAAAACAAAACCCACCACCCACAGAAGCTCTTATAGGGAGGGCTTGCCCTTGTGGCTGTTTCCCCTCCTCCTCCAGCCTCTGCGTCCCGCCCCCACCCACCTTGCTCCTCTCCAGCTCGCTGTGTTTTGCAAATGTAGTGTTGTTGGCTCCTCGCTCCCTGAGACGGCGCAGCCTTTACAGCTTTCAGATGATGTTCTCCTTTCAGCGTAGCTGGCGAAGAGCGCTGTTGAGAGTGTGAAGAGGTGCCAGTATGTCGCAAGTCGAAGGAGCTTCTGACCAGCTCAGTGAAGTGAGCCTGGATGAGAAACAGAAGCCTGCCCCCGAAAATGTAGACAACTCCCCCAGTAACAGCCCTCAAGACCTCTGTGTGACCATTGGAGCCACTGTGCCAACTGGCTTTGAGCAGACAGCTGCGGATGAAGTAAAGGAGAAATTGGGCTCGAAGTCCAGAGTCAGCAAAGACAGAGGCAAGATATACTTTGACATTTCAGTGGAGAGTCTTTCTAAGGTTTGCATATATACTACTTAAAATATTTCTAAACTAATGTGTATTCCAGTCTGCCAACATCCTGTATCCTTCTTGTGTTCAGGGTCATTTGTTTTAAATTACTTCTTTGAAAGATAATAATGTAAATGGATGAAGGATGTGCCCTGGAGTCACATCCTACAGTGACCATGTAATAACCCTGAACAAGTAATTCTTGTGACTGACTGCTTAGTAAGTTGCAGAATAGTCGCTGATTTGGAGTTCTTTAATCACAAGCCTAGGCCTCCCTCAAAATTGTGTGTTGTTCAAATATGACTCTTCATGGCCCTGTTAGGGGTTTTCTTGGCAAAGATAGTGAAATGATTTGCCATTTGCTTCTCCAGCTCATTTTTACAGATGGGGGACCTGAGGCAAACAGGGTAAGTGACTTTCCCGGGGTCACGTAACTGGTAAGTGTCAGAGGCTGGATTTTAACTCCTAAAGATGAATTTTCCTAATTCCAATCCCAGGGCTGTATTCCTTGTGACATCTAGCTGCCCTCAAAATCAAGTACTGATTTATAATGAGATTAATAGTTTCATGGTTATAAAACTGGAAATGCTTTTATAGGATTATAGACCTAGAATTAGAAGAGACAGACCTTAGAAGCCAGCTAGTCTTATTGCCTCATTTTTTAAATGGGGAAACAGACCAATAGAAATAAATTATTTGCCTGTGTTCGTACAGGCAGTAAGCATCAGAGATCTAATTTGTTCATTTTACACGAAAAAAAAAAACCCTGAGACCTAAAAGAGATTATTACTTTGTGCAGTGTCACAAATAAGCAGCAAAGTCAGGATTCAATCCCAAATTCTCTTATCCATATCCAGTATTTTTCCCACTGTAGTGTATTTTCAAAATAAGTCAGAAGTCTTTAAAAACATTTCTGGATGTATAATGTAGCAGCCAAGAATTCATCTCTGTCTTGACTACAACTATTCTCAGGTATAAAAGGAGACATCAGTGATAATATATATTAGTGAATCTGATATCAGAAGAATATTTGAAAAGAATAATTGTGAATCATAAAGGACATATGAGAGTTCATTAAAAAAAAATGCATACTGCCGTAGATGACTATAAAGAGAAAAAGGCCACATCCTTGACTTCTCCAACCTGACACTTTACTTATGTAGTCTCCAATCGACATACAGCTGCCAACTTCCCTTGGGGAAAGGTAGAAGCAGCTTGGTAACCAAAGAAGTAGAAACTAGGTTGTATTTTTTGATTTTGTTAAAGGCTATGATGAGAGCTTTGCAACCACCAAACCTGTTTATATTTAACAAGTTATAATTTCTCTGCTAAAACTGTCCTCATCCAGCACTTCATGATGTCATAGAGGTGATTGAATTCAAAGGCAATGCCATTGGAATGCAAGTTATGGCAGGTCCTGCCAAACTTGAAAGGTTTCATGTATGGACTTGGTATTGGATTGCATTGTCTGAGAACTAGTCTAGTTAAATTCTGAGGAGCTTATTTCAAGTTAAGTTGATGAACATTTTGGTTGCATTTACTCCAAAAAACCCTCATCTATTGAAATGTATAGGCAAGTAGTTGCTTTTGTGAAATGATAGTTTGTTGATATGTTAACAGTTCAGCTCAGCTTACAGCTTCCATAATATTTTGAACTTTTCTTACTGTGTTTTTACATTATGCTTTACATTAAAGTTATTTGTGTAGATGCTTATCTTTTCCCTACTAGACTAAATCCTTGAAAGAAGGCTTCTTAGCTGCCTATGTGTGCCTGGTATTGCATTGAACATAGTAGGCAAATGTGTGTTGAACAAATAAGCTTACTCATAGAAATTAACCTAAAACTTTTTTTTTTCAGGTTCATGATCTAAGATCAGTTGATAATTTATTTGTTGTTGTTCAGGAGTTTAGAGATTATCAATTCAAAGAAACCAAGGTGAGTTTTCCAAAATAAATTATTTTCTCCAAGGAGTCTTTTTCAAAGTTCATGCATTCAGTGACATCACTATGTCCATTTATAAAGTAGAATTTATATGGGGTCTTTTAAATTATATTCAAAAGCTTGAGGTTTACTGACAGTTCTGTTCCAAAAGTCAACTTTTAGTAAGGATGTAAGTTTTAGTAAGGGAAAACAATTATAGAAAATAAAAACAAATTGCTTAGACTCTTAGGAAATGGATTGGATTATGTTGTGATTTAAGTTAAGTTGGCTTTATTTCTTATGAAGCTTTGGCTAACTTAGAGAACTGACTCATAGGTAACCACAGGAAAAGTTCTAAATTAGATTAGGAAAGGATCAGGATTAGATCAGGACCAAGATAAAATTTCAAAACTACAGAAGGGAAAATTATTCTGTGACTGCAAAAAAATTGCAAAAATCTTCACTTTGTGAATTTTACTTAAAATAGAATTAAAACTTACTACATCAGGCAAATCATGCTCCCCTTATACATAATGATTTATCTGTCATGGTAACAAGGAAAATCTATAATTCAAAGTTGTTGTGGGAGGTATATCTTGATAGATGGTCCTAAATGGACAGCAATTGATACTAATAGTGGAATTCTACTGTTTTTGACTATTTAAGTAACAAATTTGGATAGCTTGCCCTTTTTTGGAACTACTGGGAACTAAAATTTGCCAAACCTTAACTTACTGACAAGTTGTTCCAATTTTGTTTACCTTTCGACAATACTAAAATATTTTTTTTAACTCCACAATTGCTATAAATTTTCCTAGGAGTCCATAACTACATCAAGGACTTTAGGCTTCTGTTCAGAAGTCTTAGTTTTCCTTTTAGGTTTTTTATTGAGAATTGCAATTTCATTATTTATCTTTTCTTTCAGTTCCTTTATTAGGCTCATGCTTGGAGTTTTGGCAGCTATTCCATTCACTTTTCTGGGATTCTAGTGTAGTTATTTCTGAATTACTCTTTTTTCATAGTTTTAGCCTAATTTATCTTCATAGTGTTTCTTTATTGTATTAGTTTCTTTGCTTGGTCATTTTTTTTCTCAGCCTCTCTATTTTATTTTTCCTACTAGAACTTCCTTGTGGGAATTTATTTATTTTTCTTCGAATTCATGTTGTTTAGTTTCCTTGCTACATTTTTGTAGTTGTTTCTGAGATGTTGAGGGGGAGCTCAACTTTCTTGTCAGAAAGAATATAAAACTCTACCTTTTGTTCCCAGATAGTACTCAAGCAGGCCTAACAGCTGGTCTTTGTCTCCAGAGGGAAAGCTCTCTGTTTTATCTTGCCTAGAGCACCAGGGCTTGGTGAACTCATGAATATCAGCCTGCTGAGGGTTGCAGAATGCTGCTTGAATTAACACTAAGGGAGGCTGAAAAGGAACAGCAAATAAATAGGGTTGCTGGAGAAAGCCCTTAGTGGGAGCCATCATATATGTTAAATTGTTCGAGCAACTTTCTATTTCTGTAGTTGCCTTAGCTTCCATTTTGTAGATCAGGAAGTAGGGCCAAGCTATGTCATACTCAGAGGAGAAAACAGGTAGCTGATTTTCTTCTGTGTTTTATCCTGTGGCGACTACCCTATAAAGGATCCTTCCTTTCTTCCTCAATCCTTCCTTCCTCCCTCCTCTCTTTCCTTCCTCCTCCTTTCCCTTCTTCCTTCCTCCCTATTTGTAACTTTTTTCTTGGTGCTCTTGCTTTGAACTTCACAATAATTTGTTCTTTAGATATGTTACAAAAATCTAGATAGTCCAAATGATTGCATGTTTCTAAAATTTGAAGTATTACATCCTATCCTATCTTTCATGACCCATCTCAGATTCATACATCATGCCAAAGAAAGCTTTCCCTAGTACCCCAGCCAGCATTAATCACTCCTGCTGAATTCCACCATTTATGGCATTCATATGGGCATTAATCATCTGCTACCTTGAACTGTTATTTAGTTATTTCATATATGTATATCTTGTTTTCCCAAGGACCATAAGCTTTTTGAAAATAGTGATTATTTTATGTTTCACATGATGCTCAGAATAATAGTTGGTGCTTAATTGTTGCTTAAATGGAAGCACCTGAGAAATGCCTAAATTTTGATTTTTCTTTTTTAAAGGAAGATGTTTTAAAGGATTTTGAAGATTTGGCTGGGAAGCTTCCTTGGTCAGACCCTTTAAAAGTATGGAAAATCAATACTAACTTTAAGAAAAAAAAGACAAAACGCAGAAAATTAACTCAGCAAAATACTATAAGCAGAGAAAAGGTGGATGATGGACAAGGAGACATGGGAGCTGAGAGGCAGATCATCAATCCTACCATGGAGGAGGTCTTAGAAACCATTGAAAACCAAGATGACACCATTTGTGAAACCCCCGTATTAGCTTATAGTAAAAAAGTATCTGAAATACCATCTGCCATTGAGAAAGAAAGAGTTAATGAGAGCCCCACAGAGGAAACGAAATCTCAAGTACTCAAGTTCCGAGTCACATGCAACAGGGCTGGTGAAAACCATAGCTTTACCTCCAATGAAGCAGCAAGAGATTTTGGGGGAGCTATTCAGGACTATTTCAAATGGAAGGCTGACATGACCAACTTTGATGTGGAGGTACTAGCTATCTCTTTTGAGGTTGGGTGTAATTTTTGTTGTTGTATAGCCGGGGACCCTTAGGATTATGGCTCTTTAGAAGATTCAGGGTTCTTGAGGCATAGAATTGTTAGATTTGGAAGGGACCATAAAGGACATCTAGTTTGACTTTTTTTCATTGGAAAAAACAAGCCTAGGGATGTCACACAACTAGTTAGTGACAGCCAGGTCTGGAAAAAATAGCTTCCTAATTTATAATCTAGCATTTCCAACTATACTAGGTTGCCTTCTGTATTGATACAGCTGAATGAGAGGGCCTGGTTCAAGTCCAGGCTTGGACTTGAATAATATAAATACTATTAATAATAAATAATAAAAATACCTTTTATTAGCTGTGTGATGTTGCACAGTCATTTTACTGCCTCAAGCTTCAGCTTCCTTCTTTGTAATTGAGGGCAGTAATACTTATACTACTGATCTCACATAAGTGTTAGGATGATCAAATCAGATTTTATATATATATATATATATATATAGTCCTTTGTAAAAACAAGTAAATGCCAGCTATTATTTTCATTAGTAACTTGGATGAAAACACAGATGACCTGCATATCAAGATTTGCAGTTGAGATGTAATGGTCAAGATGGTTAATTCATTGAATGACCAAATCAGAATCGCATGTACTCTCAACAGATTGGAATGATGAGCCAAAACTATTAAAATAACATTTTATAGAATTAAATTTAAATTTAAAAATTAGCTACATAATTTAAGGATGAGTCAGAAGTGTGATGTTAGTGCCTCACAAGTGAATGTAATCAGGCTACATTAATAAAAATACGGTATTCAGAACAGGGAAAGTAATAGTCTCCTTATACCCTGATCAAACCATATTTTGAAGGTTGTTCCCAGTTTTGGTTGTCACATTATTTTTTGTCTTTTTGGAGGGGGGGGAGGCAGGGCATTTGGGGTTAAGTGACTTGCCCAGGGTTACACAGCTCATTAAGTGTTAATTATCTGAGGCCAAATTTGAACTCAGGTCCTCCTGCCTCCAGGGCTGGTGCTCTGTTCACTGCGCCACTTAGCCACCCCCTGGTTGTCACATTTATAGAGTTGACATTGCTAATCTGGAAGGATGTCCTGGAGTGGAGTGTAGATGGTGTCAAAGCCATGTCATATATGGGGAACTAGGTAATGTTTATAACCTGCAATCAAGAAAACTTCCTGAGAACATGATAGTTATCTCCAAATATTTGAGGAAGACCTAATTTTTGTAGATTCAGAGAACAGAAAAGGTCTTATTCATGGAAGTTAAAGGTAAACAATATGAGATATAGTGGAAAGAAGACTGGATTTGGAGTCAGGAGACCTGTATTCAAATGTAGCCTCTGCTGCATCCTTGCTATGTGGATGTGAAAAAGTGATTTCTGAGGCTCACTTCCTTCTATAAACACATGTCTCATTTATTTAGATAAATATAGGTAGTTACTGTTACCACTGTTTACCTCTTGGGATGTGGAAACCACCATGAACTCTGATCATCACAGCTCAATAAAAGGAAGGCTTTTCTAAACTAGGCCTTTCCAAAAATAGAGTAAGTTGTCCTATGAGACAGTGGGTTTCCATCACTGGATGTATTTTGAGACACAACTTTTCAGAGAAGTTATAGAGGAGACTCACATTAGGGAGGGAGGGAGGTGGGCCTTAAAAATTATTTCCAGCTGTGAGCCTATTATTCCTATGCTGTCTAAGGAATTAATTGATTTGTGGTGAGGCTGAAAGAACCAAAGAATGAGGTGGTGCCATAGGTCAGGCTTAGAGTTAGAAGAACCGTCATTAGTGGATAGAGTCCATGGATGTATAAAACCAAGAGTTAGGTTTAATTGGCCCACATCTTCCATAGTGCTGCTGTGAGGATGGATGAGACAAAATACATATAAAAATGCTTTCACTCTGGAGAGAAAATATCATCTAGAGTAAGAGTATTTTGAGATGGTGTCCTTTTAGGCTCAAAAATTCAGAATATATATAGTTCTATAAAATTCTGTTTACTACTATTATGAGTGGTCCCTTCACATACTTTTAGCTCCATTAACATCATGCACAGAAATGTGGTTCGTAAATTTTCCAACTATTCCAGTTAACCAAGTTATAGAGATTTGAAACATGGACTTGTTTCATTGATGTATACACTTTGAACATGCTTAAAATCCTATTGATTTATCTTGTTGAACTTTATCCTAGGTTCTCTTGAATGTCCATAATAATGAAATAGTTGTGGGCATTGCATTGACAGAAGAGAGCCTTCATCGAAGAAATATTACACATTTTGGTCCTACGACTCTAAGATCCACTCTTGCTTATGGCATGCTCAGGTAAGTGAGTGGGTTTAACATCCAAATTGGGTGACATATTGGGCTGAAATCATCAGTGAAATCTGTGTGTGAGCACACAGGACTAAAGCAGTTCATAACTCTATAAGCATAGTCTCTAAGGGTATCTCTAGCTAAAAATGCATCACTCTGTAGAGCCTATCGGCTCTAGGACGACAAGCATGCAGTTTGTTCACTAAGTCCTTTCAGTTTTTTCAATTTCACTGTTAATGGCCTTTAGGTTGCTGCCACACCACAAAGAAGCATCAAAAAGGGACTTTAGTAGGGGATTATTATAGTCATAGTATAATAGTAGCTCTTACACAATTAAAAGCTGAACATCTATGTTCTTTTCCTAAATCTAGCATTTTACTACCTGCGATTCTGAGTAAGTTAGTGAACCACTTTCTTCATAGGATAGAGAAGATAAATATGTTTTTCTGTGTCTTATATGTTTTCTTTTTGGAATATTGGCATAGGAGTAGAAATTTTATTTGAAATTATTGTAAATTTTATTTCCATTTTAGTACAGTAATAATTTAAGTAGAGACTTTTAAATTCTATGCTAACTACTGTGCCAGCACTGCATATAGATTGCTTTATAGACAGTGCATCATGGTGAAAGAATTATAATTTTCATTTACTTAGTGACCTGTACTTTTCAGAGTGTTTTCACTCACTACTTCATTTGATCTCCACAAACCCTATGGGTCCTTTGAGATTTGTAGAACAAGCTATTTATTTAATTAACTACATTTCCATATAGGGCATGCCAATTTTCAGTGTCAATCCTGTCTTTCTCTCTTCCTATAAGTAACCCTTTCCCTTTTTCCTTTCCTTATATTTGCTTTCTTTCTAACCTCACCTCTTCATAGATTAATTCCAAGTAGAGAACTGAGGTCCATGTTTCACTACACAATTCATGATTTGATCTTGTCTTGTGCAACAGAAAAATGGGGTCATTTGCTCAGGAAGGACACCTTCATTCCTCATACCCTCCAATGCGTAATTTGTGATTCTTTGACAGTTGTAAATTTTCAACCAGTGTTCTGCCAGGTGTGACTACAAGACATATTTCTAAGCACATCAACTCATCTACTACTTCTGTTTAAGCTTTACTCACCAAAAAGTCAGTAGGTAAATGTAAACATCTGCTGTTAAGATCAGGGCATGTGTATAATTTAAGGTCACAGAATTGTACTTTTTGGGAATTGAAGTGACCAGTAGTGTATAGTGCTATCCATGCATGAAAAGAATACCACTATAAAATACCAGACAAGTAGCCACGTAGGAAACATCTCCAAGAAGGGGGAGCCCACCATGTCTCTGGACAGGCCATACCATTTGGACATATCTAAGTATTAGAAGTTTTTCATGACATCAGCTCTTAAATTTATTTCTTTGCAATTTCCACTCATAGTTCCTGGGTCTGACCTGAGGGCTAACCCTCTTCCTCTGACAACCCTTCAAAGACAGTCATCATACCCCCTTCTGAATCTTCTCTTCAAATATCTTTAGGTTCTTCAGCTGATTTGGAATCAAGGCCCTTTACCATCCTCATCCTACCTTGGATGTTTAAATTAAGACCTTGTCCAAGGGGCACTGCTGAATCTTAAATTAATCTCTGTTTATAGTCATTTAAGGTTTGCTTCATTCTAAAAATACATCATCATAAGATTATTTTTATTATTTAAGGGTTTTCTCTTATGTGTTTGTGTTTTTTATAAAGTTCATTGAGAAATTTTTAATGTTTCCTAAGAAACCCACTTTGTGTCTAAAGTTAGGTATAAGCATAATTTTTAATAATGTATTTTAATTAATGTTTTTTATCTGTCCTTCCCCTTCCAGAGAGCTATCTCTTATCAATAAAGATTTAAAAAAAAAATATTCTACACCAATGAACCCTCCTCCCCCCCTACAAAGGTGGGGGTGGGTGGGAGGGAAGGTGTCTTTCCATATATCTCTTCTTTGAGACCAAGTTTATTTACATTTTTGTATTTTGATTGTTTTTAAGTGGTTGTGATTTTCATTTATATTGCTGCAATTCATCATATATACTGTTACCTGGTTCTGCTTATTTCACTTTATATCAGTTCATGTAAGTTTTTCCATTTTCTCAGCATTCATTCTGTTCGTTGTTTATTCAACACAGTGATAGTCCATTATATGGGGCACAGTTCCCCAACTGATGAGCATCCACCTGGTTTCTGGTACTTTGCTACCACAGGAGTATTGCTGTTAATAAATATCTTGGTGCATTTGGAGCCTTTCCTTTGCACATAATTTTAAAAAAAAATTTTTAAGAAAAAGAGTTGTAGTGTTAGTATATTGCTACTATAGCTTTTCATAGGTTCATTTTATAAGTCCCTGCTTTTAAAAAATTCTCTTCCCTTAGACTATTTGCTTCTTTTTTCTAGGCTCTGTTCTCCTCAGCCTACTGACATAATAGTAGATCCAATGTGTGGAACAGGTGCCATACCAATAGAGGTAATAACTTTTATCTAGCTTTTGAATTGAATAGTAGTAAACACATAAAATTCTTAATCTCTTTTTTCAATTTTCTCTCCCTTCTCACCCCCACCACTATTGGGGAAAAAAAAGAACAAAATCTTTGTTGTATAAATCTATAGTCAAGAACAAATTCTTGCATTGGCCTTGTTGAAAAACTTGTCTCCTTATGCCCTAAGTGTATCTTCCCTCTCTGCCTGCCAAGATGTAGGTGGCTAATGGGCTCCATTGGTCCTACAGAACAGAAGTGTCTGACCTGAAGTGGCGCCTGTGTCGAGAACCAGATTAAAATAAAGTTGGGAAATATTTGTGAAAATAAATAAAAATAGTCAACATGCACCCACAGAAATATTTATATCAAGTTTAGTGGCCCCCATTTCTATTTGAGTTTGACACCACTGGTCAAGAATCATTTTGGTCATTGTGTTAAGAGTTCTTAATTTCTTAAAATAGTCTTCCTAAAGCACAGATTTGATGATGTCACTCTCCTGCTCAGGAATATTCAATAACTTCTTCCCTTAGAGTTTTCTTTTAATTCTTCACTTTAGTATTTAGAAGAGTTCTTTGTTTTTACAGTGTTGTTGCATAAATTGTCCTTACTTTGCTCATTTTCCCTGGATTGAAAGCATACCTTTATCATTTTTTATGTCATAATACATCACATTACATTCATATACCATACTATTTGGCCATTTCCCAGTAGATAAGCACCACCTTAGTTTTCAGTTCTTTGCAACCACAAAAAGAACTCCTATAAATATTTTCATTAATATGGATCCTTTTCCTTTTTCTTTGGGATATAGACTTAGTATTGGTATTTCTGTGTCAAAGAACATACATGGTTTTGTTGGATATGGTTCCAAATTGTTTTCCAGAATAACTGGATCAACTCAAATCTCTACAAACAGTATAGCGTGCCTCCAACATTTATATTTTTTTTTTCTTTTTGGAGGAGGGTGGGCAGGGCAGTTAGGGTTAAGTGATTTGCCCAAGGTCACATGGCTAGTAAGTGTTAAGTGTTCCAAGGCTGGATTTGAACTAGGATCCTCCTGACTCCAGGGCCAGTGCTGTATTCACTGCACCACCTAGCCGCCCCATAATTTTCATTTTTTGTGAACTTTGCTCATATGAGGGCGGTGAAGTGAAACATCAAAGTTGTTTTAATCTTGTGTTTTTAGTTACTTGAAATCTTTTTTTCATATGACTAATGATAGTTTGGATGTCTTGCTCTGAAAACTGCCTGGTCATATACTCTGACCATTTATCAGTTGGGGAATGGCTCATAATCTTACACATTTGAATCATTTCTTTTCATATCTTGGAAATGAGATGTTTACACACACACACACACACTTTTCTTCCAATTTTAATTCTGTACTGGTTTTGTTTGTGCAAAACGCATTAATTTTATATAATTAAAATTGTGCTGTCTGTAAAACTATCTCGTGTTCATGAACTGTTCTCTATTCATAGATCAGAAAGGTAATTCCTTCCTTGTTCTTCTGTTTACGATGTCACTACACATTATACTTTTGAATATTACATATGGATATAAATCAACAAAACTTGAGTGACTCAAGCCTATAGTTTGAAAGGAGCTCAGGATAGCACTATTGGCCAAAATATATAAAGTCAGTTCAGGTACTATGCCAAGGAATTGGTAAATTGCTAGCATGAGTCCTGTCCATAATAAAGGCTCCAGTGGAGTCCCTGAGTGTGTGCTTTGTATTTATATAGCTTATACATTGATAGCATCGAATACATAAGCATAATATATTTATTGAAAAAGCTGGCATGATTTTAGCCAGGAGGGTCATATTTTAATGAATTCTTTGAAGGGATGAGCCTACAGGCAAGAAGAAAACCCTTAGAAATTTTTTAGATCAGACTTGTGAAAGATTCCACATGAAAAGGTTCTTGAAAAATGAAGTTACCATAAAATAAAAGAGAAGAAATGTTTCATCTCAGATAATCCCTTCCATCTTACACATAGCTACAAAAATACTCTTCCTAAAACAGGTTTGACAATGTCACTCTCCTGCTCAAGAATATCCAATAACTTCTTATTGTTTTTAGGATACAATACAAATTCTTTACTTTAGTATTTTAAAAAGCCTTTTCCACCCTACTTTTTAAATTTTCATATCATTGCCTTTTATACATCTGTATCCTAGCCAAATTGCTCTGTGTTTGATGTTCTTTAAACTCAGCATCTTATTATCCCCCTTGCCCTTTGCCCAGATTGTCTCCATGCCTGGAATGTATTCTCTCCTACTCTGTCTCTTAGAATCCCTACTTTCCTTAAAGATTCACATTATGTCACTTCCTACAGGAAATGTTTCGTGACCCCATGAGTTTTCAGCGTTCTATCCAGCTCCGTGCCACTATTAGAAAGCTTTTAAAGTCTGTTTTTCATTTCTGTATTTATATCCCTCGCATGCAACACAGTGCTTTATATGTAGTGGGTGCTCATTAAATGCAAGTGAAGTTGAACTTAACTTGCTCAAAAGCTAGGAAGAAAAGATGAGGAACCTTGCAGAAGAGAAGAGTATTAATAATGGTTTCCCCTCCTATTCAGTGGCAGATACATTATTCATTTCACATTCTTATACATCATCTAGGAGAAAGCATCATATAGTGTGCTCTGGTTTTCAGGGAACAGTAAATTCTTCCATGTGGGAAAATCTCAAACCATGGAGAATCAACAACAGGAAAATCTCATAAGTTTATGAAGAGGAAGATAAGTGTCAGTAGGAAACTTACCCACTTAAAGAAGTATCCCAGACTGTAATTAAAAGTCAGCCCTGAACTACTTGTTAAAATCCAAAAGAGGTGGCAGTGAATCATTATGAATTATTTCTGAAAAGCATGAGCTCCTAAAGACAGAAATAAAAAATTCTAATCATCAAAAAGTATACTCAAGTATGATGTGTCAGCCTCTCAAATATTCTATATAACTCTGGTCTCTGCTCTTTAAGAAAAGCATGCAGAAGTGGTAAAAGTATCTGTAAGAGGCAACTAAAGTGATAAGGGAATTAATGGCAATCCATATAAGGGCAGACTAAGAAACTTACAAAGGATAAAGCTCTGAGTTCTTAAAATCCTGGAGAGTACTACCAATAATGTCAATAGCACATAGTTTCCAAAATACTTTATCTTTGGCAAAACCTTTGAAGCTTGAAAAATAAGATAACTTTTAGAAATACTAAAAGTATTGTGATCAATGATGTGATCTCATTAGTCACAGAATTTTAAAGCTTAAAGTGACCTTTGAGATAATCTACCTCCAAGCCTGTCATTTTACCAGTGAGACCATTAATTCCCTCTCCAACCCAGAGGCACACAACTAGTAACAGTGGCAGAGCCGGGATTTGAAAATCCATCTTAGGAATCCATGGCTAGTGCATTTTCTACTCCACAGTGGTAAGTGCTGGAAGCATGAATAGGTTAAAAGAATGGTTCATGAATGGTGTGGCTGTATCACGATTATAAAAGAAAGGGCAGTTTACTGCACAGACCTTTTGAACAGTTTATTTCCCCTAGAGGGTGAAATGGTGTCTTTGACCATTGGTCAAACCTAATATAGTAATCATTTTTTTCTGATTTGACTTTTTACTTATGAGAGATCCTTATAGTGTTAATAAGTTAGCATTAACAAACCCTACAAAAAAAGAAATGGCATGATATAGTGACTTTTGAAAATATTTATAATGTATACTTTGCCATCATTATCAATGTAGGCTATATTTGGTGTAATTAAGATGAAGGGGAATTAAAGTTTTGTTCCTTCTAAATAATAATGCTTTGTTTATTGAAGAACATGACTGGAATATTGAAATTGCTTAATCCTGTAGCCCATTTCTTTTCCATTTATGAATTTACAATATTTACTTTTGGTTTTTAGGGGGCTGCCGAATGGCCTTATTGTTTTCATATTGCTGGTGATAATAATCCCCTGGCTGTGAAAAGAGCAGCAAATAACATCTGGTCGTTACTGACAAAGGGTCAAGTTAAAGAAAGGTAAAAATAAAACTTAAAGAGTATGTAGTAGCTGTTAATTGAAAGAAAATCACTTCCAATGTAGCACTCTGTAAATGATGCTACATGAGAATCCAGTTTAATTTTGAATTTCCTACCTTCAGTTGTGTTAAAGAATCTTTCATTTTATCCCACAGCAAAGCATTCTGGGGCCTGCCCATAGATGCTATTCAGTGGGATATCTGCAATCTGCCTTTGAGAACTGGTTCTGTGGATATTATTGTCACTGATATGCCATTTGGAAAAAGGTAGGATACCAGAAATAAATACAAAAGTTGCTGAGCTCTGTGTTCAGTTCTTATGGTTAGCACCCACAAATCTAAAGGGAAATGGTTTGCTATTATTTTTCTTGTATTCACAGCCACAACAAAGAAAAAATGCATTCTTAGCTAGCACAGCTGGTCAGTAGAGCTCTTTTTCATATAGATCATAGTGATGTGATGGTTTCACCCATTTCATTTACTTTCAGTAAATCATACTGCATAAAACCAAAAGATAGTTTCTGGTACTGACACTTGGGTTACATTACTTTTTTAAGAACCATCATGAGTCATATAATACAGCAATATTTCCCAAGACTTGTTCTAAATTAAGGACAAGCCAAAGAGATGATCTCTTTTGCAATTGAGTTCAAGATACTAAATGGTCTTCATTTGTAAGGTGCAGTAATATTATGTTATTGTATGAAATTATTTGCTCTCATTTTAGTTCAGAAATTTTTGAAGATTATAAACTTCTCTCAGACCACATGGGCAAATTAAATTTAAAATAGTCTTCATCATTTTAGAGATGATAAGGTAAGCAGTTAAAGATCAGTAACAAAGCTTATACTAGTGGAGATAATACTAGCTAACATTTACATAGTGCTTTAAGGTTTTCAAAGTACTCTAAAACAGATATTTTACTTCATCTTCATAACTACCCTGGGAGATAGTATATACCTTCATAGAGATGAGAAAACTTGAGGCAAACAGATGTTAAGTGACTTGCCCAGGGTCACAGTAAGAGGGAGACCCCACATTTGAACTTGGGTGTTCTGACTTTAGGACTAGCACTGTATCCACTGAGCTATCTAGCTGCCTTATAAGACTTTGCAGTTGTAAAAGCATGGCTCATACTATAAGAGCAAAGAAATAGAGGTTTCAATATGATGATTTTTAAAAATGGAGATTAAAAGAAACAATAGAAAATGCACTCTACTCCACGTTCTCCTCAACTCCCATTGTACAGGAATTACCATCTTTTCTCTGTCAGTTGTGGTAGAAGAGAGTTCAGGAAAGGAGTTGTATATTAGAAACTGTATAATGTCCGTTGTGGTATGTCACATACACACAGTCAGGACTTCTTGATCCTAATGATACTTCTTGTTTTACCCCTGGGTGCTTCAGAATTAATGGTATCTGTTTTTTAGCTTCTGAAACTCCCTTGCTCTGATTGCTCATTACATTCAGTAATGCATTAAGTTATATAGCTGTTACATATTCATCGCTAAGTAATTGGTTTGTTTTTTTTAATACAAAAGTGTTTCAGAATTCATGCCAATTTCTAAACATCCTGGTAGTTAAGGGAGATGGCTCTTGCTTCCCATGTGAAAGAGCCCTGCTTTGCTTAGTCTTAGTGCAGTGAAACTTTTCATCACTTGTAGCATAGGCTTTTTTTTTAATTTGCTGTGAAGTGGAATATTGGTCCTTGACCTTGACTGTTTTGTAGGGTAGGATCTAAGAAGAGAAACTGGAATCTTTATCCATCTTGTCTTCAGGAAATGAGCCGTGTCTGTAGACCTGGGACAGGACGAGCTGTGCTGCTTACTCAAGACAGGAAATGCTTTGCCAAGGTAATCTTCTTTAAATTGTGCACCTGTAGGTCCTTAGATTTAAGTAGAAAAACTTCATTTTGGTTATATTGTAGGGGTATTTCTAGTTCAGTTATCTTAGATGGAATGTGTGTTTGTTTTTTTAAGTTTCTCTGAAGGGGTCTTCAGTACCCCTTTGGATTGCAAGGACATTGCTAATGTAATAAAGAGGATGCTATGGTTTTCTGTGTTTACACAGGCATTATCCAGAATGGGGCACGTATGGCGGAAGGTGCATACTGTCTGGGTGAACATAGGGGGTCTTCATGCTGCAGTTTATCTTCTCAAACGTACTGGTCAAGTGTTTATTCACCCTTCAGAGCTAGAGCATGAAAAAGGAACATCTTGAGGATATAGAAGACAAAGACTGGTTTTTCTTTCATGTCTTCGAAAGTTATGTTTAATGTGCCTCCCACTACTAAAAATGGCTTGAGGTAGCATGAGGAAATTGATATAAAACATGCAGAAATAACAAAAGTCCAAACTAGTCTGAAGATATTCATTTAACAGGAATGTAGCAGGTGAATATTCTGTTAGGAAAGACATCTCTAAAACTCAGAAGGGACTTGTCCCTTGGATAAACTTGTTACATTTTCCAGGGAACCAAGAAATAGCTGTGTAACTTGCATTTTTCCTAAAATGGCCTTAAGATGTTCAGAAAGATTGCTTAAATGCTTTTCTCTGTGCATTTTTCTCTGAGCATTTTATGTTTTAGGCCTACCTCCATGGGACAGATTTTGCATTGTAGTTTTGGGGAAGCTACCTATTAAGAGTGCCTCAGTTTATATTTCAGTGAAGAAATAGCCTTACTTAAGTGGCACTCATTCTTTCTTGTTACCTCAACTAAACAGCAATTCATTTTTAGATAATGTGCACATACTACCCCTAGGACGAGAAGAATGCAGAAGTCACAGGAAGTTTTAGGGAAAGTTGCCATCTGCCTTACAAAATGCAGTATAATATAGTATGCTGTTCACTTGAGTAATTTCAGAGATTGTTTTGAAAAGGTGGTGATTAACTTGTGCTGAACCATTTCAGTTTTACAATAAAGATGCATTTTAATAGATGAATATGTCATGGGACCAAGTCAAATTATATAAGGGTAATTTTACTTTTAAGTAACTTCATATTTGAACTGTAGAGATACCAAAGTTTATTGGACAAAGAGGTAGGGCATTTTATCAGTCTGTTAAGCGCTGGAAAGCATTTTTTGGTCACTTTAAAGGAATAAAGTACTAATATATGACGACATTGTGTTGGAAAAATGTTTTATTTTGGGAGTTCTTTGGTTCCCTTTTCTCCATGAGCAGCATCTCTCACTGCATACTACACAAGTCTGTACAATTGAATGCCTCCCACTCAAAGTGAATGCAGTAGTGACTCCCCAGGGACCATGTACTTCAGATCAAAGAAGGTTTGTATAAATTGATTGATGTTCACATTTTTTTCCATTTTCCAGATGTATTCAATTTAATCTTTCAATGCCATGTCACTGTAATAGTTTTACTTAGCTGATTTTGATGCCTTGCATTTGGGGGGAGAAATAGCATTTCTTGCTTTTAGACAATTCATGTTAGCCACAAGGCTGATGATTGGCTGGATCATTCTAGACTTGCTTATCTTTGTTTCAGAAGTAAGCATAACACTTTTTAAAATATTTAGTCCTGTACTAGATTTTAGAGTCATCACCAGAGCACAAGCCTAAAGTTCCAAGTATATAAATAAATTGTATATAAATATAAAATTCTGACACAGCAAACATTATCATTTTAACTTCCTACCAAAGTATTAGCCACAAAGTCCAAGCAACATAAAGATATGCTATTTGCATATATTGGTTAGGCTGGTGGGCAAACGTAACTTTTAGCCCTAATTAGTCTAATCTTCACCATTACAAACACCATTACAGCAAAAATATCTATAAAATAGTTTTAACCTCTATATAGTCTCATTTGAGTAATATTCAGTACCATGAAATACATTTTAATAGAAATGTGACTTGTAATTCACCTGAGACTTAACTGGTAAAGGGCTTTTAAGAGAATTATACTTTTACAATCTCATTTTAGAAAGAAAATTTGGACCTTCCCAAGATCTCACAATATAAAATCAAATTATATTTAGCCTTATCTTAAATATGAGCTTTTAAAAAGGAGCATTCAACAGGGAAGTGTAAGGTAATTTCTGTTGATGTTGGTTGGGGCTTTATTATATAGTACTGTATGGGGGTAGATGGGATGGAGTTGTCCATGATGTTTTAGGAATTTAATTTTTTAAAAGATTTGGATACATAAAGGAAAAAAAAAATTTTTTTTAAAGAAATTTATTATGGATCACATATCTTAGGTCTTGAGATTATTCAGCACTATCATTCACAAGGCACTTTTGTAATCAACCACTTAAAACTTTTCCCTGGCTTCATGGAGCTCACAGTTTAAAAGTAGGTAGTATAAGACACAAAGATAGCTATACTATATCAGTAGTTTCGGTCACGTCCAACTCTTCATACTTCCGTTTGGGGGTTTCTTGGCAAAGGTGGTGGAGTGGTTTGCCATTTCCTTCTCCAGTTCATTTTTACTGATGAGGAAACAAAGGCAAATATAGTTAAATGACTAGCACAGGGTCACACAGTATCTGAGGTCAGATTTAAACTCAGTACCCTATAAGTGTATTTAAAAGGTACAAAATAAAGTGGGAATGTTGTCACCAGTAATCATTGGTTTCAATGCCTGGTGCCTAGTTTATTCTCATTTCTACATGACATATTTTCCAGTGTGCCCTTCCCCCTACTCCTTCCAGAGAGCCACCCTTTATGACAGAACAGGAAAAAGGTCAGTAATATGAGTATCTAAAATAGCCTGATATTGTATACAGTGCTGCACACCAATAGTCCATCTCTCCCTTTACCAAGAGATGCTTCCTCATAGCTCTTTAAGACTCGATTTGGTTATTTTATTTCATAACATTTAGTTCTGTTCTTAATGTTTCTATGGTTGTCGTATATATTGTTTTCCTGGTTTTTAAACTTATTTTTGATGGACTAGGTGACATCAGAACCAGTCCCTGAATAGGAAGACTGAAGATGCTTAACTTGGGGCTTGTTCAGCTAGAGCTAGCTCAGATGTGGAGATACCTCATTATTTTCTTTTTCCCCCCCTGAAGTTTTTTTTCATAATTACATGTAAACAAAAAATTTTAACTTTTTTTAATTTAAATTTTTAGTTCCATATTCTCTCCTTTCCCCTCCTTGATAAGGCAAGCTATTTGATAGAGTATACATGTTTAGTTGTGCAAAACATGTCCATATTAGCCATGCTCCAAGAGAAAACAAAGACCCAACCTGTGCCCCACCCCCAAGAATTTTTTTTTTTTAATTATGCTTCCATCTGCATTCTACTTTTTCTCTGGAGGTGGGCAGCGTTTTTCATCATAACTTCTTTGGAACTGTATTTCATTATGTGATTATTTTCTAGTTGACCCACAGTGATAAGAGAATTTGTTTCTTTTTTGAAGCAGCCCATTCTACTATAGGACAACTAATTATTTGGAAATTTTTGTTTCCATTGACAGGAACTCTCTGCCTCTCTGCTAGTATTGCCCTTTGGGGCCAAGAAATCTAATATTCCACATGATGGCAGCCCATCAAGACACTAAAGAAAACACATATCATACTCCCCTTTGTTTTCTCTTCCCCAAGTTAAATAGCTTCAGTTCAACTGATCCTTGTACATCATGATATGGAGTTCTTTATGTTCACACACTTGTGCGCGCACACACACACCCTTCCTACCCCATCCCCTCTGATTGCAATATGCTCCAGCTTTTAAAATTATTTGCTTATTAAAAAAACTTTTGGACGTTATGTTTATTATTACAATGTCTTTTTTCCAACATATTTTGTTGTGTTAAATATTTCCCAATTACAGTTTAAAAAAATCTTAACATTCATTTTTTTGTTTCAAATTCTCACTCCCACCCCTCTCCCCTCCTTGAGAAGGAAAGTGATCGGATACCCATGATACATGTGAAGTGTACAAAACTATAGTGTGGTGTCTTGAATGGAGTTCGTGGAATACTGTTTCTCCTTATATATCTGACTTCTGTTTTCTGGGGCAATACTGAATATGTCTACTCATTTCCTATATATCAACACCAAGTACTTAAGGATAACTATAATTTCAATCCTTAGTCATCTACTGAATGTGTAGAAATTCCTTTTTTCTGTACTGTAACTTCCAGATTTTAAAGGGGACACCATTTTTAAAAATCTTTTTTTAAAAATTGGTTTACTTTTAGTTTACAACATTCAGTTCCACAGTCCCTTGAGTTTCAAATTTTCTCCCCTTCCCTTTCCTCCCTCCCCCCATCATGGCAGCACATACTCAAATACAGAATCTACAAATATCTTCACATTAATCATTAGGTTGTAAAGGATTATAACTGATGGAATGATCAGTAGGAAAGAGGAAACAAAACAAGAAAAGAAATACAGCAAGTAGTTTCAATCTGCATTCAGATTTCTTCTCTTTCTCTGGATGTGGATATCTCTTTCAATCATGAGTCTTTTGGAGTTGTCTTATAACCTTACATTGCTGAGGAGCCCAGTCTGTTGAAGTTGGTCATCACACATACGTTGTGTCTGTGATTGTGTACAGATTTCTCCTGGTTCTGCTCTTCTTGCTCAGCATCAGTTTATATAAGTCTCTCCAGGTTATTGTGAGGTCCATCTGCTCCTCATTTCTTATAGCACAGTAGTATTCCATTACATTCATATACCACAACTTGTTCAGCTATTCCCCAATCAATAGGCATCCCCTTGATTTCCAATTCTTTGCCAAGGGGACACCATTTCTTTCCATATTCAGAATTTGGTTAACATAAATGAAAGAAAATGATGTTTTAAGAAAAAGTATTCTCAAAAGGATGTAAACAGTGGATCTGAAGAACAGAAAAATCAGAAGGCCCAGAGACCACATAGTAAGCTAAGATGTTCAAGGAGTAGTGGTATGACATGATAAATTGGAGCATAGATCAGGGAAGTTGGAATGGCAAGAAGCCCATTTGTGTAAGGACATTTCAAAAGAAGGCAGAATTTGGTAATCTGTTGGATATAAGAGAGGACATAGTTGCTAAGGATACAGTTTCAAGTCTAGATGACTGGAAGGTACCACCAAGTGATTAAAAAGGGTTAACTGAAAAAGAAAGATTGCAGGGACAGCTAAGTGGCACAGTGAACAGAACACTGGCCCTGGAGTCAGGAGGACCTGAGTTCAAATCCAGCCTCAGATACTTGACACACTTACTAGCCATGTGACCTTGGGCAAGTCACTTAACCCCAACTGCCCTCCAAAAAGCAAAAAAAAAAGAAAAAGATTGTTGAAGAATAAAGATGCTTTTTGGCTTTTTTTGGTGAGTAGTGGCATCCAAGTCTTATGTCCTAAAGACTGCCGGAGATTCTTTAAAAGGGGGTAGCCAATGCCAGGGAAAGACTAAGTTCACAAAAAGAAAACACAAAACACCAAGGAATAACCTTGGAAATACCTGTATGAGAAAAAGAAAAACTAATAGTCAAAAATGATGGAAGGAAAATAAATAATTTACTCCAAGATGGAAAATGGGGTTAGCAATGTCAAGTAATACGGAGAGGTCAGGAAGAATGAGGATAAAAAGGAGGGGAAGAGAGGGGAGAGGTAGGGATGGATCCAGGGAAGAATAGAGGCATGCTTCCTTTTGAGGCCAGTTTCTTTAAGCATTAATTTAAAAATATACAGACCATGCTCTCAGTCTTACTCTGCTGAAACTGAACTAATGCTCTTTATTTTAGGTCCAGAATGCATGAAAAAGTAATCTCTTGCACTCATTTTCTTAAGTTCCCTTATCAGCAAACTCTGAATAATTTGGGGGCAAATTAACATTCACACTTAAGGGGAAAAAAAAAAGTATTACAATTTCCAAATGGGATTTATTAAGAGAATTTTCCTTATAGCCCTAAGCCTAAAATGTTAGGGTGGGTATTTTGAGGCTGGCATCCAGTAGTTGTCTGAAGAAAGCATTTGTATTGTCAGATCAACTCTTGGAGATGCAGCCACAAAAATGGCTTGCTTCATATCTTTTCCTGTTCATAAAGAACTTCCCGACTTGGTCAGTGAAGTTTCTACAATTCTCCTTGCTTCCCAGAGGTTCTAGAGAAAAGCAAGCTGCTACCTGTTGGCTCCACTCCCCAGATCTTAGGTGATGGGATTTTTGAGCATTGTAATTGGTTGATGGGGCAAAGAAAAATAAAGGAGTCGAAGAGGTTGACTCACCCCATGGCTGACTTTGCAAACTTACTAGGTTGGTTCTCATGGCCTTGTCCCAGAACTGAGGCGCTCACCCCTCCAGGAGCCAAACCTCACTATATAAGGGGCTTTAAGGCCAAGAAATAACAAAAGTGCCATTCAGTTTTGTTCAAGGTCTAAGTTTCTAACTTGTTTAACTCTTCTGTTTTTTAAGGATGCTATAGATGCAGTAATATTCACTGAGGGTTTTTTGTTAAGTACTTCATATATTGGGAGAGTCTGAATCCATGAAACAGATCAACAGGCAATCCACTGGGGCTAAAACAATCCCTATAGCTTGGTGATAGTATTCCCATCTACTCAGTAAATAAATGGAAGAGTAATGGATTCACTTAAATTATAAATCAAGTCAGTCAAGGACAGGTTTCTAGATTATGTAGTGCCTTTCCCTGATAAGCCTGGCATAATTTAGGATGAATCTAAGCCTGTGACTTTGCTGATCTAGTCAACATCATTTTCATACCAACTGTACAGTCTAAATTAGGACTTTCTAGAGCTACTCTTTTCTTCTTTCTGACTAAACTGCTCCCTTTTAAGGAGAAAATGTTTAAAAAAGGACAGGGTAGATGTAGCTCCTCCTCCCCTAAACCTAGCCCACCCCAAAAGAATTCCCTTAGCTACCAATCTACTGTGACTACTATTGTATGAACCTGATAGCATTTCTTGTCAAATGGTAACATGTTTAAGCACCTTTACTGACATGATAGGAGCTTCAGAATAGAGTAAGGTCAGATATGGAAAAGTACAATCTTAAGGCCTCTGAAGTTAATGCTGAAATTGGGAATACAGACAAAAAAGTAAATTGTAAGCATTTTTAAAATGTTTTCAGTACTCTATAAAGTATCTAATAATAAAAAAAAAGCCATGCCCTCTTTAATTGCCAAAGGAATACAAACAATGACAAAGGTGGGATAGATATGAAGCAAATAAATTAGGAATATTCGACGTTATTTGAGCTCTCCATTGTAGATTTAACCAATAGGTGAAGGTGGTGTAATGGAAAGGGTATTGGACCTAAAGCCAAAAGCTCCGAGTTCAAATCCTGCTTCACACACTGACTAGCTATGAAACCACAGGCAAACAGGCTCTCTGACCTTCAGTTTCCTCATCACCCATAAAATGGGATAATCAATGTTGTGAGAGTAAAGTACTCTGGTAAACATCCAACAAGGATGAGATGTCCAGTATGTTCTAACCACTGTGTAAGGTATTGGGATCTTTATTAAAAAAATGTCTGTGCCCTCAAAGAACTTCTATTGGGAGAAATGACAGTAACATACAAAGTGAAAGTAACACATTTTTCTGGGGAGACTAGCACCTGCAAGGGAGGTGGGGGGAGGGAATGAATCTGAGAAAGACTAGGAAAATGGCATTTGAGCTGAGCTGTAAAGGTAGCCATATGAAGCACCACATAAACATGAATTATTGTTACAGTAGGGATATGGCAGAAGACAGTATAGAAAGCAATTTTACGGTAATAAAATTTCATCTAATTTAGTTCTATGATACATAATAGGAGAAATGCCTTGTATTTAAGCCACCATAACTTAAAAGACAAGCACAAGTAGGCAGAGTATATATCCTCCATATGCCTTCTTCCCAAACGGTGGAACTGTCGTTGGTAATGGACCACATCTGCCACTGTTCTTGCTGAGGACTAGGCTTTACATCAGCCCTCACCCATCACTTTTACCAAAATGTTTGCACAAACGATCATTAAGACCTCTTCTCCCAAGCTCCAGAGTCCTTAATTTACAACTATTGCCAGATATTTTTTTTTTTAAGCAATTGGGGTTAAGTAACTTGCTCAAGGTTACAAGGCCAGTTATTACTGGGTGTGGTGCTGAGTATCTGAGCCCAGATTTGATCCAGGTCATCCCGACACTGGGGCCAGTGCTCTTACTCACTGAGCCACCTGGCCACCCCTAAGCAATTGGGGTTAAGTAACTTGCTCAAGGTTACACAGCCAGGTATTTCTGGGTGGGTGCTAAGTGTCTGAGCCTGGGATTCGATCCCCAGGTCATCCTGACACTGGAGCCGGTGCTCTTACACTGTGCTACCTGGCTGCCCCAATTGCCAGATATTTTAAATTATGGAACCCAGCATACTCTTAATACACCATGATTAAAGCCAAACTCCATCAGCCCTCAGACCCAATTTGCTTTCTGGATTGACTCCCCTATTAACGATGTTATCTAGCCACTAAAGTTCTAGCATTCAGATTGGTGTTAAGTTCACCAGAACCAAGTATTGACTTTCTAAACCTGCCAAACTGAAGGACAGTAACCAGTGATCACATGGCACAGCACCACAGATTGACCAGAAACAACCTTACCCAGTTAATCCCATAGAATTCCTGAATAATTTGCCTTTCAATTTGATGATAACCAACACTTAATTATAATGCCAAATATCCTCCATTGATAATGAAATTATAGGTCTGGAAGGGAAATTATAATGATCTGTTCAAAACATTCTAATTTGCATTACAATCCTATTTTATGCCTGCTTTATCTCCATTAGATTGTAAGCTTCTTTGGAAAGGGACCTTATTTCCTTTGTAAATTTTCTAATGTTTTTAAAAAATATGTAATTGGTGATTTTAGCCCCAGGACTGATCACAGGATAATAGATTTTAAGCTGGAAGGAACCTCAGAGACCATCTAGTTCAACTGTCATTTTAAAGATGAGGGTAAGTCCAAAGGCTTATCCCAGTCCATGTGGGGAAAAAAGAACAAAGCCTGGATATAAAACTATGCCCTCTGAATTAAAATCCAATGTTCTTGCCACAGATCACTGCCCCCTCACCCTGTGGGTAGACGGCAGACTAAGGGAACTGTGAGGAGGGAGATCTGTGCAGTTTCTGTGGAGGGAGATACTGAGTACTCCTGCAGCATTTGATGGGGAAGCTTGGGTGTGCTAACCAAAGGTTACTGAAGGGACCACTAAGACCACACCCAAAGATATACGGTCCATTGCAAAGAGGCTGCTGATAAGGCTGTCCACATAGAGGATAAGAATAAGAATGGTACTCTTAGAAGTCGTTGGGTCAGGAGTCCAAGGGGCTAAGAAAAAATCTAAATCTGTAAGATCATGCGATTACCTAAGTGCAGCTGTTCTGGGGAATGAGGCATAAGAACCAGATGTTGCTGTTACTTGTTGCTTTGGACAGGCTAGGGGTGAGGTAATCTGGTATGGCTAATTCTGATGAACCTACATACCTCCCTGTTGCTAAAGGTAACCTAGCTACTGCTCCAAAAGCCTAGAGACATCGGATTTGATTTTTGTAAAGGCCTAGTAAAAAAAAGGAAACCTGCAAATGAGTGCTATGGGAACACTAAAGAAAGAGTGAAAAGGACAGCTGCGGTTTTTTTTCCATTATTGCTAACAGAGCATAAGCTTAGCCTAAGCCTGCTCCATAAATAGCCTGATTTGGCTTTGTAGATTTTTGTAATGATACTCTTCACTAGAACAGAAGATAAACAGGGGAATACAATGAACAAGCAGTACCTGCGCATGAAATTAAATTTGTGCCACATCAAATAGCAACTGAACATGTCTATATGCAAAACAAAATCACATACCAGATTTACCTACACCTGTTTTCAGTTGAAATCTGCATCACTTGTGAGTTTGTCTAGAGAGCAGAAGAAAAAGTATTAGGGCTGTATTACTATTCCACTTCCAAAGGCAAATTGGACAAAAGCAATAAATACCAATCTATAAAAATCCTATTATATGTCATCTTATGATTTTCCAATTCTTAGAAAAATTTAAAATGAAATTTTAACTAAATTCAACAGGATTGTCAAAAAGAAAGGAGTTCATTTAAGGAAAGACAAGGAATTTCCATAGCTCTTTCCCAAAAACTTGAGGTAGACGTTTTTTCTTCTCCAGTTGAATAAGCAGTCTTAATGTAGGTAGGACTGTGTCCCATGAAGGAAGATATAATTCTTAACTTTTTTTAAAAGTTGACACAAAAATTTTTATTTTATTTTAAAATGACAGTGTAATACTATGTTACACGATTTACAAATTCTCATCTCAGTAAACCAATGTTCACTGATTTTTATTCACATTTGGTCATAAATCATATTACTAAGTATTCAACATTTTTGGTTTTGTTCTAAGGGGTGCAATCTCCTTATCTTCCATCCAATCTAAGGAAACTAGGGAAGGAAGTAGGATACCTTGGGAACAGGCCTTGCCAGATACCCCAGGAAAGCCACACTTATATAGAAAGATCAATTAAAAAACAAGACTTGGAAAATCAGTTAAAGGAACATGGTAAAAAAAAAAATTTAACATAAAAAATGTGGGGAATGAATGAGGAAATTTTGAGGAGAAAAAAAGAGAGGTAGCATGGTGCTGGGCCATCTGAAAGTAAGGGAAGGAGTAGTCACACCTGTGACTAAAAGGGTGAGTGGAACTCCTGGGGTGAAAACTAGTTCCACCCATGAAGATAAGCAAATCACCTGTAATTTATAATCTTTTAAGTTATATGGACGAACTGAGAAGTCAATTGACTTGTCATGATGACAGTGATAGTCTGTCAGATTGGACTTTACTCCACACCTGGCCTTCTATCCACTTTGCATCTCAGCATTGCTTCTCCTTACATCTTAGGAATTAAGGAAATCTGTTCTAAAACAAATGACAGTGGGAAGCCATTTTGGGCTCCTGAAATTGCAGCAAGAAAAACTGTATTAGCAGCAGCACAGGTACAGAAATTAATACAGTAAATATTAATGTTTCAGCCCTATAGAAATCTTTTTGGTACTCTTTATGGCCTAAGGAACTAAAGGAGACTAGGATGTCTATTTTGGTGATCTGATGGGTGTGGGGAGGATATGCTAGATTTTCAAAATGGTGTCTTTTTTTAGGTGTGCCCGTCTGACAAGTGCCAGGGAATACATGTATATTCTAGTTTTAGGGAGATGGCAGTGTGGGACGTGCCTATGGGGGGAGGAGGGTACGGAGGTGACTAAGGAGAATTCGGTAATTACAAAAGGGAATGTCCCTTATTGTTCCCCTCCACAATCCCTCCAGAACCCATTGTTCCCTGAAAAAATGGGAGAAAGGAAGCTACTGTACTTGGCAAAGTATGTAGAAGTACGTCCTATCTAGTGGAACTGAGACAAGAATCTTTTTTCCTCAACACCATTCCCCACTCTTCATAGGTACCTGCTCAACTCTGAGTTTATGGGGTTAGTTTTAAAACTTATGCGGGCTTGACTCAGTGAACACCTAGGGCCATTCTCTGCTCTGTCCTCAGTGCTAATGCGCACGTATTTATCTAACAAAGGAACTGAGAAATGGAGACTACAGTACAATCCAGGTTCTGCGCGATCCCACGTCCTCAGGAGCCTGGAAAAGCGCATCTGGGGCGCCTCCCCATTAGGATGTCGGGGAGATTCCGTTGAAAGGGCGCGGCCCCCTACTACGGGCCCCTCGGAAGCCAGCCCCGTCCACTCCTTTTATTTCCCTAACCTGGAAGGGGCGGCAAAAGGACTAGACTCCCTTCCAACCCGCACTGCGCCACCTGGGGCCTTCACGCCCTTCAAGCCAAGCGTGAAACTCGGGGCCTGGGAATCTGGGGTTTCGAGTAGCGAAGACCTGCCGGGATTCCAGGGGCCGTCGGGATCCCTGCATGGAGGAGGGGCCCGCGCCCTCCTCGCCCTCCGCTTCCTCCTCCCCCGGCCCCAAAGCGGCGGTAACCGCCGCCACCCAAGAGTCTTTACCAGAACCCCCTCCTCCCAGCGCCCCTGCGGCCCTCTTCCTGCCACGTTGCGCAGGGGCGACGAGCCAGACACTGCGGCGCTGGGCTGAGACCCTACCACCGCGGGAGCCGCGGGGCAGGAAGGCTTTCCGCGGCCCCCGTCGCCGAACGCAGTAGTTTCGCTCGCTCAAGTCGGAGCCAATAGCCGAGCAGATTCCCAGCTCCGATACCCAATCAGACCCAGCGACCGCACAGACGGCGGGTAACCGAAAACCTTCGGAAAAGGGCGGAGACGCCCGAGACGCTCTCCAGGCCCACCCCCTCCCGACCGCAGCGGGGCGGGAGAAGCGGGAGGCACCTTCAAGTCCCCCTCTAGGTCGCCCTTCCCCCTCCCCGACCTACCTACCCCGCCCAAGGGGCAGTCCGATAGCCTAGGCTTCGGCGTATTCTCGAGGCCGTAACTGACAGGAGCTTCACTCCAACCAGCAAACGCCATTTGTGTTTTCACACGCGGCGGGAGGCGAGGCGCCCAATCAACGAGAAGAGGCGGGCCAGAAGAGCTCCTCCCGCTGCGGGAGCCATGGCCGGGTTCTGGTCTTGCTTTATCTGCTCCTTTCTGCTTCTCTCTCCCCCTCCAGCGCAGCGGACAGGCCCAGCCTTTCAGTTTCCGTTGAGCGAAACACTAAGGTTTCCACCTCCAGCACCTCTGACGGCTTCACCCATCTCCCTCGTCAGCAGCCAACCTCACACCCCCCAAAGAGTTCCGCTCCCCTACCTAGTAGCTGGCTCTCTGACGAGCCGGTGCCCCCGTGCACAGCCTCTTCTGCTGGCGACCCCAGCGGATGCTCCTGATTGGCGGCCGCATGACCAATAAGTGCGGAGCACTGGGCGTGGAGGCCAATGGCGCGGCGGGAGGGGGCGTGTCCCGGGTGCCCCTGGCGCCAGTGCCGGGGATCCCCGTGCGGTCAGTGGCGTTTCCGCTCGGGCAGCGGGCTGAGTGAGCTGCCGCCGCTGCCGCCGCCGCCGTCGCCGCCGTCGCTGCTGCCGCCGCCGCTGGGGGAGGGGCGGCCGCCGCCCGCCAGCTTTCTCACAGACTCTCGCGCAGCAGCAGCAGCAGCAGCAGCAGCCGGCCCCGCCAGTCCGCCCACACTCCCTCCCCTATTCCCCCTCCCCCGCCCGCGCGCCCGCCCTCGGTTCGCTCCGCCTTTCTGCCCCTACCCCCACCCCCACCTCACAGGCTCAGGCCATCCCCGGCCAGGAAACACCGCGGCGTCGCGCTGGGCCTAGCTCGAGTCCTGCTTTCCCCGGCAGTGCCGCACACCGCAGCCCGGGCCCGGGCCCGGGCCCCCCACGCCTGGGAGGGACACAGGTAAGGGGTCTGACGAAAAGAGGCCTGCATCGCGTGGGGTCACCACCCCCTCCCCCATCCTCGGGCCTGCCCTCCTCGGGGCCCGGGGCCTGAGCCTCGCGTCGCAGGAAGCCTCGAAAGATGCTTCCCCCCCTCGCCTACCGCCACCCCCGCACCCCTCTTCCTGGGAGCTACCCCCCGGCCCGAGTATGCCTCCTGGGCCGGGTCGGGACCCTTTCCCCCCTCCCCCGCCCCGGGTGCCCGGAGCTCACCCGGGCCTCGCTCCCCGCTGCTGGCCCCATGGGCAGTCGGCTGCGCCTCCGGGCCTCGCCTGCTCCCCTCCGCCCCGAGCCCGGAGCCCGTCCTTCCTCCGTGTGTAGGCTCCCATCTCCGATGGCTGCTTCCTTTCCCACAGGGAAGCCGCGGCCTCCGCGGAGCCCTCTCGCCACCCCTCCCCCCGTGCACATTCCTGGACTTCCCGCGGCCTGCTCGGCGCATCTCCGCGCAGGGAGCCCAGGGCTCGGGTTTTGTACGATCCCAGGCTGGAGCGCGGCCAGCTCGTGTCGTTCTTCCTGCCTTGGGCGTGGAGGGCCATCGTTCTAGGGACATTTTCCCATTGCTTTGCTTTCTTTATTTTTTTTTTAAGGCAGAATAATGTGTGATTTAGGAATTTCTTTTCCCCGAGTTATGGACGAGATGTGAAACGCGGCGGTTCGCGGCGGTAGAAGAGCTCAGAATTGGAAGGGTTGTAGGAGGAGAGGGAAAGTTTAACTGTGGGAAAACCCCCTTCTATGCTAATCTGTTCTCCGACTCCTCTGACGGCCTCACTCTTCTGCGGGGGAGGGGGTCTCTCCCCCGAGTCCTGATGCTGCAGCCAGCCCTGCTGGTCTGGGGCGGGGGTGCGTGTTTGACCTGCATTTTCTGCTTTCTCATATTACTTGTGTAACTCATTCCTGGCCCAGGGCTCCAGGCCCCATTTGAGGTTTGCCCATATTTTAGGCCGTCTCTGCCATTTTCACTCGGAATGGGTTCATAGGGCTGGGTGTCTCCCCAGCTTCTTCAGTTTCTTTCAGTGATTGACTGAAACAAGTTGTTTTTAATGACATACAGTTGTGGGCAAGGTCATATTCACTCTGTGGACCAGTGTTTCCGAAATTTTGGTCAGTTGATTGGGAGCCTAGATGCCAAGTTAGGTGGTAAGTGTCTTTGGTGAGAATGTTGATCCTGTAAATAAATTTGTTAAATTTTATAATGATTAATGTTTGCATGTCAGTAAAGGAAAAGTGTTAATGGTGTTTTTTTTAATCGTGTGAAATTAGAGCTTTTAAGAATATATTATGTAGTAGTAGTTTCATAGGCTGGTGTTTGCAGGCCTTGGAAAATCAGGAATAATAATTTTTTAAATAGGCTATTCCAGTTTTATTTAGAAGATAACTGCCTTCCAGGGTTCTGGCCCATTATGTGATTTAAGTGTTTAAGCTTTACTCAGGCTGTCACTGTGGGCAGAAGAATGAATTATGATTTCCTTTTGTAGAACATGGCACAAGAGTCTGTCACTTGGGCAACAAATACACATTCAGGAATTTAACATGCTTGGAAAAATGTTGATTTGAAAGTCAGTTTTATTCAAACACTGATATTTTTTTTAATTGGGTTTAGGTAAATCTTGATTTTTCTAGTAAAGTTCTTCTAATAATAACTAAAAGATGGAACCTTGGGATGGTTTCTTTCTGAGAGTATCATTCCAGTCTGCTTGGCAAGGAGCACTGACGGGAAGGAAAGTGTGTAAGGAGTGGGGGTGGGGTGAGGAGAGAAGAGGGTTGTTCCTTTGGGTTGGATCTCAGGGGTGAATATACAAGGCAGCAGCAGCTGCTGGCTCTGGAGCTCTGGTTGCTACGTGAGAAGCTTGAGTAGTGCTGGCTGCTGTCTCCAGGGAAGGACAGCAGTGCAGCGTCCATTAATGCTGTTGGCTGCAGGGAACTGCACTTAGGAGATGGCTGGTTCTACTACTGAGAAGGAACCTTGGTTCCTTGGGAATTTTTACTGATAATTTGGTTTGCTTTTTCAAAAAAAATTATATAGGGAGGCAAATTAAAAATTCATAACCTTCCACCCATTTATATTAGTAGTTGGGAAAATGAATTTTGTTGGAGTTTTCTGGCATCCATAGAGAGTGTTGCTGAAAATCCCAGATACTTCATTTGTACTCTTTTTTGAGCCCCTGAAAAACCAGAGTAGGGAGAATCAAGATTCTTCTTCAAAAAGGGTGCAGGGAAAATACAGAGAGAGAGAGGCAGCCCCTTTTTCCTAACTCCACGAATTCTTTTCCTTTTTCCTTCCAGTTAATCATACATACTTTAATTAGGCCATATTATCTTTATTGAATAAAATGTCTGCCCTGTAGAATGGATACAAGTATCATGCCATGCTATGGGATTTTTCCATTTGCAGATTATAGAATAATATGTTGCTGAACTAGACTTTGGAATCTTAAGAGGATAAACTAATAGAAATTACCTCTTTCCAAGTGGTGATTAGTATACCAAACCTTTTTTGCTGAATTATTTATACAGACTAACAAATGTAGATAATATACCTGCTGGGGAGTTTTGACTTTTAATTGTCTTATTGGGTATACATAGTCCTCTGACTTTACGAGGATACAGTCCTTGTATATGATACACCTGGACCCATCTATGAAGAGAGATAGGACTTACCAGAAGGAATATGCAGAGACTGTCTAGTACTGGACACCTGAGAAGACTGCATCAGAGCAACTTAAACCCCTCCCCACACAACTTCTCTTGATCAGAAAGTTTTCCATATTAGCAGAGCAGTCTACTAAGTATGGTGATACAATTGGATGAGAACTACCACTCATATGGACTGAAACCTACTATATATAATAATTAGCAGAAGTTGGTAGTGGTATGTTGTTTTCAAATTTGAATCCTCCACGGGTTAAAATTAATAATAATTTAATTTTAAAAAGTTTTTGGTTTAAATTCATGTGAATATATTTCAGTCCCACAAATATTCATAATGTATAGTGGTAACTCCAATATTTGTGGCAGGGAACCAAGATGAATGAAAATGAGCTTTTGCTGTTCACAAATATGAATTGTGTTTTCTGCCAGCCAGTGACCAAGCATCCAAGCAGACTAATGAGAGAATATTTTAAAAGAATATTTTTAGATTCTTCTAGTACTTTGTACTGTAACTATTGTTTAAAAGAAAAACAAGCTTTGTAATGTAAAAGATGCCATATCAAATAAATGTGCTTTTTCACTTGTATTGGCCTGTTGTTTGAACCACACTATAATCTAAGATAAAAAGATTTTTCGAAATGAGCATAGGTAAAGAGAGGGTTTATTAATCCTCAGATACACATTTTACCCTATATAAAAGTTTTTTCAAAACTACTTGGAATCCTATATATGTACCTTGCATCCACGATTGACGGTTAAATATTACTCCCATGTTCCTGTAACTAATCTACTCTTTTTAGAAATAAATAACCATTAAATTTTTTTCTCACATTTGAGAAAAATACCAAAGCAGTACTCAGAAGTACAGAATGCTTTTTCCACGTTGTCATCCCATTTGCCTTAGAAGTAATTTATGAAACATTAGGTCACAATTAAAGACCATCAAAGGTCATCACTGGAAATATCTTTGTAGAAAGATCATGAACAGAATATATTTTCTCATCAATTCAACTTCAAGTCTGGTGGCTCTCAGCCTAATTTGAAGCTGGAGGCCCTCCCTAGCAGCTAATTTTTTTAAATGATAATTTATTTTCAGATGTTAGTAATTTGAAACTTTTTTTGATAGGCTTCTAGCAAAGAATGCTTTTTTACAGTCACTGAACAATGATTTTGACTTTGAAACTTGACCAAAAAATGTGAACTTCATAATAAAATTTATTTTCACTTGGAATTTGATAGAAAATGGAACACCCCATTACTTGAAGATTATTGCCCATTGCAAGTAAGTATGATTTTGTATTAGAAGTTTAGATGGCATTCTTTAGTTCAGAGAGTTCCATAATTATCAGGTAAAGTGACTTTTAAAGTTTTTAGTATTGAATTCAGAGTCTCAGTTTATTCTCCCTTAAGGGTGACTCACTTGGTATGGGGGAATTTCTGTTGGAGGTCAGGAAAGAGAAAATGTGTATGTACTCTGGATTCTATGGTACTGTCATATTACATCTATTGCCCATATACAATTTTTCTTATCATTTTAATTCTCATAAAAATTATGTTTGAAATTCCTGAACCAGATGTAGGCTTCCTGGTCACTTTTTTTCTTATCACCTTTATTGAGATTTGATGCTTTGCTCATCTGACAGAAGCTTTCAATTATTTTCAACAAACTCAGTTTTACACTTTCTCAGTGGATTTATAAGATATAATCAAGCCAAACCTCAATCCACTTACAATGTCACTCACTAAGTAAGGAATATGTAATCTCATCTTGTCCACTCAATTTTTCCATCATTGGTTTGGCTTGTTGAATACCTTAGCTTTAAAGAGTCAACCCACAATCTTTGGTATGAAGACAAGGAGTCCTTTCTTCTCATTGGAGAAATGTAGTGATGTTCTGTCATTGTAAGATTCTTGAATCAGCCATTTTCCCTGATACCTAAAACTAATATTTTTGCCCAATCTGCCCTCTCCTGCACCCCCAGTCAAAGTCAGAGAGACCAGGAACGAACCTTGGTGAATGCCTTAGGTAAAATAAATGGAATCTGTTTCTTGGTCTTTTCACCACGCACTATAACCTGTTGTTTCTCATTTGCCTAAACTTCAGAGGCACAAAATTGTAAGACTTACAGAGTTAGCTCACAGAGTTGGTTGTATCTGAGAATCAAGATTTTGATCTGCTCTGCTAACTCCTACATTCCCACCCCCATGCTAGGGGATGGTGGGTATATCTAGCTCCTGGCTTGCTGTATTTGGAAACTGAGACAAAACAGGAAGAAGAGATTTAGACACCATGAGGGGAATCAAAGACCACTACAGCAGGGTTTGCTGAAAGTAGAATAGGAAGATTTTTGTTTCAAACTGCCAGCTGCTGATGTCAGAGTAACTCCCTTATTATGCCTCCAGTAGGCCTGTCAATATGGCCAAACAGCTAGATAAGTGCAGGGCTGGACAAAGGGCTCTTTGCACAGCAGGGAGGTGATGCTGCTGGGGGAGGGGCAGAAGGAGGTTCTTTTCCCTGGGAGATTATTCAGCTTGGCATACAATTAAAGAAATCATTTGCAGTTTCCTACTTGAGCATTGAATTTTGCCAACTGTGTACTATTAACCCCAAGATTTTTCTGAAGCATGTGGTAGGATGATAAAATTTTCTCTCTGAGGAAAAAAATAAAACTAAAGTCACTGAAGACTGAGATGAAACCAAATCCCACCCTTCACTCCCTCTAAATGTAACATCAGTACTGATCAGAGCTGCTCTATGGCAATTCACAGCTGAAATCTTACTAGAAAATGGAAAGGGATATGGTGTCCAGATGAAACTGCTGAGAGATTTAGAGAAATATAGTGTCATTATGTTTGGGATTGGACCAGAACATGTAGGCTAATTTGTTTCCCTTTGTAAAAAGGTTACATATTGTTAGGTTCCTTTAAATCAATGAACTGAACATCTTCCAACATTTCATTGTTGGGTCACTGAGAAGACTAGTTATTGTTTCATCTTCACTCACTTTCCTAGAGAAATATTCATCCGTTTTTATTTTTTAGGTCAGGCCCAACCTTGTTTGACTTGTTAGGTCTCAACCGTCAATTGAAGGGAGTATAGTTGCATCCAGTTTATCAAAATCCAAAGAATCATAGGATTGGAAGAGATCTGGTCCATTACTGTGCCTGTAAGCAAAGGTATACCTAAATCATTCCTGGCATTCCTAAGATTTATGACCCATATGGGGAGATCTACTTTTATATAAAGGTTAACTGGTTTAGTCTGCTTAATGGTATCTTCAGTTTTTGTTTTGTTTTAATGTAAAGCAGTAAAAGGTACATTTACTTTAAGAAAACCCAAAATACAAGAAATCCATACTTAGAGATGTTAGGTTTTTGCTTACCTTTTTAAAGGATTCTTTTTGAAAATTAACCAACCACAAAATTTGTTTAAGTGGTAAACTCCCCTAATACATTTTTGTATATTAAGTGCATTTTACCCCTCAAGAACCTGGCACAGTTATATTAAAAATGTATTTCATAAGTTATTTGGTCTTTCTACTTTCCAGGTAAACTTCATCTGAGAGTTAAATGAATGAAATTTTTATTTTGGTTTACTGACCTGGGCTTCTAGCTGTTGAAAAAAAAAAAGTGTTAAATAGAGGTATTCTGGTTTTATAGGCTGAGCAGAACACTGTCTGCCATTAATGTATATTGTGATAGTAAGTAAAATGCTTAGTTTTTTTTGTGACATTTCCCCAAGTGTAGTGATGTCCACATTATATGTGTGTATAGAGAAACTGGTAAATAAAGTACCATATTAGTGCTAAGTATCAAAACTGATTTATCTTTTGACCTGATTATGAAGACCTGAGGTTCTAATATTCCCATTTACTGCTGTAAGTTAAGTAACTTCTCCTTTTTTTCCATCATTAAAGTGGAGGTAGCATCTTTTTTCATATAATTTTGTAAAAGAAAACAGTGAACCATATTTATATAACTAAAGGAATTTCAGTGTAGTTTCATTCATAGTCCTTTCACATAGATGATTACCATAAGTACGTGCAGAATTACCTTGGAAATCATGTACTCCATTCCCTACCACCTTAAACCATTCTAGGTGGTGCAATGAAAGTCCAGAAGACTTCCTGAGTTCAAATCTGGCCTTAGATGCTAGCAGAGTGATCCTGGACAAGTCACTTAATTTCTGTCTTCCTCAGTTTCCTCTTCTGTAAAATGAGCTGGAGAAGGAAATGCAAACCACTCTAGTATCTTTGTCAGGAAAACCCCAAAAGGGATCATGAAGAGTCAGACACAACTGAAAGGACTGAACAACTAAGCCATTCTGGCTGGTCATCTCACCTTGCCTGAGCAAAAATCTACATACCTAAACAGCTGGGGATAAATAAAATCCTTCTCCACTGGAATGACTGGGAGCTGCTGTTTACTGAACCTTGCCTAGAGCCTTGGAAAAGTTGTTGGCAGCAACTAGAATTTGGGGATCATAACCTGTGTCTTTAAGGGCTATAATAACTGGAAGGACTGAGATTCCCCTCCCAACGGAATTTTTTTTTTTTAACTATATAAGTTAATCAACAACCTTTGCAATAGGATCAGCAGTCTAAAATTAAGGTGAATTCAGTGAACCCCACCCATCTTTTACTTTGCAGTCCTACCTTCTTATTACCAATAAAAAGAAATTATGAAAGAAAAAGAGGACAGAGGAAAATTTGAGTGACTAGTAAGTATGTTAATCATGGTTAAATGGATATGTGTGTGTTTCTATGCTTATTTCTAAAGGATTTGTCTTAGAAATTTCCTAGTGGGAGATTTTACAACTTCATGTTCTTGATGAATCCCAGAATCTTAACAGGTTTAGGGAAGGATTCTTATGCATTCAGTTTTCATCAGCTTTTCACATTCATTATCATGATTAGATGCCCCAATTAGTATTATTATTGAAAAACTCCAGTAGACTGTAGATTATGCTTTGGATTTTTATGAGTATTTTTACTCATCTACAGTATGATTAAGTCCAAAGACTGTGGGCCTTTACTAATTTGTATAGCTCCATTGTACTCAGAAAAGCTTTTCTTATGCCCTTACCTGTATTTCTGTATACTTTGTTTTAACTCAGTTGAGATGAGATATAGCTAGTTACCATTATTTATTTGGAGGTAATTCTTAAGCCATTTTTCCCCTCAGATTGTCCAGTTTCATTTCCTTTGACTTTCCTCCCTTCTTTCAGAATACCTTTGGGGGTGGGAGGGTGTCAACTTTATTGCTCTCTTTAGACCCCTATTCATTTCCTCCAATTCTTCTATATTATTAGGCTGGGTTTGAGTCATAGGATTTGTAATCAAACCCTGACTCTGCCAATTAAATTAGTATCTGTGAGATCTTGAGTAAGTCACTTAACTGCCAGGAGACTCCATTCCCTAATCTGAAAAAACGAGGGTATTGGAATAGATAGATAAACTGGGAGTGGGGATGCAAGAAGTTTCTTCCAGCTCTAGCTCTGTGGTCCTGTGAAACCCAGTTGAAGAGCTTCTCTTCAGCAGATTGTAGTACAGATGTTGTTGTTAATGCCATTTCAGTCATGTCCAACTCTTTGTGTGACCCCACTTGGGGTTTTCCTTTACAAAGAAAGTAGTTTATCATTTCTTTCTCCTGCTCACCTTACAGATGAAGAAAACTGAGGCAGGCAGGGTTAAGTAACTTGCCAAGGGTGACACAGCTGGGAAGTATGAGGCCAGATTTGAATTCAGGAAGATGAATCTTCCTGACTCCAGGCCTAGCACTCTACCCACTGTGGCACCTAACTGCTCAGTACCAAAATTACTTATTGGAAATTATGCTCTCTTTAAAAAGCTGATCTCATTTCAGCATTTAAATAATGATAATTAAGGGTTCAATGATAATTTATGGCCCGCAGATCTGTTGTTTTGTACAAACTTTCACCTCCCTAGATATTCTTTATTTTGTATTTGAATGATCCTCTATGCTGTCCTCTCTAGTTTACAGCAGCAATTGAGAATTGACTTTAGTTTTCTTTAAGGAAACCAAGTCCAGTCTGCATGTTCTTATTCAGGTTTGATTCTCAAGTCTAATTGTGTTGGGGTAGAATATGATGTCTGTGAATCATTTAAAGGAATATTTTTACTCTAAATTGTTCTGTGGTCTCCTAAAATGTTTATGGTTTGTTTGCTTCATACAATAGGAATCCTATAACTAGGGCCTAAAGAACAAAGTTTAACTGCTTAAAAAAAAAAAGAAAAATTAATATAAATGTAGAAGACCCATTTCTGTTATTTATTCTGATCCTGGGAGGACCTAGTTTCTTTTTCATTTTATTTTTCCTTTTTTGGAGGACGATTGGGGTTAAGTGATTTGCTCAAAGTCACACGGCTAGTTTTTGTGTTAAGTGTCTGAGGCCAGATTGGAACCCAGGTCCTCCTGACTCCAGGGCCAGTACTCTATTCACTGCTCCACCTAGCTGCCCCCAGGCTGAGGCAAATTTATAGAATTAGTGCTTATTTTAGAGCTTTGTAGAAAATACTGATGAATCCATAGTTTTTTATTTCTGTATACAAATTTCTGTTCCAGTTTAGTTAAGTTCAGTTGGTGGAAAGTTACTTAATAAATTAAAATAAATGTAATTATATTGAAATAGTTATAGAAACACTAATTTATTGAAGTATTTTATTAATAGTTCATGAAACTATTGGTGAATAAAAGTTCCAAGGTGAAAACATTGTCAGACCCCCACAGATGGGGTCTGAAGTTGGCAGAACCACCTTAGACCAGGTGGGAAACAGTGCAGTCCCAAGGCTAATTTGTTATAAGAGATGTCATTCCAGGCTGACCTGGCCCAGATATTTTCACCCTACCCTTCCATCATTAACTCCAAGCCACTAAGACTAGAAGTATTGCTAGAAACAATGTATAAAAGTAGACATAAAAATAAATGCATGTGAGGATCAGCTAAGAGAGGGCTGGCTGTGCCAGCTTCAGACCCCATTATGGAGAGTCTGTTATTCAGTTCATAGTTTAAGGGAATCAAGGTTGCAGTTAAGTACCTGCTCTGATTTAAAAATTCTTGTGGAAAAGTATGAAAATGCACGAAGAGTCAAAGTTTGTCTTTCTAAAAGACAAATAGAAGTATTAATCGATGGAATGGGTGAATATAACCTCAATAAAGTTACTTAGCCTCTTTAGTTAGCAGTTTCATCATCATTTTAAAAAGTAAAAATTGGTCCTTGTAAGATCTAAAATTTTGTGGCTTTGTGAAGTTCTTTACATCTTTTTTCCTTACTGAAATAAAAACTGCATTCCTGTTGGAAGAAAATTTCTGCCCAATTACTTTGAAAACTTTCTATGATAAGGAAAAAAATAATTAAGGTAATCTCCATAGCGAGTTGCATATTTTAACTCTGGGATCTCTCTCCTAATATGAAGTTAGTAGTGAATGTTCTTTCTGGACCCATAGGTTTTATTCCCTGTCTTAGATACCAACATGTTTATGTAACACTTTTAAGGTTTGCCAAGTGAAAATCCATCCTTAAAAGTAACACTTTTAAGGTTTCCCAATAATCCCATAAGGTAGTGAAAGCATTATTATCTCCATTATATAAATGAAGAAATTGAAACTCTTAGAGGTTGTGCTTTACTGCATGATCACACAGCTAGGAATTATTTCATGTAGGATTAAATTCATGTGTTCTGACTCAAATCAAGTACTTTCTCAACTATACCTGTCCATTGGTAGCTTGTTAATCAGTGTAGATTTGATTTAAGTCACTATCCCAAAAAGTTTGATTTATTCAGTTTCCCATACTAAATAGGTTCTTGCTTGTCCATGTGCATGTTTCACAGACCAATGATAAAAGTTTTCGTTTATAAAAGATAACATTTTCAGGCCATGATTTCTAATCTATTGTAATTTCAAAACCATTTCTTTACCTCCAGAAAAAAAAAAAGATGTTACTGTTGAATCTAGGTCCTTAAATTGATTATACAGCTTAATGAAGTGACTTTTTTTTTTAATTCCACAATAAAACTATTTCTTGAATGGTTCACTGTAATGCTGAAAGTTGTATCATTAAATCCATGGAAGAATGGTAATATACGTAACATTTTCTTTTTTTAGCACTTGTTTCTTTCATTATTGTAAATGCTGACAAGAAAACAAGTTTTGGGAAATATGATCTGTTATGACTGATTTTTAAAACTTAATTTAACAGATTATATAAGTCTGTTTCTCAGTAAAAATCCAGATTCTAAAATGCCTTTGAAGTCTTGATATCTTAAAAATTGCTAAGTTCTAAGAATCACATTTTATAAAATGAATGAATATTCCCATTATCATTTCTATAAGTTCAGGTTCTAGGCACTCATTTTAGTTTGTATTTTAGCCCAAATGTAGACTTTACTCCTGAAATGAAAAAAGAAATAATACGCAGCTGTGCATGAAAAGCAATACTGCTTAAAGACTGAATACGTGTTTTAATCAGGTCAAATTGGCAGAAAAGAGTTGTAACATCTATGTGAAGCAATATGGCATCTTGAACTGCTAGGTAGAGTCAGAGTATTGGGCTTGGAGTCTGAAGGTTCTTAAAGCTGTGTATCCCTGGCCAAGTCATTTAGCCTTTCACGGACTTAGTTTCCTCATCTGTCAAATTGGGATGAGGATAATTACATTTACCTTCCAGAGTTGTTGTAAGGATCAGATATGGTAAACATACCTTGCAGATTTATAAATACTAGCTATCATAGGCATAAATTCTTCATAAATCTCTCTTCCAGGGGGATCCACAGAAGGAGCTCAAAGTTAGCAAATAATGAAAAGCCAATGACTTATTTTTAATGGGAGCTTGAAGTTTAATCCTATAGCACTTTGAATTCTGTTAATTTAAGCAAATATTTATTGGAATTATATCAAGAAAAAGGAAAAATGAACAGGATGGGAGGGTACCTGGGTAAAACAAATGTCCTTTTTATTAACTACTAGAAGTTATCTTCTTGGTGGCTTATAAAAGCCAAGTAAAATTAATATTTTTTTTAAGCTTTGGATTTTCAACATCCATCTACCTTTCTGTTCTAGAAAAACTGCAGTAATAAATTTCTTGTTCTCAGTCTTCCGAGTTCCAGCCTCAACATTTGCTACATGTCTTTGGGCAGCTCATAACCTCTCTGAGCCAGTTACCTCATCAATAAAATGAGGTTGGTTGGACTAGATCAAATTCTCAGAATCATATGAGTTTCCAGGAAGGAAAAAGTTATAATGGCAGACAGTCACATCTAGCAAACCCGTCTGCTTTGCTCTCTGCATTGGTCACCCATATCATATGTGTCCAAAAATTGACTTCTTACTTTTCTGCTATTAATCATTGGATACGTCCAATGACATATGATGCACAGTGGTCTTTCTCAGGGTGGTGTATCTAAAAGATAGCATTTTAGATTTCTTAAGAGTGTGTGTGTGTGTGTGTGTGCGCGCGCGCGCGCACACTCACCCACTTGTACTTTTTGGAGGGAAGAAGACAGGGCAGTTGGGGTTAAGTGACTTGCCCAAAGTCACATGGATAGTAAGTGGTAAGTGTCTGAGGTCATATTTGGACTCGGGTCCCCCTGATTCTAGGGCAGGTGATCTATTCACTGGGCCACCTAGCAGCCCCATTAAGTCAGTGTTTTTATACCCTTGTCCATGGAGATAATGGAGTGGGATCAGAAGGTCTGAAAAGACAAGGAAGCAAATGTGTTAACCGGGATTCTGACGATGGAAACATGCCCTCAAACCTAGTTTTTGTTATATCAGATACAGAAAAACACACAAATATTAAACAAACATTGAGTGCCTGTTGCATACCAGGGTTCAGAAGAAAAAAAATGCAGATCAAGATTCAACCTGCTGAAAATAGTGATCCTTTATTTGGAAGGTGAGTGTTAGTAAGAAGGAAATATTTGACCTAGGCCTTTGGGGGAAGGGGAAGACCTTTCAACAGATGGGAGGTATGGGAGGAGAGGAATCCCAGGCATCGAGGGAAGCTTTCAAAAAGACGGAGGAAAGGACAGAATTCAGTCTGAGAATGAATAGTCTGATTTAGCTGGAACATAGAAAATGAAAGAAAAAAAGTTTTTGACAGTGCTAGAAAGGTACTGCATAGACAGATTTGAGTGTTTCAGATGCCAGGATTAGTTGTTGTTTTTTGTTTTTTTGGAGGGGCATTTGGGGTTGTGACTTGTCCAAAGTCACACAGCTAGTAAGTTTTACATGTCTGGGGCCGAATTTGAACTCAGGTCCTCCTGACTCCAGGGCCAGTGCTCTACTCACCGCGCCACCTAGCTGCCCCCAAGGATTAGTTGTTTTTATTTGATAAGCAATTAACACTGAAAGTTTTTGAGCCAAGATATTCATTCCCAACCCTTCAACCCTAGATCCTGGATTTCAAGCTTGGAAGAGTAATGGTATCATCAATAAAAATAAAGAAGTGTTTCGTGAAGGGTCAAATTTGAAGGTAAGATTGAGTTCAGTTTAGTGATCTTAAAGCTACAGAAGAGAAATGAGAGGACTGAGGACAGAACCTCTGGGGTTGATTCAAAGGGGGTTCCATTTCAGTTAATTTCTAGTTATTATTTATATTTATTTGTTATTTATACATATACATATATGTGATTAATATAGCTATGATATCTAGTGTTTGTAAAAGTGCAAATTTAAGAATATTTTAAAGAAGACTTGATTCTTAAGGTCGCTTGAAACTCTGAAATTCTATTCCAGTTGCTTGTGTGGGATAGGGGGCAGATTAGTAAGCATACCTCTGTGTTCTGATTCTTCCCTCTCTGTTTATCGATGCAATCTTTGTATTCCCAGATTGATTTGTAAAATCAGAGTCTGTGTAATATACTCATCAAGTATTGGGAAAGTGCACCATTTAGGTCCACCTGAAGATTCCAACCCAAGATGTGTTCAACCTCCTCTTTCATCGAACTTGACGGAAATAACTACAAGAAACTTGGTCCATCTTTTGTCCCTAAACAACTGTATTTAGAGCTTGGCCTCTTCAGCCCCATTCCACCAGACTTCTGCTCATAGATTACCAGTATCTGTAATTAGACTCCCCTCTTTTGGCATACTTTTTTTTTTTTTGGCATACTTTTGGCATTTCAAAGACTGCTAGGAATTGAGAGTCATAAAGGGTTTTATTTGTGAAAGGAAGCAAAAAGTCCTTATCTGTCTCTAGATAAAAGTTGTAAATATAAGCTTCTTGGGTAGAAAGAAGAATTACAAACCCACCCACACCTTACTCTTCAGCAATTCATCCACTATTAAAAGACCCCCAAGGGTGATGAGTCACAAATATTTCCCTCCACCTTTCCCAAATAATTAATTGAGCCCAGAAAAATTAGGATATAGTGACACCCTAGGGGCTAACCTGCTAAATCACCCAAGAGGAAGAATTGGCTGGAATTACTTGATCCAAAGCCCTGTTTTTCTCAATGAAATAGATATAGTCTGGGAATTCAGTTTTGGTTATGAGAATTTAAGTATTTTTTCCTATTTAGGGAAAAAATAGGAAGAACACATAAATAGTGGAACTTAAGCTCCTGAAAACTAGTGCCTGGGATAATTTGCTATTGTAGTAATCATGTAACATACTCCCAGGTGTTAAAGATAAGTTAGAGTTGGGTCTCCCCTTCCCTCCCAAAAAAAAAGAAAGAAAAGAACTTAGGAAAATGAAAAAAGTCAATAATAGGACATCTCAAAGTTGCCAGATGACTTAAAATAATTATCACTTTTTACAAATGTAGTGGAAAAAACAGTAACTCCTACAATTAAATATAGTTTGCTTCCATTATTGTTATGTAATGTTTCTAACTTTCTGTGTGTAAAGGTTTTGAACATGTCCTGAATTAATGGCACAAGAAGCAAAAACTAAGGCTAGGTGGCACAGTGAATTAGAGCACTGGCCCTGGAATCGGGAGGACCTGAGTTCAAATTCAGCCTCAGACACTTAACACAAAACTAGCTGTTTGACCTTGGGCAAATCACTTAACCCCAATTGCCCTACCTTCCCCCACTCCAAAAAAAAAAAAAAGCAAACACTATTTATAAACCTCCACATAAGAGATTAAGATGAAAAGTTCCTTCTTTGAACAGCCTGCTGAAACTTTAAAAAAAGAGTTAATGACGAGGGAGTCTTTAATGATGCCATTTCAACTTGGAAAGGAGACTTTAGTGGAATCTATATGGCTCATTACATTGTTATCTGTCACTTGGATAAAGACATGAATAGAATTCTTATCACATTTACAGATGTCACAGAGCTGTGAAAGATGGATGACATTACTGGATGAAAGTCTCCACTGGCTACAACATTGGGCCTAATCTATCTAATAAGATGAAATTTATGAGAAAGTAATGTAAAGTCTTATGCTTTGGTTTCAAAAACCAACTTTGCGAGTTCAAGACAATTAGCAAGGGAAGTTAGCAACAGATTGTAAAGGGCCTTGAGTGCCAGAGAAATTTGAACTTCACTTGGGGCATAATAATGAACCACTGGAGATTTTAAAACAGGTTTCACCAGACCAGATCCATGTGTAAGAAAAATTATTCTGGTAGTGGTAATAGCAAACATTGAAAAAATTGTTAGGTTCAGCTTCTAGTCTGGAAAAATTGATGGCTGCTTGATTTGATATAGTCAGGAAAAATAACTTCATCTTAGACTGTTTAAGGAACCAGAATTATTTATGTCACTCTGCTTTTTTTGTTTGTTTGCTTTACCACTACCACCATTGAAGGCACTGAAAGTGGCGATTTGCCTTAGGGAACATTTGCACTTGCCATGAACTCATTGTATCCCTCTGAAGTTGTTCTTTTCTTTCATACCTGGATTCAGAGTTCATCTATTTCCAGGTTCCATTTTTGATACCTCTAAGTTGTTGCCCAGTTTAGTCACATGGTTTGCACAAATGTTAACACTGTCCAAATTGAATTGATGGATGTACATTAGCTTCTTACTGGAGGATCATGCTTAGGTATTTCAGTGATTAATGGTCATTCCCTTTGTTGGTTTGTGAAGGCTGACTCCTGGACCTGGATGTTATTATTGATATAGTAGACTAAAAGGAATCTTTGAGTTCATCAGTTATATCTGAGGGATAATTTAGTTCAAGAATTTATTTAGTGCCTACTTTGTGCCACACACTTTAATAAGCACAGGGCACAACAAGCCATGGTCTGGGGGCCACCACCTGCCATTCTTAGCTTGTGGGCCATACAAAAACGGGCAGCAGCTGGATTTGGTCTACAGGTAGTAGTTTGCCAACCCAACTTATACAAAGAACAGGTACTGCAATCAAGGAGCCTATATATTCTATTGGGGGCAAACAGCATGACTACATGAATAAGTATATCTACAAAGCAATTACAAGGTTTGGGCGGCTAGTTTGTAGATCAGTTTGTTAACAGTAAAAGTCTTTCCAGAGAAAACAGTGGAAGATAAAGAAAGGGATATCAAATGGAACTACCATGATGGAAATTAAGGTCAGTTAGTCAAGGTGGGTGGTGAATGGGATTGTATAGAACTATATGAGGCTAGACAAAGAGGGATTCAAATTCACAATGTCCTTTATATATAGGAATATTCAGATACAGTAGGATTCCACATAATGTATTCTCTGGACAGAAGAACACAGTTGCAAAATGAACTACAATCCAAAGGTCATAGTACATGACTGTTTCTGATATGTTTTTTAACATCATCTTCATTTCTAAATATATCCCTTCCCCACACACCCAGAGAGCTTATTCCCTATAATGGGGGTGGGGAACAATTTAGCAAACATTAATTGTGTCTTAACAATATATGTTATGCTATTCCATAACCACAGTCCCTCACCTCGGCATAGAAGGGAGAAGGAAGTGTTTTCTTATCTCTTCAGGGACAAGCTTAGTTTTAATTACACTGAGTTAGGGGTGGGGTTAAGCTTTACATTGTTTTAGTCTTCGTAACATACAGGGTTTGGGGGGAGTTGTTGGGGATTTTTTTTTTGGTAATGCTTCACTTTACATAAGTTCATAAAAGTTCCCATATTTCTCTGAATTAGTTTTCATCTTTGCTTTTGACTCAGTGATAATCTATTGCATTTACATACCACAGTTTATTTAGCCATTACCCAATTGAGGGGTACCTGCTTTGTTTCAGTTATTTTAACACCAGAAGGACCAGATGCATCAATTGACTAAAAAAAATTTTACTATTCACTATAATTTCTCCTGTGTAAATGCAGTTTAAATACAAACAATTACAAGCAAATATTGTACTTAACATCCTATTTTTATTTTCTTTGCATTATGAACTTTCAAAAATGCACCATGTCAACTGACCCAAATTTGTCCTTCAAAATATTTTGAAATTCTGGTTCTTCTAGTGTAAAATGCCAGTTTCCATACTTTGATCATTTTTATTCTTTAAGTTTCTAAGTTGGTCATAACATTCAGAATGTGGGCCTGAAATCACAGTGTTCTAGAACTGACCAATAAAAAATAAAATGAAAGTACCACCTTAGTTTTTTGCCCTGTGTCATTCACTCAAAATGGTGTTAAGCTTTTATTTTAACAATAGGACTGGAGTTTTAAGAATACATCAAAGGAACAATCTTCCACATTGAATTTTTTCTTCATTTATAAGGCAAAGAAAATATAATAGGATGAAAATTTTTATTTGAGTCAAATATGATATCTGCATCTTATTATTTGTATTTAAAAGTACATTTACACAGAAAGGAGAAGTTATAATAAATTACAAATTGCATTAGTGGGGCAGCTAGGTAACAAGGTGGATAGAACATTGGCCCTTGGAGTCAAGAAGATGGGAGTTCAAATTCAACCTCAGACACTGTGCCAACCCTAGGCAAGTCACTTAACCCCAATTACCTCACCCCCAAAATTGCTTTAATTAAATCACCTGGTCCCCTTAGTGTTAAAAGGAGTTATGTAGTGGAATGATTATATTTTTATAAAAATTAAAAAGCTTTGTGCTTTTTGTTCATTTATTCATTACCTATAAAATAAACAATTTGATCTACATATTGATGTTTATATATTATAATGAAAAGAATAATAAAGTAGGAGTCAGAAAACCTGGGTTCTAACTCTCACTTTTACTATGAACTAATTATGTACGACCTTAGGGCAAGTCACTTTACATGTCTTAACCTCAGTTTCCTCATGGTGATGGATATGGGATTGTGGATAATCTATAAGAATTAAAGATGGAAAAATTTTGTCCAGGCTGAAACATTAATTATATCTGAAGTCATGGACATTAAGGCACAATATGAAGCTATTCACACAATTTTGTTGACATTTTACATGTGCTAATATATCATTGTAGTACTAGGAAGGATTTACTTAATACAGGTCTCTATTCGGGAGAATATATAAGGTTTCTTGGCAGTTAAGTTTCTATTTACTTTTTAAAACTTTGCAGAGAAGATTTTTCAGTAAAATTTTCAGTATTAAATAGTACTTATTTCCTTCTTAGTTTCCGGATATTTCCCCCTATTACTGAGTCCCTATACTACAATCAAAGTCTTTTGAGACCTCGCTAGAGAGGAAAGCAGTTGATCACCATGAAGGAGAAATTAGTTAAGGCATTACCTTGTAGTTGTCGTTTGTAATATTTCTGTTTGATCTGCAGTTATATTCAGAATAAAGGAAAATAATTTATGAGTTAAATTAGTTTCCAAAGATTTTATGGAGGAAGTAAGTCTTGATTTAGCCTGGTAGAAAGTGGGATTAGGATTGGTCAGAGATAAGGATAGAAGGAACAAAGACCAGGAAGAGAGAAGCAGTGAGACATATAGTTTAGTTAATGAGAGAACTGTGATATCAAGAAGTTTGGATTTATCTGGTATTCTTTACGGCTACTAGAGTCTGGAAGAATTCCAGAGTTCAAATGCAGCCTCAGACACTTGTTAGCTATGTGACACTGGGCAAGTCATTTAGTCTTTGTCTCAGTTTCCTCATCTGAAAATGAGCTAGAGAAGGAAATGACAAACCTCTGCAGTATCTTTGCCAAGAAAACCCAAAAAAGGGTCATGAAGAGTCAGACACTACTGAAAAATGACTAAGAAGTCTTTAGGGCTATGTAGGCTTCAATCTGGAAGCAGAATGCAAAATGGAAAAACTGGAAAAGGGGAGAGTTAGGAACTTGGAATAGTAATGGAAGGTTATAGATTTAGAATGGGAAAGGGCCTTCCTGTGTTTGTAGAAAAAATGGAGGGGGAATAATATAAGAGATAGATCGAAGGAAGAATTGACAGAAATTGTCTTTGATTTTACATATTTACGTGTAAGTTCTTGATTGCCTAGGTGTTTCCTCAGTGTCCATGAAGTAAAAAACAAAATATCTGATAGTAAATGCACAAATTTAGTCTATGCTGGTTGGTTTGTCAGAGCAGTGAGTATGACAATTAACTCAATGATTCCATCCTTATCCCTCCATTAACAATACCCCTGCACACAGGATAGGAACATGTGCATATGCAAAACTGAATTGAAAATTTGAATTGGGACATAGTACAGACAAATGTTTTATGGATTTTGGTTTAATGAAGATTTCTTTGTCCTCAAGTAACTGAAGGTAAGATATATTCAATTCCTTCAAGGCAGAACTGCTAGGACAGTACTTACAGAACATGACTGGAATTGAAATTCTAAGTTTTTCAGATAATTTACCTACAGTTTTCATCTAGAATCTTTCAGCAGCCAACTTAGATTATAGGTAGATAACATAATTTGTTTTATGGTGTGTTTTTCTTCCACTTCAGAAAGAGAAAATTTAGGATTTGGTGTGTATTAGCTTCATTAAGGGAATGTATTAAAAGAAAAACAATTCTCCTGGGACAGCTGGGGAAAAGGCTTTGCTTGTAGAATGTTACTTTTGTCTGCTTTATTTTGCAGACTCCAGGCTGCAGAGATTAAAAAAGCTGTTGTATCCAGCTAGTCTGTAAGATTATATTTCCCCCAATAACAAGAGAATCAGTAGTCTTGAAAAGACAATACAGGAATCATTAGAAATTATAAAGTGTAACGAATATTTTAGAATTATTTTAAAGTTGAATATTGGGAGAGGCCTTTTAAGTGTTGCAGTGCTGTGCCTGAGGGATTCTAGAAATAGAAGACATAGTAGACTCACTTGTCAACCTAAAGACAAGTTAGCTTTCTTTCTCAAAAGTGTTGAAGCATTAATTGGTCAGTGTGTCACTTTGGTAAATTTTTAATTCCACCACTCCTTCAGTGAGATCCTTGGTCTGCCAGGTGAGGTGGAATCTCTATATAAGAGAGTCAGGTTATTGATTTGTATTCTTTAGTATCTATATTATAAGCTATCTCTTGTGAATGTATTTATTTATAGACACATTTTGTTATATACAAACTTCCTTAAAAATAAAACTACATAAAAGTAGGAGGGAAATTCCCTTTAATTTGGCAAGAATTAATCTTTCCTGTCTTGTTTCTTACTCTTTAACACAGCACTGTAAATTTTGGTGGTATTGTTCAATAGAAACTTGTTGACTAAATGAAGCAAAAAAAAATCGAGAAAGACGTTTAGTAAAAGCGTTTAGCAGTTGGGGTTCGGGAGGGAGTTGGAACCTTAAACAATGAAGTTTGGCTCAGAGCTATAGCTGTTAAAAAATAAAGGAGTGTGTTTGAAATTCTAGTGGTTTCTTGTCAGATTTGAAGATTTTCTCTGTTAAATCCCTCAGAACTCACTTCCCTGGGACAAAGTGACAGGAAGAAAATGAGTTTGTGGGCAACTGAAAGTGGGAGGGCACTAGGGGTTTTGTTACATGTGCAGTTGCATAGGATGATCAGGAGGAGGTTACCTCATATACTGGGCTTTATTTGAGTTGGAAGGTCAGAAGCTAAGGTGAAATGATTGTCTTGGTAGGATTAATGTAATTTAAAATAAATAAATAAAAATATAAATTCCTCAAGGTTGTGACCTAAATGTAATTATTAACCAAAATTACTCATTTCCAAATATTTAGGGTTCAGGGATAATGAATGGTTTGTCTTAGCAACCAACATAATTGTTTTTCAAAGGATTTTAAATAAAATGTTTTTTTTCCCTTCCTGTCAACATTATTTAGGGATTTTTCTAATGCACTTTGTAAATTATCTATGACTTTTTTTCTTATTCATTACATGTGTGTTTTGCCATTTTGGTCTGCTTCTGATAAAAACCTTTCTTGTGAAAGGTGATAGTAACTAAGCTAAAATTAGACTTTTTTTTTTAAAGCTGAAATTATTCCAGCTATTCCTGGACAGTTTAGAAGCTTTTTAACTTCATTTTACTAAGCTTATTGTGCCAAATTTTGGTAGATACTGGAAAGTGAGATGCAATCAAGGCTATAGAGAGAGATAAGTTTGTGGAGATAGAGAGAAATAAGTTAGGGAAAGGGGTGTGAGTAAAGCTTCTGAACTGTGGCTCCAAGTTACTTAAATTGGGGGGGGGGGGCAATTGGAGTTAAGTGACTTGCCCAGGGTCACATGGCTAGTTTTTGTGTAAAAGTATCTGAGGCTGGATTTGAACTCAGGTCCTCCTGACTCCAGGGCCAGTGCTCTATTCAGTGTGCCACCTAGCTGCCTCTTAAGTCACTTAAATTTACTCTGTTCTTTCCACCCAGCCCATTTTAACAGTAGAAGGACCAGATAATTGACACAAAAATTTTATTATGATTTTATTTAAAAATAAAATTTTTCATTCTATTTTTTTCTTTGCTTTATGAATAAAAAATAAAACACTGCATGTCACAGCTTGATACTTCAAGATATAGTATTCTGGTTCTTTTATTGTTTAATCTATCTTTTTCCCACTACTGAGAACTGGGCTCTGAGTGGTGAGCTTTCATGTTATCTTATATCCCCCCATGCTATTTCTCAGTCATCACCAAACCATGACACTTTGAAGGTACCTTCTACCCCCTTCTGACTCTTGCTTCTATGTATGTGTTTTCTTTCCCTGTTAGAACATCATCTTCTTGAGATCTTTCTTGTTTATGTTTGTCTCTGGTGTTTTGCACAATGCCTAACACATTTCATTTTATTGATTTCACTTCTACCTATACTTACTTTTCCTTTCTACTTTAGATCCATTCTGACTCACCTCATCTAAACTTTCCCTGGTTTTAGGTAATATTTGTCTTTCCTTGTTCTCCTTGAAAGTCTCTCTCATTTTCTATAATCTAACTTCCCTATTCTATTACCCTTAATTTCTTTTTTTTTTTAAATTACCATATGTTCCTAAAGTAAACTATTATCTAACACCTTGTTTCCATTCTTCCTTTATTTCTTGTTCTTCCCTTGTCCTTGTCCCCATTTTGTCCCTTCTTTCTACCTGTTTTCACTATCACCTCAAAGACTACTATAAAATTTAGAGTCAGGAAGAAAGGTATAAAAAACTGTGCTTATAGTCATTTGGTAGGTCCTTGCTTAAAGGGCCAAGAGCCATCTAAATCCTACTTATAGTAATACTAATCTTCCTACTCTAGCAAAAATATGGCACTATTCCAAGAAAACTGTTTGAGCATAGCTTATACCTTCTGGGAGCTTCCCATCTTAGAATCAGATAAATAAAGTATTTACATGAGACAGAATTGGACTTTCCAGCTCAGTCTGATTCCTAAAAGTAGGAGACCAGAACAATTAGAAGCACCAACTGTGTGCAAAGCACAGGCCTAGTTGAGTAGCAAGAGAGAGTTTAAAACAAAGAATCCCTTTCCTCATAGAATTTTCTAGGGAATAAGAAAAGCCAGAGATTCATTCAAAAAATATTTATGAGGTGCCTACTGTGTTCTGGGCAGTGTCCTAAGGGGAGACACAGAGATAAAATTGAAATGTCCAGCTCTGCCATCAAGCTTATTTTTTTATTGGGGGTAAACAACCTGTGAATGGAAAAACAAAATAAAAATGCCAGGTGTCCCAAGTAATTCCTGGGTGGAGGAACCCTAGCAAATGGGAATTGGGGAGAACTATTAGATAGCTTTCCTGTAAAAGATGGCACTTGATCCAGATTTTGAGAAGTAGGGATTCTGTAAGATTACTGTAATGCACAATAGTATTATAAATGAACTAGAGAAATATAAAACAATGCTGTCAAGTTTCTTGGCCGTTGTGGCTAAAGTTAAATGCTTCGTGGAACAGAGGTTTGCCTTTGAGTTAGTCATTAAAGGCTAGGTAAAAATTCAGCAAGTTACAATTTCAGGGATAGGGAATTTCCGGCATGGAGATAAGAAACTAATGCTTATTCCAGAGCCAGAGTAAGTAATACAGTTTAGCTAGAGTATAAAGTACATCTATAGAATAGAAAAGCAGGTTTTTTACAAATTGTGAAAAACCCTAAATGACAGGCAACATCAGAAAATGTGCATTTAAAAATAGAGATGAGTGTGTAGTACTAGCAGTATGTGTACTTATCTTCATACATTTAATACATTTTTAAAACATCTGATTCAGGAATCATGAGAGCAGAGTAATCACAAATATTTTTGTGTAGTGTTTTCCTCACCCTGTAAGCTCATTATGCTTTACATAGTCAATCAAAAGGGGAGGGGGGAGAATTAAATTTTTATTTAATTTAAATAAGTATTAAATATGAGTGCTTTGCTAAAATATATTCAGTCTAAATGAATAGTAAAATCTTCATTAGCACAAGTTGCTCTGGAAGTTCTGGTTAAATGAGTTAACCAGAATCCCTTTTTTGTTTCCAACCTCACTCTGCAAACCTTTCTGAAATGCACCCTTTTCCTCTCTGTATTAAGAGAACTGTAATTATCTTAATTAATTTTTTTAAGTTCTGTGGCTTTCCAGTTTGTCATTTTCCAAATCAGGTCTCACTGTTCAGTTTTTAAATATAAAGGCATGGAGCCTGGGCTAAATGTATATTTATCTCCAAGATGAATGAATATGAGTGAGATTATTTATTTTGACTTTGAGATGTTAGAGCGCAACCATGCATTTCAGAGGATCCCATAGTACAAAAAACAAAGGCAACCACTTCCTCTCTCCACTCTTTTTACTAGGAGTGAGAAAAGTAAGTGAAAGTTAGAGCAAATACTTCACACAGTTCCTTCTCTGTTTTCATAAAATTAAAAATATTCTGTCTACACTGGTTACTTTTTTCTTATTTTAAAAGAGAATAAATCAGAATCTCTAAAATTCCCAGATTAAGATTTTTTTCCTGAGAGTTTCAGAAATATGTGCCTAGTTGGATGATATTTTGGGATAGATGGAATTAAAAGGGAGGGTATAAAGGTGACCCAGAGCTGTCGTGGGACCTGATGTCTCTGTCTGAATGCATGTGCACAGCTATGCCCGCTACTATGTATTTTGCTATTTCTTAAAGGAGAATGGAGTTGATAGGTATTTGGAGCTATGGGGGCATATGTATCACATTTTTGAAGTGGTTTATGGAGAGAATTGATCAGAGATAGCTCCTTGGCTGAGTTGCTGTCTGCATAGGCTGTTAACAATTGTTTCTCTGGCAGCAGATCTTGTTCATCAGGATTGCATCATCTCTGGGAGAATGGCCAAGGTCCGCAGCCCCGGTTCAAAGACAGTATGAAGCAGATGAGGCCTGTTCTTTTTCTGAAGCGGCTCTCCTCTTCCTGCCAGTCCTCTTCACAGCATTACTGAAGCACAGTTGTTCTGAATTTCTTTCATTGGATTGGCTCTTCACTGGACTCTGTCTCCCAGCTGCTTCCGGCTCACCTGGCTGATGCAATTTCTTTCTCTGAAATCTCTGTTGGAATTGCTCTTATAACACTTTTTGTTTGTTTTCTCTGGGAGTGGCCAGAAAGATCATGAGTTTTGTACATTCAGTAAGTCATGTCAGAATGACAGTGGCAGAGGCCACTAAGAGCCAATAAGGAAGAATCCTTTTGTAAAGGACAGGGGCAGCTGTCAGCATTTTCTGGCCTGTCCTTTATACCTGCCTTCCCCAGTATGATGACTCCTCAAGAGCATTCAGTCCTAAGAGATGTACTGATTCTACAGCTGGATCAGACAACTGCCTGTGGCTCCATGTGGATTCTGATGGATTCTTCTGGGAATAGTGATGCTGATAAGAAGTTCAGATTCTGCTGCAGTCATGTTACCCTTACTATATACACATACACTCCCTTTCTCTCTGCTTTTCTCTGCCCTTTATTCTTTTATTGCTTATCACACATAAAGGATACTGTTCCTTCTGGTAATTTTCATTTTTCTGCTGCAGTACATTACTTCTCTTGCACCTACTCTATAACCATAAAAATAAATGGTTTAGCCTTTGTATTTTGAGATTTTGATACCCTTCAGATTGAACTGTTAATACGTTCCCCCCCCCCTTTTTTTTTTTTGCTTCTTATTTTATTTTATTTTTTGGCAGTTCTGAGGATTACTTATGCTTTTCATCTTCTCATACTTTTTATCCTCCTGGGAGTAGTTATTATTAAGGTATAGTGCGTCTGCCTAATTTTAAGATTAGGAAATTTACAAATAGAAATAAAATAATATTTCATCTGTAATGCATGATAATCCTGGTGAAGACTTCTTTAATATGCTGTATTGGAGCTCAGGTATTACTGTGATGATTTTGACTATCGTTAAATTTGGCAGATTATTTGGGAAACACTATTCTTTAGAGGGCTTTGGTTTATGGGAAAGTGAGTCCATTTTGATTCTGAAAGGAAGGATCAACTATTTTCTCTAAAAGCCCTAGTCACCTGCTTTTCTTTCTTTCATTCTTTTTCTTTTTTTCTTTTTTTTTCTTTTGGTAGATGCCTTATTTTGACCCTGATTCCAGTACCAAGACAGCAACAAACTCATCATAAGTTTCAAGGGACTTCTCCATGACAGGGGTCTGCCTTCTGTCACTCTCCCTTCTGCAGTTAGGCAAGATAAAATATGGTAGAGGGAGATGGGGTGGGCAGATGTGCTGATAGTAGTTGCTATGTCCTTTTTGTTAATTCTCAGTGACTTGATCATAGAAGAACAGCTGGGTTTCGGAAAAGGGTAACTTCCATAGGATGTGATAAATAAAAGGAAGGATAACCTGGGAAATATGGATGAAACTAAGGATTCAAACTTTAAAGAACATGTTATTGTACAAAGCCCATGACAGGGTACAGTAGTCAGTCTTCTCTTAGTTAAAATAAGACCATTTCCTTCTCTTTTTCTTACTGTGTGCCAGGCTTTGTTAGGGTTGTCACAGTGAAAAGTTCAAAAGATATCTGTAGCACTGAATTGGGCATGAGGACAGGTCACTAGTGGGTCTGGAATGTAGGGCCAGGAGGAGTTAAGCAAAATTCTATAAAAGATATTATTTCTTGGAAAGAACTGTCTTGGTTCAGTATTATGTCCACCAGTGGCATTCCTTTCAATACTAATTATTTGTCTGTCAACTTTTTCCAGATCTTCAGAGGACACTGGCAAAGAGATTATTGGAACTTCACATCTGCTGGTCAATATAAAGGTGACTGAGCCAAATAAAATCCCTTGGCTGGTTTTCCTTTTTTCCCGTCCTTTAAATTGACATATTGCTACTTAGCAGATGCCTTTTCAGTGACCTCAGTGAAATCTCCTGTGTAACTGTTAGGGAGAGTATATTATATATAGCTGTTCCTGTCCTCTCCAAAGCATCTCTAAAATGTTTGAAATATGGTTTCTAGAAATTGAGGCTGATATTCCATACTTCGAATCTCTCATTTACTTACAAAACTCAAATAATTATTATGCTTGATTTTGAAAATAAAGATGGGTTATTAATGACCTAAAAGTTTGTTATCTGTGTTAACTTTTTATAGAGCACAAGTATCCCTTTCTATGTGGGTCATTCCCTGATTCCCTCATTTGCTCGTGCTTCTCCCAACCTGAAAAAATTACACTTACTTAGTATGTGTTTTGTGTTTATTTTATATTGCACATGTTTCTCCTATAGAACATAAGCCCCTAAGTGAAAAGAACTGTTTGGTTTTTTTGTCTTTTTTTCCCACAACACCTAGCATAGTACCCTTTATTATGTAGGCACTTAAATCCTTGTTGGTTGATTGATTGATTGAGGACAAGATCAGGGAACACACAAATTTCTCAACTGCAAAGAAGTACAGGACTTGAGTTTAGACATCCCAGTCCCTCATCTTACTCACAGTGGGAGACTATAATTTAGAATGAGAATGGCCCAGCTAATAAGTTCTGGTTCACTTGTTTTGGTAATATGAGTCATATGATCTGGGACAATTTTATAAAGGGAAAGCTGGAAACCTGCTTCTCAGTGCTTCAAAATGAGATAGAATCTCCTATGGAAATCAACAGAGAGAGATTTGAGTATTAGCTGAATTTCCATTAAATACTTAAAATTAAGAACAGTTGGCTGTTCTTACTAAATTCTCATCCTTTTTCTTCTGTTAAGCCAGTAGGGTTTGGAGATGGTTCAAAACACTGCTTTACTGAGTGAAGTTATAGCATGAAACAATTATTCATAGAAATTTTTTGCTAGTTCCTCATTTGTTTTACCTGACAGTCTTTATACTGACTCTAACCCTTCCCTTAATCTTCTAGTTTGACTGTTAATAAGCCAATCTTCAGAAAATTTCTCCCCCAAAGAAAAATATCAAGCAGCAGTTCAGGTTTACCAAGCTGTATTTGACCAAGAACCCTAGATTGCTCTTTTGACATGTAGGAGCATAGTTGAGTGAAAGAAAAGATATTTAGTGACTCTGAGAGTTCTTCTTTCACTGTAAATTACTCTTACATTTGCTGTGCTGACCAAGGGTGGTATGGTTATGACCACCCTTTCCTCTGTTTGTGTTATCTGTCACTGACTGAATTAATATGACTCAGAATTTTAAAGTAGAATAGAAATCAACCCTCTCCAGCTATTCCCCTGTGTTATTGGAGAATGCCTGCCCTGTCTGTTGTGGGAAATATTTGGTGGGGGTGGAGAGGTAAAAACTGTTTGAGGGTCAGTTTGGAAATGATTATAGGAAAAGGGAGATAATTGGGTTAGACAAATAAACCCATCAATAAAAGCCCATCAATTGGTTCTTTCCTATTCACGAACTGTGAGGAAGAAGAGGCATATTTTAAGTGAGATACCATTTTTATAGGTTACAGAGCCCTTACCTTAAAACAGACTGATGAGGTACATAATATAAATGTCCCCACTTTACAAATGAGGAAACAGACTCGGTTAGTAAGTGATGAAGTCGGTGGAAGTCTTTTGCTTCCCAGTATGAAGGTCTTTGCAGTCTGCTTCTTTGATCTCTAACCCTTCAGCCCTCTCTTTGCCTGAATGCCTCAACTTCCTGCTTCTGAGTAGAACATAAGCAGAGCTAGTGGCATAGTCCAAACTAATAACCCAGATTGTCAGAAATCCAAGGAAATCAAGTGGAATGTTTTTTATTCCTAACTGGATGATACATCTATTTTGTGGCCTGTGCCTGGGGGAGCTTCTTGATTATAGTAACTTTGGGATTCTGAAATAATAATCAAAAGTAGCAATACCTTTCCCCATTTTCTTAATATAGAAATTATTAAAGTATTTGTAAAGATCCAAGATTACATTGGTATGAGTACCCCTTCCACTAAGAGCACAGTCCTGCCATTCCATAAAAGACAAATTTATGAGCAGTTGTGCCTCCCTTTCTTCCCCTCCTGCAAAACCATGACCTTGGGACCAACTTTTTGATGGTGAACAAGTCTTAACTAGATTGACACACTTAGCTCAGAAAAAAGACGTTGCATTAATGGGCCAGCAGTTGAAGCCTTTTTTGGTTGGTAGGACTTGCCAAAGCTTGTTATACTGGCATTCCTTTTGAGAATCCTGACTTCCCTTCATTCCAGGATGAGGCATTCTCAGACTGGGAGTTTAGTAGAGGTCATGAAGATATTTTGAAGCCTGTGAAATTTTTAATATTTTAAGAAAATTTGTTGTGTCTTGATATAAAGACATACTTTCTTACTCCATTCATCCTAAACTGGTCTTGTTTAGTGTGGTGTTTTAAGTTTTGAGAATTTAAATTGTCAGCCATTCTAAATATTAGATTTCAATTACCTTTTTTTATCTACTAAGTTGATTTAATAGTTATAGTTGACCTCTTGATTTGTCATCTTCTGGTCAGTGGCCATTTGGCATTTCCGTGGGCTGTACCATAAACAAGAATTCTAAAATTTCATAACTGAAAGGGACCTTTATAAGAGAATGTCTTTTCCATTTCCTTCATTTTTTTCTAATGAAAAAACGTAAGGCCTAAAGAGGCCTAAATTACTTAAACCACAAAATAAATTAATGGTGAGGCTGAGACTAAAACTCAGATCTCTTGACTTCCACTCCAGGCATCTTTCTCATAATGTAACATTGCATGCATACAACATCTTTGCATGGATTCCTTTTCTTTACATCTTTTTGTCTTCTTGTGAACCTTTGATCTTATTCACCTTGAACTTATTGCCATGCAAAGTACTTACTATATTCTGAGAAACTTGTGTTTTTATACCTAATCAGTACTTTTCATAGTCACTATCAAGTACATTTCATTCCCCTTTTTACTTAATCTTTTAATCTCCTTTTGGTTCATGGTTCATATCACTGCCCTCCCTTTTACTTCAGCAGTTTAATAGATCTGTTCCTTCATGTTGCTGGATTCCAGTAGTTTATGGGAATCAATACATCTCAGGTGTCTTCCATTTCTCCTTTGTCTTAATGTGTATCGAATGCTTTTTTCCTTTTGAACTCATTATTTTTCTTTATCATAAAAGTGCCATTTTGTGATCTATGTGTTTTTTATTCAAATCTGGCAATATTGGCTGACCAAAAGACAGTTGAGTCTATTAATCCTTTGCCCTTTCAGAGAATCATTAAAGTAGAATTGTGAGAATATGGAAGTGTGTGAAAAACAAAATAATAAGAAACAACAGCTGTTCCCAATCAGATTCAAACGACAAACAGATTGGTGTATGTTAATTAACACTGACATAGGAAAAATGACATTATTGGTTGCTAGGAAAGTTGGATTTAATTGTTGCCAAGAGATGAAAAGTTGAATGAAAACAATACAATAAACCATTGGAGAGTTTAGAGAAGTTGTTAAATTTCTTATAGCAATCACAAAAGGCTTGTAAGTTAGACCCTGAGGGCTAGTGGCTAGTTATAGTGGCTGGAAAGTGACTAGAAAATCAACTTGGGAACAAGCTCAACAGTTGACTAGGCCCCTCCTGTGTTAAAAAGTCTTTAAGAAGAAAAGAAAGGGTTAGGTGCCCACTTGAAACATTTGAAATCTCTTAATTTTAAAAAGAGGGAAGAACAGGAAGAGTAGACCACAGTTGGTTTTTTCAAAATTATGCTACTTAAAAAAAAGAAATATTCATGAAATTGCCCTGCCTTCTGTCCCAGGATTCCTCATGTCCCTGACATGTTGCTTGAGGCTCTGCGGCTCACCCCCGCTCTCAGAGTGGCCAGTCTCCATTAATTGGACCCGGTGATTTCTATCTACTGCTGTGTTGGACGTCATGAGCATTGCAGTTCCTCTGGGAGTCACCACACCAGATACATCGTACTCAGATATGGCTGCTGGTTCAGAGTAAGTGCCACTTCCCCATTTTTTAGAAATTAGGAGGGTACCTGAAAAGCTTAGGTTTTTAGGAGGATCTAACTGAAGCCTAGGATTTTCTAAAGTAAATCTACTTCATTGGAATTGTGATTGTCAAAATAGGGGCAGAAGAGAAAGGCAATTAGGAGAGAGAGAAAATAAGCCTTTTCTCCTGACCTAGGAGTGATGGCTAGATAAATAACAGGACCAAATTTGCAAAAGAATGTTTACATTCTGATTTCTTTTTGGCATAGATTGGAATAAAGCAGATACGCCACCCTGCCTTTCAGAGTTACTGGTTATTTAATTCTATTCTGTTTGGGGGGGTAGACTACTTTCCTTTTTCTGATTTATCTTGGAAACTTCAAACCTGTGTACTTCCCACCATCTTAGGGTAAAGGGACTGACCCATTTGAGACTATGGCAGGTTACTTGCAACTTCTGACATCTGGGAAAGAAAACAGGACAGCCATATCATCTTTTGTTCTTTATAATCATCTGGAAAGAGGACCTTCAAAATCAGTGGTACCAAACTTTTTTTCAGCTATGAGCCACTTTAGGAATTCACAGAGTTTGTCGAAAACCAAAAGCCCAGTCCCTAAAATAGACTGTCAGTCCATGAAGAATTTAATTGCCAAATGAATATGAAGGTAGGCCTTCATTACACGACTTTCTATGTTATAAATCCACCCACCTTTCCTTTTATAACCTTCTTTTGCCCCTCCCCTGCTTCTTGAGTTACTCTGGTTTCTCCTATATTCATAGATTTCCCCACTTTTCTTTTTTCTCTGTCCTTAATCCAGTCATACTTACTTTTGAAAGGAAGAGGAAAATTCTCTTCATTTCTAGACAAAGTAGCACTCTGTGACTATACCAGTTTTTGACAGTCCAGTGGATAGGACTGAAGGATTCCTTCATCCTTAGATGAAGATGATTCCTTCATCCTTCGACATCTAGGTCTATTCAGAGCAGTACTAGAATTAGATTATGGGCAGGGGCAACACTAGTGGTTTGGAGTCAAATTTTAGACTCTGTCCAATAGCTACTTCTCTTTCCAATCCTTCCTGGTCTTTCCCCTTTACTGTAACTCCCTGAGTAGCTAATAGTAGTTTTCTTTGTTAAAGCTAAGGATATTTCATACATAATTACTTAAACTTCTCCATACCCTTTGGTTCAGCCAATCAACATAACAAATTCCATTGGTGGGGTACAGCTCCCTAGAGCTAAGTTTACCTTGACTTGAAAGAAATTGATTTGGGGGCTACTTCTGTATCTAAGGAATGGAATTAGGTTGGGGGGGGGTAGATTCCTCTCTAAAGTCTCATTTTCAATCTAGTCAGCAGGATTTATTTATTTATTCCTTTTGCCAAGGTTTTCAGTTTCAGGAGGTTTTTTCCCCTTACCCCTGTGATAATCTGGGATGGAATTTTAAAACCCCTTTTTATACTTGGCCCACTAACTACATGGTAAGCAGCACCAATGAAAAAGTGTATGATCTGTGTATTTGCCTAGCAAATAATTAACCTCTGACCCCCTACAGTTTAAATCTAAGATCTATAACTGAGATCATTAGCTTTTGTGAGGAACTTCAACAAAGAATGTTAAACCCATGCTATTTGGCTTTATAAAAGCCAGGGGAATAAGGGGACATTTAAGTCTATTTTAGTTCACCACTGCCATTATTTCTGTGGTATCACAAATACATGGAATCAGTTGCAGGCCACAAAATACTACTAGTTTACTTCTGAGGTGAAACCTTGCCTTTTAAGTTTTTTGGGTATTTTTTTAAGTTGGTTCAGCAAAACATCTTGGGAGCCTAGTCCATGCCCTTTGTTAACATATTACTACATCTGATGGTCATAAACAACAGTGCTTACTAATGTTTATCTCTTTGAGGCTCTCATTCTAATTCAGTTTTGAAAACCCTGTGAAAATAAACAAGGAAATTAGGTAACATTTATACAATGCCTCATACATATATAATAGATAACTTAAGAAATATTTCTTGAATTGTTTTGAAATTGAAATCATGGTAGTTTATTGTCAAGACATTTGGAAAGAAGCCTGACTGCTGTATCCTTAGGAGTCCACATGTCCTTCTTTAATACTTTGGTCTCAGTAAATGGGACATCATAACCAACGTGGACTTCAAGGTAGGTTATGGATTAAAGTGCTTCCATTATCTTCACACACACTCCTAGGATGTACTGAAACCTAACCTCTATAAGCTCCTAATAGAATTGTTACTATGGTAACAACTAATCACAAACTATTCTGTTCGATTTTCTTTACAGAATAAGTGGAAAATTTGTCTCATCAAAATATATATATGTTGTCAATGGACCACCTTGCTAAATTCACATTTATTAAGTATCACTGTGCTCTGGTATTTCCTAGGCACTGCCTAAGATTAAGTCTTGTTGTAACTGGCATGTTGTACAGAATTAAACCCTGCCTCCTAGGATTTAAAATCTGACTTCAACAGAGATGTGATGTTGTGGAAAACTGTCATGAAACCCGTGGATTCATTGCTATGGAGGCAGGATGGGACAGTACAAAGAATGCTGAAGCTGGAGTTAGAGGAGCTGGGCTAAAATCCCTCTCCTGACCCTTAGTATACAAGTGACTTTTGACCCTAAGTACACAAGTGACTTTAAGCAAGTCACTTAAACCTTTCTGAGCCTCAGCTTCTTCATCTATAAAATGATGAAGGGGTTGGATTGCATGGCCTCTGAGGTCCCTTTCAACTGTAAATCTATGATCTGATGGATATAAAGAAAGATTTCTTGGATTTCTAATCTTATCTGCAATAGCAGAAAATTTCAAATGTTCTCAGAGATGTGGCATTAAATACACAAGGCCTGAACAGGTGGGTGCCATTATTATAAAGCCACTGTCTTAGGAAAGGATGAGAAAAATGAACCTTTTTTTTTTTTTTTGTAAGCATGGCTTCCAAATATGGCCTATTATCATACTTATTTGGATTTGGAAGAGGAAAGGCTAAGACTCTTGTGTAAGATTATGCTTTCGGGAATTGTATCAACCTCTAGATTATAGTGACTGGGTAATAAAAATATCTTAGTAGCCTAAATTTCTACTTAATTCATATTTTTAAATATGGACGATATAAGACTACCTTTCAAGGAATGTCTTGGCTAAAAACTGATGGTTGTCTTAATTGTCAGAATAAAATTAGATTATTATACTTGACCAGTTGAAATTGAAGTTGCAAGGTAACTACTTAAACCTCAATGTTGAGCATGCAATGGTGATGTATTAGATGTTATGCTGTCTATTAGAAGCTGTTGTCCAGTGGGATGACCTATTAGATCCCACTGTGTACATTTTATTTTTGTCCCCTAGACTCATACATGAAGTTTTACATTCATATTTAGCCTGTTTTGGAGATGGGTGAGATACAACCAACGCAGTTCCATCTCCTTAAACATCTTTTGTTCCATGCAGTTTTTTCTTTGCCCCCCGCCCCCCCCACCAAAAAAAATTCCCATTTTCTGATAGATAGTTGTCATATTTCATTCCATGTGTTCAGTGGGGCAAAAACTCCCACATGAAATAAGTGTAGCACTATGGAATATTTGTGTATCTAGTAAATGTCATTTATTAACTTTTTATGAAGTATACCTTTTTCTGACTCTTTTCCATCATAAAAATGAAATTCTACTTAATTTCTCTTAATTCATGTCTTACATTTTGGTTTCACCTTAGTTGTTGGATTTAATACTAAATCTCACTTGTTTCCAGATAGTCTTAGTTAATTACTTCTCAGTGAGCCATGTCTAAATCATTCTTTTCCTTAAGACTACTGACCTGCATTATTGGTGTATCCCCCAGCTCCTTGCAGACATACTCAGTAATGAAATGCATGCCCTTCACTAACAGAGAATCCTTTCCTATGTCTTAAGTTCTTTTTCACCCAGAAATTATCCTTTGCTGTTATTAATAAGGTCTCTTCTCACAGTTTCGGAGCATAAAATTGGGTGAGTTGGATACATACCTCATAAATTTATTTTATCCCTCACTTTTTATCTGATGTCTCCTTGCATTGAATTACAGACCTTCCTTCTCAGTCAACAGCTTTTAAGGCTTTCATATTTTATAATTTCTACAAGCTATTGTATGTGTTATGTCTCTGAATGGCCAAAAAAAGGTCCCAAGCCCTGCATTATCACTATAAATCAATAATATACACTACTGTGCGGGTCTAGTTCTCTCTCCCCAAAAAAATGCATCTTAAAGTTGAACTATTCTTGCCTTGTGTGTTTTGTATGTGAGTTTTATTACTTCATTGCTCCTCTAAGTTAACTTATGCGTTACAAGCACACCATTGTTGTGCGTAGTCATACCAAATTTGCATTCTTTCTTACCTCTGAATTCCAAAGACCTAACCAGATGATGGTTAGGGTTTAAGTGTTTTTTTCTTCTGTGCAAAAGTGCGAGCTTTAACTGTTGCCACCTGTGCCTATTCTCTGTTTAAAATGCTAAAGTAAACTTCTGATTTTCATTTAATTTCATGTAGAATTAAATACTTCCTAAGTTTAAGTTGTGACTTGTGGTTTTACTGTATGTCACTAATTTGAAACCTGAGTTCGCATGAGTAAGAGGAACTGGTATGTTTTTAGGGGTAACATCTTTCAAAAGGCATTAAACAACAAGTTCTATAAGACTGGTTACTAAAATTCCCAATAACTTTCTTAAAGGAGGAGGATGTTATCCTAGTTTCCTGGCCAAATTGGGTAATTACCCCCAGACTACCTCAAATTGCAAGTATAGTATTTTGATTATTATGAAAACTTATAGGCTTACCATGCAGCTGTTAAGTATTTTGTACCCTTAATATGGTTGCACTACTTATGGTTGAGAAATTACGTATTTTTGAAAGGTGTTTGGGGGTTCTTCAAGATAAGAGGTGCTATAAATATAAGATGCCATTGTTTTTACCTGTACTTTCTTCAGGGTATCCTGTCTTGGTAGTGAATGGAAGAGGGCCTGGCCCCTGGGGCAGTGCAGAAGGCACTTTCATCATCTCACTCACTGCAAATGTCATGTGAGGTTTCATGGAAGTATTAAGAGATCCAATTAAGAAGAATAGTTCTGAGTCTAAACCAGCCCAGAGTGGCTTCTCTAGGGGAAACTCCCCGCTCAGCTGGTACGTTTATGTTTGTCATTAGGGACACCTTGTATCCCAGGTGCCTGCCTTCAGACATCTGCCTGTACTGGCTTCATGTCACACACATCACACAGTTAATAACACTCCCACTATTATTTATAGGCTTGGTTATGTTAATCAGATTACTTTGTTTCACTAAGTTCTTTCTCCTATTCTAGGGGCTGGTGGTTGTGGAAAGAGGAGGGGTTAGAGTGGGAAGTGGAATATTAATTGATTGGGTAGGATTAGTTATTATGCTATCATGCCTTGCTTTTCACCTTTCTGCAGTCCTGAATCTGTGGAAGCTAGTCCAGCAGTTTGTGAGAAGAACGTGTATTCCACTCATAACTATGGGACCACTCAGAGGCATGGGTACCGAGGACTACCTTATGCTGTGAGTGTACATTTCTACTGCTGTTCATCTACCGAAGTCTTCTCCATTTTTGTGCATTTTTACTTTCTTGAAATATTTATTAATAGCATGATGCAGCTACCTCTCTTGTACTTTCCTGCTGCTGAATAGATCTTAGCCCTATATCCCTTTATTTTGTTACTTGTTGAACATAGCATTTTATTTTGTCATTTTCTTGATTGCAACAAAATTTTGAGGGATCCTAGTTTATTCTTGATTTTGATATATAATATTTTAAGGGGGAGAGGGCCAGTGTTTGGAACACTATTGATTCAAAAAATCTTATTTTCAGGATCATAATTATGGAGCCCCTCCTCCTCCGACCCCCCCTGCTTCTCCCCCTGTCCAGACCATCATCCCTCATGCAGAGTTGAATGGCCTCCACTCACCTGATGAGGAAAATTCTGGAGACAGTGAGAGCTCTGAAGGGGAATCTATTCCTACCTGGTGTCATTGTGGACTTTCTCAGGATGGCTTTCTTCTTAAATGTGACAAGTGCAGGTAAGTTCACAGTCTCCCACAGATTCAAACTTGGCTTGCTGGAATTTGAGTTATTTTTTGAGGGGAGTAAACCAAAATGTTCATGTTCATGATATAGATGGTTCCTTCAAATGACTCACATTCTTTATACTAGGTTGGAATCAGTTTTTAAAAAAACAAAGCATCAGAGAGTAATGTTAAAGATAACTGCATTTTATATAAAAATTTTAAGTCCTAGAAACATTTGGTATGTGGGAGGGATGGGCGGGCACAGTGTATGCACAGACATTGCTACCATATGCACTGTAATGTTCTTCACACTGGAGGAGGAACTACTTTAAGTTTTTTCCCTTTGTAGGGGAATGAGCAGGGGGAAGGTTATTAGACTTCATCGGAGGAAACAGGACAACGTATCAGGTAAGTGTGATATGGACTAAACATTTTTCCCTTCTGAGGTTTTGGTGATTTTGAGCATATGCCTCTGAGAATCATTTTAGTAAACCATGTTGGTCCCAAGGTTTGAGTATTGAGAATTAAATCTTCTTTAGGCTACTATCCTTACTTGGTTCATTTAAGATTTCATGTTTTTATTTTCCCCTCCTTTATTAACTAGATATGTCCAATGAGGAGACCTAAATTTGATGATTTAAATATAGTGTTTATTGGATTGGATAGGAAGAGAGAATATGGATTACACATTCATCTTTGACTGTCAGTGAGGTCGGAGGGGTTTGGAATACGGCTGACAGAGTATTTGAGGACGCCTCTGCATTTCTTAGGTGGAGACAGCAGTGCAACTGAAAGCTGGGATGAAGAGCTATCTCCCTCCACTGTGTTGTATACAGCAACACAACACACACCAACAAGTATCACCTTAACTGTTAACCGGGTCCGAAGAACTAAACCTAAGAAAAGGAAAAAGAGTCCAGAAAAAGGTCGTACAGCACCAAAGACGAAAAAGATTAAGGTATAAAAAAAAATGTAGTTGAGATAGCTCACATGACAGAGAAATCATCAGTAATCTTTTAAACAGGTTGATCCAGAAGCATAACTAGCTAGTTTTGCCCCAATTGCAATTTCTTTATTAACTAAACTTAAGGCTCTTCTACCACACCTCACTGTGATCCATACCCCGACTTATCACAGTAATACACTCCCTATTATTCCTCTTGAGTTGATTTTTTTTCTTCCCATATGTGAATACTAAAGACGTTCTCGGTGATATTAAAGTGCCTCTTGGCATCAAGGTCACCTTCTCATACCCCTGCCCACAACATTTTCATGCAAAATGTGTCATATGATTATAACCATTTTCTTTCAAAGTAACTTTGATGTTATAGACAGTTTGTCTTTTGCATTTCATTTAAAGAAATTGTAGTTTGTTTTTTCCACTATTTCTTAAGCACAGTGAATCAAAAGACTCCATATAAGATAATTAGTATGCTTTCCTTTTAGATTTGGGTGAACATGTGATACATGTTTTACTATCAATAGCCCCCCTTTGATGGTTAAAGGATCATTAAAAATTTGGTTTCTGACGATACAGACTCTATCCTAATGACTGTAGTATTTGAGAAGTTTTCTTTATATTCAGAGGAGAATAAACTATAAATGTTAAATCTCTTACATAAGTGATAATTCATTCTTGATAATAAGTTTTCTTCTGGTTTTTACTTTTTTTTTTCACTCTGCAATAGGCATTTCGAGAAGGATCCAGGAAGTCCTTGCGGATGAAGGTGAGTAGTAATCTTCCCTGATGATGTTATGTAGTTAATTGTAGGTTTGCTGTTGTGTTTTGTTCTTGAACGTTGATTTTCGATTGATTCTTTTTTTGTTTGACATTGCTAGCTATAAATTTTTCAAATTTGCTGTCTGTTCTTGTCAAATAGGTGCCATCTAATTGACATTGTGCTCCTTTTCTATGTTGTATATCTCAAAGTGGCTTTTCTTTGGTCGGTGTTTAAAAATACTTTTCCATAGTGAAATTGACTTTCATTTCTAGAGTATCTTTTGAGTTCACATTTGTTTTTCTGAGTAAGGGGAAATCTATGAAACTAAATGAGGCTAATCTTTTCTGTCATTATCACAGATTTTTGAATATCAAGGGTAAATGTTTGCTGGTATGATGATACAAAGGCTCTTGGGCAGCCCACCATCAAGGGGCATATAATCACTCTTTAGAAGGGTGAATTTCATCTTAGGAAAGCTATATTGTTGATAGGAATTATTCTTGCTCTTTTTTAACACTTATACCCATCAAATTGGTTTTAAGAAACCCATATGATGCCAGTTGTCCTCTTTTTCTTTAATCCAATAAAAGATCTTCAGCTCTATACTCTATAATTTTTCAAGGAGGTTGAGTGATAGAAATTATTTAGAGTAGTTAAAAGGCTTATTGAGATTATTATAGTTTTTCCATAAAGGAAATTTGGATTGAATATAAGGAAAATTTTTAATAAGTACTATCTGTGTGCAAGGCACTTAACTGGATACAAGGAGTCCAAAGGTAAAAAACCTTTAAATTTGATAGGGGCAATAGGTCCCACACGACTGGTACAAGATAGAATGGAAAGGAGAGCCCACTTATAGCTAGAGCAGTTTGAAAGCTTTCATAATTTGATATGTTAAGGCATTCTTTTAAGAATTGACTGTCTGCTGCCCTGGATTTTACCTGATTTTTTTCCCACCTCAGTTTCTATCCTTATGTCTGTGACTTGAGGAAATAGTCAATTTCTAGTTGGACTTTGGCTTTGAAAAGTGACTGTGATGCCCTGATTATTCAATTCCTTTTTAAAACTACAAATATTCACGTCTCTGAGTTCATAGAAGTTTGTCTGTTTATAGCTGTATGAGGAATATTTGAAGAGGAGCTTGTTTAGGATTATTTATAATGTAGAACCGTAATGCAGTTTTTGACAGCAAAAGCCAGAGATGGTAATTTGACAAAAGTATGTATCCCACAACTACCTTGTATAGGTCTTATAAGCAGGTTAGAGACAACTTTGAGCTATTTAGGGTGTGCCAAACATGTTGTCTTTACAAAACTTAAATTTTTAATACATTTTTCTTAACCAGAGCCAGTGCTATTTCTACTTCCACTATACTGCATCTGGTTGAGTTGAGAAGAGACAGTGAGCTAACCACTGCTGTTGCCCAGGCATAGGAGCAGTATATACCATTGAGTCTTGCTAGTCACTAGTCATCCATCTTAGTAAACTTATCTTCAGAAGTAGGCTTTAGTTATTATTCATTTCTAGGTCCCACTTAAAATACATTTTGAAGCACTAAATAATCAGTTTCGGTCAAGTCTTGGGCATATGTGGAGACTTAGAATTTGAGGTTAAAGGAACGAAGAAGGATTTAATCCAGTAATTCATGTGTCACTGATAAATATATTATGTAGGAACGGAAAGGTAACACAGATATATTTTGCATTGTTCCCTTATTTAGTATTACTGAGATGATATCATTAAAATACTAAATTATCTTTGATATCATTAAAATACTAAATTATCTTTATTGCCCCAATGTCAGAAGATAGAATGTTGTGTCTACCTAGTGCTTCTCTGTTTTAATTTTTCATACCCCCGTCTTTCAAAGTCTGGGTTATTTATATTATTATTAAGTCATACCACCTTATATTTATTCACTAAGTGAGAAAGTAAATATAACCTGATTTTTTTATGTTTAATAGACTTCACAGTTAACTTCTCTAAAGATTCTTTTGTAAAAATGGGTTGTCTTACAGAAAGAACACATCTCTAAAGCTTTTCAATAATAAAAGAAGTTCAGAACATGAGTTTAAAGGTTTAAAAAGTCCACAGCACTAGAAAGAAGGAAACTTAAAGTTAATCTGTCTAATCCTCTCATTTTACATATTAAGAAACAGGTCCTAGAGAAATATGTGATTTATCTGAGGCTCTGTAGGTACTCCATTTCCTATCCAGACCACATTGCCAGCTGAAAAAGTTTTTTTATCCTAAAAATTGAGTATTGTTTTTTCATCCTATGGACTGTCCTATTCTTACGCTACTCAACCTTTGCTCTCTGCAGAATTCTCCCTCTGAGGCACATGCTTTAGATGAGAATACAACTGAAGGCTGGGAGAATCGAATACGACTGTGGACTGATCAGTATGAGGAAGCTTTCACTAATCAGTACAGTGCAGATGTACAAAATCTCCTCGAACGGCATCTAAATTCCAGTAAGGAATTTGTGGGCAAAGCTGCTGTCCTAGACACCATCAATAAGACTGAACTGGCCTGTAATAATACAGTGATTGGTTCCCAAATGCAGGTAAGGATCAGCATAGGTAAAGTCTCTTAAGAAAATGGTGAAGGGCTACAGAGCTACAAAACAGCACTGGCCTTGGCAGAGAAGTCAATGTGTAGTAAAATTACTTTTTTTTTCCCCTCCAGTTGTCAAGTTCTTCCTTCTTAGTCACTGGCCTCAGAATAGCAAGCTAAACATTGATCTTCTTTAACCAGTATGTTACTATGTCAACTGGAAACCCTGTTATAGGCTATGCTTTTATAAATTAAAAGTAGATGATTAACCTGTATCCTGAGGATGAGACACTAATTAGGCAAGAATAGGAAAAGATAACAGAGAAGTCTGTTTTGGACTATTTCTGAATATAGTCATTCTTTTTTAAAAATGGGTGGTTAGGTGTACAAGGAAATTTATTAAAAATCAACCAAATATTTATTTATTTCTCTCTTTCTCTTTTGCCTTTTGAGGTGACAACTTCACTCTAGATGAAGGTATTCCCTAGAAAATAACAGGAATTATTTCAAGGTCATTGTAGTTCTTTCAGAGTTTCTCTTCGTTGGGCTAAGTAATATAATGAATAGATGACATCTAAGCTATTTGGTACCTTTTCCTGTGCTGGCCTTATTTTTACTCCATATACTAAAGTCTCTCCTAAATTATTGCTTCCTGTTCTGTTTTGATATCTAATGTTTGTACCCTGGTTTTTATTCAGCTCCAGTTGGGAAGAGTTACTCGTGTTCAGAAACACCGGAAGATCCTCAGGGCAGCAAGAGACTTGGCATTGGATACCCTTATAATAGAGTATCGAGGGAAAGTCATGTTACGGCAGCAATTTGAGGTCAATGGGCATTTCTTCAAAAAGTAAGAGCATCTTTCAATGAATTATGATGAAGGCCAAAAAGGGCCTTGATTGACCAGTATTCTTAGGAAGGAATTCATCCTAGATAATACTATACCTGCTTTGAGAGAGATTAGCTTCTGTAATCTGAGGCCCATTTATAGGGAACTGCAAACAAATCTAAAAATTCTAGAATGTATAAAGTAATGACTCCTTTCTGAAACAGATATGCCCCTACCTCATCTGCCAAGAAACACTTATTAAGCATGTACTATGTGTTAAACACTGCTGTGGACTTATCTTATTCTTTAACCAGAAGTAGACAAGCATACAGTGTTTCCTAAATTAGAGCATCACAAAGGATGTGTCAGCATCTGCTTCATATTTGGAGTCATGGGGTGGCCTTTGCATTTGTGTTAAGAATTACAAGAATTTTCATTGTGTCCCTAGACCATACCCTTTTGTGCTGTTCTACTCCAAATTCAATGGTGTAGAGATGTGTGTTGATGCCCGCACTTTTGGTAATGATGCTCGGTTCATCAGGCGATCCTGTACCCCAAATGCAGAGGTAAGATTTCAATGCATTACGCTATTCTTCCTTTAATGGAAATGCAAGCCATCCACAACAAACTACAAAAATATTCTGCTGATATCATCCATAGAGATACTTGTAGATTGGTATTTATGACCTTTCTTGAGAAGTTCTTAAACACTGATGTTTCCATCCTGACAGGAAGAAACTGAATTTTATTCAGAGAGGAAAAAATAGAAATATCAAGTAGAATTTTCTAAGGTGAAAAATGGTAGAACATTAGTTAGAGACTACATTAGTAAGAAGTAGGTAATAATTAACTATGAAAGACATAGCCAAATGGTAGATTATGTTGATAGTTTAGCCACAACTTTTCCGACATCTGATACTTTATTGTAAAAAAAGATGTTAATATGTTGCACCTTTCCAGATAGAATTCATTAGACAGTAGAATAGTCAGAATAGACCCACAGCCAGATGATTCATTGAAACAAAAGGTACTGAATGTTTGCTTATAGCAAAATAAATTTTAGTTCCATGGTAAAAAGTAAAATAAATAAATCGTGGTGGTTTTAAGGTTTAGAGCATTGATTTTCAGGCATGGTTTTATGACCTCTTGTTTGTCTCCATTTATTTCACTGGGTTATCATAATATTCTCAACACACAGTTATTAAAAAAACACTGTACTCTAGGATTCGGAAGACTTGGGTTACCATGCCAGCTTGGACCTTCCTTTACTAATTGGATAATCTTGAACACAGAACTTCACCTTCAGTTTCACTATATGTTAAATGAGGACAATAGTAGAACCAACCTGCCTACCTCAGGATTGTCATAACTCAAATGAATATATGTATAAGTACTTTGAAACTCCAAAAGGTTATTCATAACAATAACTGACATTTATATAACTTACTAAAGTTGACAAAATGCATTGCACACATTCTCATATGCTCCTCATAATGACCCTTAAAGGTGAGTACATTAAATGTTACTATGTCTGCTTTTACAAATTGGCAAACTGAGATTTGGATTGACTTATTGGCCCCTGCATGTGTAACATTCAGTTGGTTTTCTTGTTTCGTTTTTAATGCTATACACCAGTTTTGAGGAAGATCATGCAGTCAGTCAAAAAAGTAATAAAGCATCTGAGTTCTTTAAAGTTTGGGAATCATTAATCTAAAGCTGTTTTTCTTCTTACAGTGAGTCCCAAGACTTTTTTTGATGACTTGGTAATTATTTTCTTTGTTTCTGAAGGTACGGCACATGATTGCAGATGGAATGATCCACCTGTGTATCTATGCAGCCTCTGCTATCACCAAGGATGCAGAAGTCACCATTGCCTTTGATTATGAATACAGTAATTGGTAAGATCTCCCAAAACACATCCTAATACAATGGTTTTCTTTTTATGGATGAAAATCTTTTCATTCTGCTCTATATGCTTTGACCCCTTTTTTCATAGTTGCCATTTTCTTGCTGAGATTAATTTGAAAAGCATTTTCTGCTATCTAGTGGGAGTTAAGGGAAATAAGGTTGCCAGTGACTTTCAGGAGATACAATGACTGTTTTACTGAGCAGAAGGTGCAAAGCAAGGATCATAGGATTGTAGCTCTAGAACTGAAAAGGACCTTAAAATCGGTCTAACTCTTTAGTTTTACAGATAAGGAAAATGAGGTCCAGAAAAATTAAGTGATTTATCCAGGGTCACATAGTCAGTGAGTAGTGACAGAGCTAGGGTTTGAGCTCAAGTTTTCTGATTCCAAGCCCAAAACTCAAGGAAGTTTTTCTTTTGCCAAAGATGGCACAATTTAGGGATATTAACAGAAGCATCTGGAGGTTAGTAGCATGGATTACCCTACATGAAAAGTGAACCACCAGTAATTAGCCTTTATGACATACAAAAGCTTTACTAGGTACCTTTTAAATTTTACTACTGTGACCACTGGCCCACTTAGAGCTTACATTTTTAGTGTTTTATAACTGGCCAGGTTAGAAAAACATAGAATATAAACTCTTTGAGGGCAGGGACTGATTTTTTTTTTTTTGTCTCTTTATTATCTGGCTTATAGTAGATACTAAATGACTTGAAATTGGATAGAAGACAGATGTTCTCAAATATTTGGTCTCTCTTCCCTCCCTGTAAACATATATTATATTTTCCCTTTCTTGATTAATTCAAGTAATAATTTCAGCCTACTAGTAGGGAGAGCAGATTGTGATAATGGACGGGGAATAGGTACCTAAAACCTGAAAACTTGCATAAGCATGTATATATATATACACACAGTTCCCAACCTCTTGACAAAATTTTGAAATATTAAAAGTTTAAAACTGTGTGCTTGTGTGTGTGTGTGACAGAGAGAGAGAGTGTGTAAGCATTTGAATGTCAAGACTAAAATGCTTTTAGTACTACCCTCTGACCTTGAGAGGGAATGGAGCCATACATAAAAGGAGTACAGGATTTTGAAAATATTTATTCAGTATCCCATCCCCCCTCAATGTCTGTGTATGGCACTGCTTGTCCAGAGATTATCAGAAGAGAGACCTATACCAGTATTTCAAGAGAATGGACCGGTAATGTAAATTATTTTCAGGGACACTGAGGAGAGCACTTGTGTTTGTTTCTTTGGAGCAGTAATTATAAAGTGGACTGTGCATGTCACAAGGGGAATCGGAATTGCCCTATACAGAGACGGAATCCAAATGCTGCTGCAGATCCTCCACCCCCACCTCCTCTCAGCCTACTCTCTATTGGAGCAGAGACAAGACGGCGGAAAGCACGTCGTAAGGAGCTAGAGATGGAACAGCAGAATGATGTTTTGGATGAAAGCAGTAATCAGCAGCCAGAGGAAGCTCCAGAAGGAGTAACTGTAGCCAGTGATAATGAGGTAATTTCCCTTGTTCTTGGGATGATGATTGGTTGTTAACAGATGTAGCCTCCAAAGTAGGGGGATACTAGGTTGCCATATGGTCTTATTTTTTTTTTTTTTTTTTAAAGAACTGTAGGGTCACATTGTAATGCTTAGTGCCCTTGATGTCAATGATGGGGTAGTATATCATGAATATCTATGGGTATTCTACTTAACTACCTTTCAGTTATTTTCTAAGTTCTACCCTAGGGAATTAATTATATTATTTTTTGAACCATATTGCCCTCTAACACCTTTTTTATTAAAGTACAGGAAGTTGTTTCTAGTGACTGTCAGACTACCAAAACAAATTCACTGGTTATGTCCATTGTTCAAGAATACTACTGAATATTAGCCTCTATCTTAAAGGATCCAGACAATCCTGAAGAGAAGCTGGAAGAAGAGACAGAAGAGGCTGTGGATGAGCAGGGAATCCTGGGCCCTAACAGGCGGGTTAGTACCACTTTAGATGTCCTTTTTTATATCTACTGCCTTCATGCAAAACATTCTACATTTTGGTGGTGAAAGTAGGGAGTTTCCTTCAGAATCAGAAATACTTTCAAGTTGAAAAATACTGTTCTCTAGTTTGCCTATCATCTTTTCATTAAATATTGTAATGTTTTTAAGCAAATCATTCATCTTCTCTTTTGATTTTCTGTCTGTATCTTTCATTCATAACTATATGTAAACTAATTTGAGGGTCAGGGTTTTATTCTTACTACATGTTTCTTTGTCCCTTATGGGTCCATCTCAGTGCCTTTTGTCAGATGTTTTCTCACTCCAGTCAAACTTAATTTGTGTGAATTTCCATCATGACACTGTCTTGATAATGGTTTTCCCTATCTTCCAAGTTGATTTCTATCTCAGACAGTGTTCCTGCTCTGCTTGCTTGTTTTCTGAAGTCCTTGGCTAATGCTCCGTCCTCCTTTCCTTTCCCCAGTCTCGAGAAGACAGGAAGGTTGAAGCAATCATGCATATGTTTGAAAATTTAGAGAAGAGAAAAAGGCGCCGAGAGCAGCCACTGGAGAGGGCCCGTCCGGATGTAGAGGTGACTCCTGGCTCTGAGGTTCCTGTGCTAGAAGAGTCAAAAACAGAGAACTCTGAACCTGAAGACAGGAATTCAGCTTTCAATGTGACCATCTCAAGCATCCCAAATAGTATGGGGGTGAATACCCGGAGGTCTGCCCAAGCAGGGGTAAGAGGAACTTGAAGGGCTTGCCGTTATAATATTGAAAATTGTGTATCTTGTGGAGGTCCCCAACCTACCTATGATCTCCTATAATGATAAAAAGAATGGGGGGGGGGGGGCGTTGCTTTTTGGAGGGGGAGGAAAGGCATTTGGGGTTAAGTGACTTGCCCAAGGTCACACAGCTAGTAAGTGTGTCAAGTGTCTGAGGTCTGATTTGAACTCAGGTCTTCCTGACTCCAGGGCCAGTGCTCTATTCACTGCACCACCTAGCTGCCCCAAAAAGAATAGTTTTATTTAATATCACTGTGTACAAGGCAGTTTGATCCCTTTATACCAGCCCTTGAAACTGACGGTGGGGGGTGGAAGGCAGGTAGCCAGCTAAAATTAAATGGCTGTTTGTAATAACCAGAAACCTTCTAACAGAAAATCTTTCCTAATAGATCTGTCAGCTTCTATACCAAAACTCCTCGTATTACAGTAAACGGTTCTCCTAGTACCCTGCCCCCTAAAAACACATATTTTTTCCTTCCTACCATTAACCTTAAATTCTGTGCTTCAGCAAAACAACAAAAATACTTTATTTGCACCTGAATAAGAAACCAGCCATCCTTCCCCAAGCCCTTTCTGCTAAGAACCCTGCTATTAGGTATTTAACATAATAATAATAATAACTAACATTTCTATGGTGCTTTAAGGTGTGCAAAGTATTTTGCATATAATTTCATTTCATCTCCATACAACTCTGGGAGAGGTATTGTACTGTTATCCCCATTTGACAAGTGAGGAAACTGAGGCTGGAGGAGGCAGTTTTAATAGGTGTCTCAGATTTTGCTAACTGCAAATCTAATACTTTATCCACTGTGCCACATAACTGCCCAAGTTTAAGTTAATTGTCAGTCTACTCTAGGAAAGCCCATGAGCAGTAGAATTAGTCAGATTGTCTTTAGCATTTATATAGTGCTTTAAGGCTTACTTGCTGCAACATATATATACATTATCTCATTTCCTAATTCCCTTTCAGAAATTAAACATTGATTGCCTGTTTGGCTGCTTTAAAGCACAAAACCCATATGAGGGTGGGGAGTGGGAGTTGTACTTGAGAGTTCTTTTAAAATGAGTGTTTCTGAGTTTCTCTGTTTCATCTTTGGCTACTTAGAAGAAAAAAGTACTTAGAGAAGAAGTAAGTTGCTGTTAATAAATTTCTAAGATCTTGACATTGCTATTATAGGATACTGGTACCGATAAACCTATCATCAAACCAACTCCATCAAGACCTTCTAGGCCTCGACCCAAAAGTCGAATTTCCCGGTACCGGACCAGTTCAGCCCAAAGACTAAAGCGTCAGAAACAAGCCAGTTCACAGCAGGTGGAATTATCACAAGTTCTTCTGGATGAAGGAGGAAATGGCAACTCAATAACCCCAGTTGAAGTTGGAAGTGTGGACAATATAGGAGAAAGCAGACCTTTGACGGGGTCTGACCCAGCAGTAATATTGGCTGCTGGAACCCAGGTTAACCGGGCTGTTTTCAAATACCCTAAAACCAAAAAGGTAAGAAATACTGTCATCAGATTGGCATGTCCAGGCCTGTCTCACATAAAAATGAAAGCACCTGTAATACCTGGGAGTGGAGATCTGTGTGTTTGTCAAGTTAAACTGCTCTAGTCTTAAAAATTTTTGGGAAAGTGGTTGTGATGTTCAGGGTTGAGGTTATTTTGCCGCCCTTTGAGATTTCACTTAGAGAAGAGACTGAAAAATGTAGCTAGCATAACCTGACCTCAGAAGTTTGAGTGAGAACGGACTCACACTGCTCACAGGGGTTCGGTTGGGGTGGCTCCTGGTGGTGGCTCCTGGTCTCTTTTTTTTCAGATGAGAGACGAGCTGAGCTGCTGATTCTCGTTCCCCTACAGCATCTGCTAATGCTCTCTCTCTGCCTTAGTATCTAGTTACAGAGTGGCTGAATGACAAAGCAGAGAAGCATGACTGCCCTGTGGAGTGCCCTCTACGCATCACCACGGACCCAACTGTGCTGGCAACAACCCTCAACATGTTGCCTGGCCTTGTCCATTCCCCGTTAATTTGCACCACCCCCAAACACTACATCCGCTTTGGCTCACCCTTCATCCCTGAGAGGCGTCGAAGGCCCCTTCTCCTTGATGGCACATTCAGCTCCTGTAAGAAGGTATGTCTAGGCTCACTATGTTCTCTCACTTAGGCAACTTGTAATCTTGACCTACCTAATTTACGGACTGCATACTCTCCAGATAGCCATGTTTTTGGCATGTGGGTTTACAGTGAATTAGTTATCCCTCCATGAATACGGATGCCTCAAGAAATCCGTGGGGCCAAGGTGGAATGTGTACTACATTCTACATGCTCAAATTTGTGAGTATTTGCTGTTGTCTTTTGTGAGATCCCTTGAAATTGCTGGGTGAAAGTAAGTAACAGTGATGACTGGGTAGGTAGAGGAGAGAGAGAGAAAGAGCAAAGTCTTGCTTACGATTTTCATTTTATGACTATGAGAAACTAGGTCCTCTATAGCAGTCTTTTATAAATGAAAAATTAAGTCTTACCTTAAAAGTAACTCAGTCAATATTATCATCTGGTAGAGGTTAGAGGGGGAAAATGAGTTATGATTGGTGAGATTTCCTGTTTTTTGGTTTGGTTGGTTTTTTTTTTTTTTTTAACATTCCCTTAATGCAATTGACTATATTACTTGAATTGTTGATTCCCGAGTATCTGTGGAGTGTATTGAGAGTGCCTCTCCACCTTCTCCCTTTCCCCCTTGCCTATTGTATTTGGATCTAGCTGCAATGATGTCTGTTTGCTTATGTCACGTTCTTCATGAATTCCCCATAGGCCTCAGATATTTTCCAGAGTTGTTTCTCAGAAGAAGGTCCCTTGCCTACTCAGAGTAGGGGTGACCTTTTAATGCCCTTTCCCCATTACCAGAAGTTCAGGAGAGCTTTTTCCTTGGAGGCAGAGTCTGTTCCCTGGAACTCCCTTTTCTCTTATCCTCAGATCTGGATTCAGGCTGCTTTCCTCAATGTCTGCCATGGCTGACAGCCACATTGCCCTCCTCCACTGGAACTATAGCATCACATACATGAGGATGTTCCATATAAATTATTTGATGTGCTGAAGCCTCCAACTCCAGGCAGGTCCTTCCTGACCCCTCCACACTTACAGCTTGCCTCCTCCCTTGCAGAGCAGAAATAATTTGGGCAGTGGGGAAGGAACAATGGGGGTGGGAAAGGGGGTAGGGAAGGGATAAGCAAGGAGGGTGGGATACAAAAGGGAGGAGGGCACAGGGATTGTAGAGAGAGGAAAGGCACCCACTGCTAGCCTAGCAGCACTCACCTAGAGTGTGGGCTCCTTCCTTCTTGCATGCTTTATTGAAGTATTTGTGACACTCATCAATTTGCGTGGGAAAATTTTTGAAGTGAAATTAGTGGAACTTAAAGTACTTCTTTGAACAGCTTAGAGAGACTTCGGTAGTTGATAACCATAACAATGAGCAGCTTTAGTATTTGCACAACAGTGGCATGCTTTTTATAGAAAATCCCAGAGAGTATTTCTTTAAAATAATTTATATTTGGGTATTTACCAAACTAGAAAAGAGGAATTTTATTTCAGGAACTTCCTCATACCTAGTCATCCAAAAAGACTATACTTATAATTCTCAGATGCTATCTGAGAAGAAAAAAAGTTTGCCTGACAAAGACTTCATGAATTTCCATTGTCTTTAATTTTAACAGGAATGTGACAGCAGAAGCCAGGAAATAGTCTACCTATGTACCTGGCGTTTATCCACTCCTGACTAGATTGCAAATGTTTAAGTTCTGCATTTTGAGAGTGTTGTGTGTGTAGGAATTAGAGCCAGCTTTATAAGGCCTAGGAAACAGTCCTTAGTCTAAAAAAAGTGGGTGAGGTATGGTTTGTGCACATAAAGAAAAATGTTTCCTTTTGTATGTCTTTAGCTGGATATAATGCACTCCTGAGAATATTAAGTATTTTAAAATGTAGTAGGTAATGGAATATCCTTCCCCTGCCCTCTTTAGGATTATTGACAACTCTTTGAGGAAGAGTTAAGTAGAGTCCTTAAAGAGTACTGGACCAGATATCTTTGAGTCCCTTCCAGCTCTTGATTCTGAACTGCCTACAATATCAGTTCTCCTTTGCTTTATATTTATTCCTGTATTCCTGACCTAAATGGAGACCTGAGGGAATTAAAAAGATGTGGTTATGGCCATGTCACATAGGGCAGGCAGAGACATCTCTTTGAGATGTCTCATTTGAGTACATAACTACCTCTTACCTTTGTAATTTGGCAAAAAGGCAGTATTCCCACTTAGACCAGAATTCCTTCTCTAGTCTTAAAATGTTTTTCTTTATCCTCTATCATCTGTCTTGCTTTATGTGGAATATGTATAGCCACTTTTCTGTCAAGCATTAGAACAATCATATGCTTCAGTGGTATTTTAGAAGAATTAAATTACTTAAAAAAAATTTTGTGAGAATGTATCATGATTTTAATGTAATAGTAATAATGGCATTTATATAATGTTTTTAGGTTTGCAAAGCCACACACACGTCGTTTTTCCCAGTTTAAAAAAAAAAAAAAGAAACTGAGGCTCAGAGAGGCTAAATGATTTGTCCAAAGTCACGCTCAAAGAGGCAGAATTCAAACTCAGGCCTGTCTGAATCCAAAACCAGTGCCCTTTGCTCTGTATCACATTGCTCATAAAGAATATGAAAAATCATCAGCATAAACTTTTGCTCTGAAATACATTTTTTGACCTAAATTTGGTCTAAATATGAAATCTATATATATCTACATTAAGTATAATATGTATTTTATCGAACAATAAGAGCACAGTTTTAAGAAAATAAATGATTCATTTGAATCTTCTGAGTATTACTTTGAATCAGTTAAACCATTTAAAAAGGGTAAAGTGGGAAGAGGGGTATATATTTTAGATAATTAACAAAGTATTCATCACAGGAGAGCCACCTGAGTTTGATTGCACATAAAAATTCTACTAAAATCTTTGTACACTTAATATCTGGAGTCCTGAGAACAGTCTAGAGTCCTAAGGTATACTGGCTGATACTAACAGACCCAATGTAGGTACAAGTTGTATCTATAACTAATTTTGATTCCTAGAGTACCCAGGATAATTAAAATTACTGTATTATTACAGAATTGACCCTTGATATTAATGTCAGAGTACTAGTAAAATAAACTGGGTGTGGGGTTATATGTTTTTCTAGTTGACCTTATGATTTTGGTAGATTCCTGAAAGGCACTATCCTATCTATATTACCCCACTGTGTTCTCTGCATGTCTCTGATTGAACATTGAAAAAAGAAGCTATGGATAGGGGCAGCTATTATCCTTGATTCATTAGAATACTCACCCTACTTATTAACAAAGCCCTTTGAACTAAAATTTAATAGTGTGCATTAAAGACTTAATCATTTTAATTACATATTCGTCTTCACATAATTTCAAAGTAACAAATATTTGAGTATCTGCTGGTAGGTCAGTACTCCTTGAGGTATTTGGGCCAGGGTTGGAAAGAGTGCCCAAAAAGTGTAAAATAATAATTATAGGCTCCTGAAGAACAAGGGCCATCTAGTACAGAGAACAAGATAGACATGCATGGAACAGTCTGTAACACACAAGGTTCTAGAGAGCCATTACCAGAACTTGCTATTCAGAGAAAGTTAGAATGTTTCACAAAGAAGTAGACATTTTAAGAAATAACATACATTTCAACTGGTGGAAGAGTTTTTAGTCCAAGTTTTTAAATCTTTCAATTTAATTGGAGCCTTTTAGATGTAAAGATTCTTTATAGAGTCGTGGAGTCCTTATTTTCATTGCCTGGGACCTCCCTGCCCTGAAGTCTTAGTGGTTTCGTGTTACTTTATTGTTAGAACCAATTTTATTTTTTTAGGCTAGCCCACTTAACATTTTAGAAAAATTCCAAAAAAGATTAAACTCATCAGGACAAAGCATAGTGACCACAAATGAGTCCAGACTACTCAAAAAAAAGAGATCCTAATACAGAGAGCATCTGCAGTAATGGGGATTGCTTACTCACTTCATTTTAGACTCATATTTTTAATATCCTCATTTCTCCAGTGATGTGATTGAACTGTTGGAATTTCAGTCTAGCTCTGTAATTTCTGAAACCAAAATTTTCAAGGTAAGAGAAGTCATATCCTGTATTTTTCTGACAACATGGTATCCTGAAAAGTGATGACCTTTTAGGGAGCTATTTTTATATACTTAAATACTCATCTTGATATTTACAATTTTATTTTTGTCATTTGACATACGGCAGTGACACAAGATGATGCTTTCAAGGCAAAATTAGCATTTCTTGACCAGTTTCTCCTCAAACATGCCTTGAGTCTCCAAGAGTGAAGATCTGTTAGAATTGCTTTATTTTGGTGAAGAGAATATTTACTTACTATAATTCTTGTTCTCGAAAAAATGTAAAATTATGATAATTCACCCTTGCTCTTCCCATTTGGGGGAGGGTTTGACTCAGAAATTGATGTTTATCAGAATCCAATCTGTCTTGTGTTAGGGCAGGAGAGACACAGAGTGGTGAGATCCTACAACTGTGTATCTTAAGAGAACACAAATTAGAAGTAAGAAATTTTCCCTTCTACAGGATACATAATTTAACTATCCTAACCTTATACAGCCCTACCCAAATGTTCCATATCTTCACTATGAATTTAGACACTGATAATCACTACAGAAATTTGTAGATGGTTAGAGAGCCTTTCTGTTTGATTTTATGCTCTTTTTGGTTTCTACCAAAGGTTATTTCCTCTAGTGATTAGCATTAATCATGTATAATTTAATTACAGCACTTGTCAGAAAGATACCACAGGATATTACATTTGAGAGTTGAATCACTGAGAGCATGTTGTGGTACCTATAGTGGAAAATTACTTATCTTCAAATTCCTTCCCTCTTCAGGAGGTATTCTCAGCATGGAGCAGGCGACACCTAGAGATGGTTGGGTTTTTTTTTAGTTGGTTTCATTCAGTATGAGAAGGGGCTCTCAAGGAAATTTCAGAATGCCTCACTAGTCCACAAAAATTGAGAACAACTTCAGTTTTCCATTGATTTTACTATTCTGGACCCCATTCTTAAAGCTAATTTCCTGGTTTTTGTTTTTTTCCAAGGAGTTAATTGGGCAGTGTGTTTATGCTGAAGCACAGGACATGAATATATGTTAGTTTACAAAGCTGAGTGAGTTTGTGGATTTTCATTCCTCACTAATTAACATGGTATCCTGGTTAACATACTTTACATAGGTAAACACACTTTTAAAAAGCATTATCACTGATCATTTATCGGACGTTTTTATTTCAGCGCTGGATGAAGCAAGCCCTAGAAGAAGGGATGACTCAAACCTCGTCTGTATCCCAAGAGAGTAGAATTCAGCATCTATACCAAAGCAATGAGAACAGTAACTCTTCTAGCATCTGCAAAGACAATGCAGGTATCTGCCCAAGTATAATGACAGGAATGTCTTTTAGACAAGGTATTGATTAAAAGCAAGAAAATGCCGGTTCCTTAGAATTGTGAGACATAATAGCATTTGTTGTACAGCTCTGGTAATTTAGAGTTACTACGCCTTCCAGTTTTCACTTTGTATTATCCATCTAAAGAATTTATGATTTTATAATACCAAGGTAGTCTGCATGGCTCTTCTAAATAATTATAAAATTAATAAGATTTGGGGTTTTTTGCTTTTTGGAAGCCAAGTACTACCATGGCGTAATGGATAGAGAAGCCGGCTTTGAAGCCAAGAATACCTATATTCAAGGCCTACTTCTGACAGATTCTGGTTGTGTGACTCTTGGCAAATCATTTAACATCTCAATTCCTCAGGCAATTCTAAGACCATAGGTTGCAGAACAGTTACAATTCTGCACTAGAATTTCTTCTGGAATTTCCTAACACATGTGAAATCATAGGGCCAAACAAAGGTTTTTCATATATCTTGATTTTTAAAGTACTATTTAAAATGTTACATGTTAAGAATCCTTAGGACCAGCCACGAAGTCAAGAAGACAATTCATATCCCACCTTTTATGAATATTAGCTATGTTGCTTTAGATAAAGTTCAGGCAACTATAACTTGCAGAATAATTGCTAGTCATTCTGTATTTGTAGGTAGAATTTCCTCCCTGGAGTACACTCTTAACAGTGCAGATTAGTAACTCTAGCAATTTATATATTTGTTAGTATGAGAACTTAAGTTTGCCCAATCAAAAAAAAAAAAAAAGGAATTGACATTGCTGCCTTCTCAGAGAGAGATCTCAAGTCAGGGATCAATTTTCCCAGGACAACAGACAAGGAACTAGACAGTAAACAGATAACAGCAGAATTGGTTATGAAAAGCTTAAATTAATTTAAAGTAACAGATCCAGGAATACCCATGTATATAAAAAGGAGCAAGGAAATTTATGAACTAGTAATATTGAGGAAAGAGTCGTAGAATCTCAGGAGGGGTGGGGCTGAGTTAAGAGAAATTAGTTACTAATCAGTCCCTTCCTAATATATTTCCATAATGAATATAAAATTGTTTTAAAGAGAGGTAGACTTCACACCAATTTAGAGTTATCCTCACTGCCTGAATATCAGAAACTGGAGATGGTTGAAAAATCATCCAGACTTTTTTCCTGCCTTCTAGACAGAATTCTAGATAAGTGAAGTAAAGGTCTTTAATGAAAATAAGTTTGCCAGTGAAAGTGAGCTGTAGAGTCTGAGTAGTGTCTTAAGTCAGTAAATATTAAGTGCTTTCTCTATGCCAGGCATTGTGCTAAGCACAAGGGATACGAAAAAAGCAAAAGGCAGTCCCTAGTCAGCCACTAGGCTACTGAGGACGGCAGCATGTAAGTAACTGACTGACAAGCTATTTTATAGGGTAATTTGGGAATGTATCCCTGTATGGAAGGAAGGCCTTAGATTTAAGGGGGATCAGGAAAGGCTTCTTGTAAGAAGGTGGAATTTTAGCTGGGACTTGAAAGAAGCCAGTAGACAGATGAGGAAGGAGAAAGTGTTAGGCATAGGGGACAGCCAGTGAAAATGTCCAGAGTGGTGGATAGAATGTTTTGTTCAAGGAATAGCAGAGTGGATAGTGTCACTGTATTGCAGAGTACCTGAGGAGATATAAGAAAATTAGAGCTGTGAGAGAAGGGGAATGGCAGGTTCATATGAAGGGTTTTAAATGCCCAACAGGTTTTTATAGTCAATCCTGGAATTGTTAGTGGAGTTTATAGAGTGGTGGGTGTGAGGGAAAGACATGGTCAGGTTTGCTTTTTAGGAAGATTATTTTGGTAGCTGAATGGAAGATAGACTGGAGTGAGGAGATTCTTGTGGCAGGTAAAACAACCAGTAAATCATTGGAGAATTCTAGGTGTCAGGTGATAAAGGTCTGTGCACTCGAGTGGTGATAGTATCATAGGAGAGAAGTAGGTATATAATAGATAAAGGTAAAATTGACAAGTCTTGGCAGCAGGTTGGATATGGGCAGTTAGAAAAGTGAAGAGTTGAGGGTGACAATCAAGTTGTAAACCTTGGTGACTGGGAGGATGATGGTAACCTTGAGACTTAGGTAAGTTAGAGGGGAGTATGGAGGGCGGAGAGTTAGGAGTTTAGTTTTGAACATGTTGAGTTTTAAGATGTTGGGGATATCCAGTTCAGAATGTCCAATAGACAGTTGAAGATGCAATGTTGGAGGTCAGCAGAGGTTAGGGCTGGATAAGTGGATTTGAGGATCTTTACCATGAAGATGATGGTTGAATCCATGGGAGTCGTTGGGATCACTAATTAAAATAGTATAGAGGGAGAAGATCAGAGGCCCTAGAACACGGCTGTGAGGGACACCCATGGTTAGTGGGCGTGACCTGGATAAAGATTTAACAAAGGAGACTAAGAAGGAGCAGTCATAGGAAGAGAACTAGGAGAAAAATATGAAACACTAGTGAGAAGAAAGTTAGCAAATTGAAGAGGGTGATTGACTATAAAAGATGAAGAAAGGTCAAAGAGGATGAGAATTTAGAATGAGCTGTTGGATCTGTCAGTTAAGAAATCATTACTGACTTTGGAGAGAGCAATTTCAGTTGGATGATACGGTTACAAGTCAGACTTCGTAGTTGAGAGTCAGTAAGCATTTATTAAGCACCTTCTTTGTGCCAGACACTGCTGAGTGTGGGGGATACAAATATGGAAGGGGAAAAAAAGAACAATTTCTGCCCTTAAGGAGCTTACAATGTAATGGGGAAAGACAGTACACCAGAGGAAGTTGAAAAGAGGTGTGAGTGGGGAGGGAACAGAGGGACTAGGGAAAGTATCCAGTGTGGGGGCATGGTGGAAAAGTCATAGAACTCCAAAAGTAGTTCAGGCAGGTTAGAGATGAGATTTCTGACCTGGGCTTCCTCCTTAAATGGAGATTTGGGAATTAGTGGCTCCACCCTTCAGTCTGAGGGACTAAGGGTGGTATTGAGGTGGAATATCCAGGCTCATGGGATCTGATAAAGTTGTGAAAGTTGGTAACATTTTCCCTATAATAGCTTGGGAGGAGGAGGGGAGCAGCAATCAGAAAAGTCCCAAAGAACAGCCGGGTAAGAAATAAGGTAGTAAGAGGAAAGAAAGTGGAGATACCTTTTGTAAACAGCTTTTACTTTCTCAAGTAATTTAGCTGTAAAAGGGAGGAGAGATTAACATTAAAAATCAGATTAAATAGGCTGGGGGCAAGGTTTCAATAATTAAATAATAGTAATTTAGGAAAAAGCATTGAAATCATTAGTTTTATCAGCTGAAAGAATGCTAAGACATTGACAGCTTTAGGTGTAATTATATTGTAATTCAGATAGGACCTTCTCTCTAATGGTTTTTTTCCTTTTAAATGCCCAGATGCCAGTAGGGTTATGGTATATAAAAATCTGTCTTGGAGCTAATAAAGAAGCACAGTGAGAGTACTTTACATCCCCCAAGTAGAATGGAATTGAGGGTTATTGGGCAATAATAATAGCTCAGCTCCCACGGTAGTTTCCAGTCTTATACCTTGAACTTTGGGGATGTTTTTGCAGGCCAGAAAGAATAGAGGTGAGAAATATTATTTCATATATTTCACATAGCATAGTAAAAGAACTTGAAATACTAAAATGGAGTCAAAAGAAAATTTAAGGGGAAGCAGGAAGCTACATACCAATTAAAGACCTAGATGGAGGCTAGGTAGAGTTTCAGAAGGTGGTAAAGCTAAGGTGGGGCTTTCTCTGAACCTCATCTCCCATAGCTTTTTCATAAAAGAACCCAATGTCCGAAGGAGGAGGGAAACAACCTGGTAGCTAGTGATCTTAAAGCAGAATTCTTGCTAGGTAACAAGAATACTGTCTGAATTCATAGGCTCTTGGTTGTGAATGAGAATATAAACTGATTTATTGTGATTGAACAAGTCATTTTATAACTTTGTAAAAATTTGTGTTGCCCAAGAAGCATAGAAAATTAGGATTACTCTCAAAAGAATATTTAGTCTACCTTTTTTTCTAGACTTTTTTGCCGGATTTATTCAAGTATTAGTGATAATTTTTTAAACTAGGAAATAATTTAAAATTGAAGTGCTAGGTGTGAATTGGGAAATTGATATTTATAAAATTCTTTTCTACTATAATTAGAAAGGACAGAAGGAACTACTAAGAAAGATGACAAAGGTTAAGAGGGATAGGAATTAGTGATAGTTGTTGATGTGGGAAAGAAATGTGAAAAGTATTTATAAAAATTGACTGTTTATTCTGCCTGACAGATTTAAAGGGTTTCCTGGGCTCTTGATAAGAAAGTTGCCTTTTTGGTCTGGGCTGAAAGAGATTGATACTTGAGTGAACTTCAGAAATTGGGACAAAGTATGTTTGGAGTTTCCCTGAGAAATTGGGAGAGTTTTGAAAATTGTAATGGGTGACATAAGTAGAGGCTTTAGTGGGCTTTCTTTTTTGATAGGGAGAATTACTAATGGAACAAGACTACCAGGAGAAAGGAATTTAAAAGCATTGTGGGTTAGAGATTAATGGCTTTACTGCAGATCCTTCTGTTAAGCTATAGTTTCAAATTCTCATCCAAGCTTTATATTTCACAGACTTACTGAGCCCATTAAAGAAATGGAAGTCTCGCTATCTGATGGAGCAGAACGTTACCAAGTTACTGAGGCCTCTGTCTCCGATCACACCTCCACCTCCCATCCCTCCCATCCCCAGCTCACAGAGCCCACAGCTTACCATGCCCTGCCCGACCCTTCCAGGAGAGGAGGAATGCCGGAATGGATATGGCCTAATGTTCTCACCAATTCCATCTCTTGCTACTAGTCGCTGCAATACGCCCCTGCAGTTTGAGGTGATTGGGGTTTGGTGTTGGGAGGAGCTAGATATGATACTTCAATACATTATACACCCACAACAGCTGTAATCATTCCACAAATGTGTCTAATCATGTGCCTCACACTGTCTCTGCAAGTGAGAACTCTCAAGGCCACCTCTTAGCCTCACATCTTGGGCACTGCCACCATTCTCCACAGGACAGGATCAGTGATACCACCCATCCCATTGCCTTTCTTTTGCATGTCAGTTCATGAACCTTCAAGCCCACTGGCAGTAAGCATGCTAGCCTTTCTGCTTTATCTGTAATATGACCCCTAAAAAACAATAAGCCTCTAGCTCCACAGACTAGCCATGTGACTCCAGTCTGAAGATTCCAATCAGACTGAGTAGTGAAGAGTCTTCTCTTTTTTTCTTTCTTTTTTTTTTTTTAAATAATTTCGTATTGCTGCCTCATTCTATACTTTCATGGAACATTGTGGCACATGAGTGTTTTCACATCAGTTCACTTCATTGTCTTGTTTAGAAATGAGGGGGAGGCAAGTAGCTCTCAGCCTGCAGTATCATACATTTTTATCATCTGTTGTCCAGTGTATGATAGAAGTGTATCAGTTTATACTTCAGCTCATTCTAGGAGTAATCTTGAACCACTTGATATTACAGTTTGGGTGACAAGAGGTTTTCTGGGTAGCATTTATCAAACATCTGTCTATGCATGTTGCTTTAATAGGTGTCATACATAATTAAACTAAAAAGACACCATCTCTTCCTGCTTTTCAGCAAAGTCTGTTCTAACTGAGCATGCTCAGCTCTGCCCCAAGGCTCTGCCTGTATGTAGATTTTACTCCTCCAGGTGTTCTTGGTTATAAGTGAGTGTTCTAGCTGATCACAGAGGCATCTCTGCTCTCCCTGCAGAGCTTGGGTGAGTGCTTGGCCTGTAGCACAGTGGATCATGTAATGCCTAGTCAGGAATATGATGGATTACACACAAAAGTGCAATCTTGGAATTGACCTTCCCAGGCCCAGATTGAATAGAGCACATCGAATGCCACTTTGGAGAAGACTCTTTTGAATATATCTTTCTGGTTGCAATTAATTTTTCCAGAGATTGTGCCTTGTAAGCTACAGTTACCTTGTCACTGGATTCAGCTGATTCAGTCCATTTGAATTTTGGCCTCACTTGTATTTGTAGTTGAAGCTACCTCTTCAGTTAACAAATTAAAAGTTTCATAGTAGAAAGATTTCACAAAATAAAGTTCTCCCAGGGGAGAAACAGTTGTAGTAATAGGAACCAAATCTCTATCAATTTTATTAATACCAATTTTTTTTTTCAGAATCAACTTAGCCATTCAGCCCTTTGTTCCCATTTTTCACCACTTGAAAGATCTCTTACTTTCTCTGTCTCTGGGACACAGTGACATTAAACCTTCCCAGCTGCAATAGTCCACAAATAAGTCTAGGTTGTGCCTATTCGTTTAATCTTTTGTGGTGGTATCTTAATTTTTACTCTATCAAGAAATAATTTAGAAACTGAAGAGTGGTTTATCTTGCATGTCAATTAAATTTAATACTCAATATACCTCCTGCTATGTATAGCAAGAGAGTCGTATTACCAAATCCTAAAACTAATTTTATGATGTTGTTTTTAGTATAAAATCAAAACAACATTTAGTGAATTGTTTGCATAGATTGATATAATCCCTCTCTCCAAAACCCACAAAGCATTGGAGTCAACAGACTTTTAAATACTGTTGTGCTCAGCACTGGGGAAAGAGAGATAAATTACACCAAAATTGTCCCTAGCTGTAAAGGGCTTCCATCTTACTGGGAGAGCACATGTACACAGATAAGCAAATACAAAGTGATTTTAGGAAGGAGACAGCACTAACAACTGTTCTAAAATCTGATTTAATTAAGGAAAATTAAAGCTTTTCTTATCAGTAAAGCAAAACTTCACCTTCCTGGCCTGTTCCATGTCACTGCACTAATTGCCATGTTTTCCTATATTCTAGTCCAGGGGTAGGGGAAGTCCTTTGTCTTCAAAGGATTAGACTCACAGGGGGAAAACGGACCACACCTTAATTGTGAGGAGCTTTATTTTTTAAAGAAGAAAGTCAAACTGGTTCAACTTTCCCACTCCATAAATTTAAAAGAATAGGGAATATGAATGTTTTCTTCGTTGAATATAACAAATAAACTTAATAGAAAAATACAATAATTTGGAATTGGGAGGGAGAGTCTGGGAGATGAAGTTACTCAGGACCAAGACAAAAAGACTTTAGGAGTCAAGAGAATAGGGACATTAGAAAATAAAGTTCAATGTGAAAAACCTAGAGAGAAAGGCCTATCCCTAATCCTGATCCCTACAACCTTCCCTCCTTCCTCCCTTCCCCAGATTTTGCTCCAGTGCTTTGGCCTACATCCTCCCTTCCATCCAGTAGCTTGACAAAAATTTCCCAATTCAGATCCCCAGATCCTCCATTTCCTACCATCAAGACTCCTGTGCTGAAATAGCATAAATTTCTCCCTCTACTGCTGGCCACCATCTACCTAGCCCACAGCTTCATCTGCTTTTTCTCACCTTTCCATTTGGACAAAATTTGTCCAGTATTATACCAGTTCTTCCTGTCACCAGTTCTGTCAGCTTAGGTCCTATTAGTTCAACCGTTTAGTTTCCCTCTTCCCATATCACCTTTCAAAAGAAAGGATTTGTTCTATTAGTCAAAGATAATTATCTCTAAGAATGTCATTTCAGAGTAAAGCACTAAGAATGTCTCAGTGTAGGATATCAGGCCCTGCATCTTATACTGAAACTCTTTCAGATCTATAATAATAAATTTGTGACTATCATCGTCTTGGAGAGATGATATGGAAGCCTGATGGATACTTGTTTGGGAGAAGAAAAGGGTTATTGTGGGTTATAAGAAATTAAGCTAAGGGCCAAATCCTACCTTTAGGCTAAAAGTTCCCTATTCCTAATGCCTACCCTTTGAATACTTATTCAGAACAGGAACTTTTCTAGTCCAGAATGCTATCAGGACCTAAGCAGCATTCTTCCTACCCTCGTTCCCTTCCCCTCATAGTCAAGTGAAAGATAGGAGGAAATGAAAAAAAATAAAGGAAACAGTTTAGGTAATGGGGAATGGTAGAATGCCACCAATAATTAAGTCAGATTCCACCTCATGACTCATATATCCTAGGTTGCCAACCTCTGATCTAGAATATAAAGAAATATCATACTGTAGAACCATACCAATCTTAACTCTTAACTAGTATCCCCCTGGGATATTTAGTTATAGCATGGAAAAAAATGACAGTTGATTTGATTTAAATGCTTTCTAAGGTACCAGGAAGCATTTAACGTGCCAAGTCATTAACCATTGGGATGAGTTCTACGGTTGAGTATTTCCCCCTGTGCATTCTGATAAGAAAAGTCATGGCTAACATCTATGCTTGCTTTTACTTTATTTTTTTTTTTGTTTTGCTTCTTGACTTTGAGTAGATGAATAACAAGATGCTTTTCCCTCCTCTAGAACATATCCTCCCCTGAGAGTTCCCCTGCGCATAGGCCCGAGTCCCTGTCACCCGAGGTAGTTATCACACCATCTCAATCACACTCGGAGGCTGAGAGTGAGTGTGCATGAGTGTGGACCTGAGTGTGTGGGGAGGGACCAAGGGAAGAGTGTGAATGGGGTTATGGGCTGGAGGGTGGCTGATTTTTCCCAGTAAGTTGAATGAATCTTAGAATGTGTGATTGTTCAGGATTATCAAAATGTAGATCAAGGAAGCCAAGTGATTGTGTGGTTTGCATGTGGGACAGTGAAGGAACTGTCCTGTGAAAAGAATGGTTAAGTTTGAAGGCATATTGAAAAATGTCTGAGAGCCTTGGAGGAGAGGGAATAATTAAGATAGGGAGATCCCAGGCAGTTTTAGGAGAAGAGAAAACGAAGTCTTTTATTCACTTGTGTTTGGGTGTTGAGTATTTTTTGAGGATGCAATGATTGCTCTGCCTTCTGGCTTTTAGATTGAGCTACCTCCCTCATTGATTGCCTCTACCTGATATGGCTAGCGCCAAACATTGCAGAGAACTACTAAATAAATCTCAAGGTCTTCATTGACATGAGACATCCATGCCTTTGGTAGCTATGCTTTTACCAAGTGATTTCATTGATTTGACTACCAAGTAGCATTGTAAATAGCAGCAAGACCAACCATGTCTCAGCCAGAGCATGTGAAGGTTTTAGTACCAGAGATTCATATATGGAAAAAGTATAAAATCTTCCAAAATATATGTGTAAGTACCAAAATCGAAACCATGGGACAGATGTAGATCATGTCATACTCTCTGAAAGGTGAAGGTGTTGGTGTTCTAATGGAGTGGAAGTTAAGCTGTGTTTTGGCACTTAATGCAAAAGGGGAGAGATCTGTCTTGTCTTGGTGCTCAAGACCCTTAGGGGCTGTAGTGTCTTGGTGTACCATTCTATGTAGAAGGAATATCAATAGTTAAGAATGATGTCTTCCTTCAGTAGAGATTACACAACTGATCCATTATTGGAAGTTGACTGTCAGTGTCTATGTCTTGATGGCAGTTTGTAGCCAGTACATAGTTTGTAAAGTAATGACCTAGCTGATGAGATACAGTTTAGGTGCATGGATGGTTCTGGAATGTTGTGCTATATTGGGGCTATGCTGTTGATTTTCTGGTGTGCTGATGTGTTTGCCTAGATGGTAAGCTAAGAATTGAATGATCATAAAGTTGGATGTAAAACAGACCTGGTTAACAGTGAAAATGAATGGATAAATGACTGAAGGAAGTACTGGTTGGTTTATGTCTTTAATACCATTCATCTTTATTGAACTAGTAACTTAAATACTCCCCTTTCCTTCTCCCCCCACCCTTCTTTCCTTCGCCCTTCCCCCTCCTAGCCTCCATCAGTATTAATTTAGAAATGAATACATCAGGAGCCAGTTATCTTAAGACACCAGTCTCACTTCTATAACGTGCATGGGGCTCAGGTAATTCCCTTATTTTACTGCAAGTCCCTTATTGTATTGCAAGGTGACTCAGCAAACTCGAAAAGCTGAGCAGATGAGATAGTCTCATTTGACCAATTCTTTAATTCTTAGTTCCTGAGTGCTTTCCTCTGGAAAGACTTAAAGCAGTGTAGGGAAAGGCTGGGGGTTTATTAGACATCTGGCCTGTGTAACTGTCATTATGTGGAGCTTTTGCAGACATTAATGGTTTTCTTTCCTCCACTACCATCACCCCATCTTTTCTGCCTTACTTTCTCACCTATACCCTTTACTCCCTTCCTTTCTGCCCCTCTCACTTTCTCCCCTACCCCATGTCTTCGTTCGTTTCTGTTTTTCCAGCTTGGTCTCCGGACAGACCTGGATTTGGCAAAGGTAGGATACCTTGAGCCTAATACTAACAACTGCCTGGAGAGACAAGTCTTGCTCAACCCAGGTCAATCTGACCTGGCCTCTCAGCCCTCCATCCCTCCCACATCCGAGAGCAGCCACCAAGGCAATAATGGAGATGGACAACAGACCCTTCTAAGAAATTCAGACCAGGCCTTTCGGACAGAATTTAATTTAATGTATGCCTTCTCACCTTTGAACGCTATGCCTCGAGCAGATGGACTGTTGCGAGGTTCTCCCCTGGTGGGAGATAGGAAACCTTTAAATTCTGATGGGAGGTATTGTAGCTCTCCTGCAGAAGGGTACTCCAACAGACATGAACACGGTCTAATTAAAGATATATCACGTGGATCAATGTCACCTAGTGGTGAGAAGGCCAGTGATGGAGTCAAGCCTGCCCCCCAGAACCCACCGCAAAGGAAAAAGGCAAGTATTTTCGCATTTCTTCCACCAATGAAGAACTATGACTGAAATACAAGTAACAGATAGTTTTCCTTTTCTGTATATACAGATATACATGGCTACAAAGTTCCTGCTAGAGAGCCCAAAGCAGAAATGTGTCCTTTTAAAAAATAAAAGATCAAGGTCTATTGGCCTGACTTGCTGAAGAATAAACAGCAAACTACTTCTCCCATTGCTTTATTTTCTCCTATATATAAAACAGGGAGAGTAACCCCTAGGCTTCAGTTTCCTTATCTGTAAGATGAAGGGGTAATAATACTGTATGATCTCTAAGGTTTCTTGCATTTCTAAATCTATAGTTGACCTAATAACACACCTGGAAATAGTCTGAATTTGAAAACACCAACAGTAAGAACATCATCAGGCTGACGTACTGAGGTACTAAAAATGAGAATAGTGCTTCTTCTAATTTTGCATTATTCTTCAAAGAGTTAATCTCCTGATTCTGCCTATATTATTTTTACTAGGTGTCTCTGAAGACTGAGCTTTAGCTTTCATACCAAAAAAAGTTTGCAGAGCTTTTGTCTTAATCATTCATGCTTTAAGTGCCTTTGATGTAAATGCCAGAGCTTTGTTGTTCAGTCATTTCAGTCACATCTGATTTTTCATAACCCTATTTGGGTTTTCTTGGCAAAGATACTGGAGTGGTTTTTGCCATTTTCTTCTCCAGCTCATTTTACAATTGAGGAAACTGAAGTAAACAGTTAAGTGACTTGCCTAGGGTCACACAGGTACTAAGGATCTGAAGCTGGATTTGAACTCTGATCTCCCTAGCTCCTGGCTAGTGCTGTCTCCACCATGCCACCTAGTTGTCCCAAACAGAACAGTCTCACTTTAAACATTTCTTAATTTCCTATTTGTCCTCCTTTTCTGATGATATAATAGACTCTCTTACTTGAAACCTTGTTTTTGTTTTTTGTTTCCTTCCCAGGTGTCTTTGCTAGAATACCGTAAACGGAAACAGGAAGCCAAGGAGAACTCTTTGAATTTGGGAGGTGACTCTGTACGGTGTACAGGGACTCCCACCCGGCAAGGCAGCAATAGCTCAGTGTCTGACACTGAAACCTATGGTGTCCAGGGATCTTTAGCCCGAGCCCCATCTTCCCCTCACAGAGGTTTCTCCCCATCCCATTCCTCTGTTCCCCCAGTGGATGATATAAGTCCTACAGACCCCAGGGGTACTTCCTCATCTCACTGCAGACCTCAAGAGAATATCAGCAGTAGGTGGTAAGTATTGGAGTGCATTTACTTTGATTTTTTTGTAAGAAGAGGTCTTCTAAAGCCATTCTAAATTTTGCCTGAAAAGTACTGGAGTGCTTCTCTTAGAGAGCAACCTCCTTCCTCTCTCAGTTAGTCAATCTAATGGTATCAAACCACAGCTTTCACCCTCACTGCTAACCTAAGAAAGGCCACTGACTTCAAGAAACTGCCCTTCAGCATTTAACTTTGAATGTGGTGGCCACCACCATGACCTCCTCCGCTCACTTGCTCTCAAGGTAAGACATGAGCTTAGCCTGGTTCCACTCTGATGATTTCTTTAGTCATTACTTTTATTGGATATCTCTTTTGTGCTGAACACTCTTCTGGGCAGTGGTTGTATAGAGGGATAAGATGAATTCCCTGCCCCTAGACACGTGAAGAAAAGGCATCAGCCACCTTAATTGTCAGGTGCCAAATAAACAAATCTAGACCATCGGTTCTCTAGAAATCCAAAGGAAAGAACAGTCACTAAGCCTAGCTGAGCTGCTAACTCATTGTATGGAGGAGAGCAAGTCTCTCTCCCTCTCTGGATCTGATGTTTTTGTCTGAGAAGTGGAGCAGCCTGGATCAAATATTCTTGAAGGTCCTTTCCAGCTTTAAAATTCTTTTCTATGAGTGTTAGAAACAAGGGAGGGAGAATGGTCACAAAGGGCAGGGGCCTTCAGAAAAGAACTCCTGAAGAATCTTTCCATGAAATAATGGGTAGTGAGAAAAGTAGCTGTGTAGCCAGGATCCACATGGTGGAACAAGGGATAAAAGCTGCCTTTCAGAATATAAAGTGGTCATACTGCAGTTCTTCATGCATGGTATCCATTTCACATCTAGTCTTGCTAGTGGAATTGGTCCCAAAGAACATGACTTTTTAAATGTAGATAAAAGAATACTTATGGGGGTTTAGTTCACAGAGTACTCCTCAGTTGTCATTTAAATAGCATCTTGTTACCTCCCCAGGATGGTTCCCACATCTGTGGAGCGTCTCCGAGAGGGACGGGGTATTCTGAAAAAGGTCCTCCGCAGTAGCAGCAGTGTGAAGGTGTCACAGAAAGAAGAGACCTCCCCGGCCTGGGAGAACCCTGCTGAGAAAGAATTGGGTGAGCAGAGCAAGACCCTCCCTTTTCCATGGCCTCAGGAGATGAAATAGACAAGAAGGGCCAGAGTTTTGAAGCAGTAAACATCTTCTGCTCACTTGAATTTCCAACTTTACATTGGCCTGTTATGTACTGCCGACACTCGTTAAGTTCTTGAGCATCATTGGCTTTTCTGATCTGACTTGCCCAAATAGTGCCTTCCTATAAGTTTGCTTTGGTAAGAGTAGCCTAGTGAACGTGGTTTTCTTCATTAATGCAGATCACAGCCCATAAATATAACTATTCTGTCCCTTTGTCAGTCTTTCTTCCATGGGGGCTCACACAGCATACTGGGCCTTCCTCTATTTCACCTGACATTTTGAGAATACCAAGAGACAGTGGCAGACAATGGGCTTTCCCATGCTTCATTATGGTTACATGACTCACCCCTGTTTCCATCACAGGTTTCTCTGATGATATCCTTTATACCACTACTGCTATGTAGCTCTTTGCTTGTAATGTGCTATAATCTGCCAACACCTACTATATGTCATTCTCCCTTGGGAAACTTGACTTTGGTTTGAATTCTTCAGAAACCTTCATAGTATTATATGGCTTACAGTCATATAGAATCACTAGAAGAATGACCATTAAAAAACATGGATCTTTATTTTAAAGAGAAGCCTAAGGTTATTAAAAACAATGTACAAGTTCCATAAGATAATTTAGCTCTCTCTGATCCTCCTAGCTTATTAGCCATTTGTAATGTTTGTCCAAAGTATATACACTGATAAACTAGCCCTATAAGCTATCTATCTAACTGCATATCAAAGTCTGGAAGAATGGGTATCTTCATTGATTTTTCAAAACTTCGCAGATGATTAAGCCCAGGACTGAGCTGGAGCCAGTTCAAACTGGCTCATAATACCCAATTTTTACATTTTCACCATGAATTTACCCCCCAGAAACCTCCAAACAAAATAGTGCTTGGTTTATCATTTTGTTAATTGTCTAGATTTAAGAAAGTGATGGAGAAGAATGTTAAGGCCAGTTATACCTGAAAGTGTGTAGTGCACATATTTCACTTTTACTAACACACCCCTGGTTAGACCAACCTCTTTTTAATGAGTATAGATCTTATTTAGGAGCCCTTGCAGTATTCTGGGGCTTAATGCAACTTTAAAAGATCAACAGCGAAGTGGTGGTGCCACTTGGAGTCTTGACTTGGAGTCAAGTTGGGCCTATAGTCAAGAAGACCTGAGATCAAATCTGGTCTTGGGCACTTATGTCACTTAACTTCTGTCTGTCTCAGTTTCCTCAGCTGTAAAATCTTTTGTAAATCTTAGAAGTGCTACATAAATCCTGTCATTATTAACAAATAGCATCTCTAGGACCTTATTGTCTATAAGTTTTGTAGAGATGGGAAAGTTGGCATATAGGTTGGCAGTGGTTATTGATCACCTCTTAATCACCTTTTTTTTTTTTTTGTAAAATTTTTTTCTCCCATCTTTTAGTATTCTTTCAACTTTATATGTCTTGAGAATAGATGCCTTCAAAATTAATCCCTCTAGCCCAGATCTTCCCTGTGTACATTAGTCTTAATATACCTACTCTTCTCTTGTTCATTTTCTTCCATGTCATAAATACCCCCAAGAAGAATATTTTCATATGTTCAGTAGAACAGAAAAAAATCATAGATTTCTATTTCATATAGCTTGCTTTTTTTTAAGTATATTAATAATTTTTAAAAGTGTATAAGTTTTTTTCAAGGTGGTCCTGCTTATCTATGTCTCATGCAATGCATTTAAAAAACATTGTGTTAATGACCTTTCCCTTCACCAAGGATTTGACACTGTTGGTAACTTCCCTCTCTCAATCAAATACCACCCACTCAGTGGCAGGGGGGGAGGACCAAATACAATTCTTATAACATATGCCCATACCATGTTCCAAAATGTACATCTCCTGTACCCTGACTCCACCCTGTCAGACGATGACAGTGTGTCTGTATACAGCCCATGCCAGGGCTGGGGCGTTAAACCCAAACATGACAGTTTAATTTTCATTAATGGGGTTTAAGAAACTTTATGTTTCTTTTCCATCTGTTGTCCACTGTCCAGCTTCCTCTTTTAATTCTCTCAGTACAGCTCTACCAGCTGCTGGGTATCTGCCCAAGCTTTCTCTAAGCTTATTTTTCTCTGTGTGATTTGCAGACAAATTTGTGTTCTTACCCAGTGTTGACTTTAGGTCCTCTCACTTTGGTCAGATCAATTGTCTGTTGGCTAAGGAGGGTTCTAGACTCCTTTGATCTCTTCTTATAATCATCAATGACTTTTTATTTTTTCAAGAAATGAAGATTATGGTTCAGTTTCTGTTTTATCTGATTCACCTTTTTTTGCATTTACAGCTTGTTTAGATTAATCAGGTTGGAGTTGGCCTCTGTTGCACACCATACCTTTTCATTTTTATTCTTCGAGTTTGAATTTGATTTTTGACTATTTGAGTTTGCTCTGATCTCTCAAAAAAACTGGAAATTCTTCTCCACAAGCAACAAAGGAGAGAAGAACAAGGGAGTCAGAACAGCCATTTCTTGTATAAGCCCTGAGTTAACCACTTATTATTTCCTTCCTCCCATATTCCATTCATTCTAACAACAGCGCAAAGGTAGAAGGAGATGACTTCAGTCAGTCAACAAACCTGTATTAAGTGCTTCTGTTACCAAGCAACATGCTCGGTGCCAGGGATACAAAGAAAGACTTTAATGGATAGCAAATACTTAGGACCATTGAGGCAGCAAAGGATCCCAAAGCAGCACTGCATTGAGAATTCAGGTCCTAGCACTGCGGTTCCCTTTCTGGTGACTTTAGGCAAGTCACTGAACCTTCTCCAATAAGTACAAGTGGGGAGAAAGTTTTCCTTGTACTATGCCTCCTCACAGGGTTCCCCTGAGGCTTAAATGAGACAATGTATACAAGAGTGCCTGGAACCATAAAACACTGTCAGCTGTGCTACCAGGTGACTGTGTGTTCCCAAAACGTACCACACTATGCAAAATTGCATACTAAAAAAACCAAAGGACTTGCGGAAAAATGGGGTTAGGGACACAACACTCAAAAGCTTAGTAACACACTGGAAAAAATTAGGAATTTAATAAAAACAGTGGCAAAGTTTTATACATGTTAAATGGTTAAGAAATAAATAGTGGCAGTGCCCTTGGCTTCTAGGTGATATTTGGCATTCACTCACCCACTTGTAAAGCCTACCTGAAAGCTGACAACTCCAGGTCTCCAGGGCTGGAGGCCATTGGATAAAAGGGTGACTGATAAAGACTAACCCTTCTCCACCCATGGGTTTGGTGCTTCACCAGAACATGCACAGTAAATATGACACTTTACTTTGACAGAGACCTGACATTTGCTTGTAGAAATGCAAATCAGAAGGGTTGCAGCTTGTGACATAAAGTGGTACAATTGTCTGTATTCTTGAAGAAGAAACCAAGAAGCCAACTTAGGATTCAAGTCATGCTCAAAATGTTCCCTAACATATCACTCACATTGGAACAAATGAATGTTTTCAGAACACAGGTTATAGCATTAGATAGTTCTAGGCTTCGTTACTTTACCAGTGTGAGTCCTCTCTTTATCAAGACAAATCTTAACCATCCTCCCAAGCTCCTCACGTGTGTCTTAGTAAACATTGCTGTGGCCCAAAGTTCATCCCCTGGTATCCTGTTTCCTAGTATTGAACTTTCCTAAAGGGAGGCTAGTCCATTTTCAGGTCCATAAAAGAGAGGTGTTTATATTATCCGTCCAAGAAGCCAAGTTGAAGTTTTCTTCTCTACCTTCCAGATCCTGCTGAGGGAGAAGGCCCAGAGATAACAAGCTCTGCTCTCTCCAAAGGATCAGCTGTTTATAGCCCTTCAAGATATAGCTACCAGGTAAGGAGGAACATGCCACTGGGGACTATGTCATAGGCCTAGGCCAGTGTCTTAGGGAACATTCAGGAAGTGGTAACTATCTTCAGGGATTGAGATAATTTGACGTGGTTATGTGAAATCACATGAAAGATAACTAAGTATTTTATAGCAACTTTAGAAATACATAAATGATTACATAAATTTATGTAATCAAAGTAGAACTATACTGATGGCATATTTTTCAGTATCTCTTGTCACCCCTGAGAGTATGTTAATAAGTTAGCTAGGATGGACTGGTAAATTTTTAGTTCTATATAAAGCTGTATGCAGCAAAGTTAAAGGGGAATTATTTTTTATATATACAATACCTGTTCGCTCCTTCATTGTTTGTCTCTAATTTTGTCTTTCCAGCTTCTACAGTGTGACAGTCCACGGACAGAGTCACAGAGTCTCCTTCAACAGAGTTCTTCCCCCTACAAAGGACACCCCACTCAATCTCCAGGTTACAGTTATCGCACTGCAGCACTGAGGTCTGGAAATACCCCTTCCCACAGTTCTTCGGAATCCTCCCTTTCTTCTACGTCCTATTCCAGCCCTGCCCACTCTGCACCCACAGACTCACTGGGACTCTTTGCTGTGACACCAGGGTATTACAATAGCCAGCCACATTCTGGAAGCAGCAGTGCCCAGAAGAGGAGCTGCCCCTCTGCTGCTGCTAGTCCCCCCCTGCAAGGACCCTCAGACTCTCTCCCCTCAGACTCTGTTTCTCAGTCCAGCACAGGAACTTGGAGTTCCACATCTTTCCCCCAAAATTCTAGGTCGTTGCCATCAGATTTACGGACTATCAACCTACCCAACTCTGGACAGTCAGCTACGTTCCAGGCCTCCAGGGTATCCACAGTTTCCAATTCACAGCATTACCCACACCGTGGTAGTGGGGGAGTGCATCCATACAGACTACAGCAGCTGCAAGGATCTGGAGTAAAAACTCAGACAGGACTTTCCTAGGGATTCTGGATTTGGGCAGACTGAACTCAATAAGCCCATAGCTGCTTCCAGTGGCCTCTGGATCCTGGGCCAGGCATGTTGCTCTGGAGGGGAATGTAGGGTGCCAGAGGATTGGGTCTGGATGATGAGAACAAGACTTGTGAGCATTGTTGGCCTCTAGCCTTGGAGGAAGATGTAAATCTTGTCTAAAGTGGAGACTGTAAAGAAGTTTCTCCCTGCTGTTTAGGGTACATTGTTGAAAAGCCAATGGTGTTTCAGTTAATAACGGTTCTAAGTGCAATGACTTGTGTCAAGCCTCCATCTCCCATTGTGCCCATAACCTATAGTCACTTTGGCAGTGAGGACATCTTTCTCGATTTGAAAACAATTATGGAAAAAAAAAAATAAGGGGGAACAGAATTCACAGCCATCTGAGTAGAGTCAGATTCTCAAACACTCATGGAAGGTGGGCATTCCTCCCTTAAATGACCATTCCAATCACCAACAAATCTAGCCAAGGTTTATGAGCAGAAAACAAATACTTACTTTCTTTTATCCTAAAGTCACCAAGAAATGGGTAGTTGTGGGCGGGGGGGGGGCGGGGTGTTGAGGAAGTGTTGTGATTAAGGGATGTCTCCTCTAAAGATGAGGCTACAGCCAGCTCTGGATTATTCAGGGGTTGATTATCCATTCTCTGCTGCTGTCCACCTCTCTTCCCTTGATCCCCCTCTTAGCCATTCATCATAGTTCATTAACATCTCCTCCAGTGGGTGGAAAGAGAATTCAGATCTGATTGGCTAGTTGTGCTACTACACCACGGGTTGTAGTAAGTTTTATCAGGAAGGAGGCTGGAATTCAATATGGTTTGGGGATCATCTGAGTTTTAATTTTTCCTGTCCCCCATATCTGAGAGGATCTGCAGTTAGCTGTCACATTCAGTGCATTTGTGTAACAGGGGGTTGCTCAGTAGCACACCTCCCTGGGTGGGTACTGTGCATTTGTGATGGCAGGGCTGTCACTGCCAGCCCTTGGATTGTGTGTGGGCATCATGAATTCTTCTGGGGAGTCTTTAATGGTGGGGGCAGGGTGCCCCTGTGAGGCTGCATACAGACCCAGACACACCCAGTGCTGTTTGGGGTCGGCTCGGAAGCAACCTGGATGCCCCCACTCAGGCTCTGCGCCTGCTGCACACACCTGGGGGAGCTCTGGAGCGGCCTGCACAGGGAGCACAATCCTTAAATTCCATACAGTTGCTAGCTTGTTTCTTTCACTTGTTTACGGTAATATCTGGCGTGTTTTTATTTATCTAATTTTATATTCAGTTATAACCATAGTAGGTTTAGCTAATATACCACAGGTATAATCCCTGGTGCTGCAGTGGACCTTCTTTTCTTTTGGACAGGACAATACTGTGAGTCTCCCTCCATACTCCTCCCCACTCCCCTCCTCACCTCTCTTCCACTTTCTTTTTCTCTTCCTCTTCTCCACAACTATCATATGCACAGTCTTCTCTTTTTGTGTGTGACTGTTACAAAATTTCACTAGCTCCAAAATTGAAATCAGGTGTTTGCTCAAAAATGGGGGAGATTTTTTTTTAAATCAAAACAACAAAGTACTTCATTCCCCTACAAGAGCCCATCAGTCTGGGAGAGCATTGGGAATGAGAATCATGTTGCCTGGGATGCTGGTTTCTTTGTATATTATATAAAATGTGTGTAAATGCCTCTCCGTTTGGGCTGGGGTTTACACTCTCCTCTTCACAGTGAGCAGAGGAGAGAGTATGGTTGGCAGGCTGCCTTCAACCTGCCTGGCACATGCCGAAGCCCCAGCCACTCTGTGTGGGCAGGGTGCTGTAGAGACCAGACCTCCTGGGGGAGGGGGAGGGGGGTGGGGGGGAGAACTCTTGGAAGGGAAGAAGTGTCACTTCTTTCTCAAGTGGAGTGTTTACACCTTGCTGTAACATTTGAACTTTCACAAGAGATGTAATAATTTTTATAATAAAATACTTACCTTGATAATCAAAAAGTTAAAAGTTTACTTCTTCTCAATGTGACATACTTTAACCTGTTTATAATGATGCTGTCCTTCCTGTGCAAAAGTGAGGCTGGACCATTGAGGGAGTAACAGTTTTCCCACGAGTGGAGATAGATTTGCACTAATCAAATCTTTCTATGACCCAGGGATATACAATGATGAAATATGGGAGGGTTTGAGGTGTTAGAAGAAAATAACTGGCTCGCACAGCTATGGAACACTTGACCTAATTAGCACTCTGTTGTAAACATTCTTTCCAAAAAGATTTAATGAGTGGCTGTTCTGTCTAGGTGAGGAAGATGCCATCTCTGTCCTCTGAAGTCTTGAAATATAACTGGAGATGTAGTGGTAATAGGCATTTGGATGCCTGTTAAGTATAGCAGGAACCCTCCCAGAAAAAGTAGACTGTGGCTTCGTAAGTTGTAGGGCAGAGTTGTAAGGACCACAGAATCATTAGAACTTTAGGAAGTGTCTTCATGTTCAGAGTCTGATTTGTTTACATCTAAGTCAGTGCTCTAAGATAGGCAAAGAAATTAGTTAATAAGTAATAAGGGCTTTTGGATGTTCCAGGCACTGGAGATAAAAGTACAAAGAGTGAAACAGCCCCTTCTTGCAGTGAACATTTTAATGGGAGAGAGAAATGCATATATTAAAAAATAGCATAAATGTGATGTTCTGTATATGTGTGTGCATACATACACATTTATAACATGGCAAAAGTGATTGAATATAAGGTAATTTGGAAAGGAGAATACTAGCAGCGGGGGGAATCTGGAAAGTCTTCCTGGTGCCCTAAGCTGCCCCTTAAGGAAAGAGAGGGACTATAAAGCCAAAGTAAAGATGGAAGCATTCCAGGCCTGGGGAATAGCACAGCAAGGACCCGGGAGAGGAGAAATGGGAGTGTCATTAGCAAGGAACAAAGAGAAGGCCAGTTAGGCTGGTTTGTAGTGTGAGGGGAGAAGAACATCAATTGACACTGGAAAGGTGAGTTAAGGACAGGTTTTGTAGGGCTCTGAAAAGTAAGTAGAAGACAATCTTTTATTCTAGAGTCAATAGGAAGTCACTGGAGTTGGTTGCATAGAGAAGGGATCAGATCTCTTAATTTAAGGAAAATTATTTTGGCAGCACTGGAAGTAAGAGTTGAGGCAAGGAGACCAATTAGAAGGTTTTTGTAATCTAGGTGAATGGATGAAGGTCCTGAACCAAGGTAAATGGAGAGCAGTCATATGGAAGAGATGAGGATTTGGCAACTGAGTGGCTGTGTGGAAGGAGTCAAGGCTAATAACATAATTCCAAAGCCCAAAAAACTGGAAGGAAATAACATAATTCCAAAGCCCAAAAAACTGGAAGGACTGGGCAGAAGCAGGGAAGTTTGGAAGGGGAAAAGTTTAGGGAAAAAGAGTGAGTTGTTTTGGACTTGCTGAGTTTAAAATGTCTCCAAGACATGTAGTTCAGAGTGTCCAATAGTTGATTATACTGGACTGAAGCTCAGGTAAAAGATGGGCTGGATATATAGTACAGCTCTGAGAGTCATTTGCATAAAAGATGAATTAAACTCAGGGGGGCTGATAAGGTTACAAAGCATAGGGAGAGGAGAAAGCAGTTCAGTATAAAGCCTCAAGGGGCAACCATAGGGGCCAGGTATGGCTGGGGAGCCAGCAAAAGAGAAAGAGCAATCAGATAGAAAGCAACCCAGGAGAGCTGTCACAAAAACCTGGAAGAGGACAATGTGCTCAGCTTTGTCCAATACAACAAATAAGGTTGGGACAGGAAGTATTTTCTCCGTTTTGCTGATGAGACCCAGAGACTTGGAAGTTTCACTGCTGGTACAAAGCCGAGACTAGAAACTGGTTCTTTCTCCTAGATCATTGTTCTTTCTACTGTATTAATGAGGAATTTGATGAAACGTAGATCTGCAGACAACTAGCCAGAAGAAGAGGATTAATGGCAATGCTAATCTGGACAGCTGTAGGGAAGTTTTCATTTTCCTCCTACCAGCCCTCCTCATGCTATAGGAGCCTTCAGTGAATTCATGTTTCTAGCCACAGGCCAACGTTCTCTCTCCTTCACAACAAAACAAAAGCCTTATTTAGCCAGATCTCTGATCTAGTTGCGATTTTTTCCCATGTGTAGTATTGCCTTGGGTTTCACAACTCCTCAGATCCCCAGACGGACCATTTTTAAGCTACACTTAGCACTGGTTTTAAGCCAACCAATGGTAAGAAGATAATGTTTGTGTAAGGTAAGAAATAGTGCAAATAGGAAAGTGAGATGGGAAATCCAGAAAAAGAATGGTTAGTCAATCGTTTTGGTGTCAGATTGAAATTCATGACAGGAACCATGTCTAAAGATGACTAAATTGAAGGACAGTATTCATTTGCACCTATAAGTTGTTATATTTTCTTAGAAAGCACCCTAAATCGGGGCAGCTAGGTTTCGCAGAAAAGAACACTGGCCCTGGAATCAGGAGGACCTGAGTTCAAATTTGACCTTGGACACTTAACTCATACTAGTTGTGTGACTTTGGGCAAGTCACTTAACTCTAATTACCCTGCCTTTCCCCTCCAAAAAAAACACCACCCTAAGTCACATCTCACGTTCAAACAACTTTAGTTTTGAAATTTTCACAAGTCTGAATATGCTGACACCACCTAGAGATATTCTAAAACTCCATTTGCAGCCTATAATCTCAAAGAGAAATTCTTAATCCGGGGTCCATAAACTTGGCTTTTTTTTTTTAACTTGGCCTCTTTTTAAAAAAAAAATACATTGATAATTTTTGTCCAGTCATTTTTCAGTTGTGTCCAACGCTGTGACCCTATTTGGGATTTTTTGGCAAAGGTACTGGAGTGGTTTGCCATTTCCTTCTCCAGCTCATTTTACAGTTGAGGAAGCTGAAGGAAACAATGTTACATGACTTGCACAGGGTCACACAATAAGTATCTGAGGCAAGATTTGAACTTAGGAAAATTAGTCTTCCTGGAGTAGCTCTATCCACTGGCCCCACCTAGTTACTCTATGTGGATTATTCAATCACTTTTTTTTTTAATCATATCTGACTCTTCATGACCCCATTTGGCATTTTCTTGGCTGGAGTGGTTTGCCATTTCCTTCTCCAGCTCATTTTACAGTTGAGGAAGCTGAGGGAAACAATGTTACATGACTTGCACAGGGTCACACAGCTGGGAAGTGTCTGAGGCTGGTTTTGAACTCAAGACGTCTTCCTGGCTCCAGGCGCAGTACTCTCTCTACTATGCTACCTAGCTGCCTATATTGATAATTATTTCAATTTAGTTTCCTTTGTAATCCATAATTCTGAGAAGGGGTCCATAGACACCCCAGACTATTCAAGAGATCCATGACAAAAAGGAAAAAGAAAAAAAAAAACCTGAAGAATCCCTGTGCTAGAGGGCAAGGAACTTAGCAATATCCTGTCCCAAACTCAAAATCTCAACCCAGCACTTTTATTTTGACAGTCCAAAGTCATCTCTATTGAGTAGCTCTCTAAATAGAAAGCCCTGCCCAAATGACATGACTGTGTTTGCTTGTTTTGTTTTTTCCATCAACCTAGATGGAGTGAAGCCTCCGTAACCTTTAATCCTGCCATCAGAATTCATCCTGATCTACTACAGAGACAAAGGAGCAGGAGAACCTGGTTGGACCTGGGAGCGTGTTTCTATCTATTCATCTATATATACATGCCAGAGTAGAATACTTCCTGGGATTACCCTAGCAAGATCACCATGGCAACGGAAAGACATTACTGCATCCTGGATTGACTTCCTAGAATGACAACAGAAAAACACCTGTATGATCCTATAGCCACTTTGTAGGTGGCTAAGTACTTTTGTATCCGTTGTCTCATTTGATATTTAAGAATCCTGTGCAATGAGCATTTTCCCCATTTTACAGATGAGGATAATGAAACTGAGAGATCGTGCCTTGGGATTTCCAATCATCCTTTTGAACCATTAAACATTAGAGCTGGAAGGAACCCCACAACCATCTAATCCAACTCCCTTGTTTCACATTAAAGTTAACTGAGACCCAGAGATATCTACTTGCCTGTGGCACATAGCTTCTTTAGAGTGGCAAAGACAAAATTCCAACCCAAACTGAGGCAGTGGAAAGAATGATGGGTTTGGAATTTGGACATGACTGACTTCTTGGCCTCAGTTCTCTCATCTATAAAATGAGGGAGTCTCTAAGGTCCAAAACACCTTTGAGCTCAAAATCGATGAGCCTGCAATTTGAGAATCCAAGACTACAACTCTTCATTAAGCTATTTCCTCCCACAAAATAAATATGCTCTGAGCCCAAGCCTAGGCCTTTCTGGTTTTAGCTACAGGGACTTTTTTCTGCTGTTTGAATTTGATTTGCAAAATTATAATACGGGGGAAAGGAGGCAGCACAGTGGATAGAGCACCTATCCTGGAGTCAGGAGGACCTCGGTTCAATCCAGCCTCAGACACTTAATAGCTGTGTGACTCTGGGCAAGTCACCCAACCCTGATTGCCTAAAACAAGTAAGGGGTATTTAAGGGAGAAAACCATAAGCTAACCCTCAACATCTAAGACTCAAGAAATAGTTTTTAGAAAAGTATAATTATTCAAAGGCTTGGAAACATAACCAGTAGAGTGAACAGGATATAGTTATAATAAAGGTGTTAGGAGATGTGGGTTCAAATTCCAGCTCTTCTACTTAATGCTTATGTGACCTTGGACAAGTCATTGTCTTACTCTGGGCCTCAATTTCCTTTACCTAACTAGATGTCCCCCAAGATCTCCTCCAACTCTGAATCCTATTTTCCTAGGACCTCTTAATCCTGTGCTTGACTAATCAGGTCAGGATTTGGCCCAACAGTACTTACACTAGCCTCTTGAACTTTTTCACAAGCCAAAGGTCCAAAATTTTTTCTTCCAGCAGTGGACAAATGGGAAATACTCCAAATACAGATACAATAACCATGGCAATATTGGGATCTGATGGCAACAGGGTCAAGTCAAACTGCCCCATGCATCCGCAGCCTTGCAAGCAATAGCAACATGTTTCCCAAAGTACGGCAACAGCAACTGGAATCGTAGCTGAAAATGTGCTCTGGATTTAGTCAGATAATATGTGTTCAAATTCCACATCTGCTACTTATAACCAGAATAATTTTGAGCAAGTTCCTTCTTTCTGTACTTCAGTCTCTTATCTCTGAAGTGAACATAATAAGATCTACACTAACTTGTCTTAGACATGACAGTTGATTTTTTTTTCTTTCTATAACTCACAAGTTGGTCACATTCAAATCAACACAAAAGAATAGAAAAAGATCATAACCATTATTTGCCGTTTGGAGGGATTTTTTTTAATGCGTCAATTAACAAAACTGCCATTTATTTCCATGTTCCCTTTGTGAACTCCCTGTGCTTTTCCAAATGCTGTCCCCATTCTATGATTGTTTATATACCTGTCTCTAGTGTGTGTATATTATCATCCTGATGCTAATTCCTTCAGTTCACATTGTTTCTTTTAAGTCTTAATATGTTTCATTGTTTTCTCCATATTTTGGGGTCAAAAGAATATTGAGGGAGGGGGGAACCCGTCCATTTCATTCATGTTATTAACTGACTTCGTATAAATTCCATTTGCCAATGCAAATTGGAAATTAAGCCCCTTAATGCTTTAGGCAACTCTCTAAGACTAATTTGAAGAGAAGGTAGAATTTGCATTGGTAGAGGGAATTTCCTTTGTAGAGCTCCCTATACCAATAAAGTCATAAAAGTCAATAAAGCTATCATTTCCATCTATAACTTATAGAATGTCACTGAGAGGGTAAGGGTCATGCCCAAGACCACACAGTCTGTATGTCAGAGACAAGACTTTAACTCAGATCTTTCTTACTCATAGGATGATAGATGTAGAACTAACAGGGACCTCAGAGTTCATCTAATCTTGCCCCTTCATTTTATAGATAAGGAAATGTAGACCCAGGGAGGTCAAAGGACTCATCTAACATCACACAGATAGCAAGCATCAGAAGTGGGATTTGAACTCAGGTCCAGTAAGTGCATAGTAGGTACTCTCTCCACTCCACCATATAAGGCCAACCCTCTATCCATTATGTCACACTCTCTTGTAATTTTATTTTTTTTTGCTTTTTGGAGGTCAATTGGGTTAAGTGACTTGCCCAAGGTCACACAGCTATTTTTTGAGTTAAGTGTCTGAGGCTGGATTTGACCTCAGGTTCTCCTGACTCCAGGGCCGGTGCTCTATTTACTGCTCCACCTAGCCGCCCCTCTTGTAATTTCTTAAGGCACAAATATATAATATCCAACTATATTCATATGCCACGGATGATTCAAGTTAACTTAGTGTCATTAGATAAAATGATTGTTTCCAGTTTTTTTCATATAGCAAATATTTGCCTCAGAGTATTTCTGCATAGTTAGGTCTCTCTTCTGTCAATAACTTCCTTAGGGAATTGTGCTAGAAGCAGGATCACTGAGTCAAGATCAGTAATAGCTTTGTGACTTACTGCATAATGAAAAGGTAGATTTTTGCCAACACAGATTTAGAGATGGCCAGGCACTGGGGTAGGCTACTATACAAAGGGAAAGTACTGTGAGCACCCGAGAAAACCCACCAGGAATGCCATTCCATGGCCTACTGGATTGTCTGGGAGCTAGGAGTTGAATCAGAGTAAGCAGTCAGAACTGGTGATATAAATTCCTTTATTGAACACCATTCCACCTGCACTGAAGCTAAAATTCAGCATCGAAGGGGCTCCAGGACCAAAACTGAGGTTGCCATGTCTAACAATGAAGAGTGAAGATACACTCAAACTATGCTGACTGATGAAGTATTCACAAGACCAAGCTAGGCTAACAACAGATGTCACAGGACCCTCACCAGCACCACCACTGGGGACAAAGCTTCCAGCTGTTTGGGGACTGGAGCTCCCCCTTCCCACCCCCGCTTCACCTGGCAGGAACCCCAGACCAGAAGGGAGGGTGGCAACTGAGGGAGGGCCAACTTGGTTGAGATATTGAATGGACATGGCTTTTGTAGAAAGGACATTCCTATCTTCACTTCCCCAAATTTCACGCCAGTCCCATCTGAAGGAGGGCACTGCTCTGCAGAGGTTTGTTGAGCTCTGATAGACCACCAACATCATCCATCCTTCCTCTATTAACATGAAAACCTAAACCCTTCACCCTCTCTGGTTTCCCACTATCACCAGGTCATGAATCCCAATAGGTGACCTCTGAGGAGTTTTCAAGGCTCTGCCTGAAACCTATAATCTGTCATCCCCCTCATTGAGTAGCCTTTTCCACTGGGTCTCCAAAAGATGAAATTTTCCTCCACTAAAGTCAGTCCCTCTAAGAATTCCCAACTCAGAGTAAATAGGTATGACCTTGACTTGGTAAACCTTACCTAGACATGTCTGAAAGACTGGGTAGCTTCCTGGGTTATGGGTGTGGTTGCCACTTCCTGTTCCCAGAGTCTTTCTGAGCCAGGGTAGGGGAGTGGGGGAAAGTTTGGGTGCCTCTGCTCAGGACAGGAATTCTTAACCTTTATTGTGCCATGGACCCCTTTGCCAGTCTGCTGAAGCCTGTGTAATCCTCAGAATCATGTTTTCAAATATCAAAGGAAATGCTTAATTTCAGCTAGAGGTTAGTGCAAGTAAAGATACATTTTTTCCAGTCCATATTCATCAGACCCCCTGAAATTTATCTGTGAATCCAAGGACCCCGAATTAAGAACCTCTGGCTTAGGTTGGCTTTAATGGACCCATCCCAATCAGAAGTGAGAGGCTTCCAGGGTTGGATCTGGAGACAATTCCAAACACTCATTCAGATATGGCTGCCACCCTGTACTGCTCAGGTGCCTAGAAGACTACTGAAAAAGATGCATTACCATCCGTATTGATGCTGCACCTAAGGACAGTTGACTTTTCATCTGATTTACAGCTGAAACTTCCAATATGTGGTCCCCCTCTATTAGAATGTGAACTTCTTAAGAGTAGGACTGTCTTGATTTTCTCTTTCTGTCACCAGTATTTAGCACAATGCTTTGCCCAAATTAAACAATTAATAAATACTTTTTTATTCGTCCATTCATTGGAGCCCAAGATCCAGCTGTCCCTTTAGCCTTCCTAAGTCTAGACACTGGACAGAGTTCCCTTCTGCTCCAATCCCCTCACTCCCCTAGGAATGAATCAGCCCAAGCAAGTCTACCCCTTCCTCCTCCAGTACTCCAACAAATTCTTTGATGCTTATGGGCTGCCAAGGAAGAGGGACCTGGGTGAGCTTCAGCCCCACTTACATAATGCTGGCCAAAGCACCAAGTGTCTGATCCAGCTGGGTGATCCTGAAAGCATCAGATAGATGTCTGAAAAACTTCTGGGCCAGTCCCCTGGGCTATGTCTTATTGCAGTGTTCCATGACAGCCTAATGTCCCTCAGGCTCCCCTGCCCTCCAACCCATTCCCAAGGCCACTCAGTCTGCTCATGTCTCCCTGGGGAGCAGCCCTGGGCTACAACTTCAGAGAGGCTGTACTATCGTTATTTCTTTCCCTGCAGCTCTGTCTCCAGGGAATCCAAGTTCCCTTCCTCTTCTCCACAGGCTCAGCTTTGTCAGAATAGGAGATCTGTCCTCTGATGAAGCCTACCGGGCCCCCTTACTCCCTACTCTCTCAGCAAAAGGAAATAGCCCTAACTCAGTTCCGTGCCCACCTACTCCAGCCTGTTAGGATTGGATTTCCCTGTCCCAGAGTGTTTGGAGAGGAGAGACCCAGGGAAGCATAACTATGGTTTCCGGGGAGGTGGACACTCCATATGCCACCACATCCCCGAGCATAGACCAGGCTCAGACAAGTAATTCCACCCTGACTAATTGGGGTGTACAGGGGGCCTTACATCCTCATTCTTCATTTGCAACATTGGAATTTTTCAACGCCTTGGGTGTAGGCTTTCTTCTCCTCACAGTAAGCCACTTTCCCCATCCTTACCTCCATCTCTTCATATCTGTCAGTATCCTTCCCCATATGATGCCCCCTCCCTTCCTCCCCATCCAACTCCCTGTCCCTCTCTCCTATCCATCCCTATCTCCCTTTCCTTCCCCCTCCCTCCACATCTCAGTCTCCTTCCATATTGCTCTCTCCATGTTTCCCTTTCTTCCCATTGCCTCCCTCTTCCTGTCTCTGTCTCCCTCTTCCACTCCCCAAATAAGTTTTCCCTCTTTCTCATCCGTTTCCCTTTTATCCTCTTCCTATTTCATTCTCTCTCCCTCTGTCCTTGCTTCCCTCACCATCTCTTCCAATTTCCCTCCCCATGTTCCCCTTCCTACCTAAGCCTCCCTGTTTCCAACTGTTTCCCTTTCCCACTGTCCCTCTCCCTCCCAATGTTTCCTCTCCATCTTTCCCCATTTTTGTTTGTCTCCCTCCTCATGTTGGTCTCTCCATCTCTGTCTCCTGTTTCTTCATCTCCATTTTCCTCTCTCCCCATCTGTCTTGGTATCCATCTCCCCATCTCTGTTTCCCAGTTTTCTTTTTTAAAAACATATTTGCTTCCCCATTTTCTCCCCATCTGTCTCCCTTTCTCTCTCCCTGCCTATCTTCCTCTCCTCTCCCCATCTGTCTCCCTCTTCTGTCTCTTTCCTTCTTGCTCTCCAGCTGTCTCCCCCTCCATTCTCCCCATCTGTCTCTCCCTATTCCTCTCTCCAAATCTCTGCATCCCTCTCTCCTGAACTTCTTCCTTACTCTCCATGTCTTCTCTCTATATATTTCCTTTTGTTTCTCTCCATCTCTGCCTCCCCACCTGTCTCTTTCCCCTTCCCTCATAATCTTGCTCCCTCTCTCCCTGTCTTTGTTTCCTTCTCCTTCTCTCCCCAGCTCTATGTCCCTTTCCTTCTCTCTCCCCACCTGTTGCCTTTTCTCACTCTCCAGCCTCTTTTCCTTCTTTCTCTCCAAATCTCTCTCTCTCTCTAATCTCTGTACTCTCCTTCCCTTCCCATCTCTCCCTCTCCAGATGTGCCTTCCTATCCCTTTCTTCTGTCTTTGTCTCCTCTTCCTTTCCATAGCTCAGTAAGCTTTTCCTTTTCTCCATCGGTCTCCCTTTGCCTCTGTTCATTTCTGCTTCTCTTTCCCTCTTACCCATCTCTTTCCAAATACCTCTTTCCCTCTATGCCCCTGTTTTCCTCTACCTCACTCCCTCAGCCTTTCTCCTCTCTGTCTCTTTCTTTCTTTCTCCAAATTTATGTCCCTCTCCCTCCCTCCCCCATCCCCATCCCGAACCTCCCATTCTTTCCCCCCATAGGTATCCCTCTCTCTTTCTCCTTCATTTCCCTCTTTGTAGCCTTTGTGCTCCCTAGGTCTCTTCCCTCCATCATCTCTCTCTCTTCATTTTACTACTGTTATCTGCCTTTCCCTCACTCTGGAGCCTTCTCCTGTTGAACTTTGGTGTGTATGTTCAAAGAACTCATTTTCATACCACTCCCATCCCCAGATGAGTCTGTCCTCACCTTTGGGATGTAGGCTGTGGCATCCTGTCATTTCACTGGATCATGGGATCAGCATGCCCCCTCTCACTCTAACTGTATTGTAGCATTGCTGTGTGATTTGGGTTGAGTTTTGTTTTTTTTATGAAGTTCTTTGAGGGGGGGAAGGGAAGGAGTCAGAAGGGAGCACAGTGCTGGGGCCAGAGTGGAGGTGTATGAATGGAATGATTCCCCTGGGTGAGGAAAGAAAGAAAAGGATCTGAAAAGGTCTAGGACCTCTGAGAATCCACCCCTATCCCAAACCATCCAGGACCTAGCCTCCTAGCTCTAGAAAGTGGGTGGGGCTTGGATGTATGGAAGCAGGAGCTCTGTCTTTTCCTGTAGGGTAGGGGATAAGCAAAGGTTCTAATCCACTTTGAGGGGCTATTTTGAGAGATCTTCATAATCCAATCTAAATCCATGGGCATGAGCAATGGGACAGAGAATGAATGGGGACACCCACTCTTTTGGAGAGGGATGGGGAAAAAGTTGAAAGAAGGGTTTCAAACCCCACTGAGGTCCCCAAGGCTAGTGGCTCTGTTCCTACAATTCAGTGGACCCCATGAACTTCCCCTGGTGCCCCTCATTCCATCTCTCCACTCTGGAAAGAAAGGCAGAGGGTGGGTGGATGGGGGAAGGAGATAAGGCAAGAAGCCCATTCTCTCTCTGACTACCTACAGCCCACATTACACACACACACACACACACACACACACACACACACATTCACCTGTTCCCTTGGCCCCATTTACAGCCCCATTAAGTTTCCAAAACAATGGGCTTAAAGCATGAAGTGGTGGTGGAGTCCCCTGGTTGGAGGGGGGAACAGTGCAGAGAGAAGATGGGGACACGGTGGAACAGAGTTGGGGGGGGGGATGGATGGGGAGTACCCTGTTTGGAGGTGAGCTGCAAGTTCAAGTTGCACATAAAAGTATCAAAGAAACAGGACAGTTTCTGCCACTGGCAGATGGAGGAGAGGAATGTTGTCTCTGGGCCCCTCTTCCACTCTCCCTCCCCCATCCCCGCCAACAAAAGAACTGAGAATTCTGTGCTGTACAAAACGGGCCCAGACCAGGGGGCAGGTGAGGGGCATTGAGGCTGGGCCCAGTCTGTGGAGCAGTCCTCCTGAGCCAGGTCAGCAGGAGATTGGAGCCCAATCCAGAATGAAAGCAGCCCCCTCCCCCCTGCCCAGGTCCAGTAGTCACTCCTGTTCAGCATGAAAGGGCAAGAAAGGGGAACATGGGGAGATGGAGGAAAAGCTGTCCAGGACCTTTCCCCAGCATCTCTGTATCTTGGCAGTTAATCCAGGTGATCTTTTTGTCTTGACATAAAACTGCAGTTGTCTGGACCCCAGTGAAAGCGGTGGGGTCAGTGGCCAGTGGGATGTTGGGTGAAGAGAGGAGGGGGTGAATGACCCCAGGACTCCATGATCCCTCCCTCCAGGCAGGTCATCTTCATCTTAGGTGAGCTGGCTGGGGAGAGCAGGGTCTCGGGGAGGCCGCCCGAGGGAGGTTGGCAGCATCTGAGGCTTCGAGGTGCACGTCACTGAACCGTCGTTGGCCGAAAAAGGCGGGAAAGAGTCCAGTCCGGGGCCTCCAGAGAGGGCGAGGCCCAGTGGCAGCATCTCTGTTATGTTCTGGGAGGGGTTGGAGGGGGGCCAGGACAGAGGGAGTCAGCACCAGGCGGGGCAGCCCCCAGACTGAGAACTGAGCCTGCAGTTGTGGGTGGGGACCCTAGAGGGCCAGTGCCAGGAAGGGAGAGGGAAGGGTGACCCCAGAAGGATAGAGGGGTTTCCCCTATGATCTGGAACCAAAAGATTTGGTCACTGAGTCACCATTGGTGATTGCAAATTTCGTGGCCTGGGAGTAGGCCTAATATGGCCCTGATGCCTTCAGTGAAGATAGAGGGGACATGGAGAAAAGAAACCCAGAAAGACTCAGGGGCAGTCTGGTTCTCTTTACAACGTCCAGTGTCATTGGAAACCAGAGCCCAGGCCTTCCCTGGGTCCAGAGGGAAAGGCCTGCATGAGGTCAGGAAGCCACCCCCATCTGCTCCCTTGGCCAGGACTAGAGATTGGGAGGTAGGCAGGGGAAGGCAGGAGGGCAGCCCTATTGTGAGAGTAGTCTGATGTCAGGGTCTGCCCCAGGGGTTCAAATGGAGGGATGGGGAAGGGAGGTTTGGACAAGTTGAGCTCATATCATTTTCTGGCTTGAGATCCTGCCCTTCAGGGTCCCTGTGAGTGAGAAACTGGACAGGGGAGGACCCCCCACCCTGGGACCTCCCCACCAGGCCGTAACACAGAACTTACCGCAGAGCCAACAAAATCTGCAAGGTAGGGGGATCAGGATGGGGCCAGGAAAGAGAAAAGAAGGCAGAGAAACAGACAGACAGAAAGACAAAGAGAGAGTTAGATAATGACCTCCTGAGCCCCATCCCAGTCCTGCCTCTCAGATGAGAACAGACATTCAGTCACTATGTGTGGAAGGTAAGCCAGTGGGGGAGAAGGGCCTGAACCAGAAACCTGAAGAATAACCCTCTTTTAACCTGTCCCAACCTTTGCCTCTCAGAATGGGTGCCGGAATTTCCTCCTGTGAAGGATTAGTCCCTAATCTTGTCTCTCAGACTGGTAGCAGAGGTTCACTGATTGCCCTCAAACGTCATCGAGATTGGTACTCTCATTGTACAGATGAGGAAACTGAAGCCTGAATTGGTAAAGTAACCCACTCAAGATCACACAGTTTGCTAAGGAGCTGCTCCAGCAATTAAATCAAGGCCTTTCGCTTCCCTATCCAGGAGTCTCTACTGCATCAGTCTGGTGAGGAAAACGGGAAATGAAGACAGCTCTGTCACATTCCCCAACGGTTCTGGCCGGTGTAGGTCCCCAGGGCCTGTTTGGCTGGTCTCCCCTTGAGGCCAGAGCCCCTTTACATAAGCTCAAGGGACCCTTCTCTAAATTCCCAGGACTGGTTTTGGCCCTGAACATGCACTTCAGGGGTAAATGCCAGAGGAAGTCATTATTCCTTCTCTTCTAAACCATCCCCAAGGAGGGCTATTCCTAGTGACCTCCCCCTTCAACCCAGATGTGTGCTGGAGCCAGCATCCAATGGACAGGTCAATGTCGAATCTTTAGTGTAAGCATTTAAACCTAAGAAACCAGGGAGCACCACAAATCAGGGTTTGATTTATTGTTTTGTTGCTTGTCTGGACTTAGGAAAGTGATAGAGAAAATAATGATGCAGATTAAACATAAAAGTGTGTGATATGTACAGGGTTTTTTCCCCCTATAGATCTGGTTGTTTAAGAGCTGGTTGTTAAACACTTACAAGCACACCCCTGCCTCAACCGTTATCATCCAAAAGGAGTATTCGGTACAGAAGATGGAGATTGCATAGTCTTACCCTGCACAGTCCAGAGAAAACATCTAAGCGCACTAATATTCATGAGGGGATGTCATTTTATAGAAATAGTGACATGAACAGAAACAGGTTTGAGTAACTGTACACAGTTTTTCTTCATGTTACAGAAGAGACATCTTTGGAATTTCATTTATTTGATGATAAAAGATTATTTTGGAAAAAAAAATCTGACTTTTGTTATATAGTATATTTAATAAACCTTCCCTACTCCTCCAAAAGAAAAAAAAAACAGTTGGGGAGGATTCTGAGAAGAGGCTTGGGTGGAGCTCAGGGGAGAGGAAGAATGAATGGTGAGGTCTGTGCTGAATCAGTAGCTAATTAACTGGGTTACTTGAATAATTTCTCCCCTCTGGGCTTCAGTACTCCATCCATAAAACGAGGGCTTTGGATTCACTCAAAGGTCCCTCTCAACCCTGACGATCTATGTTCTATGCTCCAAGGCTCAGCAGGTATAATTCACTCCATTCCAAAAGCAAATCTATTTTTTTTCCTTATCTAAGGTTTTGGATTGAGCATGGCCCTCCTGCCTTGTTAGTTCAAAGAATCGAGAATCAGCTTAGTGGAGTTCTTGATGATGCCTCATGATTTCAAGTTGGTTAGGAGCAGGGTGGGTGGGTGGAGGATCTAGGGGCTGTTGAAGCTGTGTGGGTTGAGTGGATCACTGAGGAAAAGCAGCTTGGGTCAGAGGGGAAAGTGAGCCCAAGGACAAAACTAGCTATAGATCAGGAGGAGGAGAGAGCTCCAAGAGGGAACACCTGAACATTTCTATGGCTGACTTGTGGGAGAGACCAGAGCAGCTAAGCTCTTGGAGGCCAGGAGTGAGGAGGAAGAAGATGTGCCTCATGGGGCCAGGACAGGTAAGATGGTAAAAGAGTCCATACAAAGGATAAGTTTAGTTCAGCCATTAGACCTCAGCTGCCAGGCAAAGAACTCTCAGGTGTGGGTGACTAGGATTGTGCGCTTATCCTGAAAGATGGCCCCAACCAGATGGTCCTGGGGTAGAATGAGACAGTCCCTACAGACCTCATCTGAGAAATCCCATGATAGTAATAGCTTCCATTTCTTCTGGCATTCAGGTTTATCAAACTCTTTAATTCCATACATCATGTCATTTGACAGCCAACATTGAAGAAGCCTCATGCTGTGGATAGAGTGATGGTCTCAGTCAGAAAGACCTGGGTTCAAGTCTTACCTCTGACAAATAGACTGTGTGACCTTAAGAAAGTCCCTTCCCAGACTCCCAGTGTCCCCATACGCATCCAGAGGATTCTGGGTCACAGAGGTGTTCTAGTTGCTTTGGGAGGGGGAGCTCTTTCCCATCAAGCTCCCTGCTCTGATGAAATCACTAAAACCACTCATTTGAGCCTGTGACATAAGTAGTGCAAATGTTTATTATTCCCTGTTTTGCAGATGAGGAAGCAGGCCCAGAGAACAGCAGCATTGGTCCAATGGAAAAAGAGGTGTGTTCGATGTCAGAGGACCTGTGTTCGAATCTTAACTTGGCCACTGCATAATGTTGGGCAAATCATTCCTCTGTATGTGTGCATTTTTTTATTTGCAAAATGAAGGGGTTGGACTGAATGACTTCTGAGGTCCCTTCCAGATAGCCTGTGAAGTGACTATCACCACAGGCAGTGGGACAATCCAGGATCCCAACTTAGGTCTTCTGACTCACAAATCAAGGTGGTAAAAGGCTTACAGTCTGGCCTCTTGATCAGACCCTCAGGACATTGCTTCTATGCCCCCCTCAGACAGGTGCTCAGAGCGGAGATGGTTACAGCATACAAATGATCCAAGGCTCCCCTGGTTCTACCTCTCTCAGGCTGAGGGAGACATATTTTTTTCCTCTCTAAATTGAATCTCTGGGCTGGCAGACAGGCCCCCCAAGAAGGGCCTGCTCAAGTATGTTCCCTGCCCCCCAACCGCCTGTACCCTGCCCCTTCTCCTATGAGCTCTCCTCAGAATTCAGAGCTCTGAGGAGCGCTCATGGAGTACGGAGAAGCCCTTCTGTCTTAGCAGGAACTTGGCCAATGCAGAGCGCACCAAGCCATCCGTCCTCCCCACTCACCTTTGCTCTCTGTCTTGAGTTCGTCCTGCAGTAAGTCGTTTTGCCGGTTACCCAGCACAAAGGCGAGGAAGGAGAGGATGAGGGCATTGAGGATACCAATGATGGCCAGAATGTATGCCCAGCGCACAGAGCAGTCCCCCAGAGAATACTTCCCTGTCTTCTGCCCACACATATCCCGGATGGTCTCCGCATCCCAGCCATCGGGGAAGATCATACAGCCCAGGACCAGGCAGAGAGCTGGAGGGAAGGGAGGACCAGATCCCGGAGGCAGCCAGGGAGGAGGGAGAAAAGAGATTCATTACCTCTGCTACTCACAAAGGCCATATTCCCCTGAGTTTGGGGGATATTCTCTCCAAACTATGGAGGCATGACTCCATCCAGTTGACAGAAGTGGTTATTCAGCGCGCTGCCTTTCCTAGTGCTTTTTTCTACTTATCCTTGGTGTATCTTGTACATACCTTTTTATTTACATGTCTTCTCCCTCTAGTATATGAACTCCTTGATGGCAGGGACCATGCTTTTGTCCTTTTTGTGTGTCCCCAGACCCTAGCCCATTATCTGGAATGTAGTTAGCACTTAACAGATGTTTGTTAACCGACTTCTAGGAGCAGAAACCTCCAAAGTCTTTTTTATTGCCTCACTTCACCTTATTTAAATGACTCTTGGAATCTCCTTTTCCTTGAAATTGTTCTGGATTGACCTGAGAAAAACTGACAACCTGCCATCACCCCAGATTGTGGAACTCTTCCCTCCCCTCTCTTCTCTACCGCACACTTGACCTTAGTCAGCTCCTTGTCCTGAAAGGTACTTAAGAGATTTGAAACCTGCTTGCCTGTGTACTCGTAGCCCCTGGTTTCCTGTTTCTGTCCTTTTGACTCTGTCCCTACTGTCTTAGAATGGATGCTCCCCAAAATCAAGGGCCCTTCACAAATACTTTGGGGAATGAGGATGAAGATGATGGGGGTGGGGAAAAGTAGGAGGAGAAGGAAAAGGAGCAGGAAGAAGATAGTTTTGATTCTGGCCAGTACCAAGGATAGCTCTCCTGGTCTCCAAGGTTTATGGAGACAGTCAGCGGGGCTTCGTCTCCAATACTGGGCTCCTTTCTATAAGGCAGCCTATGGACTCACCCCACTCCCCGCTGGCCTCTCAGAACTCATTACCCCATCTGGAACACTCACATCCATCAAATGCATCTCTGGTCATCTGGAGGTAAGGGAGATAAAGTGGAGACGCCCCCAAACTCAGGCTCACTTTAAGGTTGCCTCTCATTATCCCCAACCTACAAAACTACTTTCCCTATACTTACCCCAGGGGTCTTCAGCCTAATAAGAATACCAAAAAGTCCACTTAGTTACATCCCCCCTGCCCCACCCCTGGTATCCTCTCTAGGCCCATGACATCCCTTGAGA
>NW_027185761.1:25747969-25758835 GCF_028583685.1 Petaurus breviceps papuanus | reverse complement strand
TCCTATTCTCAAGGCTAAGGTCACCAAGTCCTATGGGAGTAGAGGGAAGAGTCCTGGTCCTAGGGGAGAAGGGGACAGTCAAAGATGGCCTCCTTTAAGTGCACCTTCTACACCACACAGCCCTTCTCATCTCCTTTCCTCAATCTATCCATCCTCACTCTTATCTTCCTCACGAATCCTCCACACCCCCATGCCTGGGCTGGGTGGGGCTAGAGTGGGCTGGGAGAGGCTGGATATGGGGGAAGCACAAGACCCTGAGGAGGAAGAGAGGACCCCAAGCCCCAGAGGTAAAGGGCTGGGGCTGCAGTCACTCATCATTCTCCCAGTGAGTGAATTCCTATCTCCATGGAAACAGCTGCCAGCTCACTCCCAGCTCACTGGCTTGGGTCGGCTAGCTGCTGGGCTTCCACATTCAACTCCTCTCCCTCTGAACCCTGCTTCTCCTCCCTCTCTCCCTCCCCCTCTCAAATCACTCCCTCCAGAGTCTTTTCCTTTCCATCTCTCTCTCTCTCTTGTCTCTCGTTGGAATTCTCACTTCTTTCTCCTGATTGCTTGATATTTCTCTCTCCCCCCACCTATTTTTATCTATTTCTCTACCACTGTCTCTTTTTCTTTGCAATATCTCTTTCTATGAGTTTCTATTTCTCTGTCTCCCTTCCTCCCTCTCCCCCTCCCCTCCTCTTTCTCCACTCCTTGCCCCTCTCTCTCATCTCTCTCATCTCTCACCTCTATCATCTATCTATCTCGTTCTAGTCATCTATCTGTGTTTCTGTTTCTCTTTGTCTCATCTGTAGTGCCTCAGGAAATAAATATAGGTTCCCAAGTTCCCTGTTTGGTTTTGAGAACATTTGATGGATGGAGAAAGTAAGGAGCCTAGCTCTAGTTCCTAACAAGAGCCCCAACCCCCCTTGGTCAATGAGCCCAGCACCACCTTGATCCCTGGGGTGGCCTACCAGACTTGAGATGACCCAGGCCAGGCCAAGATTCTTGGCGGCCAAAACAGTCCACTGGGGGCTCAACCAGGATAAATAGCCCTGTAGCACACATCTTGTCCTCCATCACAGATCTGCAAGTTCTAGTCCCTTATCCAGATAGCCCTGGGTCTGGAGACTGGATTCCTCCTGGGGAGCCCAACCTTCTCCCACAACACAGGCACACTCTACAATTAGGAACCTTTTGCTGGAGTCCTGGTTAGTGCCAGGAGAGGATGATAATGTAATGGTAGTGACACTATTGCTGCTTTTGCAGCTGCTGCTGATGGCCACCATCATCATGTTGAAATCCCTTCCTTCAAGACCCAGGTCAGTTATCACCTCCTCCATGAAGCCTTCTCTGATAACACCCAGGTGGAAATGATTCTTCTTTCTCCAAGTCTTACAGCACTTTATTAACATCTTTCCCTTAAAGTTAGCAATGTTTTGATTTACTTAATAGTTTGAGGAATCTCAGAATCAGAGAGTTGAAAGGGACACAGAGGTCATCTATTGCAGCCCATATCTTGTCTATGACAATTATTTGTGTACCTGTCTTATCTCCCTTGACTAGATTGTAAGCTCATTAGGGACAGATCCTGGGACCCTGGACATCCAGTGTGGCCTTGCACATCTTTAACGCACTTGGTAAATTGTTGTCATCCATTAGAAATCTCACCTGCAAGTTATAGCACTGCTATCAGAAAACCCCCATTAAAACATGCATAAGAAATCAAAGACCCACATAGCGTCAGGGTCCAAAGGGGCCTTCCAGAACATCTGGGATAATTTTGTCCTCTTATGAGAGGGAGAAGCCAAGACTCAGCAATGTGAGGTGACCTGCTCAAGGTCAGACCCAGGAGAACAATACATTCATCCATGAACCCCTTTCTAATGAGCTCAGATTAGCAAGTTTATGGAAGAGAACAGCTCCTGCAGGGAAGGACACACAGGATGGGGAAATTTTGAAGGGGCAGGAAGGAGTGGGAAGAGGAATGAACTTTATGGCATAAAGGTTAAAACTGGGTCTTGCAGCAGGCACCCTTTTGGTGACTGGTGGGTGGTATACCACTTCTGACACTTAGTGGCTGTGTGACCATGAGCAAAACACTGAATCTATCTGAGCCTCAGTCTCTGCATGTGTAAAATGGGGATAAAAATACCTAGAGTACTCATATCATAGTGAAATCTCATAATAAAATATTGTAAGTAAACCAATTTGCAGACTTTAAAGTTTCCCCTAAATATAAGGGGGATTTAATGGTTAAAGCCTTAATATCTTAAAGCTGTAGTAAGGACTTTGGGACCCCCTCTATTTCAATGATGATGAAGGTCCAGGTCCTGAGCAGGTCATACCAAACAGGTTAGACTCAAACAGGGAGGCTGGACACGAATTCCATTTGCATTCAGCAGATCACTTCCTGTCCCCAGGACTCCTGCTTGCTTCTTTTTGTTCCCCCCTTAGTTCTCCCCTAACTCCTTCCTTTCTCACCCTTTCCCCCAAGAACTACAGCACCATCTCTCTTCTTCCTCTTTCTTCTGCACCTTTTCCATGAAGCCTTCCTTGATCACTCTTAATTAGAGGGGATTTATCTCTGTGTCCTATGAATGCTGTAGCATGTTGTCTTATACACATGGCCATCATCCCATAAGGCCTTGGATTACATAAGACAACTATCTATTATATATATAAACATGTGTATGCATACATGTTTATACACACATGCACATTGTGTATACAAACATGCATGTGCTAGTAGATGTTTAACTACATTTTCTATATCACTTCAAGTCTAAACAATCAGTAAAAACAATGTGTGTACATGTGTGTATGTATACATATATACATAAATTTATACATGTATTTGTGTGTATATGCATATATACATATACATCTCATGTAACTGATCTCCCTTCTAGATTATAGTTCATTGCAGGCAGGAACCAGACCTTTTATGGTTCTCTCTCTTTCCACCCCATAGCACCTAGCACCAGGCTTTGCATATAGAAGTGTTCAATAAATAGTCGTTAAATGTAAGAATGGTGTAATGAAACCCCAGACGCCCGGTTCTAGTCCTAGCCCTACCACTGGCTCATTCAGAGACCTTGGAAAACTTACTTTCCTTCTCTGACCCTCAGTTTCTTCATCTGAAAAATTAAAGGGTTGAACTTGATCCCTAAAATGCCATGAATCTGTTAAATGAATGAATACTTTCATGTCTACATATTCCAGCATTTTTTCCTTCTCCCAGGCATTCATGATAATAGTTTGCATTATTTTCAATGCTATTTCTGATAAGCTTTCTTCAGTTTTGTTTCATGTTTGTTCCTCCTTTCCTCTTAAAGCTAAAAACCCTTCTGTGCTTTCTATTTGGCATCTCCCCCCTCAGTACCTAGTACAGGGTTTTGTTGGCAGTGGTAACTGGATAAGACATTTACCTCCCTATAGGCACTATCATCTCCTGGCAGGCAGGGGTTATGTCTTTTTGTAAATTTCAGTTAATTAATTTCAACAAGTCTTCAATAATTATTTCTTAGGTTCCTAACCATCTGATAGTAACTGTGGGAGGGAGAGGAAATATATACGACATAGTCACCTTGCTCAAGGAGCTCACAGTCTGGTTGAGGGAATCAGGACTCACACAACTGATACAAGTAAAGACTAACAGAAAAAAATATCTTGAGTGATGTTTCTGATGAAGGTAATGGGAGCTTCCTGGAAGAGGTGGCACTGGAATTGAACCCTAAAGGAAGAGTATTCTTTCAATAGATGAGTTGAAGAGAGGAAGATTTTTCAGTCAAGGAAGCAGTAAAATCCTTCCATGACTCCAGCTGCCTGTGGAGTCCCTAGCCTAACATTCAAGGCCCTTCATGCTCTTACCCCTCAGTCTACCTTTCCATCCTTCTATCCATCATATATCCAATCTATGTACACATAATCTTCATCACATATCCAATTCATGTGTATACCTAGATCACATATTTATTGATATATATTGATATATTCTATGTCAATAGCTATATTTCCATCATACAGCTATATTCTATAACTGTCTTTTGTTAATGTCTTTATATATTATGTACATATTCAACTTGATTCAATTCAACAAACATTAGCTATGTTTCCACCATGTAGCTATATTCTATATCTATCTCTTTGTATAAATGGTTTTATATATTATGTATATATTCAACTTAATTCAACAAACATTTATTAAATACCTACTATGTGCCAGGTATTATGCCAGATGATGCAGATATAAAAATAAAAATGAAACAATCCCTGCCCTCAAGCAGCTTATATTCTTCTAAGGAGATAAAACATGTACACAAGTTATTAGATAATTTGAAGAATGACTATGTGGCCTATACTGTCTCTTCATCAGCAGTCATATAGTATCACTGAAAAAAAATATTGGTATTAAAAATATGGATCTTTTTTTTATAAGGGGAATTTGGAATAGTTCAAAGACCTTTGCAATTTCCCAAGCAATCTGGCCCTCTCTCCTCCTGTTAAATTCTGGACCTGACTCCTTTGTCCATTTGCAATGTCCATCCAAGATACAGATACTAATGGATGAGTTCTACATTCACCTTCATGTAATAGTATGGACAATGGATGTTTTTTGTTCATTTAGTTTTTCATGTGTGAGCAGTTAGGCCATTTTTCCTTATATCAAGTCTGAATCTACCCCTCCACAATTTCTGCCCACTGCTCCGATTTCTTCCTTGTGAAGCCAAACATAATAAATTTAAATCTTCTTCTGTGTGCCATTCCTTAAAATACTTAAAGATCGGCTACCATGTCCCTCCTGAGTTATCTTCTCCAGGATAAATATCCCCCATTTCTTCAGCTGCACCCCATATGGCATGAATGTGAGATCATTCACCAACCTGGTAGACCTCCTCTCCACTTTAGGCGGACATTCCCAATCTTATTAATGTCCTTAGTACCCAGAATTGAGCCCAACACTCCAGCTGTGACTTGAAAGAGCAGAGGACAGTTGGACAGATAGCCCCTCATGAATCCTGGACTTTCTGCTTCTCTTAATGTAACCTAAAATTATACATACTTTCCTAGTTGCCAATTCACACCATTGACACATATTGACCTTGCCATCCAAGACCCCCATGTTTTTTTCAGAAGAACTTCTGTCTAGCCATGCTCCATTTTATATTTATGAAATTCATCTTTAACCTGTGTTCAAGTAATGCATATAGTAGGCTTTCAATCAATGTTTACTGCATTAATTAGCATGTTGCCTCTGAAAGAGCCCTGGACACAGAGTGCAGAATTTGTTTTGCTCAACTACACATGTTTGTAACAGGAGTTTTGGTTTTCATGCTTTCTCAAGATGGGGGAGGGAAGGGAAGGTGGACTTTTCATTTATTTAAAACAAACAAAATAAGTGAAAAGGCCCTAGATTTAAAGTCTAATGGCTTAAGTTAGAATCCTGGGCCTGTTATTTGCAGCAGGTGTGACCTTAAGTGATGCCCATCCCCTTTCTAGACCCTGTCTCCTTATTAGTAACAGAAGTTGGACTAGGTTATTTCTAAGGTGATGATACTGATAAATAACTGCTATAACATGAATGAATTAACAGTATATGCAAAATCCCAGGCAGAATGAGTATGTGTGGGAAAGTGAGATTGAAGGAGAGTAGGGGGGAAAGGGCTGAGAAGTTAGGTTCCAACCAGACTATGAAAGGCTTTGAATGTCAGCTGGATGGAATGACTAATGAAGATGTTACTACCCCTGGACCTGATGTTAGACATGTATTGACTTGTGCCTGCCGTGATGGCTTGATATTCTCGCCATCCTAACTGCAGCACCCACTCACCCGACACATACACATACACATACACACAGTCTGAATTTGCTAAAAGGCAAACCAGAGGGGAGGGGTATATATGGGGGGCAGGGTAGAATCTGATACCCTGCACCCATGAGGAATCCATAAAGATGTCAATCAATTATTGTTCTGCTTGGCCCTCAGAGGTAGAACTAGAAGCAATGATGGGAAGATTTTGGCTTGACAGAAACAAAAATCCTCATAGTTAGCACTATGCAAAAGTAGAATGCTCTGTCTTGAGAGGGTCTTCACCTGCCCTTCTCCAAGTCACCTACCCAAAAGAAAGTCAACTAGTCCTTTAACATCACCAAATAACAAAGGATAACAGCATTTTCCATTTCTGTAGGTCTTCCTATTTTCAAATGTCTTCCACTTATATTGGATCCTAGATGCAATGATAGAACAGACCTCAGAAACCATTAAGTCTGAGCCCCTCCTTTTACAGCTGAGGAAACTGAGGCCCAAGGAAGTAAAGTGACTCAACCAAGGTCCACACAATTGGTAAATGTCTGATCTGGGAGTTCAGCCCAGGCCTTTCGACTCCAGCATGAATTTCCTTCCAGGGAGTCTGTTCACTGTACCAAGCTACATCACCATGATTTCAACTGAATATCAAAACTCTGACAATTAGGGCAGGGATTCTCATGCCTCTTAGACAGATAAAGAAACTGCTAAGGTCTCACAGAGTGACAGGACAGAGCCAGGGCTCCCACCCAGGACTTCTGATTTCAAGACAGCGATGAAAGGGGTCTTAGAGGTCATAGGGAAACCCTTCATTTTACTGAGTCCCAGCACCGGGCAAGCGACTTGCCTAAGGTCACCCAAGTAAATATGATTCAAACCAAGTCTTCTGACTCCAAAATCCAGTATTCTTTCCACTGCACCAAGCTTACTCCCAAGTCCAGTGCTCTTCTCAAGATCTTTAATGAATTGAATTAAATTGAATCGGGTCAAATCAATGCCAAGATGGAAGACAAGCTAAGGCCGGCATCCCTTGTCCTCCCTAGCTCAAGGATTTCTCCCAAGGCCAACCACTCAATGCCAATGTGCCAAGCTCCCACACACTTCCCTCAGCCCATATTTTGTCTTCAGTTATCCCAAGAGGGACAGATTTGTGAAACCAATTGTGGCTGGCTATTGTCAGGAAAGAGTATTGGTTTAGAATGAGAAGACCCAGATTTTAGCTGTGGTGCCACCAATAACTGGGTGACCTTGATCATGTCACCTCACTGGGCTTGAATCCTTTCATCTGTAAATGGATGGAGTTGGGCTAGATGGTCTTTACCTCTGCACTCAGCTCTGACGTTCTTCTGCAGTTTGATAGCAGACACTATTTGTCTTGGATACCCTCCTGCCTCTTTCTCCTGTGACCTTTTACTTTTTACTGATACTCCACCTCGTCCTGATGCTATACTGTGTCTCATTCCCATGGAATCTTCTTCTCAGCTGACTGCCAGCGCTGATTCCCACTAAGCCAAACCAGAACTACACATTCTTTCACCTTAACTAACTTAAGTAAAACCAGAATTAGAAATTCAGTTCTGGAAGAATGGCAAAAAGAGATAGGGCAGCTCATCTCTTACAGTTTCCAGACCTCATTCTTATGCTGGGAGAGGGGGAAGAGGGCAAGATAAGCCCCAGGAGGGGACCATTACTGTGACAAGTACTGGGAACTGAAGCCACAGAGATAATCCTAATGCTTATATCCTGGGGATGTCCCCACATGTCATTGCCCTGGGTAAAAACAAAACTCCATTTGTCCAGTGCTAGTTATGACTGACACTAAGGCGCTAGCTGATTGTAGTGATTAAGGTTCCCTCTTCATAGAATCTGGAAGGCTTCTAGACCCAAAGGAATGGCTCTCAAAAGGTGAAATTTCAAGCACTATAACAGGTTGGAGATGGATATACTTAGGGTTAAGAGGGTCTTCTTAATGTCCCTCAAATTTTGTCACATGAATGACCAGCTGTAGGACCAATCTTAGGGAGGAGTGTCCTTCCTAATACTAAAAATATTTATCATTCACTCTCCCTGAGAGTTCTCAAACATTCTTTTTCTCTTTGCATGCCTGGAACATGCCACTTACCACCTGTGTGAATGTGAGCAAGTCACCTAACCTCTCTGGACCTCAGTTTCCTCATCTATAAAATGACAGGATTGGATTCAATAGTCTCTAAGATCTCTTCTGGCTCAAAATCCAGGATCCTATAGGTATAAACCACATAGAGAGAGATCATGGCACTGTGGAAAGGGCATCAGACCAGGAGTCAAAAGCCCTGGGTGGGAGTCCCAGCTGCGCCTGCCTCAGATCCTCATCATCACGACAAATACTTGTATATTTATACTTGTATAGCACTTTAAGGTTTGCAAAGCACTTTTCTCCCAATAATCCTGTGAGGTAGATATTATTAGTCCCATTTTACATATGAGCAAACTAAGTTCTTGAAATACTGAGTGACTTGTCTGCATTTACGCAGCTAAAAAGGATCTGATATAGGATTTGAACCCAAATGCCCTGATGTCAATTCTAGCATAGCAGCCCCTAGGCTACTGTGCCATCCTATGAAAATGAAAAGAACGACATCTGGAGTATGCTTCCCCTATAGGGCAGCTGGAAAGCTCAAAGGAAATGGATCAGGAGAAGCATTTTGAAAATTTAAAGCACTATACAAGTATGAGTATTATTATTTCGATGATGAGGATGATACCTTCTCTGAGCCTCAGTTTCTTCAGCTATAAAATGAAAATAAGCATCTCTCCCTGGGTTATTATGAGAACTCAATTATAGATGTGATAATGTTTTGTAAACTTTAAAGTGATATTCTATAACATAAACACACACATATACATGTATTCACAAATCTATTTTATGTGGATATTGTTATTAGTAACAGCAAACTTTATTTAGCAACTACTATGTGCTAAATTTAGCACCTACACTGTGCTAAGTGCTTCACAATTATTCTCTCATTTGATCCTCATATACTGGAAGGGCCCCTAGAGAACATCTAACTCAATCCCATCACTTACAGGGGAGGAAATTGAGTCCAGGGACTAGTTCAAGGCAGGGGGTTTCTTGATAGTTCGTGTGTCATGAGCCCCATGGGCAGTCTGGGGAAGCCTATGGACCCCTTCTCAGAAGAATGTTTTGAAATGAATAAAATAAAATGTAGAGAATTGCAAAGGAAACCAGTGGTAGTGAAAAAAGTTAGCAACATATTTCTTTTTTAAAAAGTTCATAGACTCTAGCTTAAGAATTCCTGATCTGGGGGTGGCTAGGTGGTACAGTGAATAGAGCACTGGTCCTGGAGTCAGGAGGACCTGAGTTCAAATCCAGCCTCAGACACTTAACACAAAACTAGACATATGACCTTAGGCAAGTCACTTAACCCCAATTGCCCTAACCTTCCCCTCTCCAAAAAGAAAAAAAAAAGAATTCCTGATCTGAGGCTATATTATTTGTTGCCAGTGGGTATCTAAACTTCCCAAGGGCTGAGATCATGTTTTCATAAATCAAAACAGTCCCCAGTACCAAAGGCAGGTGCTGTCACTTTCAGTCCTGTTGGATGATAATGATAAACTGTTTTCATTCATTCAACAAACATTCACTAAGCATTTATGAGCAAGGAACAGCAGAGAGCAAAGGTTGAGAGGGAGAGAAGCAGTTTAAATGAGCCACAGTCCCTACCCTGGTAGAGCTTATCCTATAACAGGAGGAAACAACACAAATATTTTCCAGCCTTACTTGGCAAGTGCATTTGAGAGGGGTAGAACAAAGAGATGAATCCAAGAGATCTCATTGGATCAAAAGGGACAGAATGAGTAAAGGCTACCTAAAGATATACTTTATTCAGGAGGGAATCTAGGAACCAGATGAGGAAACACAGTAGAGAGATTTGCTGAAGGTCAAAAGAAAACACGGGAATCAATACTGTTAGTGAGCTGTACTCCAGACCGCTTGGACAAAATGAGGAAATAGATGAAGATTTCAGGAAACAGATCACAAAACTAGCATGGAGATGTAATATAGTACTTGAACACAATTGCTAACCCTGAAGTCAGGAAGACCTGTGTTCAAATCCCACCTCTGACATTTCTTAGTGGCGTAACTACTTGTCCAAGGCTTGGTTCACTCACCTCTTAGATGGGAATAATAACACCTGTAGTCCTTACCTCAGAGGGTTGTAAGAAGATGTTTGCAGAGTGCACCCTATAAATGTTAGCTATTATTAGTAATGGTAATAAGGGACCTTAATTATCCATACATCTGCTGGAATTCTCACTTTGCCAAAAGCAGAGAAGCTAATCATTTCTTGACTTGCTTTAATGATAATTTCATCCTTCAAAAGATGAAGGAACTAAATGGGGGAGGGGCTGTAATTCTGGTCCATGATTCTCACCAATTAAGAGGAACTAGAAGAAATCAAAATAATGGCAACTTGAGGGGGATGTAGGGAAGGTGATCTTTCTCTCTTAAAATTTGTGATAGACAAGGAGGAGGAGGTCAAGTATATAGTCTGAAATGCCCTCCAGATTTGAGGAAAACAGATTCAGAGGATTCAAAGACAGCATAAGTAGGGTCCCCTGGAATAAAATACTATAAAGGAAATCATCCAGGGACTGATGAGAAGCTATCAAGAATGAAATTCTGAAGAATGCCAATAAGGGAGAGTAGTTATCTAAAAAGACAAATGCAAACGCACAGAGAACATTTCACTCAACTTAATTTTTTAAAAGGCACACACAGAAGAAGGAAGCAAGGATGGATGGAATTGTATAGGATGGTTCTGGAAGAACAGCAGGAATCCCAAAGCTCAAAATGAGTGGCAGCTAGTCAGAGAAGCTAAGGACATGAAGGAGGCAAAGAGGAAGATGGCAGAAAGGATAGCACCACTGTTCAGGGTGAATTCAACAATGATCATGGGCAGTGGAGAAAAGGAGTTATTCATTTCTCGTTTTGCTTCTGTCTTCTCTGCCAAGGAGAATGAACTTTGCTGGGGGGAGGCATGGGATCTAGAGGTACTTTCCTCAACCCACAGTAT
>NW_027185761.1:25696742-25747569 GCF_028583685.1 Petaurus breviceps papuanus | reverse complement strand
TGGTTAGTAAACCTCTAGATCAGGAAACAGCAATCTCAAAGAAACAGCATAACTTCATCAAGAACAGGTCATATTAACTTCATTTCTTTTTTGGAAAGAATTACTATAATCTGATAGAGTAGAGGAGTTGTGTAAATATAATTAATTTAGATTTTAGTGGAACATTTGAAAAAATCTCTCCTATTATTCTTGTGGATAGGATATGAGCTAGAAAAAAGTACAAATAGGTCTATTTCTAAGTAGTTGAATGATCAGACCCAAAGAGTAATCTAGTTGAATGCCCCAGCATCTGTACTTAATCATGTTACAAAATAACTTGGATAAAGGAATAAGTGGTTTGCCTATGAAATTTTAATATGACATAAAGCTAAGAGAGATAGATAACATGCTGTATGATAACCAGGATCTGAAAAAAATATTGACAGGCTAGCATGTTGGGTCAAATCTAATAAGATTTAATAAGGATTCTTGTGAAGTCTTACACTTGGGTTAAAAAAAAAATCAAGATAGGAGAAGTATGGCTACATAGCACTTCATCTGAAAAAGATCTAGAGGTTTTAGAAGACAGTAGGCCCATTATGAATCAATGGTGTGATATAACAGCCCCAGCCCCCCCCCCCCAAAAAAAAAATCTTAGACTACATTAAGAAAAGTATAACATCCAAGACTAGGGATGTGATGGGCTCACTGTACCAAAATTGGTCATATTGCATATAGTTTATTATGTTGAGTTCTGAGTATTACATTTTTAAATGGACATTGAATAAGCTGGAGAGTGCCCAGAATAGGATGACCTAGTGATAATACCATATGAGGATCAATTAAAGAAAGTGGGGAATGTTTCACCTAGAGAAGAGAAGACTTGGCTGGGAATGGGGGTGGGGGGACAGCTATATCTGAAGAGCTGTCATGTGGAAGAAAGATTGGATTTGTACAGTTTAACCCCAAAGGGAGGAACCAGAGCACTGGCTGTAAATGACAAAAGGTCAGATTTAGGCTTGATGTCAGGAGAGAAGAAAAAAAAACAACAACGTCCTAGCAAGGGGAGCTGTCCAAAAAGTTGAACAGGCTCTCTTCCTCACCAGAGGTCTGTGAGAAAAGGTTGGATGGTCACTTATTGTGAATGTTGTAGAGGGGAATCTTGGCCAGATAGAAGTTGGACTGGATGATGTCTGGTCCTTTCCAATTCTTAAGATTCTTGGCGGGGGGAGGGGGCAGGGGGAGAATGAACAGCACACCCAATAGCACTTACCACAGTGCGAGGCACAGGTACGTATAAATGCTCAATAATATTCATTGAATGAATGAAATCCCAAAACAAATCTGAAATCAAACAAGGCCAAACAAAACAAAATGAGAACAGTATAGCTACATACAGAATTACTGAGTGTTAGGGATTATGGGAAACATTGCCTTAAAGATCTAAAATGGCCACAGTCCAAATATCTGGCCAGTTTTTTGTGCCCTGACCAAAGCCTGAAGCAACATATGGCTGCACTACTTCATCAGGCTCTGAGCTGACCTCCCTTCCTCTGGCCTCCCCCACCTCCAGTTCATCCCACATACTACAGTCAGAGTCAATATTCTTTAAGCACCTTTTGTTTACATGATTCCTCTGGAACTTGTACAATCCTCCTCCTTTCCTGTCAAATCTCAACTCTGTAGCCTAGGCTCCAAGGATGCTGCACCAACTTTCCCTCACACTCACTCACTACCCAGGAGCACTTATCATTCTACCAAACTCCAATTCCAGTCTCTACTCTGGCCAAACCTACCTGCTCCTCAAGCTCCAAACAAGCCTGGCCCTCTACAGCCTTCACTCAGTCTTCTCCCATCCCATCTCCCATCTCCCACCCTTCCTACTCCTTCCCATCAAGTCATGCTCCTCCCCAATGCCCTCTCCATTCCCCAGCTGCCCCTGGTGTAATTAAATCTGACCTTGCCTGCCCCTATTAATCAGGGAGAACAAAACCAGGGCGTGGAGCAAACAACCTGATTCTTAGAACAAGGGTTAAAAAACTCTTCAACAGTTTGGTTCTTGTGAACTCCTTTGTCACCCTTGCTAGAATTCTGACTCAAGTCACCTCTCTAGACCTTCCTCCATCTGAAGAATTCCCAGATTCAACACTTACTAGCCATGTGACCTTGGGCAAATCACTTAACCCCAACTGCCTTCCCCCCCCCAACTCCAAAAAGAAAAAAAATTCCCAGATTCTGGGCAGTGTTTCCCCACCTAGAACTCATAGGAACCACTTGTTCATTGCTCCTGCTTAACTAGACTCCTCGCCACGACCAGTGCTGGTTTAACCTAGCTGGTTGCTATTCAAAGATGCTTGAGCTTTTCCTTTGGATTTTGTTTTTTTCAGACTCTAGTGACAAGAAGAATCCTGGATTAGAACCCTAGAGACATGGATTCTAATCTTGCACAAACTACTATTTTGTGACCTTGTTACAGCACCTGGATATACCTGAATGAGTCACTGGACCTTTATTTCTTCATCTGTCAAATGAAAACAATATGATTAAAGAATCTTTCTAGGATCATTTAATTTAGAGTTAGAAAGGATCTTAGATATTACCTAGCCTGATCCATCTCCATTTTAAGGAAAAAGGAAACTAAGCCCCAGACCATTCTCAGAGTGTGAATCAAATGGTATCTAGAACGAGTGGGACAATGCCCTGGCAAAGTCCAAAACACTAGACAGATGTAAAATATGATTATTATACTGTAGATGACTCGCCTTCTAATCCTTTCTATGCATCTCATTTCATAATTGATGAAGACCAAGCGAAAACTCTTATTGTGGGGGCAGCTAGGTGTCGCAGTGAATAGAACACCAGCCCTGGAGTGAGGAAGACCTGAGTTCATATCCAGCCTCAGACACTTAACACTTACTAGCCATGTGACCTTGGGCGAGTCACTTAACCCCAATTGCCCTTCCTTCCCCCCTCCAAAAAAAAAAAAAACAACTAAACTCTTATTCTAAACTATGAGGATGGTTGAGCTAGGCAGATGGGAGGTTCCATGTTTATGACAGAGAGCAAAGATTCGTCTAGAAAGTCTATGTCATGACCTCCTGAGGGACTGCCTAAGCTCAGGATTTCTGTAAAGCCTAAACAAACCTAACCTCAGAAGGTTATGTCTATAAAATCTGTGTAATCTACAAACTTGAGTTTTCCAACTTCCATGGATTGCTCACCTCTCATAATCTCCTTCTGGTAGGTGTATACTGGTCTCCACCACAGAATGAAGGAAAACATCAGGGGTCACTTACATGTCTCAGAGCAACTCCAAGTGAAAATGGGGAATTGCTATCGGGATAGATGAAGTAGGTGAATGTCTACCACTGTGCACAACTCACGGCCCACCTGAGCCCTATAGACTTGATAAATTAGCCAACCAGCAAACATTTGTGAAGCACCTACTATGTGTCAGTCATTGTGTCAGGCAACTGGAAGATACAAAGACAAAATTAAATAGCTCCTGCTCTTAAGGAACTGATATTTTATCAGGAGAGGCAACATATACAAATATAAGCATACATAGGATAAATATAAACACATGGTAGTTTAGGGAGACAGGTCACCAGCCACTGAAGATAGATCAGGAAAGGTGTTGAATGGAAAGCGGATTTTCAGCTGAGCTTTGAAGGAAGCTAAGGATTCCACAAGGGAGAGGTGAACAAGGAGTGTATTCTTGATGTGGAGGATGGCTTGTGCAAAGACTGACAGAGATTGGGAAGTTTAGAAAAGGAGTGGGTTTGGGGGGAAAGATATGTTCAGTTTTGAACATAATGAATTTGAAATGTCAGTAAAACATTCAGTTTGAAATGTTCAATAGGCAGTTGGTGTTATGGGACTAGAGCTTAGGAGAAAAACAGGGGCTGTATGTATAGATCTGAGAATCATCTACATTGAAATGATAATTAAACCCATGGGAGCTGATGAGGTCACCAAGGGGAAGTATCTACCATACTATTACTATTACTCATAATAACACATTTTAGTACCTGGAGAATCTGATTTAGAGGTAGAGTAGGCTTTCAAGGCTATCCAATCCATTTTGCAGATGAGGAAACTGAGATCTAAAAAGATGACGTGCCTTGTCCAAGATCCTAAAGGTAGGATGTAGCAGAGCAGTACTTTCCCCACAACAATGCTGTGTGGTGAGTAAGGCAAGTATTATTTTCTCATTTGACAAATGAAAAAACTCATAAAGGGAAAATGTTTTGTCCATGGTAACACAAGCAGTAAGTGTCAAATCTGGGACTCAAAGCAAGATCTCCTGAAGGGCCAGGGTTGAGCCATTCCTAAAGAACAACAAATTATAAACCCCAGATAACTAAATTTCTAGGATCTTTCACCAACTCAGAAGTCAGTGAGGAAGTTAATGATGGCCCTACCAGTTGGTGCCATAAATAGATGAATAAGTAAATAAGATAGATAGAAGACCTGAAGTTCATATACATATCATAAATCAACACTTTTCTGCCTCCCTTCTCTCCTTCCCCTACTTACAGAAACATGAAAACAAAGAGGAGGTATCTCTTATTCTTTCAATACCAACCCACTCCTCACTCTTTCAAGCTGTCCTGGACAGGCCTGAGGTCACCCAGATAAGGTTGACAGTGATTGGAGATTTGAAGAATACAGTGTGTCTGCTTCAGTCCCTGCACACAAACAGTCCTAGGAAGTTAGGTGGTACACAGGACAGTGCACTGGAATCAGAGTCAGGATGGACCTGCGTTCAAATGTGACTTCAGACACTTAATAGCTGTTTAACTGTGGGCAAGTCACTTAACTTCTCTCTTCATCAGTTTCTCCAACTGAAAAATGGGGATAATAATGCCTACCACATGGGATTTTGGTGAGGATCAAATGAAATTTGTACAGTACTTAGCTAGTATAGTGCCTGGTAATACATAATAATGTTTTTCCCCTTCCCATCATTTTAATTCCAGAGACTTCCCTTGGCCCCTAGCACACTAGTCCAGCTGAGATGCTCTGAGACAGTAGCCTTAGCTTAATCCTATCCCAATCCATTCAAATCACAGAATTATAGAATGTCTGAAATGAAAAGAACCCTAGAGTTCATGCTGCCTGGCCTGTTTTTGTTAGTCTCCAGGAGCTGAGTGGTTTTTGCATTTTAAAATAAAGTTTTATTATATTTTAAAATGTAAAAACCATTCTTAACTTGCCAGGCTATACAAAAATAGGCAGCAGTGGCAGCAGCAGGAATTGGAGTCAGGAATTTGGCCATAGTTTGCCTACCACTAATATCTAACTGCCCCGTTTAACAGATGAGGAAACTGAGACCAAAAGAGGTTTTTGACCTTCCTAAGATGATGTTATTAGTCAGACTGAGGCATTTGCCCAAGAGACCCAGGGGAGAATAATTCAAATGCTTGCTTTCTTTATTAACTGGAACTCTAGAGTTCTAGAATTCTAATTTAGTTTCCCAAAATTCCAGAATGTTGTGCCATCATTTCCAGAAGTTAGGTGCAGCAGGCACGTAGTAGCCCGATAGCTTGACTACGCTGTTTTATATTCCTTCCCTTACCCTTTTTCCTAATTCTAGTTCAGTCTGTGTAATTCTCAACTTCTCCTCTTGCCCTCCTCCCTCCCTTCCTTCCTCTCCTCTTTTTCCCTTTCCCTTCCTTTCCTCTCCCTCTCAGGCAGGGACCAGGGGGAGCAAGGAACAGAACAAATCTCACAGTCACCCCCTCAGTGTGCTTATCCAGATGATATCACATGAAAAATGAACATCAAGGGCAGCCTTAGGACAAAAAGAGAATGGACCACCTGAAAGGTGTGTGAGTTGGGAGGAGACAGTGTTACCAGGGAACCAAGGCCAGAGCTTTAGTGGTAACGGAGAAGATGTATGGACTATATGAACCTTAGTTCTTTTTCATTTTTTTCTTTTACAAATAAAATTCTTTATTAAAATAGTAAAGCATAAATTAACTCATGATTATATTTGTGTTTACATTTAATTTATATTTATTTTCTTTCAATAGGCAGTATGCAATTCAGAGCCAGAGATAAAGAAAAGCAGATCCCCAGATACACAGTGATTGATCTCATGTCTTGCTTAGCATAGCTGCCTAAGCCTCTTATTCCTCCTCTCCCCAATTCTAACCCTCCCTCAGTCATTGTTTGTCAGCTTGGTGTGATATAGTGGAAAGAGTGATGAACTTGAAATCAAAAGAGAACCGGGCTTAAATCCACCCTCTGGTACTAGTTGTGTGTGATTCTGTTTACACTTAGTCTCTCTGTGCCTCGGTTTCCTTATCTGTAAAATGGGGATAACTACACTTGTAGTAAATATCTCACAAAATTGTTGTGAGGGCCAAATGAGATAGTGTGCTTTACAACCCTAAAAGGGAAACACAAGTGTTTATTAAGTCATTTCACCCCATCTACCTCAGTTTCCTCAATTGTAAAATGAGGATAATAGGTTGTTGTGAGGATCAGATGACATAGTATTTTTAAAGTACTCAGCACAGTGCCTGGCACATAGCAAGCACTTATTGTTGCTGTTATTATCATTCCCATTATTAGCCACACAGTAGGGCTAGGCCTCTCCCCCAATAGTGGGACCCAGAGCTATTCTCAGACTTTATGGACAGTTCTCATCCCTTCTTTCCCTCACACAAGCATTCTCTATGATCATGTAAATTGTTCCAAAAGTTGACATGGCAAAACAGTCCAAGTGAAAGACCTTGATGCTTTTAGCTATCTTCTGTCTAATATTCACCTTGCCTTCATTTCTCAGGTATATCACACAGATTCAAATAATGAGCAGGTTGTGGGGCTCAGTTGCCTCTCCTTGCCATTCCTTTACCAAAGCCCATAGCCAACTTGACTATATATATCTGCCCACCCTGCCTATTTTGAGGCCCAACGCAGGGAAGAAAATGGTGCAGGAGATTGATTTTTGAGAACATCTAAGGGTTCTTTCAAAGTCCATCAGATACTGTCTACAGTTGCTGAGAGACCTTATGAGGTTTTTTCTCTTTCTCACTGTGCTCCTCTCTAGGACAAGCAGCTCAGCATCTATAACCCAGCAAAAATATTTTATAACTAAATTAATTATTGCATGCTAATTGCACAATATCACTCCCATGTTTGAGAGCCTTGAATGTCACACACAGACACACAAAGACACACACACAGACACACAAAGACACACACACCCTACAGAAAAAAAACACCAAAGTCCTCATCCTAGCTTCCAAAGCCTTCCACAAATTTCCTCCGACCTACCTTTCCAGACTTCTCCTTCTCTCCTTCCTCCTACACGAACCCTGCTCTAGTTAAAATGATCCACTTACTGTCTCCCAAGCTTTGCTTTGTGCTTTTCCTTCTGGGCCCATGCCACACCATTTTCTTTCTCTTGAACTCTCCCATTCTGTGTCTACCCCTATAAAAACTTGACACATTCCTCAAGGCTCAGTTCAATCATACTCTTTAGTCTGACTAGATCTTATGAAGATCTCCATTCTCCTCTTTCTCCACCTATGCCTTCCACCCCAATCTGCCAGAAATGTTCTCCCCTTCCTCTGGCCTCTTATGGCACTTTTTGACTACATTGTTAATACAACACATCTTTAATTGTTTAGTTTATTTTGTCTAATACAGCATGGCACAATAGATAGATTCAAAAAGACCTAGGTTTAGCTCCCACCTTGACACATAAGCAAATCACATTACCTCAGGCCATGATTATTGCAATAGCTGCTGGTGGGTCTGCCTGCCTTGATTCTCTCTTCACTCTAATCCATTCTCCATTCAGCCTCTAATGTGATTTTCCCAAAACACAAGTCTGATCATGTCACTCCCCTACTCAATAAACTCTAGTGGCTCCCTATAGCCTCCAGGTGCAAATACAAAATGCTCAGTTTGGCATCCAAAGCCCTTCCTAATCTAGCCCCTTCCTACCTTTCTAGTCTTCTCACTCCTTACTCCCTAACATATACTCTTCAATTCAGTGATACTGGCCTACTGGCTGTTGTGTGAACTAGGTACTGCATCTCAGGTTCTAAGCATTCTGACTTCCCCCATGTCTAGAATGCTCTCCCTCCTCTACTCTGACTACTGACCTCTTTGACTTCCTTTAAATCCCAGCTAAAATCTTACTACCTACAGGAATCCTTCCCCAACCCCTTATCCCTGTGTCTTCTCTGTTATTGTCCATTCTGTATATAACTTGCTTTGTATATATGTGTTTGCATGTTGTAGATTGTAAGTTGCTGAGAGACCAGCAACCCCATTAGATTGTAAGCTCCTTGAGGGCAGGGACTTACCTCTTTTGTATCCCCAGCACTTAACCATAGTGCCTGGCACATAGTAGTGACTTTAATACATACATATATATATATATACTTCTGACCTCACAGGATTATGATGAAGATCAAATGAAATAATGAATGTAAAGTACTTTGAAACCTGTGTAGTCCAATATAAATGTCACCCATTTAATAGCACTTGGCTATGGGAAGTATTGAAAACTTAAGAAACAGTTTCCATACTTCAACATTTCAGGGGCCTATGATTTCACCAATGTGAAAGCCCTCCACTGACCCAGATTATAGCCCTTCTAAATCTTAGTAGATAGACTTTAAGAGTTTCCATGACCAAAAATTTCACCACCCTCTAGCCCACCAGATTATAAGCTTCTATACACATGTAAATATTTATTCAATAAACATGTATTAAATACATGGGTGCTCACTGCCCTGCCAGTCAAGAGATCAAGGTTCTAGTTCTGGTTCTGCCACTACTTTTCTATGCAACCTTGGACAAGGCACTTAAGCTCTCTGGATCTCTGTTTCCTCATCTACCAAATGGAGTCAATAATAATGTACCTGTAGGTTTTGAGGGGCTATGGTGAGGACAGAATGAGAAAATGGATATAAACACCCTTTTTGAAATTATAGAGTACCCTTTACCAATGCAAGGATGAGCATTATATCCTTGGCTATGGTTTCTGAAATTACTGGATCCTTTTCTTCTTAGGAGACTTGAGAAATGTCTGGATGAAATGGTGTCCCAGGAGATAGAATATATCAGTTAAACAGAATCTCAGCCTCTGAAATCCCAGATAGCTTCAAGCAAATGGATCAAACTACTAAGCTCTTTCTGCTCCCTCCTTGGCTCTCACAACACAAAGAGCATGAAGGCTGGAACTCAGGACATCTGGTTTTAGTTGTAGCTTTGCCAAGAACCATATGTATGACCTTGGGGCAAGGCTTATTGTGCCTCTTAGGGCCTCAGTTTTCTCATCTGTAAGATTAGGGAGTTGGACCAGATGATCCCTCAGGTCTCTTCTAGTCATAATGTTTTATAAATCTGTGATTGCTCAGAGATCCCAGACAACAGCAACCAAACCAGAAAAAAATGCCAAATCCTCAAGATTAAATTTCCGTGGATTATGGGGGATTTGAGGACCAGGAAATCAGCAGTAAATCTTTAACACATTGAAAACTTCCCAAAGAATGGCTGAAGACTTTAATACTAAACCTAGAAACCATCTATAGATATTGTCCAGATTGTCACTGAGGGGTTGGCAGGAGAGTTGGGGTGGGAAGAGGATGAAATGTAAACCTAAAAAGGATGAAGTTGGAATCCTCATTCTGTGAACCACAAAGGTTCCCACTTAGACACCTAAACAAAAGAGACACTGACTATCCCTACCCTGGCCTATTTGCAGGCACAAGAGTGTCTATAAAGTAATATGAGGGATAACTGTAGAGTGATGACTCCTCTTTTTAACAGGTTAGGATTTATGAAGTGTTATCTACACCAAAGCAATCACTGGGTGGAGTGGAGGGAGAGCTTTGTACTTACTCTAACAAGACTGCCACTCCTTATAACTTTGTTGTAATCCTTCTTTAATAATCATTTTAAAAGTCAGATTACATGAGAAAATCTACTTCATGCTGTGATACTTTCTCATTTTTATCAATACAGAGACACACACGAAATATACAAACATACATACACCACTCACACACCAAGATTCTCCAACTTATTCAACAATATTATCTACAAGTTTTGATTTCAACTAACTTTGTATTACTTCCAAAAGTGAAATCCACCCTCAACGGATCAAGATTTATCATCATTGAAATGTTGTTAAAATGTGTCATAGGCTCAGAAGGCAGCTTCCAAAAAGGAATTTCTCACAGTGTGTTGAGCAATGGCAGACTCATGTGTGTGGCCTCCTAAGGTGATTGCTTTGAAGGGGACAGTCCTCATTTGGCTAGACAAGTTCTGATCTCTTTATTAAATAATACTACCCATCACTTATAGTCATACTTTCTCATCCTATCTACCCCAGTCTGATGGGGTTTCCCCAACCATTTCCATTTGTGCCTATGCCTCCTCCCCCAACTCCCAATTCCATCATCCTACTCCACCCCCACCTCCATCCATGCATGCACTCAGACAAATGCAGGGAGGAGCTGAGTCTTCAAATTCTGTTTCCAGTCTAAAAGGGTAACTCTAATGGATTCTGGAAGACATTCATAGCAATCAGTCCTCTTTCCCAACAGCCTCTTCTCTGGCTAAGGATAATGCTTTGGCAAGATATTTCAGAGGGTTCTGTGTGCTAACAGTACCCTCCTTGAAAAAGACAAGACCCAGAGAACCACTTTGATGAGTGATACATTCTAACTTGAGTGGCCTAAGTATGTGTTTGATGCTTAAGAGATCTCCCTAACTGCATAACCCTCCACACCCTCCACATTCACACCCTTCAAATATATACTTCTCTCACAGACAGCCTCCACAGTCACACAGTGAAATGCATTCTCAGCATATACTCTACACACAAATACATATACACTCTACACTCATTTCCCCCCATGTCATCCCCTAACATAACTTTAACTCACAAATACAGCTATTGCCATATAAAATAATGCTTACCCATTATACTCTAATTCATACTCTAATACAACCTCAAAGACTGAGCCCAAAGAAGAGAACTTCCTAAAAAAGTATTCTCTACACCCCACTCTCAGATCCTGAATGATTGGATCAGGTAGAGGAGGTGAGGGGACTTTAAGAAGTGATACTGACAACCCTGGATAACGTGTGTTGGTGAGTCCTTGTCTCTTCCCTCTTATAGAGCCAGAGACCTCTACTTACCCCCAAAGCCAGCACAAGCAGACTTGGAGGGAGTCTGGGAGGCAGCAACCCTCAAGTCCACTGTGCATGAGCCCTGGGGTCCCCCAGGTTTCCTCCCATGGCCACCTCCACCCTCCTACCTGCAAGCAGTTGCATCCAAGCACAGATCTTGTAGACTGTGGCTGTGTTGCAGAAGAAGAAGAGGGCGAAACAGGTGATGCAGCCCAGGATCAGCACCATGGACAGCAGCACGAAGAAGGCAGCCGCCTTGAAGGCCCCAGACGGGATGGTGCTGAAGTCGGTGAAGGAGCCGCGGCAGGTGAGCTCCCGGCCGGCCAGCCCGCTCCCCACGCAGTAGTGGAAGAGGCCGAAGTAGCCGGGTTTAGGGGTGCTCACACTGTCGCCCACCCAGTAGGGCTGAATGAAGACCACCACGTTGATGATGGCGAAGCAGATGGTGAAGATAGCCCACAGCACCCCAATGGCCCGCGAGTTCCGCATATAATGCTCATGGTACAGCTTCGAGGCCTCCTGGGATGGCAGCATGGTGGCAGGGTTTGGAATTGGGATAGAGGGTGAGAGCGGGGATGCACTGGGCTATGGGACCAGGAGCCAGGAACCTGATGTTTAAGAGCCTGGGAACTGAGAGAGGGGGTGGGGCGGGGAGAGGGGGAGGGAGCTAAGGAAATGAAGGCCTGAGAGCCTGGAACCCCTGGGCTGAGGGGTGGGAGTGAGGGGCGGAAGGGCAGGGGAGGCGGGGCAGGGGCCCTAAGACTAGAGGGGCTGGGGCTGGGAGGTGGGCGGGGCCCGGGACCCGGGCCAAAAGCCTTCCCGGGGGAGAAGATGCTGGGGGCAGGGAGCTGGGGGGAATGGAAAAGGATGGGGAGAAGCTGGGGGCTGGGGGGAGGCCAGAGCGAGGGGACTGGAGGCGTGGGGAGCCGGGCAGGCACTGGGCCGAGCTGAGCCGAGCTGAGCGAGGGGCCGCGCGGCCCAAGAGCAGGGGCTCCGGGGGACCAGGCCTGGAGGGGAGCAGCGCAGCAGCAAGCTACGAGCCCCGAGGAGGCGGGCCGGGCGGAGGAGACTGCGGGGCCCCGGGCCGGGGCCGGGGCCGGGGCCGGGGCCGGGGCCAGGGCCGGGCCGGGAGACGAACCTGTCCGAGTCTCCAGGCGGCGGCTGGAGCTCCAGAGGGGGGCCGGCCTGGGATGGGGGACCGCGTGCGCCGGACCCAGGCCCAGGGGCGGGAGGTCCCTAAGCACCTCGGCTCCGGGGCCCCGACGGCGGCGGCATCGGCTGCAGCTTCAGCGTTGGCGGCAGCTTCGGCCCGGCCTCCATCTTTGCTCCGGTTCTCCCCCGGGGGCGCGCTCCCGCGCCGAAGCGCGTCCCCGTCGCCACCCCCCTCCCCAGGCGCGCCCCTGACGGAGGCGCGCTCCTGCACGGTGCAGGTGGGGCAGAGGAGTGTAGGGAGGGCTAGACTTGTGGGTGCGGCCTTGGCTCTGACGGGAAGCTCCTACCTCTGGCCTTCCTGGATCTAGCGATGCCTGGGGGGAAGGGGATGGAAAGGAAGGGACCTGGGCTGCCAGCAGGAGAGCGGTACCTTCGCACACCCCCGACCTCTCCACTCCCTCCCAGGTACCCTCGCTCTCTCCATTCACAGAGTAGCGGGGAGGGGTGCGGCCAAGGCCACTGTAGTCCCAGAATCCTGAAAAGGTTCCCTACCACCACCGGCAGTCTTCTCACCAGAGCTTGCCCCGCCCCTCGACTGGGCTCTGTTCCTCGGCAAACCCGGGATGCCCCCTCCCGCCCCAAACTGAACCGAGTCCTTCCTTCCAGGCCCAACTTCGCAGGGGTGGGTCTACCTGGTCTTTGGGATTGTTGGGAAAATAAGATCGTCCAAAATGCGCTTCCTGGAATCATAGAATGACAGGACTGGAAGGTACCTTAAAGGCTATCTAGTCCAACTCCCCCCTTTTACAAATGAGTAAACTGAGGCTCAGAGAATTTGAGTTATTTGTTCAAGGTCATTCAGCTAGTGAATGGTAGAGCTGAGACTTGAACCCAGGTCTCCTGCCTTCACGTTCAGGACCCTTCCTACTATTCTTCTCTGGGTTCTAGGCAGTGTGTAAAGCAATCCACTTCTCATTTTATTCATTCATGCATTTGCTTGATCAACAATTCTTGACCACCATGTGCAGAGCACTGTACTAGGCACTGGGGTTGGGAACGGAGAGTTGTAAGAAGTTTCTGTCTTTCCTTAGGGATCTTACAAAGCAGCAGTGGTGATCTTTCTGTCCTCCCAAGCACTTGTGATCTACTTTGTATTACAATAGTTTGCATTTATATAGCTCCTGGAAGTTTGCAAAACGTTTTCTTCATTGCAACACAGTGAGGTAGATAGGTAGTATAAATATTATTAGCCTCATTTGACAGATGAATAAATTGATTGAGTTATCCAGGGTTACATAGATAAGTGTCTTTATTTGTGTAGGTATAACATTCTCTCTTCTCCAAAGATTGTAAGCTTTTTGAGGACAAGGACGGTGTCTTATTAATCTGTGTATAAAGAACTTGATAAATATTTGACAAACTGAGTGAAAGATATTCGAACCGATAAATAAAAAGCAAATTACAAAATAAATATCACCTTAAAAACATTACAAAAATAATGAGAAATAGAGGACAGATTGATATATGACTAATCCCAGAACTCACTAGTATAGGACTCACTCCTTATTGGTAGATATCAATGCCCCATGCCTGAATCAGGGACAGAGTGAGAGAGAATTTCAAGCTCTTCAGTATTCTTCAAACTCTTCAGTTTTCTTCAAGTCTCTGAATCTCTTTGGATTTCCAGCACTTCTGGCTACCAACTTTGAGAGAAATGATGGAAGATGCAAACCCCATTCCAGATTACTGAAGGAATAGATTATGAGGAGAGCTGACAGTCTCCATCATATCTCTATTCCCAGCTTTCTACATCAGAGACTTTAGGGAACTTCCATTTGAGTGAGATCAAGGATTCTTTCTTGGCTAAGCTGCTCCCAAAATTAGAGTCCCTTCATTCTGTATTGTCTTCTGATTTCTGTTTTCTACAAGGCTGGATAGATGGCTTCTTTACTATTTGCCATACTGTATTCATTTGATGTGAAAAGGGTCAAAACCTAGATATAAAGCTAGGGTCCTGCTTTCCCCTATTTTCCCTAAAAAGCAATCAGAAGTTAGACAACCTGGAAAATACATCCCCTAGAATAACAAAATTTAAGGAAGAAGATATAATTCTAGCCCAGCACCTCTTCTTACTGAAGAGAGCAGAGTGGTGACCTTTTTAAAAAAAATTATTTATTCTTAGTTTTCAACATTCACTTCCATAAGATTTTGAGTTCCAAATTTTGTCCCCATCTCCCCCCCCCCCGGCCCAAGATAGCATGTAATTTGATACAGGCTTTAAATTTACACTCATATGAAACCTATTTTCACATTAGTCATGTTGTAAAGAAGAATTAGAACCAATGGGAGAAGCCACAGGAAAGAAGAAATGAGAGAGAGAGAGAGAGAGAGAGAAAGAGAGAGAGAGAGAGAGAGAGAGAGAGAGAAACAAATTATATGCTTCAATCTGCATTCAATAACCATAGTTCTTTTTTTGGATGTGGACAGCATTTTCTATCATGAGTCCTTTGTAGTTGTCTTAGATCCTTGCATTGTTAAGAAGAGATAAGTCTATCAAAGTTAGTCATTGCACAATGTGACTGTTATTGTGTACAATGTTCTCCTGGTTCTGCTCACTTCACAGAGTAGTGACCTTTTGTCCCAACTTCCTGCTTTGCTTTCTGGCAGTAATTAAATTCTTCCCTGGAGAAGTGTGAGAGAAGAGGCTAGAGAGGTCTATTCTGCCACCTTCGAACCACACAGTGACACCTCATGCCATATGTGGGAGAAAGCTTTAGCCATAGATAGATAGATAGATAGATAGATAGATAGATAGATAGATAGATAGATAGATAGATAGATAGATAAATAGATAGATAGATAGATAGATGGATGGATGGATGGATGGATGGATGGATGGATGGATGGATGGATGGATGGATGGATGGATGGATGGATGGATAGATGGATAGATAGAGCTAGTTAGGTGAAGCATTTAAGAGCTTAATATGTGTCAGACATTGTGCTAAGTGCTAGGGATACAAATACAAGCAAACAAGACAGGACCTGCCCTCAAAAAGCTTCCATTCTAATGGGGAAGACATCATAAAAGGAATGCTAGAAAGCAGGGGGAGAAAGAAAGGAGTGTACCTGTTGATGTTTTTTTGGGGGGGGACCTGAACTACAGTTCCCAGTAAGCTCAGAAACCCTAGATTAAATGGATCTCCCTTGCTCCCCCCACTTAAACACATAAACAACAATCATTCTTGAAATCTCTGACCTCTTTGACACTGTCAATCTCACTCATCTCCTTGGTACTATCCTCTAGGTTTTTATGATTTGGTTCTCATCTGGTTCTCCTACATGTCTGACCATTCTTTTTCATTATCCCTTGTTTGATCCCCATCTAAGCCATTCTTACTAACCATGGATGTCCTCTAAGACTCTGTCCTGAGACCTCTTTTCTTCTCCCTGTATGTTATTTCACTTGGTGATCTCATCAGTTTCCACAGATTCAATGATTATTATGATTTTCAGATCTACTTATTTTGCCCTAAATTCCTCCCTAATATCTAGATTAGACTTTCCAACTGTGGGGCGGCCAGGTAGCACAGCGAGTAAGAGCACCGACCCCAATGTCGGGATGACCTGGGGATCAAATCCGGGCTCAGACATCCATCCAGAAACACCTGGCCATGTAACCTTGACCAAGTTACTTAACCCCAATTGCTTAGGGGTGGCCAGGTGGCTCAGTGAGTAAGAGAACTGGCCCCAGTGTTGGGATGACCTGGGGATCGAAACTGGGCTCAGATACTTAGCACCAGACCCAGAAATAACTGGCTGTGTAACCTTGAGCAAGTTACTTAACCCCAATTGCTTTAAAAAAAAATTTCCAACTGCTTATTGGACATCTTGAACTAGATATCCTGTAGATACCTTAAACTTATCATGTCCAAAACGAAACTCATTTTCTTTTCTCTCAAACCCTCTCCTTTTTCTAAATTTTCTATTATTGTCAAAGATACTACCATCTTCCCACTCACCAGGTTCCCAACATAGTTATCATTCTCAGCTCCTCACTCTCTCTCACCTCCCATATCCAATATGTTGCCTAGTCCTATTGATTCTACCTTCATAACATCTGTCCTATACATTTCCTTGTCTCCTTTAATATTGCCATCTCCTGACATCTAGACTATCAAAACAACCTAATTGATCTCTTCACCTGAAGTCTCTCTCTACTCCAATCTGTCCTCAGTTCAATTGTCAACTGATCTTCCTAAAGTATAGAGCACTTGTCTATTCAATAAACACCAGTGACTCCCTGTCATTTCTAAGATCAAATATAATATCCTCTACTTGGCATTCAAAGCCAATCTTGAATTGGCTGGCACCAATCTTGTTCGACCTTTTTATACCTAACTCCCTGCAAGTACCTGGGATCCAGTAACACTGACCTCCTGGCTGTTCCTTGAAAAAGATATTCCATGTCCCAATTTCATGCTTTTCATTGACTGTCTTCCTTGCCCAGAATTCTTTCCCTCCTCAAATTTGCCTCTTGACTTTCCTGGATTCCTTCAAGTCCTAGCTAAAATTCCACCCTCTACAAGAATCCTTTTCCTGTCTTTTTTAGTGCTAATGTCTACCCTCTGCTGATCATCTCCATTTCATTTGCCTTCCCCATTAGACTATGAGCTTTCTGAAAGCAGGTACATTTTTGCCTTTCTTTGTCTTTCCTTGCTTACATAGTTGGTAATATACACAGTGAATATATACACTGGTGGGATCCACCTTGTATTTGGGGGGCAATATGATAAGTAAGAACCATTTTCTGCTTCTCATCTAGAAAGAATGAGATTTGAGAGAGTTTATAGGTTGGGAAAGAGTTTGCTCAATAGGCTGCTGAGACACTGAGCCCTGGAAACTACCATCTGATACTCCCAGGTAGTCTAACCTTAATATAAGGCCTCTCTTAAATCACACCTACTCACCCACTGAGAATTGTGAATGTGTTTATAGAGCTGTCTTCAAAAGTAAGTCAAATAGGGGGCAGAGCCAAGATGGTGGAGTAGAAGCACAACCTTCCCGAGGCTCTGGCTTCCACCTTCCCCAATCCTTGTAAAAAGGGGACTCTGGACAAACTTTGGAGCTGAAGAACCCATGGGATGACACAGAGAAGCTAACCTCCCACTAGGGACAGCCCAGCAGGCCGGCAGGAATCCATCACAGTGCTCTGGGAGCCGAGCCCAGCCCCATGAGGCTTTAGCCCCAGGGTGGCCCGACCAGCCACCAGCCCCAGGGAATCCAGATCAGGAGCAGCGGTGGCTGTTTCCAGATTTATCAATACTTAGATGTGAAGGACAAAGGGAGAGGTCAGTGCAGTCTGGACTTTGGGACCAGTAAGTGGGAGTGTGTGTCTTTTACCTCCCCTGCTGAGACTCCGGCACAGCCAGCCAGTGCCACGTGGCAGCTTCAGCTCCTGGCCTGCAGAGTGTAGGGGGACCAAGCACCAGTCTGAGGGGTAATCGCTCTTGCTTTAACCTGCTTGGATCTGGATTGCAGTCTAGGGTGGAGGTCCTGGGGTGTGTGTCCAGCTTGCCAGAACATGTGGAGACCTCAGAGAAGGTACCCATCTAATACCTCTGGCAACTGAGAAAACCCCAGTATTTGGGATGAAAGCTCCCCTGTCTGGTGGCAGAGTCCTACTGTGGCAAAAAGCCCAAAAGTCAAGTAATTGAGTGGCAAAATGAGCAGGCAAAGGAAACAAAGCAGACAGAAGATTCCAACGTTACACTCCTATTTGGGGGACAAAAAGGAGCAAAGGATGGAACAGGAGGAAGACAGTGAAGTCAGAACTCCTGCACCAAAAGCTTCAAAGGAAAATACAAGCTGGTTACAGGCTATAGAGGACCTTAAGAAGCAGGTAAGGGAAGTGGAGGAAAAATTGGGAAGAGAAATGAGAACAATGCAAGAAAATTATGAAATGAGAGTCAACAGCCTGACTGAGGAAAATAATGCCTTAAAAAAAGTAAGTCAAATAAACCACTGTCTTCTTGTGATACAAGAGATTATCCTACCCCATAATCACTTTTTAAAGGCTCGTTGTTGTTTATGAAGATAATGATGATGGATAAGTGGTTGCTGTTTCCAGAGGAATTTGTAGCATCACAAGGAATTCTGAAAGGTAAACAAGCCTTCAAGACCCTGGGGAAAAACGTGGAATTTCTGCTTCGATAGTAGGTGGTGGGGAAGATACAGCTAGGTCCCTCTTAGTGAAAATAATGAATTCCCCTGACTGGTCACATTATTTGAATCTGCATTGAATTTTCCATTGAGATGGAACTAATAACTACATTTTACATAATTATAGCTTCGAATAGTGCAAATTTGAATACATGTGATCCCTTCAGGGGATGTGTTATTTGAACTAATTGGAGCCTAAGTAGGAGAGTGATTATGTACTGGGCACTATGATAAATGCTGGAAATATAGAGAAGCAAAATCATGATTCCTGCCCTCTAAGAATCACATTTCAATGGTGAAGGTGATATGCAACAATACACTCAGAAGATACAGTGTAAAGGGGAGATAATTGCAGATGAAATGTGTGGCAGGGATGGAGTATGGAGTGGGAGAAAGAGATTGGCAAAAATGTCTTAAAGAAGATAACATTTAAACTGAGTCTTGAAGAAAGCCAGAGAAGTCAGGAGGTAGAGGTAAGGAAGAACAGGCATGGGAGACAGCCAATGAAAAAGCCCAGAAAAGGGAAATGGAAAGTCATGTTCAAGGGACATAGAGAAAGCCAATGTCTCTAGATTGTAGAATAATAAGAAAGCAGCAAAATGTAAGATGCCAACAATTTTTAGTGGTTATTAGTGGACATCAAGCTGAAAACAAAGGCCTGGAGAAGAGGAGGAGGAAGAGAGGAACCCTGAAAGGAGGAGTTCTACATTTTTGTTGATGGCTGTCCCTGGATGTCATCTCTTCACACTCTGGTTGTTTTGGTGCTCAAAGAAATGTGGCTTTCATCAGCAGACCCTGTATTCCTGTGCACTTTCTCCGTGTCCCTCAAAGCAATGGGCCTGGAAGAAGAGTGAGCATATTATTTTCTCCTCAACTCTGCTTCCAGACTATTTCTTGACCACTTTCATTCAGCAACTTCATTCCATCTTTATCATCTGATTCAATCCTTATTACAGCCTTTTGCCAGGCCATGCTAACTTCTTTGTCCAGGAGTCTAATACCTAATTCAATCTTTCTCTCTGCCCTAATCCCTGACCTCATATTTGGAGACTTCAAAATACATAGCTGGGTCCTTTCATGGGGATTTGACCTTTTATTTCACTGACCTCCTAAATTGCCATGTCCTCCATTTTCACTCTAGCTCAGCCCTGTACACAGGGATGGTCATATCCCTTATCTCACTATCACCCATAAGTGCTCTATCCCCATAATCTAAAATTCTGAAATCCCTCCCTTTGATTATAATTTCCTTTCCTTCAATAGTTCCTTCAGTCATGACTTCCACTATTCCCTGTTTCCCCAGTCTATTATATCTTCTCTGGCCTCACCTCCCATCCTTTCATAGTCTTGACCTTATGGTTGACTAATTCATCTTACACTACCAGCTACCTTTGAATCTTTTACCCCTTGTCTTATTACCAGTCATGCCTTGCCAGATCCCAGTGTTGTGTTACCCTCCACCTACTCCTTCCCATGGTGGATGCTGGTCATGCTGATCAATGATGCAGTAGAAAGAAGGAGAATTATGCCTACTAGATTCACCTATCTAGTTTCAACTGCACCCTTGCTACATGACAATTCTTTTATTATTCCCTAACTGAGTCTGTCACATTCTCTCTAAAACTTCTCTGTTCCTCAAGTCAACTACACCACTACTACAAACCTTTCCCTCTCATAAGATCTTATCCTCTACTTTTCTAAGAAGACAGAGACTGCCTGCCATGATCTCCAACTTCTTTCCTATTCCATATCTCAAAATCCCCCATAAAAGTGGGGTAGAGCCAAGATGGCAGAGTAAAAGCAGTAACTTGCTTGAGCTCATCCCTCCAATACCTGTAAAAAAAATTTACTCTAAACAAATTTTAGAGCTACAGAACCCACAAAATGACAGAGTGAAACAAATCTCCCACTGAAGACAGCCTGGCAGGCCAACAGGAGGGGTCTATCACACCAGGCTGGGAGCAGAGCACAGTCCTTTAAGAGCCACACAAGCACAGACCGACCACCAGGGCAGACCTCCAGGAACTGAATCACTGGCAGCTACTGAGGTTTCCAGACTTCTCAATCCATAAATGCCAAAGATAAAGTAAAAGGTCAGTGGGGAAACTCTGTTGGGCCTGGGTGAGAGAAGAGTGCAGTCCATTTCCTGCCTCTGGGGCTATGGAGGTGGTAGTGGCTGTGGTGATCACAGCAGCAGCAGTGTCAGTGGCTGCTTCCAGAGCTCCAGGCCCACAAATGGTTGAGGGACCAAGAGTCTAATCAGACGGTAATTGCAGGAGTCTCTTTGCTGACACTGAGGCAGGATTCTCTTGCTTTGCCCTGCTTGGATCTGGATCACAGTCTTGGGTGGCAGAGCTGGGGTGAGGAGTAGTGCTGGCATGGCAGATCTTGTGGTAGTCACAGAGAGGGAGTCCTCCTCACAGTTCTGAGGCAGGCACCTAGAAGAAGCTCTGACAACAACTGTGCAAAACCCCAGAAATTTGGGGCACAGCACTCTCCACTCTGGAAGGAGAGTTCTACCATGGCAAAGAGTTCAAAAGTCTAGTAATTGACTGGGAAAATAAGCAAACAGAGGAAAAGAAATCAGACTATAGAATCCTTCTTTGGCAACAAAGAAGATCAAAACGTAAAAACCAGAAGAAGACCACAAGGTCAAAACTCCTGCATCAAAAGCCTCTGATAAAAATATGAACTGGTCACAAACCATGGAGGAAATCAAAAAGGAGTTTGAAATCAAATAAGAGAAGTAGAGGAAAAATTGGGAACAGAAATGAGAATGATGCAAGAAAATTATGAAAAACAAGTCAACAGCTTGGAAAAGGAGATCCCAAAAAATACTGAAGAAAATAACAACTTAAAAAATAGACAAACTCAAATGGCAAAGAGGTCCCAAAAGTCAATGAGGAGAAGAATGTTTTAAAAAGCAAAATTGGTCAGATGGAAAAGGAAGTTCAAAAGCTCACTGAAGAAAATAATTCCTTCAAAATTAGAATGGAGCAAATGGAAGCTAATGACTTTATAAGAAATCAAGATATTATAAAACAGATCCAAAAGAATTAAAAAAAAAAGACAATGCAAAACATCTCATTGGAAAAAACACTAACCTGGAAAATAGATCCAGGAGAGATAATTTAAAAATTATTGCTACTACATGAAAGCTATGATCAGTAAAAGAGCCTAGACACATCTTTTGAGAAATTATCATGGAAAACTGCCCTGATGTTCTAGAACCAGAGGGCAAAATAGAAAACTGATCACCTCTTGAAAAATATCCCAAAAGGAAAACTGCTAGGAATATTATAGCCAAATTCCAGAGTTCCCAGGTCAAGGAGAAAATATTATAGGCAGTCTCATCAACATCCCTCATTTTCTCCTTTGAGTCTCTGAAGTAAAGATGGCTCTTTAACCTGTTAAGGCCTATCTCCTCTCACCTCCTTCAGAAGTTTTACCCCCCCCCCCAATTATTTCCTTTCTTTCATTTTCAGTCTCTCCTTTTACATTAATTCCTCACCTGCTACCTACAGCATCCCCAAATTCCCCAGTCCTCATTTGACCTTTCTCCCCTCCAGCTTTCATCTTATCTCCCATTCACAGTCAGACTCCAAAAAAAGCTTGTCATTTGTTGCTTTCATTTCCTTAACTCACACCCACTTCTCAACCTCTTTCAATCTAGCTTCTAACTTCCCTGTTCTACAGAAACTACTCTTTAAGATTACCAATGCTCTCCTGAGTAGCAAATCCAAGGATCTGTTCTCAGTTTTTATTCTGTTTGACCTCTCTGAAGTTTTTGTTACCTACACCCACTTCCTGGACATTGTCTTCCCCTGACTTCTATAAAACTACTTTCTGCTGGTTTCTTCTCCTACTTTCTGACTATTCTTTCTTAGTCTCCTTTGATAGATGATTTTGATTCTCTACTAAAATTCTATCCTGGGCCTTTTCCTCTTCTCTCTCTCCATGCTCTCTTAGTGATCTTATTTGTTCCTATGGACTAAATTAATGTTTCTACATAAATAAGTCCTGAATATTTATGTATGAGTATGTGTGCGCGCGCATGTGTGTGTGTGTGTGTGTGTGTGTGTATGTGAGAGAGAGAGAGAGAGTATCTAGCCCTAATCTTTCCCCTAAACTTCAGTCTCACAAAACCAGCTACCTGCTCGACCTCTCCAACTGGGTATTCCATTCACCCTTTCCCAAGAAAGGTCTCACCCCTTCCACAAACTTGCTCGTTTTTGTTGAGCTCACTGTCATCCTTTCAGTCACTTTGGTGGCAATCTCTCCTTGACTCTTCCCTCTGCCTCACTCTATATATCCAAATAAGGAGCCCTTGTTGATCCTAGTTCTAAAAAATCTCTCAATCTGTCCCCTTCTCTCTAGTCACTCAGACCCTCAGGACCTCTTACCTAGACTATTATAACAGTCTCCTAATTTGTCTTCCTGTTTCCAGTCTCTCCCCTCTCCAATCCACTGTCTGCTTAACTGCCAGGTTAATATTACTAAGCCATAAATCAGACCATGTTGTCCACCTATTCAAAAAATTTTAATGACTCCCTATTGCTCCCAGAATAAAACATGAAATCCCCGGACTAGCATTTAAGGCCTTTCACAATATGACTCCTACCTACTTTTCAATCTTATTTCACGTTACTATTCTTTATGCGTTCCCTCTCCTAGTCAAACTGCTGGCTAGCTGATTCCCATCACAGTACTCTATTTCCTGCATTTATGCCTTAGTCCCCTGGGTTGAGAATCTATTGCTTACCTTTACCTCATAGAATCCCTTGCTTCTTTGAAAGCACAGCTCAGGATGCTTTCTGGATCCTCCCTCCCCGACACCCACTTAGTTCTTTTTGCTTTCTCCTTCTTGAAATTATTTTGTCACTTTATATATGCTTCATGTTTAATTATCTAGGGACACACTGCATTCCCACCAATAGACTATAAACTCCTTGAAGGTAGGAAGTGCTTTGTTTTTTGCCTTTGCATCATCTAGTAAAGTGCTGTATACATAGCAAATTCTTTTAAAATGCTTGTTAAATCGAGTTGTCATCACTACAACCTGATAAGGTAGGTGCTAGAGGAATCAATGAAATCATTTTATAGATGAGAACACTCAGACTAAAAAAAAAAAAAGATAAGTTACTTTCCCAAGGTCACATGAAAAATGCTACTAACCCTTGTCTAATCCCCTGGGGAAACAATCAATTAGTCTGTAGGGAATTCTTCCTCCCTTGCTTTCCTCCATTGGGGACTCCTTAACCTTGACAACTCAGACCCTTTTATGAAATTCTAGTAAACAATCAGAATTTATTAGGTGCCTACTGTGTGCTAGGAATTGTGATAAGCAGTAGGGATACAAAACATCCCTGCCCTCACAGAGCCTATATTCTAAAGGAGAAGACAAGATATACATATGTATGAATGTGCATGTGTGTATACACATTTAATATATGTGTCTATTTACAGGCAATATATATGTTAGTAGCAGATATATGTACATTTACTATCTACAAAATAAATACAAGGTAATTTGTGAGGAAGTGCACACTGGGGAAACTGGGGAGATCAGGAAAGGCCTCAAGTACAAGGTGATGCTTGAGTTAGCTCTTAATTCAAGACCTTTTGCATTCTGGTCCCAACATACCTTTGTAGACTTATTTTGGAGCACTTTTTGCCAGGAGCCCATAGATTCCATTGGATTTATCTCCTTCCAGAATCCTCAGCTTCTCCTTTCCCTCTCCTACCTCCTAGTCTTTGTTCATACTCTCCTCATCTGAAATGCCCACTACCATCTTTCTTCTCCGTCTATCCAAATGCCCCCCACCTTCTCCATAATGAATACTACCTCCTTTTAACTCCTAAATCACTTTCTGTAATTTTCATTAGACACTTGGTACAAACTGCCAAGTATGAGGTATCCCTTATATAATGAGGAGGGGGGAGGCAGGGAACAGCGGATTTAAAATAAGAAACCCCAGGTTCACTCTGCCCCTTAATAGTTTCAGGCAAATTATTTCATCTCTCGGTTTTGTCATCTGTTAAAGGGCTCATATACTTTCATTACATACTTTGTGGGATTATTGGGAAGGATATGCATTGCTACATAGAAATGAATGGTTATTATATTCTTAGTATCATAGATTTAGAGCTTGAAGGAAACTTTGAGGCTATTGAACCCAACCCCATCATTTTATAGATGAATAAAGTGAGACCCAGAGAGTTTAAGTGATTGTCCCAGGATCATACCGCTAGTAAGTTGTGTATTTGCACACAACTCTTCCTGATTACAGATGCAGCAAATAATCCACTCTGCTACATAGGTGTGTTCTTAAAAGTTATATTTTTAAGTTCTTGTTCTTAATATGCCTACTTACGGTAGCTAGGTTGTAGAGTGGGTAGAAACCTAAGATCTGAGTTCAAACTGAGGCAAGTTACTTAATCCTTTTTGCCTTAGTTTCCTTATCTGTAAAATAAGCAGAAGGAAATGGCAAGCCTCTATTTGTCTCAGTTTCTTCAACTATAAAATTCAATTAATAAGAGCACCTATTTTGGTGAGTTGCTATGAAGATCCAATAAGAGTGCTTACTAAGACATAGTAGGGGCTACATAAAGCTTGGCCAGGTAGATGGCACAGTGGACAGAGTGCCATGCCTGGAGTTAGGAAGATTCATCTTCATGAGTTCAAATCAGGCCTCAGACCCTTCCTAACTGTGTGACCCTGGACAAGTCACTTAAACCTATTTGTCTCAGTTTCCTCATCTGTAAAATGACTTGGAGAAGAAAATTTCAAACTTCTCCAGTATCTTTGCCAAGAAAACCCCAAATAGAGTCACAGAAAGTCAGACATGATTGATATAACTGAACAGCAATAACAACATATAAAGCTTATTTCCCTCCTTTTCCTCCCCCTCCCCCCACAAGACTATAACCTCCTTGAGGGCAAACACCTTGCCTTAAATTCCTTCTGCACCCTCCATAGTCTCTGACCCAGAGCCTTGTACATAGCTAGTAGTATGTAAACATTTCTTAACTTTTTTTTTGCTTTTTTTTTGAAGGGCAATTGGGTTTAAGTGACTTGCCCAAAGTCACATGGCTAGTGTGTCAAGTGCCTGAGGCTGGATTTGAACTCAGGTCCTCCTGACTCCAGGGCAGATGCTTTCTTTACTGTGCCACCTAGCCGCCCCCAACACTTAATTGATTGTTATTTATTTATATGAGCTCAATGATTTCCAGTCTTGGCAAAAAAAAGGAATTAGCCAAAGAAGTATTAGAACTTCATATAGTAATATATGTATATATATATTATGTAATATATAGTAATATAAGTATTAGAACTTCTATAGTAATATAGAAAAATTACAAGGGTCAGTAAATAGAATTAGATAAATGAAAAGCAGTCAAGGTTGGCAGCTGGTCTTCAGGATTTGCCTGGAGCCTCTTTTCTATTCCCTGCCCTCTCCTCCCAGCCCTGGATTCTCAATTGCACCTGATAAACTCATTCACACTACACAGTATTAGAGACATGTATTGATCTCCCACAGGGATTTCCTTATTGTCAGTAATAAACTTTATTTTATTGTCTGAACATAAGCCTCCAAAATACATGAGTAAGAACAAAAGAAAAACATTAAAAAAAAAACAACAACAACCAAACTGAACAATACCAAAAAAGTGATTGTAAATGATTGTCTATGTAACCATACATTTCTATGATTCACCGTGTCTTGTTTATTTTTTTTTCTTTTTTGCTTTTTGGAGGGCAATTTTATAAGTGACCAAAGTCACACAACTAGTAAGTGTTAAGTGTCTGAAGCTGGATTTGAACTCAGGTCCTCCTGACCCCAGGGCTGGTGTTCTGTTCACTGCACCACCTAGCCACCCCCACCACATGTTGTTAAACCCCAAGATAGTGTGTCTCAACTTTAACAAGAGTAACAAAGTTGCCCTGTGTGTAACATGAATTTTTTTGCTTTTCAATGTTCTCTTTATTTACATAGTTGCAGCGCTACACCTAATGTTCCTTTAGTTCTTCACTCTGTATCACTTTACAAAAATTTCCCTGTACCTCTTTGAATTATTCATATTGGTAATTTCTTATGGCACAGTAATATTCCATTACTTCCATATACCATAACTTATTTGACCATTCCCCAGTTGTTGAACACATAGCTTACTCCCCCCCCCCTTTTTTTTTCCTATTAGAAATGGTGCTGCTAGGAATATTTTTGTACAGATAGGCCTTTTTTTTTTGCTCCCCTCTCTCAAATAAAATTCTTGGGTATGGTCCATGTAGTGAGGTCACTGAGTACAAATATTTTTGTATCTTGTATTTTGGAGGGCTGCACAAAGTAGTCTCATCCCTCCATCTTGATGATAAACCCTGGCAGCTAGGTGTTCAGAGTGTTGTGCCTAGAGTCAGGAAGACCTGAATTCAAATCCTGTCTCAAGCACTTAGTAGCTATGTGCCCATGGGCAAGTCACTTAACTTCTACCTGCTTTAGTTTCTTCAACTGTAAAATGAGGATAATAATAGTACCTACCCCCCTAGGGTGGTTGTAAGAATCAAGTTAGATAATATTTGTAAAGCCCTATGTGTCTGGCAAATAGTTGGTTCTTAATAAATCCTTGCTCTCTTTCCCATTTCCCCCTGGGCCCCTACTGCAAGTCTTTCCAGCTTAGTAGCACCTGCCAAACTTGAGTTTTACTGGCACAGACTTCATGAATACAGGGTAAACCCTTAACATGATGAGAATCAGATTGGGATTTTTATCAACTTCAACATACATTAAATAGCAGCTACATTCTCTCTCCCCTCCTCCACTTAGTAGAGTGCACGTTGAGTCCCAGCAATGCCCACAAGGCACTCAGGGTTCACATAGATCTAGGTCCAATCCTGGGGACCTTGAACCTAAAGGGGTCAACTTCCTTCTCTGCTTCTGCCCCAAAGCTTACGTGGAACTCATGTCTAGTTAGATAACAGGGTCCACTCCCACAAAGGTACTCCATGTGTAATACAAACATCTGACTTTTTATTTCTTCCTCGATGGAAATTGCATAAGATGCTGAGCACTCAAAGACATGCCTGAACAAATACAGATGTAGCTAGCACCTGTTCTGGGATAAATTCTCCCAAACCTCCATTTGCACTGGCAGACCAGAACCCAAAAGGTGGCTGCTACTTCTCTCCTCATGTTCCTCGGGATAGAAAAGTTGTTCTATTACTGTAACTCATAACACCCTCCCCCCCCCAAGGAAGTTTCCTTCATTGCTTATCAGTTGATAGTGATAATCATCAAATGTCATTTTTGACCAAAGTCTGAACTAATCAAACAGACTGCTTTGCTTTTAAAATGCCCTTTCCTGTGTCAGCAACTCCAGGGACCAGAAAAGGCTGAACAGAGGGATTTCTCTTATCTTGGGGACATGCTCCATATGGGGAAAACAGAGAAATCCTGAGATTGTAAATTCCAACTGACCCTACTTGGTCTATTGTCTTGTCGATCTGTATTTACAACTAAGAAACTTTCTTTCCCAAGGTATGGATAGAAAATATATGGAGACCATAAATATGAGGGACACAGATGTCCTGGGATTGTACTAAAACATATAAAATTACTTTGTCAATCTTGTATCAGGCAGTCAGAACTTAAAGTCTAACTCCATGCAGCATGAAGGTGCTAGCTTTAAGGTAATAAATGATAAAAATGTATATCACCTAGACCGTTTGTCTCCTTTAACCAAACTTTAAGGTTAACAATAGCAACTAGTGAGGTTTATTTAGTAAGGTGGTATGGTAAGAACTCTTGGTATAAAATACACCCTCCCCCCAAGGTATGTGATGCATTCTTCCACAAATATATACTGAGTCCAGGGGAAAATAGTCTCAAGCTTGGAGTACAGGGAGCAAAAGGAAGGTAACTTATAGTTCCTGGAAGTCCTTTTGCTGGAGGCCCTTATGATGGTATCACTTTTGGCTAGATTCCTTGTATAATCTTGAAACTTCATCTCCTGTGAGTATATAATTGGCCTTTGACTCCTGACCATCACCAGGGGCTCTAGGGATAGTGCTAGAATACTAATGGAAAGTCCAAAATCTTTAAGATCCTTTTAAATTCATAAGATCCTCCTCTAGTCAAAAAAGGAAGGAGGTGAGTTGAGAGTATTCTGGAGTCAGCTCACAAGGGCTGACTGTTAAATTTTCAGTGTGGTGACCTTTTATACTTCAGAAATTGACAGTACAAATCAAGGCTGAATTTGTCAGTTTGTTCATTTCTGGACTTAAAAAAACTGATGGGGAAAATGTTAACAATGCAAATTAAACTTAAAGATTTGTCATGTATACATTTTCCCCAGAGTCAGTTGTTAAACATTTACCAATGCACCCCTTACCTCTAAGCTACCAAATGTGCCTGGATGTGAACTACTTTGCTGGTTTTATAACTAGCCTTCAGAATGAAACCAAATTTCCTTAACTAAGAATATAACACTTAAATAGAAACATAATATACTCAAATAAACTATTATATTCATCATACTGCTCCAGAAGGTAAAGACCCTTTGGAGGACTGCTAAACAAATATTTCCTATTCAACTTGCACTGTCTGAACAAGTGATTGACAGCAATTCATATGGAAGAATGGCAACGTCCAATAGTTTCTAATCAATGTGTTTTCTGCTTTCAATTTTGTTAATCTCTTCTTTGATTTTCAAATTTTCTATTTTGGAGTTTAATTGTGGTTTTTAAAATTTGTTGTTTTTCTAGAGTTGCTTTTTAAAGTATATGTTCTATTTATCTATTCTTTCTCTCTTTTGTTGATGAAAGTGATATCACATTCCCCCTAAGGACTGCTTTGACTAAGTCCTCTAAATTTTGGTTGCCTCATTGTCATTATCTTTAGTTAAATGATCTATTGTTTCTATTTTTTGTTCTTTGTCCCACCGAGTGTTTACATTATTTTGCATCCAACTCATATTTATTTATTTCTTCAGCGGTCCTTTAGTAAACAGATGTATATCTCTCAGCAAAGGGCTAACACATACATCAAGCTCCATGGGAGATGCCCTGTAATCTCATTAATTGATTAGGGAAACTCATCACATTGAATAGAACCTCTCCCCCACCCCTTAACCCTGCTGTATTTATTGTATAACTCCATATTGTTTTCCAGAAAGACCAAACCAATTCACAACACATTATATTATATTCACAGCATTACATCAGTGTGCCAATTTTTCCACAGGCATACCAATATTGAATTTAATAATCTTTTACTGTCTTTACTACTTTTATGGATGTCAACTTATATTTCAGAGTTATTTTCATTGGTTTCTGTTTTAATTTGTTTCATTTCTCTGGTTATTAGTGATCTTAAATATGTTTTCAGTGGCTGTGGATAGTTTGTCTTTCTCCTGAAAACTGCTGATTCATAGCTTTTGCCCACTTATCTTTTGGCAAATGGCTCTTACTCATAAACTTGAATCAATGTCTTATAAATTTTAGATGTGAAACTTTTATCGGAATGTTTAATGTAAAAGGTTTTTGTACTTATCTGGATCTTTCCTCCTTAATTCTGGATATCTTCCTTTTAAGTATATAAAAGCCTTTCATTTTTATATAATCAACTTGATCTATTTTTATTAATCTCACAAATTCTTCTAAGTCACAGACAGATAAGAATTTTACCTCTTTCCACAGTTGTGAGATTTGTAATGGGGTGTTGGGACCTCAAACACCAGGCCTAGAACTTTACCACCATGCCTAGTGCCATATGGACCCCAGGGCCTTGGACTCATTGGAGAGCCACGCATGAACTTCACCTGGAGGGTATGTCCTGTGTATGACTCCTATCCAACCATCTTCTGGTGAGGCTACAAAGTTATTCCATATAGGCATAAAATTCAGCCCTTGAACACCTTGCCATTAAGTATTTACTGAGCCCAAAATCTGACCTGAAATATCTGGTACCTCTATTACTGGATTCCTGGTATTTGTATAGTGAACACTGCTACCACTTGTACCCATTATCCAATAAGATAACATTGGTACAGCTCTCTGGAAACCTTAAAGTACTATGTAAATGCTAGCCATTATTGTTATTTTGGGTATGGAACTAGGGAAGTGCTAACCTTGAAATCAGAAAGAACTTAGTTCAAATCCTGCCTCAGACACTTAGTAGTTGTATGACCCTGGAAAAGTCACATAACTTCTTTCATCCTCAGTTTCCTCGTCTGCAGAATAAAGATAATAATAGCAATTATTCCAGAGTTGTTTGTTTCAAGGATCAAATCAAATAATTTGTGGGCAGCATTTTACAAACTTTAATGCAGTACAAGCATTTAGCTATTATTATTATCAAAGGACATTGGATAGTGGGAACCTCAACCATTTTTTCCTCTGTTGCTAAAAAACTCACAACCTAGTAATCCCAGAGGTTCACTTAGGTAATAAGTCTTTTACCCTACTTTCTCTCCTAATCACTGTTCATCCCTCATTTTTAAAGAGGATCAATGACATCACAGGTGATATCTTGACTTGAACATGAATTGGATTTAAGCGAGGCAGAGCTGCCCAAAGTCATCAAACCTACACCTCCCCAATCCCTTTCTTTTATAACGTTCCTCCTTATATTCTAGGATCCCTAAATAATTCCAGGTTAAGCATGAGAAATGGGTATTGGACAATACTAATTATACAAATATGTTTCAAACCCTTGTTTCAGTGCATATTCCTTATTCACAAACTATGCAGGAACCCTAAATCAAATAGAAAAGTACTCAATTAATACAGAATAACAAAATAATTAACAGGAAAAATAAATGGACAACAGATTGATTCTCAGCCCCCTCTCTCACTCCCATGCAAAAAATAGATGCAATGCCCCATAGACACTGGTGGGAAATTGCCATGGAGATGGATGGGACATACGAAGTGAAGAAGGTAGTTTCCTCTTTCCTCTCAACTTTGTCTTTTGAAAATCTGTCAATTCCTCTTGGATACTACCATTTGCTTCACTGGCTTTGGAGTTGTCAGGATACTGCTAGATCTGCTGGGTTGAAGGATGCCATTGCAGACTCATCCATGCTCTAGCTCTCTCTTTCTTTTTACTCCAAAGACTCTATTCCTAGGTAGAGCAGGAGGTCACCTCAGTTTCTCTTAGCTCCCTCAGTTTAATCAGGTTTTAGTTTGAAATTATTATTGATATATCTTATTTTTGCATTAATTACATTCCCTAAAGCATCCCTCCCCCAATCCCACCCTTATCCAACAAGCCGTCCCTTGCAATAGGATAAAAAAGTTGAGGGGGGAGGGAGTAGCTTAGCAAAATTAATTAAAACATCGACCACATCTAACAGTATATATAATGTCCCATGCCCATAGATTTCCACCTCTGCAAAGAAAGGAAGGAGATACATTTTCTCATTTCTTTGGGACTAAGCTTGTTCATCATAATTACACAACATCCAGTTTTTGTTGGTACTTTTTCCCTTCTCTTTATGTTGTTATAGTTATCCTTTATGTTGTTTTCAAGGTTCTGTTTCCTTCACTCTGTATTGATCTATATGTCTTCCCACATTCTCTGATTTCTTCATAGTCATCATTTCTTATGGAGCGGTAATATTCCATTACATTCATGTACCACAATTTGTTTAGTCATTTCCCAGTCAATGGCTGTCTATTTTGTTTCTGCTACTGGGAATATTTGAGTGTACATGGGACCTTTCTTTCTCTTGTCCACTGCATTATAGGTACATTCCTAGCAGTGTCATTTCTGGGCCATAGGATATGGTAAGTTTAGTCATTTTTTTAAGCAAAATTCCAAACTGCTTTCCAGAATGGTTGTACCAATTCACAGATTCCCCTGTGCCTGTCCCTCAGTTTACTCTTGACTGCTGGCAAGGCAAATACCTAGATGGTTTATCCCTTCTCCTTCCTGCCCCCTCCCATTATCATCTGCTGGGTCTTTCCTTGAATACTTCCTCTCCCTGGCTCTCTTCAACTCTCCCCACATCTTCTGTCATAATTCTTTCATTCGGACATGGCAGAAGTTCTAATGTCTTTGAGCTTCTGTAATAGGAGTGCTATCTATTACTAATGTGGTCAGGAACCATGACAGCAGTCACCATTACATGACTGGAAATTCACAACCTGTGTCGTAAGTGTCCTTAAAAAGTAAGGAAACCGGGGCAGCTAAGTGGTGCAGTACTGGCTCTGGAGTCAGGAGGACCTAAGTTCAAATTCTACCTCAGCTCAAATTCGACCTCAGACACCACACTTACTAGCAGCGTGACTTTGGGCAAGTCACTTAATCCCGATTGCCCAGCTTTCCCCCCTCAAAAAAAAAAAGTAAAGAAACCATCTCAGAAGCTTCCAGGAGCAAAGGTTTGGCCTAGTGAAGTAACTTCCTTAGCTACCTAAGAAGCCTCAAAAGTCTCCCTTGGTGCACAGTAATATCTATAAGCAAACGCCATAAAACAGTCATTAATGTGTGTACAGCACAGTCACAAGCAGTTATCCCAGATCCATAGGCCAACTGAAGAATACTATATCTAAATTAGAGTTGTAAATAGTATATGCAATATCTAATATGTAGCTTCATATATTAGGGCTGCACATAGAAAAGGGCAAAAGTTATATGCACTACGGAATGTTAGGGATTGGTGTATAAAGGAACTCTTTGGTACCTCATCGATGACTGAGGGCTGAGCAGCTACAGCACCCCAGTAACTAGGTAGACTGAAATCTCGATAGAGAAGTGAAGCAGGTTCATTTGAGTTGTTGTTGTTCATCCTCAGAGAGGACCAATGACATTAGGAGGAGGATGTCTTGGCTTGTAGATGAATTGGATTTAAATGAGGCAGAGCTGTGCAGAGTTATCAACCTCACTATGTCCTCTAGAGTCATCAGAGTCCAGCAGCAAGTCATGGGTCAAGACAACTGTCAATGGCCCCAGATGCAACAGGAGACTCTGGCCTTTTTAAGCTAAGGTCTTTCCCAGATCTTAGTTTGTCTGAGGCCACATTCATTCAATAACTAAAGGTTAGGTAAGAATTGAGGCAAAAGATGGCCTAGTTTGCCTTCACGAAAGAACAGATCTGAGAGGGAAGACCCTCAGAATTTCTAGCCAGAGCAGAAACAATTCCAAGTCAAGACATCACCCTCCTCATGCCATTGTTAAGTCCAATTCATTTGGTGAGACAGGGAAAGATGGAGCGAAGTGGTAGAGAAAGATGAAGAGAAACAAAGATCTGATCCAACATCCTGAGCCTCTTGTTCCCAAGCCCTTTCCAGAAATGGGATTTCCATGACCACATTTAGATCTCATTGATGACAGTGAGGGCACAACCTACAGATTTCACAATCATTCAGATTCCTAAGCTGAGAAATACAGTGTATCTAATGCTGCTTCTGGGAGCATTACACTAACATCCTTCCTGCCATGCCTGTAGGCAGAGGAACTGGGGACTGTGGAGAGAGTGGATTTATAAACCTCTTTTTCCTTTCACTGTTTTTCAGTGCCAGGATGGAAAACTGACACAGAAGCAGAAGCCAAGAAGATTCACAGCCTAGCAATCCCTGGAAGTCTGGAAGAGGGAGGATACTGTGTCTCTTGTTACATATAGTGCATTCTGTTAAGTAAGTGTTTTTGTATTGCTGTATTTTTGTATAACATCATCTAATGAATTCTGGCTGGTTGGAGAGGTTTACCTGTGAGCAATGGTAGAATAGATGGTGAATGCAAACAGGTTTGAGGGACTTGTACATAGCTAAGTGGTTCCACACATACAAAGTCTGCAGATACACTCCATCAAAAGGCATCTTCTGACTGTGTCACCTCTTCTCCCATGATAGGCATAACCCCATGTTTCCATCTGTCACTGGCCAGAGTCCCGACACTTCTGTGGTGATCCCACTCTCCATTCTGTAATCTCGGTATCCTTAGATCCCATTGTTTTACAGTCCCAATCTTGAGCCAGGCTGACTATCATAGTTTCTAGCCCCTAGTAAATCACATTCTAAGGGTATCCTTTCTTTTAAGGCTTCCATTGATGCGTGCATGGTCAGGTGTTTCAATTGTGTCTGACTCTTCATATCCCCATTTAGGTTTTCTTGGGAAAGATACTGGAGTGGTTTGTCATCTCCTTCTCCAGATCACTTTACAGATGAGGAAACCAAGGCAAACAGGTTTAAATGACTTACCTAGGGTCACATAGCTAGTGTCTGAGGCTGGATTTGAGCTCAGGTCTTCCTGACTCTGGGCCCAGAACTCTACCCACTCTACTACTTAGTTGCACATCAATATAATTTTAAGCCAAAAGGGGGAATCCTTCCATCTTGCCTTCTCTTGGTTAAAGGTCCTCCTCAGCTCAGGCAATTTTGGCAGGCTTAAAAGGGTGCTAAATTATAGTTTTCTCACCACCTAAACCACTATATAAATAAATCTCCCTAGAGGCCATCATTTGCTTCCACCTACAACTGGTAGAAGGAACCCACTTCCTTGGCTCTCTAGTGCTCTTGCTGTCCCAGGCATCAGGTGGTTACTATGTGTCATCTTTGAAGGGTTCCCAACCATTCTCTAGTGCATGACAGATTACTCAATCCTTCCTTTACTTAACATAACATAGCTCTTCATGGGTCTATTATTGGGTGTTTTCCTTGGGCAACAAAATTTTGTTTCAGGGCTTTATCCCTGGCTTGAGCAGGGTAGGACATTCTGTCATCATGCCGTTGCTTTGACAAAAAGAAAAGCTCCATAAAAATAAAAACATTCATAGTATCACTTTTATGATAGCAAAAAACTGAAGGGAAAAAGGAGATGTCAGGCAATCCACAATTATTTTAAGTACTTACCATGTGCCAGGCACTCTGCCAAGCACTAGGTATACAAAGACAAAAACATCACCTTTGTCTTTAAGTGGCTGGCACTCTAATGGGGGAGACAATATGCAAAAAACTATGTACATACTACATTCACACACACAGAGTAAGTGGAAATAAATCTCAGCGAGAAGATACTGGCAATGGGGAAAGAATAGGAAAAGCTCTTTGCAGGAGGTAAGATTTGAGATGAGTCTTGAAGGAAGCCAGGGAAACTGAGGCAAAGGTGATGTTGGAGAGAATTTCAGATCATGAGGGCGGTGAAGAAAAAGGAACAGAGACAGGAGATGGAGTGTCCTGTACAAGGAACAACAATTATGTAACTGGATTATTGAGTGAATGGAGGGGACTTAAGGGAAAGAAGACCAGAGAGGGAGAAAGGGACCAGTTTGGGAAGAGCTTTAAGTGACACAGCATTTTCTATTTGACCATGGATGTAATAGGGAGCCATTGGAACATACTGAGTCAATGGGATGGCAAAGTTGGACTTGTGCTTTAGGAAAATCCCTTTGGCAGTGGAGCAGAGGATGGATTGGAGAGGAGAGAAACTTGAGACAAGTTGTCTAAGCAGAAGGTTATTCCAATAGTCCAAGGATGAGGTGATAATGGTCTGCACCAGAGTGTTAAAGGACAGAAGGGGTTACATGCTCCAGACATTTGGGAAAGTAGAAATAATAAGACTTGGTGACAGATTGGATATGTGAGGTGAATTCAGATGGCCACTGAGGCTGCAAACCTTGGTGACTGCGAAAATGGTGGTAACTTTGATGGTAATAGAAAAGTTGGAAAGAGGGGCAGGTTTGGTGGGAACAGAAAGGAACACTGAGTTTTGGTTTGGACATATGTAGGTTAATATGTCTATGGGAGATCCCAGTTTGAGCTGTCCAATAGGCAGATGAAGATGCAAGACTGAAAGTCAGAAGAGAGACTTGGGGGTCGATATATAGAATTAGGAATCACTGGAATAGAAATCACTGAACTCATGAGAGCTGATGAGATCACCAAGAATGAATATAGTGGGTAGAAGAGAAGAGGGCTCAGGATACACTGTTGGGGGACGCTCATAGTTAGTAGTTGTAGATGAAGATACAAAAAAAGGAGAATAAGAATGGTCTGGCAGGTAGGAGGAGAAAGCAATGTCAAGAAACCTAGAAAGAAGATCTAGGAAAAATATCCAGGAGGAGAGGGTGATCAACAGTGTCAAATGCTCAGAGAGGTCAAAAAGGATGAGGATTGGGGCTGCTAGGTGATGTAGTGAATAGAGCACCAGTCCTGGAGTCAGGAGGACCTGAGTTCAAATCCAGCCTCAGACACTTAACACAAAAATAGCTGTGTGACCTTGGGCAAGTCACTTAACTCCAATTGCCCTACCCTTCCCCCCTCCCAAAAAGCAAAAAAAAAAAAAAAGAGGATGAGGATTGATAAAAGGCCGTTAAATTTGGAAATTAAGAGATGACTGATAACTGGAGAGAGCAGTTTCAGGTAAATTATGAACTTAGCAGATTGTAGAAAGCTTAGAAGTAAATGAGAGTGAGGCAGCTAGGTGGTTCAATGGAAAGAGCACTGGACCTGGAGTCAGGAGGACCTGAATTCAAATCCAGACTCAGACACTTCCTAGGTGTGTGAGTCACTGGGCAAGTCACTTAAACCCAATTGCCTCAGAAGAAGAGAAAGAAGAAAACAAGATTAGTTGAAAAAGGAAGGAAGAAAACAATCATTTATTAAATGCCTACTATGTGCCCTCAGGCACCATAATAAGTGCTTTAAAAATACTATCTCTCCATCTTCACAACAACCCTAGAAGGTAGGTGCTATTGGTATCCAAATTTTACAAGTGAGGGAACTAAGGCAGGAAGCAGTTAATTGACTTGCCCAGGGTTGCCCAACTAGTAGGTGTCTGAGTTTGAATTTGAGCTCAGGTTTTCCTGACTCCAGTCCTACGTCTGTATTAATTACACCACCTAGCTACCTTCAGAAGGAAAGCTATTGGACAGTAGCTAGCACACATAGTTGGATCAAGTTTCTTTTGGGTTGAGGGAAACATAGGCAAGTTTGTAGGTAGCAGGAAAGCAATTTAGTAGAGATGGAAAATTATAGTGAGTTGGGAGATAATGTAGCAGGTGGCCTGCTAGAGAACTGAAAGGGAATGAGATCAAAGGCAGGTGGAAGAGCTTGGCAGGTCCTCTTCATGTCAGACAGGTGTGAAGGAGGTGGCAGGCTGGGAAATGTCTGACTAATGGAAGGGAAAATAAGTATTTCTCCATGAATGGCATTAATTTGATCTTGGTGGGTTTTTTTTTGTTTTGGTCAAGTATGTAGCAAAGCTCTCAGATAAGAGGGTGAGCAAGAGGGTACTATGGGAGACTTGAGGAGAAATGAGAATGTTTGGATGAGGTGTTACGGTGAGTGGGATAGTGAACCAATTGGGAAGGCACAAAAGAATTGCCTTGCATCAGTAAGGTCACAGGGCAGCTAGGTGGTGCAGTGGACAGAGCACTGGGCTTGGAATCAGGAAGGTTCATCTTCCTGAGTTCAAATCTGACCTCAGAAACTTACTAACTGTGTGACCCTGGGCCAGTCATTTAACCCTGTTTGCCTCAATTCCTTGTCTGTAAAATGAACTGGAGGAGAAAATGACAAACAACTCCAGCATCTGTCAAGAAAACCTCAGATGGGGTCATGAAGAGCATGGTGGATTTCTATGCCCCAGTGCCTGTATATCTTCTTTCCCAATTACATGTAAGATAGTATTAATAATAGTATATAGGTATATATAATTTTAAACATTTGATTTTAAAACTTTGAATTCCAGATTCATTCCCTTCCTCCCTTGTCACCCACCCTTACTGGGAAGATAAGCAGTTCAGTATAGGTTGTACATGTGTAGCTAATGCAAAACATTAACATAGTAGATATATTGTAAAAGACTGACTATATTTCCCTCCCTCCTTTCCCACCTCCCACTTATTTTATTCTCTACTTTGATCCCATATGTCCCTTTTCAAAAGTGGGTGCTTCCAACTTCCCTCCCCCCCAGCCTGCCCTCCCTTCCATCATCCCCCCTCTCATCCCCTTCCCCCCTACTCTCCTGGAGGGTGAGATACCCTATTTAGTGTGTATTTCATCGCCTCCCCAAGCCAAATTCAGTGAGAATAAGATTGACCCATTCCCTTTTGCCTTCCTGTTGTTCCCCTCCATTGTAACCCTTTTCCCTTGCCTCTTCTTTATGAGATAGTTTACCCCATAGTCTCTCTCCATCTCCTCTCATTATATTCCTCTTTCACCTCTTAATTTCCCCTTTTAAGTATCATCCCTTCCTATTAAATTGGGCCTGTGCCCTCTATCTATGTGTACCTGTAAGCATATATACACACATTCACACATGTATTCATACACCCGTATACCCTCCAAAATAGACATATATATATATATATATTCTCTTCAACTATTTTCATACTGAGAAAAGTTTCATCAATTACAATTATCATTTTTTCATGTAGGGATGTTAATAGTTCAACTTTGATCAGTGGCTTATGATTTCTTTTCCCTGTTTACCTTTCCAAGCTTCTCTTGCTTCTTGTATCTGGATGTCAAATTTTCTATTCAACTCTGGTTTTTTCATTAAGAGTGCTTGAAAGTCCTCTATTCCATTGAATGACCATATTTTCCCCTGAAACATGATACTCAGTTTTGCTGGATAGGTGACTCTTGGTTTTAATCCCAGCTCCTCTGCCCTCCAGAATATCCTATGGGCCTTCAATCCCTCAGTGTAGAAGCTGCCAGATCCTGTGTTATCCTGATTGTGTTTCCACAATATTCAAATTGTTTCTTCTTGGCTGCTTGTAATATTCTCTCCTTGATCTGGGAATTCTGGAACCAGGCTATAATATTCCTAGGAGTTTTCTTTTTGGGATCTTTTTCAGGAGGTGATTGGTGGATTCTTTCAACCTCTATTTTGCCTTCTGGTTCTAAAACATCAGGGCAATTTTCCTTGAGAATTTCTTGGAGGATGATTTCTAGGTTCTTTCCCTGATCATGACTTTCAGGTAGTCCAATAATTTTTAAATTATCTCTCCTGGATCGATTTTCCAAGTCAGTGGTTTTTCCCATGAGATATTTCACATTGCCTTCTATTCTTTCATTTGTTTGGATCTGTTTAACATCATCTTGATTTCTCTTAAAGTCACTAGCTTCCATTTGCTTCAATCTAAATCCAAGGGAACGATCCTCCTCATCGAACTTTTGAGATTCTTTTTTCATCTGGCAAATTCGGCTTTTCAAGGCATTCTTCTCCTCATTGCCTTTTTGAGCCTCTTTTGCCATTTGAGTCAGTCTGTTTTTTAAGGTATGATTTTCCTCAGTCAGGATGTTGACTCTCAGTTCATAATTTTCTTGCATCATTCTCATTTCTCTTCCCAATTTTTCCTCCACTTCTCTTATCTGCTTCTTAAGGTCCTCTATGGCCTGTAACCAGCTCGTATTTTCCTTTGAAGCTTTTGGTGCAGGAGTTCTGACCTCATTGTCCTCCTCCTGTTCCATGCTTTGCTCCTTTTTGTCCCCAAAATAGGAGTCTAATGTTGGAGTGTTCTGTTTGTTTTGCTTCCTTTGTCTGGTCATGTCGCCCCTCAGTCACTTGACCCCTGGGCTTTTTGCCACAGTAGGAATCTGCCACCAGACAGGGGAGCTTTCATCCCAAATGCTGGGGTTTTCTCAGCTGCCAGAGGTATTAGTTGGGTGCCCTTTCTGAAGCCTCCACACACTCTGGCAAGCTGGTCACACACCCCAGGACCTCCACCCTAGACTGCAATCCAGATCCAAGCAGGTTAAAGCAAGAGCAATTACCCCTCAGACTGGTCACTTGGTCCCCCTATACTCTGCAGGCCAGGAGCTGAAGCTGCCATGTAGTGCTGCCTGTGCCGGGCAGTCTCAACGCCTTCTTGCCCTAGGGGCAAAAGCCGAAGCACTCCCACCTCCTGGGTCCCAAAGTCCAGACTGCACTGACCTCTCACTTTGTCCTTCACATCTATGTGTTGATAATTCTGGATTGCCACAGCTGCTGGTGATCTGGAGTCCCTCCAGCCAGCTGGTCAGGCCCTCCCTAGGGCTAAAACCTCTGGCTCACAGGGGCCTGGGCTTGGCTCCCAGAGCACTGTGCTGGCCAATTCCTGACAGTTTGCTGGGGGAGGTTAGCTTCTCTGTGTCATTTTGTGGGTTCTGCAGCTCCAAAGTTTGTTTAGAGTCCCCTTTTACATGAATTGGGGAAGGTGGAAGCCGGAGCCGTGGGGAGGACCTGCTTCTACTACGCCATCTTGACTCCACCCCCCACATCTTTTCTATCTTCTAAAACTTAGTTTGTAACTCCAGCAAGAATTTCTCTGTGGGGTAATCAGTTAGCACATTCAGCTGCTAATTGAAAGATGGTGGTTCAATCCCATTGGTGGTAGTTTTTGATGGTAGTTGGGGGTGTAGTGGATAGAGAGTTGGACTTTGAGTCCAAAAGAACTGAATTCAAATTCTGCCTCAGACACTTATTAGCTGTGTGACTCTGGGCAAGTCACTTAACCTTCTCAGTTCTCTCAACTACAAAATGAGGGAGTCAGAACCCATGGTGTCTAAGTGATCTTCCAACTCTAATTTTATGATTCTATGAACCTATAAACTCCACGGCATAGAATAATGGGAAGATGTGATTCTTACCTCCCAAACATCAAGGTATGGAGTAAAGCTTGGAGCATTGTTTTTGATGGTGTCATAGGCAGCATAGAGCTTGAACTATGTGGCTTAGGTCCTGAGTAAATATTCCCAGTGACTCTTGTCCCAAGAAGGGGAAGGGACAGTGGCAGTGTTCCCTAGGGAACACCTGGCCCATCTTCTCTGAATGCCTAAGGATGACATTCTATACACGCATGAGGAAGGCTACATAGAGAGCCAAAGTGCTCTGAGTTGCACTCTTGACTCCTTGACTCCTGCCACGGCCAGTCCTTCCTTGAATCTTTTGCTCTCAAATCTCAACTTCAATCAGAATGGATCCTAGCAAAGAAACTATGGACAAATAAATACTCCCATAATGCCTTAGGCTTCTGGTTCTTGTCCAGGCCAATAGGCCTGTACTCTCCCTAGAACCTATGGTCTATCATCACTAGGATACTGGCATACTCCCTCTCCTCTATCCCCTTTTTGTTCTTAGATTTTGAGGTTACTAAAATATTTATACACACACATACACACACATATATATATATATATAGTGTAGGGAATGAAGGTTCAGATTAAAATCTCCCCTCCTCTCTTATTTCTCCTTGCTTACCACCTTGTGCTGGCTGGGACCAGGTGGAAACTGCCCTCGGCCAGACCCATTGCTTCTGACCCCCCCATTTTCCAGCTTCAGACAAGGTGCTAAATACATCCATAGTTTTTTATTCCAGACTTGAATAACCCTCCCTGTCTTTTGCTCTCAAATAGTAGCTCAAACTCAGATTAGCACACTGAGTTTTTCTTTTATCTAGCAGTGGGATATCTGATAGCAAAGAGGGATGTACAACATCCACAGGGGGCAAAGGGGAACCCTGGGTAAATACTGATAGCTGCCACAGGAACTGGGGCTTTCTTGCATTAACTCCTCTTGTTCACAAGGAAGAAGGTAAAATACAAACTGGGGCAGGGGCGGGGGACGGGCAATTAATGGCATCTGCCTTCTCCCTGTCTCAGGACCATGGGAGGAGAATATTGACTTCAGGGTCAGCAGGGATCATCTCATTCAACTTGGCCCACTAGGTTCAGCATTCCCTCCACTACCACCTCCATTGTTCCCCAGGGCAACTACCACTGCATTAGCAACAGCTTTCAGAATTTTTGAAGAGGGGAGCAGAGAAGCACAAATCCTGTGCTAAGTGCTTGAGTCTGCAAAGTTCATATGGCCTGAAGATCAACCTTCTTCCCTGGGTCTGGCTTTCTCCTCCTCCTGACATCTCTCTACCACAGGGGTGGGGAACCTGTGACCTCAAGGTCACATGTGGCCTTCTAGGTCTTTGGGTTCGGCCTTTTGACTGAGTCCAAGTTTTACAGAACAAATTCTTTTGTTAAGAGGATTTGATCTATGAAGTATGGATGCAGTCAAAGAGCCGTACTTGAGACCTAGAGGGCTACGTGTGGCTTGGAGGTCACAGGTTCCCCATACCTGCTCTACCAGAACTCTCTGAGAACTGATCCTAGGCATCTTCAGATATGACCTTCCCAGAGTCTCTATCCCAAATATCTATGGCTATGCATTTTGGCAGTGGAATGCCTTATAAGTCAGGACTATATAGGATTCAGGAAGATCTGTGTTCAAAACCAGCCTCAGACATTTACTAGCTGTGTAACCGTGGTCAAGTCACTTAAGCCCTATTTGCCTCAGTTCCTCATCTGTAAAATGGGGGTCCACTTGGAGAAGGAAATTGCAAACTACTCCAATGGGGTCCCTAGAGTAGGTCCCAACTGAACAGCACATCTTACTATTCACTGCATCTCAAATCTGCCATTTCTTCACAAAGAAGAAAATATATTTTAGCCAGTCATTTGGAACCAACATTTCACCAGGCACTTTATCCAGAAGCTACTGAAAAGTGACAGAGGGCTCAGAAATTCCCTTAGGAATATGCTCAAACTGTGAGAATCCTACTAGACAATTGAAAACAGTCTTTTCTTTATCTTTTTCTACCATTTGGAGCTGACAGTATCCACTGTGCAGGTACAATGAAAACCACTGGCTTCCCAGCAGGCAGTCCAGGACATCTTGTACTCTTGGCATGGTGTACTGATCCACCTCGGTTCTCTTGTTCAAAGCACAATAGCCAATACATATCTGGGCATTCTCAGTCTTCTTCCGTATCACCCCTAAAGGTGAAACATACAGACTAGAGGATTCTCTGATGGTGCTCTCGACTGGCGTCTTCTCAGATGTTCCTGGGGTTCCGCATCTCCGGCAGGGTGACTTTATAATACCACTACTGGAAAGGTCAGGAATCACTGAGATGGATTCTGTGTGGAGGGTGATGAGAGTTTGTCAGCATGCTTCATATCCCACCTGCATGGTGAGACTCTTCCTCAGATAATCCTTCCATCCTTGAGAGCCTCCAAAATCAACTTCTCTGAATCCATCCTTGAGATGGAGGGGTCAATGCAGGAGTATGTTGGAGCAAGTTCAAACTGGCTCATGCCATTATTAAATTTTCAGTCTTAACATTTACACCTTGGAAACTGGCAAACAATACAAATCTGGGTTTGATTTATTGTGCGTTTTTTTAATTATCTAGACTTTTAAAATGTTTTTTATTGTCTAGACTTGGGGTATATAGGTATTCAATGAGGACCAGTGCCCTGGTGTGAGGGCTGCTGAGCCCTTTTCAGGGCTCCAGCTGGTCACTCAACTCTCGTCTGTGGCTCTAAGAAGCTGTAACATACCCATTAGCTACACCATGGTAAACTATTTCCAGGTTGAAGGTAACTAACTCACAAAGCCATCAGTGAGTTGAGGGTGGGGGTAGGGTGTTTGCCCCCAAGCACATAAAGACTTTCTCTGGTGGAATAGGCAGATAAATAAATAAATAGGCAGGTGAAAACAATTTGTTCTCCCAGCCATGAAGGCAGCTGAAGGAGCTTCATCCTGGGCTAGTGAGCTTGACTTTGGTCTTGCTACTGGACTTTGAAGACTCTGCAAGAGAGAGGGAGGCTGACAACTTTGTGCAGCTCTGCCCCCACTTAAATCCAATTCACAAATGAGTCAGGACATCATCCTGTGGTCATTAGGCCTCTTTAAAATCAAAGGACAAACAACATTGTCTAGACTTAAGGAAGTGATGTAGAAAACGTTAATAATACAGATTAAAATGGGAAATGTGTCATGTACTCTTTTTTTTTTGGAGACCTGATTGTTAAATATCTACCAGTGTACTGCTGGTTCAGTGTCTCTTTGATACTCCCCAACAGTACTATAAGTTTCTGCACAGGAAGCACGAATTGTCAAGGTATTTAAGTGCTAAGCCTCAGTTCCCTGGCTGAAATATTGTGTTAGTACTTTGAGTGGACTAGAGTCCATCCCAATCTATGGTGAAACTCCAGGCATGTTGGTTGGACCTGAACATCTAAGAGTCAAAACATTTACTGAGACCCACAGCTTCCCTAGGGGTTCCCTAAAAATTTGCCCTGACATAATCCATACATGAATGCTCCTTTTCACTCAGTCCATAGGACTTGTGCAGGTCCTACACAGGTTGTAGAGATATGTGCTAAAAGTATCATTCAAAAAGATGGCCAGAATATGTTTTTTGGGATTCACTACCCAGTACAGCAGGACATTCACCTTTCTCCAATCCTTACCATTACTCCTGTAGGTCCAGGCAGAAATGACCAAGCAGAGCTTAGTGGGGCAAGGATTATTTCTTCAGGGTTTGAGGCAACACCAGTCCAATGCCTGCATCCTGATGATGGTTAGTGGACTTGAGCTCCTAAAAAAGCAAAGGCCGAATTCACCTTTCCAGTGTGCCCTACACATATGTCCATCTTGTCCAACCTTGTAACCAATCCCAGTTTGGCCTCATTGGTCAATTGATGCTGTTCCCAAAGGGAATGACTGAACTTTGGTTCCAAGCCCCTTTGATCTTCAGTCAATCAACAGGCATGTTAATCACTTACTATGTGCTGAGAAAACAAAGACAAAAAAGAAACCAGCCCCTGTCCTCATGGAACTTACATTTTATCAGAGGAGGACATAGTAGACATAAGTACGTACAGAATAAATACAAGATAATGAAAACCAGGGAGGGAGGGAGCAGTTCACGGATAGGGGAAGATTTCAGATAGGTGGTTTGTGAAATTGTCTTGAAGGAATGGAGGGATCCTATGAGGTAGAAGCGGAGATGAGGAGGGAGAGCATTCCAGGTATGAGGGACAGCCAAGGCAAAGGTCCAGAGATGGGAATGGAATGCTTATGTGAAGAACAGAGAGGCCAATTTGCACCATAATGTGTGGGATGAGGAGTAATGCTTACTGAGGCTCTGCCAGCTGACTGTAATCGGTTTCATCTGACCATCTTTGGTAGGCTCTGGTTGTTCCTAGATGTTCTCTCTTGTGGTCTCTATGACTCACACCTGAGGATATGGCTCAGTCACATGGAGCCACCCTCTTTCTGCTCCTGATTGTTGCCCCTATTTCCCTGACCAACTGTATTGACTATATAACTGAGAGATGATTCTTGATACTCACACATTATCTGTTGCAATCGTACTACTTTGTCCTATGCCAGTCCCCTCATCTTTTGGGGACTTACCAGTTTAGTGAGGTTTGTGCTTTCTGGAGTCTCTGAGGAAGATGTAGACTATCTCAACCCTTCTTGTTCTCTTGATCTCATCCTTTCCCATCTCTGGCAACTTCTCCTCTCCCTCTCCCTACCTCCCTACCTTCCTCCTCCTCCTCCTCCTCCTTCTTCTTCTCTCTCCTTCAATATTTCATTATTCACTGGTTCATTCTCTTCGATTTACAGACCAACCCAGATCTTCAATCTATAGCTTTATATGTCTTCTCCCTTCTCATAGCTGAATTCTTAAGAAAAATTATCTATAACTGTTGCCTCCATTTCTTTACCTCCCAATCACTTCTCGGTCCCTTTTCATATGAGTCCTGACTCCATCTTGCTACTGAAACTGTTCTCTGCAAGCTTACCAATGACCTCTCATCTGCTAAGTCCAAGAAATTTTTTCCAATTTTTCAAAAGAGATTTAAAATTTTCCTTTTCAATATTATGAACTTAACTAACAAAAACATTTCCATTATGAAGAAGACTGCATATAAAACTGTACATGTTCAGCAGCTAGTGCTTGTTTTCATGATAGTTCTAACATTGCCTTTGCTTGTCTACATCCTTCTAGAATTCATTCTGTTCTCTTCTGTGTATTTTTTATAATTGAGTCGAGCAGCCATTCCATCACTCTCCAGGAACCCTTTCTGGCCACCTACAACTTCAAAGATGTTGCCTATCTCTCTGAGTGGTCATTCTATCATGCTGCAGGCACTCTCGCAGGCCACCTCCAACCCCACAGCAGTTGCCTTACCTCTTTCCTGGCACCCTTCTCTCCCCACCCCAACAAATTCCAATTACACATAGCTGCCTAGCAATTCTACCCCAAGTCTGAATCCCTAAGGACAATGATAACGTACCTGAATTTATTCCTCAATGATTAACATACTTTTGACTCATCTAACATCTACATCCCTATCCCTGTGATTCTGAACTCTTGGATGCCATTGTTCAAACCCCATTCTTCATCCCCCACTGACTTCTCTCTTATCCTTATCCCCTTCAATACAACCCTGCCAATGCTCCATTCTAAAGCTACCCACCTGTTCCAATATGCTCTCTGGCTCAACTACTCCACACGTAACAAACTAGCATTTATTTTAAAGTTTTTCCTTACTCACTCACTCCACCTTCTTGTACTCACTGAGACCTGGCCCCTTTCTTATGACACAGGTTCTCTGATGACACAGGTTCTCTGACTGCCTTTTGAAGCATTGCTAATTGTCATGGAGAGGGAGTTGAAAGACTCTTTGCTCCCTATTGCCATCTCCAGGCTTTCTCCCTATCACCATCATTCAATGAGTTCTTCTCCTTTGACATTCAATCACTCCATATTTATTACCCAATAAAGATTCCGACTGTGGTTGTGGACCTCCAGGACCCTCTCCTTTCCTCACTGATCCACTATCCATCTTGCATTCTTTCTCTCCTCCCCAATTCCTGCCCTCTTAATAGGGGATTTCAACATACATATTGATGTGAGCACCATTCCTCAGTTTACTCATTTCTTATCATTTACTCCTCCAGCTCATGAGAGTATCCTACAGAAATGGTTATCCTCTTGATCTTGTCATTGTCCCAAAGCCTTCCATTTCCACTGTCATTCTACCTCTATCTCTGCCATCTAACTTCAATCCCTGCTCTTTGTATTCACTTTGACCTCCAATCCCTCTGCCCCTCAGTTCTTTCCCAGACTATTATTGACATTTCTTCACCTCCCAATCACTTCTCAGTCCCTTTTCATCTGAGTCCTGGCTCCATCTCTGCAAGCTTACCAATGAACTCTCACCTGCTAAATCCAACAACTTTTTTCCAATTTTTCATTGGCCCTCTTTCATTCACTCTCTTCTCTTCTCCATCTTGACCCGTTGGTGAACCAGCTAAACTCTAAACTGTCCTCTTCTCTTGAGTTCCTTGAATCTTTATCCTATCAAGGACCTTGCCCTGACAACCAAAACCTTGGATTACTCCTTCTATACACACTGCCTTTGTTCCTATTCATGTGCTTCTAAATGAAGCTAGCAAAAATCACAAAACTCTACTGACACAGTCCACTACAAATTTATTTTTTCTCTCTTTTTTATTTTTTCTCAATTACATGTAAAAAAGTTTACATTCCTTTTTTAAATTTGAAGTTTCAAATTCACATCCTCCTTCTTCTCCCCCCTCCTTGAGAAGGCAAGCAGTTTGATATAAGTTATTCATGTGCAGTCATGCACAATATTTCTATATTAGCCATGTCACAAAAGAAAACACAGAGCCCAGTGGCCCCCAAAAAACACGAGAAATGAAGTTTTTTAAAGTATGCTTTTATCTGCATTCAGACTCCATCAGTTCTTCCTCTGGAGGTGGAGAGCATTTTTCATGATAAGTTATTTGGAATTCTCTTGAATCTTTTTATTACTGAGAATAGTTGAATCATTCATAGTTGATCATTGTACAATATTACTGTTACTCTGTACAATGTTCTCCTGGTTCTGCTTACTTCACTTTACATCTACTAATGTAAGTCTTTCTAGATTTTTCTGAAACCATCCTTCTTGTCATTTCTTATAACACAATAGTATTCCATCATAACCAGCCATTTCCCAATTGATAGTCATCATCTCAATTTCTAATTCTTTGCTACCACTAAAAGAGTTGCTAGAAATCTTTTTGTAGGAGCAGCTAGGTGGTGCAGTGAATAGAGCAGTGGCCTTGGAGTCAGGAGGACCTGTGTTCAAACCTGGCCTCAGACACTTAACACAAAACTAGCTGTGTGACCTTGGGCAAGTCACTTAACTCCAATTGCCCTACCTTCCCTGCTCCAAAAAGCAAAAAAAAAAAAACCTTTTTGTACATATAGGTCCTTTTCCTTTTATCTCTTTGGAATATATACTTAGTAGTAGTAGTACCGTTGGGCCAATGGCTATGCACAGTTTTTCACCCTTTGGGCATAGTTCCAAGTTGTTCTCTAGAATAGTTGGATCAGGTCACAACTCCACTGCAATTTTTCTACATCCCCTACATTTGTAATTTTCCTTTTCTGTCATATTGGCCAGTCTGATAGGTATGATAGGTACCTCAGAGTTGTTTTAATTTACATTTCTCTAATCAGTAGTGATGTAAAGTATTTTTTTATATGGATACAGGGAGCTTTGATTTCTTCTTCTGAAAACTTCCTGTTCATATCTTTTGACCATTTGTCAGTTGGGGAATAACTTGTATTTTTATAAATTTGACTCTGTTCTCTAAATATTTGAGAAATGAGGCTTTCACCAGAGAAACTTGCTATAAAATTTTACCCCAGTTTCCTGCTTTCCTTCTAATCTTGGCAGCACTGGTTTTGTTTGTGCAGGAACTTTTTAATTTAATGTAATAAAAACTATCCATATTATATCCCATAATGCTCTCTGTCTCTTCTTTGGTCATAAACTCTTCCCTTAGCCATAGATCTGACAGGTAAAATTTTCCATGTTCCCCTAATTTGCTTATGATATCACTCTTCATGTCTAAATCATGTACCCATTTTGAACTTATCTTGGCATACAGTATGAGATGTTGGTCTTTTACCTAGTTTATGTCAAACTTCTTTCAAATTTTCCCAGCAATTTTTGTCAAATAGTGAGTCCTTGTCCCAAAAGCTTACCACTACAAATTTATGTTACATAACTCCAACTGGACCCTCACTGTGGCAAGAAATTCCTTTCTATCTACCTATTTCACTATCTCACTCACTGCAGTGATTTTTCCAAACCTTTTTATCCCTCCTTAAACTTTTCATAATGCCCCAAGCCCTCCCCCCGCCACCCTCAAAACTCAAAACCTTGCTTTATATTTCACTGGGGAAAAAAGGAGGTCATTGACTGAGAAGCTTCTCTTCTCCCCTTCTCCTCATTTCACATCATTCAGAAGTCTACCATCATTCTGTCCTTCATCCTTGTTTTGCTTGAAGAGATGACCAGACAAGACAAACCCTTCTACATGCATAAGTAATCTTGTTCCATCCTGTCTTCTCCAGTGGGATTGTCCCCTACTTTCTCAGTAATCTTCCACCTCTCCCTATCTACCGTATGCTTTCCCACTGCCTACATGTATGTCTCCCCCACTCTCAAAAACCATCACTTGGTCCCTCCATTCTCATTATGTATCATCCTATGTCTCTCCTCTCTTAGTGGCTAAGTTCCCTAAGGTCATCTCTAATCAGGAGTTCCACTTCCTTTCCCCTCACTCTCTTCTTAACTCTACAGTCTGTCTTCTGACCTCATTATTCAGCTGAAACTACTATCTTCAAAATTACCAATGATCTCTTAATTGCATAATCTAATGACCTTTTCTCAAACCTCAACCTTCTTGACTTCTCTGCAGTCTTTAAAGCTGTTGACCACCTCCTTCTCCTGGAAACTCTCATCTCTCTAGGTTTTCAGGATTCTTTCCCCTGGTTCTCCTTCTACCTGTCTGATCAGTCCTCAGTCTTTTTTGTTGAGTTTTCATTCAGGGCACACCCACTAACCACAGGTATCCCCCAAGGCTCTATCCTGGGCTGTCTTCTCTTGTCCTTCTATCTTATTTCACTTGTTGGATTCATCATTGAATTCAGTTATTTTTCTCTATGCAGATGACTTTTAGATCTATTTGCCCAGTCTTAACCTTGTCCTGACAAAGCCTTGCAACTTTAATTGCCTATTAGGCACCTCACACTGGATGTCCTGTAGACATCTTAAATTCAATATTTCCAAAACTAAACTCATTATCTTTCCCCCAAAACCTTCTTCTGATCCCAACTTTCCTGTTACTGTAGAGGGTACCACCATTTTCCCAGCCATCCATGTAACTCACAACCTAGGTGTCATCCTCAACTCCTCCCTCTTATCTTTTCTATCCAATCAATTGCCAAATCCTATTGTTTCTACTTTTGTAACATATTTCACATTCCCCCACCTTCTCTCCTCTGACACTGCCGTTATCCTGGCACAAAACCTCATCCTCTGACACCTAGAGTGTTGTACCCTAAGGGCCTCTGGGTCTTTCCAACTGTCCTGCAGATGAAACCTCACATTCTACTAGGGAGGTGATAGATAGATAGATAGATAGATAGATAGATAGATAGATAGATAGAT
>NW_027185761.1:25591208-25696342 GCF_028583685.1 Petaurus breviceps papuanus | reverse complement strand
GATAGATAGATAGATAGATGATAGATAGATGATAGATAGATAGATAGATGATAGATAGATAGATAGATAGATAGATAGATAGATAGATAGATAGATGATAGATAGATAGATAGATAGATAGATAGATAGATAGATAGATGATAGATAGATAGATAGATAGATAGATAGATAGATAGATAGATAGATGATAGATAGATTGAAGATAGGAATGGAGATAGGTATAGATATATGGATATGGTTATGGGTATAGGTATAGAATGTGAGCTCCTTGAGAGCAAGAACTATCTTGCTTTTCTATCTGCATTGCCAACATTTAATAGTGATTGGCATATAGTTAAGTGTTTAATAAATGCTTTTCCATTTATTCATTCAACAAACCTTACTCTGTCTATTATATGTAAAGTGTCATGATAGGAGTCAGGGATACAAAGGTTAAAATGAAGCAATCTTTGACACCAAGAAGAATTTTTATTTTTCCATATTAAACTTGTTAATGTTTCACCTAAATATATGAATTGTCTTATTAGCGTTTTGTTCAACAAATCTATAGATTCATTTAAGTAGCAGATTCATCTTTATCCTATTAATACCTGTCCACATGTATATTGAATACCTTTAGAATTACTAAGTTCTTTCATTTCTGTAAAAATTATTTTGTAGTTGTATTTATAGAAATCCTATCTGCATTGTTAATTCCCAGATCTTTCCTCTTTTTAAGCTATATATAGAAATGGCGATTTCTATGCACTTCTTTTATTTTGGTTTTTAAAAAAAGTAATTGTCTTGATTAGCTTTTTTTTATTCACTTAAACTTTACCAGTAAAGCATCATAGCATCTGCAGAGATTTAAACCTCCTCTTTGTCCATGATTATTTCATTTTATTTCTTTTTCATATCTTATTGCTAAGGCTAATATTTCTCAAATTATGTTGAGTAATATTGGTGAAAACAAATATCCTTGTTTCAGCCCTGTTCTTAGCACGAAAGTTTCTAATATTTCTCCATTAAAAATGCTGCCTCTTAGTTTTAGATTAATGTTTTATCATGTTAAGGGAACTTTTAGTCTTTTAATATGAATGAGTATTATATTCCCTTAAAAACTTTTTCTATATTGCTTTAATCATGAGTTTTTATTGATAAGATTTATTAATGTAAATATTTTCATAATGTTGAAGTATGCTTATATTTCCAGCACATATCTAAGTTGGTCAAAATGAAAAAAATTGTTATATTTATTTTTGTAATATATATGTATGTGTGGATAGATAGTCTGTGTGTGTATTTGAATTGTATTTGCCAACACAGTACCCTCTACTCACAGTGGGCTCCCAGGAAAACTATTCCAGATTTAAGGCACTTTGTGGGTCACCACCCACTCAAAACCAATGATGTATGGATCATCACCTACTCCCAATAATGCGTTTACTTTTATCAGACATCCAGAGAAACACAGTAATTCAAAACAACAAAAGCATAGCAAATAAACTGAAAATAAATTATTCCCCTATGTACCCACTATGTACACATTCCTATATCAGTACTTGTAGAGGAAATATGAACAGTGAATAAGCATAGAGGATATACATGTGAGAAACATGCATGACCAGGGAACATAAAGAGGCATATACCAGAAACTCATACAGTCAAGGCAAATACTTAGCCAACTCACACCGTTAATGCTGAAGAGCTAATGTCCTTATTATGGGACTCTCCATTGTTTTGTTTTGTTTTGTCCTGGGCATTCCACCTCTACTATACGCTGGGTATATTGTCTTTGGTGGGCCTCAGGCCTTTGACCTGTGGTAGGTCATTCTAAGGTCATATAGGTCTGATCAGCCACAGGTGGACACGTTGAAACTTGACTCCAGCATAGTGTGTCATTTTGGACCTCTTCAAGAAGGAAGGACAATAACCAGCCCTATCTCTTGCTTGTAGTGGCATCATCTTGGGGGGGATCTCCACTGGTATGGCCCCCAAGTCACTCCCTACTCCTCTTCGCAATGGTGCAAGATCTAGTTATAGCTTTTCCTGTCAGAAGAACCACACTCAGATAGGCAACAGTCCCCAAACTAGCAAAAAGTCCTAGGCTAAGAGAAAGTATTGCTTTTAGCTGCCCTTATCAGTTGCTGATTTGAAGTCTTCAGTACAGACAATATCTGACAGGGTTTAGAAATGACTTTTTTTTCCAAACGCTTTATTAACTTCTGATTTACATCATTCATTTCCGCCACATTTTGAGTTACAAATTTTCTCCCCGTTTCTCCCCTACCCACCCCCCCAAAATAGCAGTTCCACAGGATATCCCCTCCTCCAATCTGCTCTCTCTCATATTTTCTCCCATAATCCTGTCGACTTTTCCAGTCAAAATGCCCCATTTCTATGCCCCAGTGCCTGTATATCTTATTGCCCAATTACATGTAAAATAGTATTGATAATAGTACACACACACACACACATATATATATATATACATACATATTTGAATATTTGTTTTTAAAACTTTGAATTCCAGATTCATTCCCTTCCTCCCTTGTCACCCACCCTTACTGGGAAGATAAGCAGTTCAGTATAGGAGGTACATGTGTGGCTAATGAAAAACAATAACATAGTGATATATTGTAAAAGACTGACTATATTTCCCTCCCTCCTATCCCACCTCCCACTTATTCTATTCTCTACTTTGATCCTGTCCCTTTTCAAAAGTGGGTGTTCCAACTTCCCTCCCCCACAGCCTTCCCTCCCTTCCATCATCCCCCCTCTCATCCCCTTACCCCCCTACTCTCCTGTAGGGTGAGATACACACTATTTAGTGTGTATTTCATTCCCTCCTCAAGCCAGATTCAATGGGAATAAGGTTGACCCAGTCCCCTTTTGCCTTCCTATTCTTCCCCTCCATTGTAACCATTTCCCCTTGCCTCTTCTATATGAGATAGTTTATCCCATTTTGTCTCTCCCCATCTCCTCTCATTATATTCCTCTCTCACCTCTTAATTTCACCTTTTAAGTATCATCCCTTCCTATTAAATTGGTCCTGTGCCCTCTATGTATACCTGTAAACATACATACGCACATTCACATATGTATTCATATGCCCATATAACCTCATATATAGACATATATATGTATATATTTCTATTCCCTTCAACTACTGAGAAAACTCTCATAAGTCACAATTATTGTTTTTCCATGTAGGAATTCTAATAGTTCAACTTTGATAAGTTCCTTATGATTTCTTTTCCCTGTTTACCTTCTCATGCTTCTCTTGCTTCTTGTATCTGAATGTCTAATTTTCTGTTCAACTCTGTTTTTTTTCAGCAAGAATGCTTGAAAGTCCTCTATTCCACTGAATGACCATATTTCCTCCTGAAACATGATACTCAATTTTGCTAGGTAGGTGATTCTTGGTTTTAATCCCAGCTCTTTTGCCCTCTGGAATATCATATTCCAAGCCCTTCGATCCCTCAGTGTAGAAGCTGCAAGATCCTGTGTTATCCTGATTGTGTTTTCACAATATTCAAATTGTTTCTTCCTGGCTGCTTGTAATATACTCTCCTTAATCTGGGAATTCGATAACCTGGCTATAATATTCCTAGGAGTTTTCTTTTTGGGATCTTTTTCAGGAGGTGATCGGTGGATTCTTTCAACCTCTATTTTTCCCTCTGATTCTAAAATATCAGCGCAGTTTTCTTTGAGAACTTCCTGGAGGATGATTTCTAGGTTCTTACTTTGATCATGGCTTTCAGGTAATCCAATAATTTGTAAATTCTCTCTCCTGGATCTATTTTCCAGGTCAGTGGTTTTTCCCATGAGATATTTCACATTGCCTTCTTTTTTCATTTGATTGGATCTGTTTAACAGCATCTTGATTTCTCATAAAGTCATTAGCTTCCATTTGCTCCAGTCTAATTCTGAAGCCATGATTCTCCTCATTGAGCTTTTGAGATTCTTTTTCCATCTGGCAAATTCAACTTTTTAAGGCATTCTTCTCCTCATTGCCTTTTTGAGCCTCTTTTGCCATTTGAGTCAGTCTGGTTTTTAAAGTGTTATTTTCCTCAGTCAGGCTGTTGACTCTCATTTCATAATTTTCTTGCATTGTTCTCATTTCTCTTCCCAATTTTTCCTCCACTTCTCTTATCTGCTTCTTAAGGTCCTCTATGGCCTGTAACCAGCTTGTATTTTCCTTTGAAGCTTTTGGTGCAGGAGTACTGACTTCACTGTTTTCCTCCTGTTCCATGCCTTGCTCCTTCTTATCCCCAAAATAGGAGTCTAATGTTGGAATCTTCTGTCTGCTTTGTTTCCTTTTCCTGGTCATGTCACCCCTCAGTCACTTGACCCCTGGGCTTTTTGCCACAGTAGGAATCTGCCACCAGACAGGGGAGCTTTCATCCCAAACGCTGGGGTTTTCTCAGCTGCCAGAGGTATTAGATGGGTACCCTGTCTGAGGTCTCCACACTCTCTGGCAAGCTGAACATACACCCCAGGACCTCCACCCTAGACTGCAATCCAGATCCAAACAGGTTAAAGCAAGAGCAATTACCCCTCAGACTGATGCTTGGTCCCCCTATACTCTGCAGGCCAGGAGCTGAAGCTGCCACATGGTGGTGGCTGGCTATGCTTGCGCCTCAGCGGCTTCTCTCCTCTGGGGCGAAAGCCACGCACTCCCACTTACTGGTCCCAAAGTCCAGACTGCACTGACCTCTCCCTTTGTCCTTCACATCTATGTGTTGATAAATCTGGAAATGGCCACCGCTGCTCCTGATCTGGATTCCCTGGGGCTGGTAGCTGGTCAGGCCCGCCCTGGGGCTAAAGCCTCGGTGTGGAGCTGGGCTCGACTCCCAGAGCACTGCTGCGCTGACAGATTCCTGCTGGCCTGGCAGGCTGTCCTCAATGGGAGGCTAGCTTCTCTGTGTCATTTTGTGGGTTCTGAAGCTCCAAAATTTGTTTAGAGTCCCCTTTTTACATGGATTGGGGAAGGTGGAAGCCAGAGCTGCGGGGAGGTCCTGCTTCTACTCTGCCATCTTGACACCATCCCTGGATTCCATATTTACTTTGTAAAACAGTTTGGATAGCAAAGGGAATATTTGGTTTTAAATGTTAGGATTTGCTTGTGAATTCGTCTGATTTTGGTATTTTTGTATGTAGGCATTCATGTAGGGTTTGTTTAATTTTGCTTTCAGGAGGTGGGGAAAGGTTAATTTTAATTGCAAGATTCCAATTATTTAAGGCAAGAACTCACTATTTGACAAAAACTGTTGGGAAAATGGGAAAGCAATCTGACAGAAACTAGGCATAGACCAATGTTGTGTACCATTTACCAAGACAATCTCCAGATAGTATATGATTCAAACATAAACATCTTAGAAGAACATGGAAGAAATTACCTGTCAGATCTATCATAGAAGTGCTTATGACCAAATAAGCGATAGATATTTTACTTTACAGAAGGTAAAATAGACAATTTGAATAATATAAAATTTAGAAATTTATGCACAAGCAAAACCAATTCAGCTAAAATTAGAGGAGACAGACAATTGGGGGGAAATCTTTATGATAAGTTTCTCTGATAAAGATCCCATTTCAGTTTGTCAATCAATAAGCATTTATTAAACACCTGCTGTGTGTCAGTCACAGTGGTGAGCCCAAGGGATACAAAAAAAAGGTAAAAGATGGTCCCTATCCTCAAAAATACCCTAAAAAAGAAGCTGAAAAGATGGGCGTCCTAGAGAGCAGGATGAAATGGCCACCCTGGGCCCCTTCCTCGATGGAGAGTGTGAAAGGAGCTCTCAGATACCTATCCTCTACCCTCTCCAGTTAAAGGAAGGAATTCCAAGAGCTTTGAGTACGGATGACTGTGAGGAATTTCAGAACTGACTCCATCTTTCAGGATGATGAGTTTCTGGAGACCATGATGAAATCTAGGAGAGCAATCAGGTGGGAAATGATTTCTAAAATGTATGGGGAACTGATTCAAATACATAAGCATAAGAACAATTCTTCAACTGACAAATAGTGAAAGGATGTAAATAGGTACTTTTCAGAGGAAACAAACTAAGCTAGCAATAGCTGTTTGTGGGGGGAGGGACACTCCAAATCACTAATGATTTAGAGAAATGTAAATTAAATAACTGTGAGGTATTACCTCATACCCATCAGGTTGATAAAGTTAGCAAAAAAGGAAAATGACAAATGCTGGAGGAGCTGTGGGAAAATAGGTACCTTAATGCCCTCTTGGTGGAGGTATAAACTGGTTCAGCTATTCTGAAGATAAATTCAGAATGTGGGTATTTTATATTTGTGTAAGTATTCAACCATTTTCTCTGAGTTATCCATTTTGTTGACATGAAATTTAGCAAAAATTATTTCTGGTACTTTCCTTCATTTGTTGTGAATTCTTTTTTATTTTTTATACTTTATCTTGTTTGGTTTTCTATCCTCTTCTTAAATTAGATTAGTTATTTTTAAATTTTTATTATTCAAAAAATCAGCTCCTAGTTTTGTCTCATTAGGCTTTGAGCTTTTTGAGAGCTGTCATTATCTTTTGCCTCTTTTTGTGTCCCCAGTGATTAACAGTACCTAGGGCATAGTAGGTGCTTAATAAATGTTTATTGGTTTATTGAAATTGTGGTATGCGATTGTGATAGAATACTATTGTGCTATAAGAAATTATGAAAGGGGATAGTTTCAAAGAAAGATGGGAAGACTTATATGAACTGATGCAAAGTAAAGTGAGCTGAACCAGGAAAACAATTAACAGTAACAATAAAATTATAAAGACAAACAATTTTGAAAGACTTAGGAATTCTGATGACATAATGACTAACCACAATTCTAGTATACTCATGATAAAACAGGCTACCCACCTCCAAACAGAGAGGTAATGAATTTCAAGTGCAAATTGAGGCATATATTTAAAAAAAAAACAAAAAAGGGCTTATTTACATGATCTATTTCTGCCTTTAATGATTTGAATATTTTATATTGTATAGATATACATTTCATTGAAATCTTCAAATTAATTAATACAGTTGTTTTTTCTTTCTGTCTTGCCTTTAGTTTTCTTAATTACCTGTTTTGTGCTTGCTTTGGGGATATTTATTTCTTGATTTTCAAGATGCATGTTCAAGTTGTTAATCTTCCCTTTTCCTCTTTTGTTATTACAAACAAAAATTCAGGTATGTGTATTTGCCTTTGCAAGTCACATGCCTAGCACATAATAGATGCTTAATAAATGGTTTTAAAATAAAGAACAACTTAAATAACTAGAGAGCTATTCCAATGCTCATGAGTAGAGCATACAAGCATAATCTAAGTGATGATACTACCCAAATTAAGTTATAGATTTATTGCTTCTCCAATTAAGGTACCAAAGAGATATTTTATGTAGCTAGACAAAATTATAACAAAATTCATTTGTAGGAACAAAGATATAGTATCTCAAGAGGAATAATTGGGGTAGGAGTGGGGAAAGGAAGAATGAAGAAAGAATAGCACTTCCTACTTTCTAAAATTATATTAATCCAATAATCATCCAAATTATTTGGCACTATTTAAAGAATTGAAAAGTAGATCAATTTAATAGACTAGATAAGGAAGAAGCAGAAAAAATATAATTTAATAAACTAGTGTTTGGTCAACCTGAGTACATAGATTTCTTGGGGAGAGAACACCCTATTTGACAAGAATTGATAGAAAAACTGGAATACAGTTTGACATAAATGTGTTTTGGATTAGCATTTTATACAATAAAGCCCCTAAGGAGTGTGTAATATGGATATTAATGATAATAATTAGAAAAGAACTAGATTAGATACCTTTTACAGTTGTGACTAGAGAAAGAATTCTTAACTGAAGGAGGGATAGAGATGATCATAGAGATAAAATATATTATTTCAATTACATGAGAATTACATGGTTAATTTCATGATCAAAGGATATGAGCAATCCTTTCTCAAAAGAAGTGTAGACTGTTAGCAAAAATATGAAAGACTTCTTCAATTCACTAATAAGAATGCAAATCAAAGCATCTTTGAGTCTGATTGTTTTTCAGTTGCTTCAGTCATGTCCAACTCTTCATGTGACCTCATTTGGGGTTTTCTTGGCAAAGATACTGGAGTGGTTTGCTATTTCCTTCTCTGTTTCATTTTTACAGATGAGGAAACTGAGGCAAACAGGGTTAAGTAACTTGCCCAGGATCACACAGTTAATAAATGTATGAGGCCAGATTTTTTAAATCAGGAAGATGAGTCTTCCTAACTCTAGGCCCAGGACTCTAACCAGTGTACCACCTACCTTATACCCCTCAGACTGGCAAAGATGACAAAAGATGGGAACAGTGCTAGAAGAGTTGTAGAAAAACTGGTACAGTAATATGCTAATGGTGAAGCTGTGAAAACAGTTTGGAATTATGCTAATAGAGTGAATCAAATGTGCACATTCTCTCCCATTACAAAGTATATATCCCCAAAAAGGTAAATGATAAAAAGAAAGGTCTCATGTGCCCCCAAAATTTTTACAGGGGCACTTTTTGTAGTAGCAAAGAGCTAGAAATAAAGTAGATACTCACTGACTGGAGCATGGCTAAACAAATTGTGGTACACAGTGACTGACACATAGCAGGTGCTTTATAAACATTTGTTGACTGAGTACAAGAATGTAATGGAATATTATTATGCTATCAGAAATAATGAATACAGAGAAGCATGGGAAGGCTTGTATGAACTGAAGATGAAAAATGAAGCAAGCAGAAAGAGGAAAACAATAATTGCAATACCTACAAACGATGTCAGTGGAAGGAACACCAACCAGACAACTGGATGCTGTGAATTGTGATGATCAAGAAGAGAGATGAGAATGTATCTCCCTCCCTTCTTTGAAGAGGTGGAAGACAATGAGTGGGGGACACCGCATATGGCATTGGACTTGGCCGATGGATTGGTTAATTTTGAAAAACTATTTTTCTTCTTTGTTATAAGGGGATGACTCCCCAGAAGAGGGGCAGAGATAAGGGATGTGCTAGAAAATGTAAGAAAAAATAAAATACATCAATAAAAATTTAAAAACACAAACAAATGCTGTTTGGATTGACCTGGATTAGAATTGGTAAAAGTAAAGTTGAGTCAGAACCAAGCAATCTGTAGAGGTGCTTAATAAAATGCTGTTTGGATTGAATTGGATTGAACTTGGTGACTGTGAAGTTGAATTAAAACCAAGGTAGATGAGTACTTTAAGCCCCACTACTTTATGCTTTCTCTTCTAGAGTTTATATTCCTGTCTGGTTTACATGCAGAAGCTCTTTGTCCCATTTATCTGTAATTGTCTGGATACCAACTCTGTTCTGTCTCTCCAACTCCTCACTACCCAAAACATACACACAGACCTGGGAGCCTTGAAAGAGCTCTTGTCCCCTTCAGTGAACTTCAGATATGTCATTCTGTTCTCTGCCTTAAACCCTCTTGACATTCCCTAGGGGCCCACCACCATCAGGCACCAAAACTTTGAAATATTTTCTGCCTCTTTCAATCTTAGACTTCTCTACCTCTTCTGACCCATACCTCCAGGCTCAATGCCCTGACAAACACACACACACACACACACACACACACACACACACACACACACCTCAGAGCTATCAATCAAAGGCACCAGGCAGACTTGGATTTCTTTTTGAGATTTAAAAATTTATTTATTTTTAAAATATGCTCAGTTTTCCTGTATAAGGAATTTGGAGATTAAAGTCAATTTCCCTTGATTATTGGCATATATTATTTCTGGTATAATGTAATTTGCATTGATTATAACAATTACCTTAAAAACTTTAACTGAACTAGTGAGTCATTTACCATGATGAAGAGACAAAAAGAGCTTAGAAACCACCTCAAACCACAAATGCTAAATCTTCTTGATAAAGCAGGAAATGTCAATCAGGGGTAACAGCATAATATAAACTTGTTTGCATAATCTCAAGGAGAAGGTAGGGTGGTACATGCCTGTAATCCTTGCCAAACTCTTGCTTTCATCTTCTGCACTTCTCTCTAAAAAGTCTAAGTTGGTTCATGATTCCCCAGTGCATCCACATTGGTCTCTTCAGTCAACTCCCATTTTTCTTCATCACTGGAGTCCTTTCACTTTGAGCCTTCAGAATTTCATGCATGAAAATTTCCAAACCCTCTTGGTCTGATTGCCCCTGTAAGAGTTTGATGCATGGGATCTTGCTCATCCTTCCTCTAAGCTCTTTGAATCCTGCTTTCCTAAAATCTAAAGTATGTATCAGGCTGGCTTCCTCTCTTCTGTCACAAACCCCAAGGGAAAGTGGGAACTTCTATTCAGGTTCCCATCAATTCCACCCCAGAAACCAATTTTCACTGGCAGTGAGAACAAAATTAAGAAGTTATTAGGTAGGGCAGCTAGGTAGTACTGTGAATAGAGCACCAGCCCTGGAGTCAGGAGGACCTAAGTTCAAATCTGGCCTCAGATACTTAACACAAAAAAATAACTGTGTGACCTTGGGCAAGTCACTTAACCCCAATTGCCCCTCAAAAAAAAAAAAAGAAAACTCCTTAGTTATTTTCTCTTTCTGGCTGGGTGATCCGTAGTATACTGCAGTTATCCCTTCCACATTGAGACTTTCCCCATTGAGGCTTTGATATATTGCGGGTCAACATAAGAAATTAAGTGGGAATTTTGGGTAGTTTTGTGGAAGCAACAGATAACATTCGAAGGCCATCAAGTGACACAGAGCCTACCCAAATACTCAACCCAAATTTTACAATAAGGTACTGTAAACACCCCATAAAGGAAAAAGAAAAAAAAAACAGACTTCTTTTCTGGTATGAAGGGAGGGCCAAAAAATTTTACATGGATTTTCCAGATTGTAGGGGTGCTGCACCCCTAACCCCCAGCATTGTGGAAGGGATAACTGTACAATATTACTTCTATTTCTCTCTCTACTGACATTCATATAGATGCTTTCCACCATGCTTATCCATCCCCCTCTCATTCCTGAATTTCTTCATGCAACTATAACTTCTGAATATGCAATGCTGTCTCACCCCAAGTCTCTTCTCACTTATCTTGCTTTTGGGGGGGGGGGGAGGTGAGGGGAGTCATTCCGGGTAAAGTGACTTGCCCAGGGTCACACAGCTAGTAAGTGTCTGAACTTGTTGAACTCAGGTCTTCCTGATTCCAGGGCCAATGCTTTATCTACTTTACCACCTAGCTGCCCCTATCTTGCTTCTTTTTGACAAGGGTACACCCAACTACAGTCACATTCCAGGCATGTTTCATCCCATCAAGTCTCAGTAATACCTAAAGTCAGATTTGCCTCTTTGTTTTAGGCTCGACCTTGTGGTATGTTCCTCTTGCTTGTTGCCTAAACTGTGGGCACTTGTGTTTGAGATCATGAGCTTTTTACCACTCGCTTCTTTCTTGAATTTTGTCTCCTATGAACTTCTAGGCATTTCATATGCTCTTCTTCTTCCTTCATTATAACTATTCTCTAAGGTGTCTAACATGGTGGATAAGAAATGTATACACATCTGTGTATATATACACATGCAAATGTGTATATATGCCTATACGTATATGTATGTATACATCATATATGATATTATATATGTGTGTTTACACACACACAGTGTTCTAAAAGTTTTAAATTATTAAACCTTACTAAAGATGTCCTCTGAAAACTTTTCAGATTATACTGGAATGAGCCACCTAATCTGACTGTGAATACAGGCAGCTGTATGAGGGATAAGACAATTCCACCCTTTACTCTCTTACTGTCTCCTGTCCCAGGAATGTTTTCCTAATCCCTGGACCTCAGTAAAGTCCTCTGTAAAGTGAGAAAATTGGGCCAGATGATCTCTAAACATCCTTCTAGTTCAAAACCCATAATCCATGGTCTTATGAGGCTCTTCCTCACTTTCTTCCTTTCAGCCCTGAGGATCTCTCAGACCGGTTTTTCTACCTTGGACCCCCAGATCTCATAGTGATCTGCTTAGTCCTGATTATTCTCCCCACTCCCAGAAGGCATAGAGTCACTGTTCAGAATTAAGTCCATTATGGAATTTAAAGGTGAGGAGTCATGGTATTCTCACAAAATAGAGATGGGTGGAAGGGACTGTGTGAAGGGGGGAATGAGAAAAGGGAGAGATCACAAGAGTTTACCTCAGAAAATAGAAGCCATGCCAGCATGGTGTGATATTAATGCCATTCCTACCTCTAATACTGACCTGCAGATCTCCAGAGGCAGCTTAACAAATTGGTACCCTGCCAAAGGCTGGCTCCAGCCTCAGAGAAGTACTAGCTGTGAGACCCTGGGCAAGTCGCTTAACCTTTGCTTCAGTTTCCTTGCATGCAAACAAAGGATAATACTAGTACCTACCTCCCAGAGTAGTTGTGAGGTTCAAATAAAACAATATTTGCAAAGCATTTCACACAGTGCTTGGCACATAATACAGTACTCAATAAATACTTATTTCCTTCCTTCCTTGGGTGGTTTAATTAGAGAGAGTCCAAAAAAGTTACCTCCCCCATTAAAATATAGCTCCCACCCCTAAAATTTCACCATTAGAAATTTATTCCTTTAGGCTCTCTCTATCCCTTTGTCTCTCTCTCTCTGTCTCTCTGTCTGTATCTCTCTGTCTCTCTGTCTGTCTCTGTCTCTCTCTGTCTCTGTCTTTCTCTCTGTCTCTGTCTGTCTGTCTCTCTCTGTCTCTGTCTGTCTCTGTCTCTGTCTCTGTCTCTCTGTCTCTGTCTCTCTCTGTCTCTCTCTCTCTGTCTGTCTCTCTCTGTCTGTCTGTCTGTCTCTCTTCTAGCTCTCATTTAAAAAGAAAATCCCATTGGGAGAAGGGAAATACATTAAGTCCCCAATATCTGTCATAGAATGTCAGTGCTGGAAAGGAGCTAAGAGGTCTAGTCCAAATTCCTCATTTTACAGACAAGATTTCTGGGACACAGAAAGGTGACAAGACTTAGGCAGACCACACTGCAAGCTAATTGCTGAACTGGGCTTAAGTATGAATGAATTTAGTAACACCTTCTTACCCTAAGAGGAAAGATTAAGGCAGAAAGAGAACTCTGGGAGACAGGTCCCGAAAGCAAGGAAAACAGTAAAAAAAGAGTATTTTTTACTAGGGGTGGGTAGGGAGAGCGAAGGAAATGGGAGGAAGGCCAACTTGCCCTGGCCAGTCAATGTTTTTGTTCTTTCCTCTTTACTTGTGTACAATGTAAATATTGAATCTATGTATCTATCCTAGGCTAGGAATAAATATTTGCAGAAAGAACTGATGAATGAATGGTCAGTGTGTTCACTGTATAATTCTCAGTTCTTTGTTTTCTTCCCCCAATACTGTTACATTGTATACTGTGCAAAAGCAAACATTTAATCTTATCCCTTCGTGTATTTGTTCACTGTTTATCAGTCAATTGTCTCAAGGAAGAGATTTCCAACTTGGGCAGTTTCAGTGAAATCCTTGAATTCTGCAGAAATATTTTGCAGCGTGTGTTGAGCATTTTTAGGAAGTTGCTGAGTTTTCCCACACTCTAAAATTTGTGAAAGGTTAGGCAAATACTAGAAAGATCCATGTGATTTTTGCCATCTTGAGGACTGCTGTCCACCAGTCACAGTCCCTTTATGACAATATGGAAGTACTAGGAAGTTAAAAGTTAAGTAACTTACCCGGGGTCACATGATAGTGTCACACCGGATCTAAACCTAGGTTTCCTGACTTCAAATGCAGTACTCTAGTCATTGTTCCAGGCTGCTTCCTGTGTAAAGATATTCTTCTAAATCTGGTTCCCTCTGCTTCTAGGGAGGTGGTATGTTGGAAACAGCCTTGGAGTACAAATTAGTGTCCTTGAGCTTCTAGCCCCAACTCTGCAGCTAACTATTTTGTATAGCCTTGGCCAAATTGCTTCCATTCAATGGAATCAGATTCCTAGTCTGTAAATGAGCCAGTGGGACTTGATGAATTAAAAAGTCCCTTCCAGTTCAAATAGTAATACATTTATTTATTCAATGCCATACCAATCAAACTACCAAAGGATAATTTTATAGAGCTAAAAATAGTAATGATGATGAAATTCACTGAGAGGAACAAAAAGTAAAAAATATCAAAGGAAATAATGGGAGGAGGGGGATCAGTGGGAAAAGGAGTCTTGTGCTAGGGCTCAAACTTTACTACAGAGCAGTAATCATCAAAATAATTTAGTACTGGTTAAGAACTAGAGAGGTTGATCAGTGGAACAGGTTAGGCACATAGCATACAGAAGCAAACAAGCCATTAGTCTGGTGTTTGATAAACCTGAAGATTCCAGTTACTGGGGTAAGAATGCACTATTTAAGAAAAATTACTGGGAAAACTGGAATGCAGTAAAAAAAAAAAAAAAGTTTAGGCCAACATCTCATGATGTATTCCAAGATAAGCTCCAAATGGGTACATGACAGATATAAAGGATGACAAAATTAGAGGAGGAATAGGGTGGCAGAGTAGGTCAGAAAACTCTCATCTCTCCAAATTTCCTCCTCAGAAAAAGACAGAACATTGCCTCAGAGGGAATGTTGAGCAACCGAAATAAACAAGCCAGAACTTTATTCTCCAAAGACAACCTAAGAAGACCCAAGGAAAGACCTGACTTCCAGGGCAGAGGTTAAGCCTGAGTGAAGTGTAAACACCTCCAGGCCGGCTCTTGCAGGATCAACAAACCACAAACCCTGGGGACAGCTGGGTAGAGATGCAGCCTCCCTCTTACAAACTTTCATCTCCCAGTGTTGGGGTTTGATGGCTGAGGAGAAGACTGAAGGACCTTCCATTGTTGAGGGATGCCAAGCACAGATGTGCTGACCAGACATGTCATGCATCAGGCTGCCATGGTGGGGAAGAAGGGACTAGCACACACCTGGTGAGTGCAGTAGCAGAGGGGCGGGACCCTGTTGAATGTGGGCACTTGCAGGAGAGCAAAGTCCCTGGTTTCAGTGCCAGGGAAAGAAGGACAGCTGTATTTTGCAGCCATCACAGGGAATGAGGGGAGTAAGATCATTTGTGGGACAGAATGACCACAGCTCTAGCTGTGGCTTTGAATGGAGAGGATAGTCCAAGGTTGAGCCCTGGGACAGACCTCAGAAAAGAACAGTAAGAGGGACCTGAGGCTTGGGGTGTTATTCCCCATACCTTGGGACTAGAACTTGATCACACAAATATCTGCTAAAAATAAAATAAAACAAAAAAAAATGAGTAAGCAAAGAAGAAAGAACCCTACCATAGACAGCTACTCTTATTCATCCTTCATTCTTGAAGAGGACTATGACATTGGGAAAGTGATGCCATGACTTGCAAGTGAATTGGATTTAAGTGAGGGAGGGCTGTGCAAAGTCACCAGTCTCACTTTCTCCTCCAAAGTCATCTGGGTCCAGTGGACGCAGTAGGAGGCCTTGGCCTTTTTAAGCTAAGGTCTTTGGAAGGTCTCAATTTGTCTGAGGCAATGCCCATTCACTGATTGAGACTAGGTAAGAAATGAGACAAAGAACTGCTTCTTTTACCTAGTCAAAAAATAAATAAATAAATCTGGGAGGGGAAGACCCTCAGAGTTTCTCATCCAAACAGAAACAATTGCTATTTACATTTAATGAAACAATCAGGGCCCAAATAATGACCACTAGGTGGGGCTTGACTTGGGACCAATATTGTTGGCCATCACCAGGAGAGGAGAGGAGGGGTTTGTTGCTGTTGTTTTTATTTGTCCTTTGTTCTAAAAGAGTACCTTGACTTCAGGAAGGTGATGCCTTGACTTGTAGGTGAATTAGATTTAAGTGAGGGAGGGCTGTGAAAAGTTGCCACCCTCACTTTCTCCTCCAGAGACATCTGGGTTCAGTAACAAGATATAGATCAGGATGACTGGAGATGGCCCCCAGGTAGCTACTATGGGGATAGAGAAGATCTGGGTTCATATTCAGAGGAAGATAATGGAGCTTAAAAAGTCATTCCTTTTTCAATGAGACAAGTCCCCAAGCACAAAAAAGATTTTTTTTTAGAAGAACTTCGGGACAGCCAGGTGGTGCAGTGAGTAAGAGCGCTGGCCCCGGAGTCGGGAGACCCAATATCGGTTCCGGCCTCACATACTTAGCACCCACACAAAAATAACTGGCCATGTAACCTTGAGCAAGTTACTTAACCCCAATTGCTTAAAAAAAAAAAACAAAAAAAAAAGAACTTAAAAAGGACGAAAGCTCAAACAAGAGAGATTGAGGAAAAATCAGAAAAAAATAGGAGCAATCCAAGAAAATCAAGGAAATTATGAAAAGAAAGTCAACCAACTTGAAATAGAGAACCAAAAACTTAAGGAAGAAGATAATTCCCTAAAAACTATAATTAGGATTCTTGGGGGGGGGGCACTGAGCCAAGATGGCAGGGTAGAAGCAGGAAAACTCCCTGAGCTCCCCCCATAACCACATCAAATACCTATAAAATATGACTCTAAACAAACTTTAGAGCTACAGAACCCACAAAGTGACAGAGAGAAACAAATCTTCCACTGAATACAGCCCATCAGACACACAGAAAGGGTCCATTGCAGCACACTGGGAACAGAGCTCAGCCCCATGTGAGCCTGCAGTTTTAGCCTCAGGGCACCCACCACCAGCCACTGGCTGGAGGGAATCTGGGAGAGTGGATCACCAGCAGCTATGGCAGTTTCCAGAATTAACAACCCCTAAATGCCAAAGGCAAAATAAAAGGTCAGTATGGACTTTGGGAACAGGGGTATCAAGAGTGCGGTCTGGCCTCTGCCCCCCCAGAGGGAGAAGTGGCTGAGGTGCAGCGGCCATGAAGCCACCACCCTGTGGCTGCTTGAGAGCTCCTAACCTACAGATTGTAGGGGGAACAAGTAACCATTCTGAGGGATAATTGCTCTTGCTTTAACCTGCTTGCTGTCTTGGGTGGAGGTCCTGGGGTGTGTGACCAGGTTCCAGAGCCTGTGGAGGCTTCAGAGAGGGCACCCAACTAATAACTTCAGCAGCTGAGAAAACCCCAGTGATCTGGGACGAAGCTCTCCTCTCTGGAAGCAGAGTTCTACTGTGGCAAAAAGCTCAAAAGTCAAGTAATTAAGTGGCAACATGAGCAAGCAAAGGAAGCAAAGCCAGCATAGCAATCCAACTTTGGATTCCTGTTTTAGGGGAAAAAAGGATCAAAGCATGGAATGGCAGGAAGACAAAGAAGTCAGAACTTCTGTATCAAAAGCTTCCAAGAAAATACAAACTGGTTACAGGCCATAGAGGAGCTTAAGAAGGATTTTGAAAACCAAAGAAGAGAAGTGGAGGAAAAATTGGGAAGAGAAATGAGAATGATGCAAGAAAATCATGAAAAGAGAGTCAACAACCTGACTGAAGAAAATAATACCTTAAAAAATAGACTAATTCTTTAAACGGCAAAAGAGGCCCAAAAAGCCAATGAGGAGAAGAGTACCTTAAAAAGCTGAATTTGCCAGATGGAAAAAGAATCTCAAAAGCTCATTGAAGAGAATAATTCCCTCAGAATTACATTGGAGCAAATGGAAGCTAATGACTTTATGAGAAATCAAGATACTATTAAACAGATCCAAACAAATGAAAAAAGAAGGCAATGTAAAATATCTCATCAGAAAAACCACTGACCTGGAAAATAGATCCAGGAGAGAGAATTTAAAAATTATTGGACTACCTGAAAGCTATGATCAAAAAAAGAACCTAGAAATCATACTTCAAGAAATTCTCAAGGAAAATTGCACTGATGTTTTAGAATCAGAGGGCAAAATAGAGGTTGAAAGAATCCACTGATCACCTCCTGAAAAAGATCCCAAAAAGAAAACTCCTAGGAATATTATAGCCAGGTTCCAGAGTTCCCAGGTCAAGGAGAAAATATTACAAGCAGCCAAGAAGAAACAATTTGAATATTGTGGAAACACAATCAGAATAACCCAGGATCTGGCAGCTTCTACACTAAAGGATTGAAGGGCTTGGAATATGATATTCTGGAGGTCAAAGGAGCTGGGATTAAAAGCAAGAATCACATACCCAGCAAAACTGAATATCATGTTTCAGGGGAAAATATGGTCATTCAATGAAATAGAGGACTTTCAAGCTTTCTTGATGAAAAAACCAGAGTTGAATAGAAAATCTGACATTCAAATACAAGAAGCAAGAGAAGCATGAGAAGGTAAACAGGGAAAAGAAATCATAAGGAACTTATCAAAGCTGAACTATTTACATTCCTACATGAAAAAATGATAATTGTAACTTGTGAAACTTTTCTCAGTATGAGGATAGTTGAAGGGAATATAAATGTGTGTATACATATATGTGTGTGTACATACATATATATGTCTATATAGGAGTGTATATGGGCATATGAATATATATGTGAGTGTGTGTATATATGTGTACAGGTATACATAGACAGAGGGCACAGAATCAATTGAATAGGAAGGGATAAGACTTAAAAGGTGAAATTGAGAGGTGAGAAAGTAATATAATGAGTGGAGATGGAGAGAGACAGAATGGGGTAAATTATCTCATATAGAAGAGGCAAGGGAAAACTGTTACAATGGAGGGGAAGAACAGGAAGGCAAAATGGAATTGGTCAACCTTACTCTAATTGAATTTGGCTTAGGGAGGGAATGACATACACACTAAATAGGGTATCTCACCCTACAGGAGAGTAGGGGGAAAAGGGATGAAAGGGGGGATGATGGAGGGGAGGGCAGGTTGGGTGGAGGGTAGTTAGAAGCACACACTTTTGAAAAGGGATAGGGTCAAAGTAGAGAATAGAACAAGTGGGAGGTGGTATAGGATGGAGGGAAACATATTCAGTCTTTGACAATATATCAACTATGGAACTGTTTTGTGTAGCTACGAGTGCACAACCTATATTGAATTGCTTATCTTCCCAGTAATGGTGGATGATGAGGGAGGAAAGGAAAGAATCTGGAATTCAAAGTTTTAAAATCAAATGTTTAAAAAAAAAAATATATATATATATATATATTTTACATGCAACTGGGAAATAAAATATACAGAAACTGGGGTATGGAGATACATCTTGCTCTACTAGAAAGTCAGAGGGAGAAATGGGGGGGGGAGGACATAGGAGAGAGCAGATTGGGGCAGGGGGTATTCAGTGGGATCACTGTTTTGGGGTGGTAGGTAGGGGCAAGACAGGGAAAAATTTATAACTCAAAATCTTGTGCAAATGAATGTTGCAAACCAAAAATAAACATAAAATTTAATTTAAAAAAAAAACTAGAATTGGGCAAAGGGAAGCTAATAACATTCTAAGATACCAAGAAATCATTAAACAAAATCAAAAGAATGAAAAAAATAAAGAAAATGTGAAACATTTCATCAGAAAAACAACTGGTCTGGAGAACAGATTGGGGAGAAATAATATAATAATAGTTGATAAAAAGAGATACGATTAAAAAAAGAATCTTGATACAATATTATAAGAAATTATAAGGGAAAATTTCCCTGAAGTTCTAAATAAGAAGGCAAAGCAAAATTAGGGAAAAAATCCACTGATCACCACCTGAAAGAGATCCTGGAAGGAAAACTTACAGGAATATCACAGTCAAGTTTCAGAGCTCCCAGGTTAAGGAGAAAATATTGCAATCAACAAGGGAGAAAAACAATTTAAATATCATGTAGCTACAATAAGTATTACACAAAACCTAGCAGCTACTATGTTGAAGGACTATCAGTCTTGGAATACTATATTTCACAGAGCAAAAGAGCTGGGGTTACAACCAAGGGTAACTTACCCAGCAAAGTTAAGTATAATCATGAATGAAAAAATAGATATTTAACAAACTGATTTATGGTATTTGTGACAAAAACAGCAGAACTTAAGTGAAAATTTGACAAATTACATCCACGAGAGATATAAATTAAACATTAAGGACCAATTATAAGGGATGCAATAAGTTCAAATCATTTACTTCTTATATATGAAAATATTATCAGTTCTATAACTGTCATTTTTATTTGGGTGGTTTGAAAGAAGGCTTGGGCTAAGGTGAATATAATGGGTTAATTCTAAAAAATATAAAACAGTGTAGGGAGAGATAAAAAGGAGCAATTATCTCATACAAATGAGGCAAAAAATAAAAAATTGATACAAAAAGAAGCTAGTAGTGGGGAGGACAGGTAGTGCTGAAATCTTACTCTCATTTTGAATGGGTTAAAGAGATAATGACATATATCTAGAAGGGTATAAAAGTCTTCTAAATTCAGAAAGAAGAGGGCAAGGGAATAAGATGGAGGGAGACGATAAGGGAGGGATTTTTGGAGGGGTGGGCAAGTTAAGGAATAGGAGGGAAAGGTAAGAGGTAGAAAGTAAAGCAGAGGAGTGAGGAGGGATAGGAAAAAAGTGAGAAGGATAGTGAGGAAAAATAGGAAGGAAAAAAATATGCGACAAATAATTATAGATTAGAATGTGAATGAGATGAATTTACTCATAAAATGGAAACTGGTAGAAGATTAAAAATTTGAATTCAACAATGTATTGCTTTCAGAAAATGCTATAAAAATGAGAGATATGCACAAATATAAAATAAAGGTCAGGAGTAGAGTTTATTATATGAAAAAGTCAGTGATACTCATCATAATTTCAGACAAAGTTAAAGCTTAAATAGATTTAATAGAAAGAGAAAAATAGGGAAACTACACTATGTGTCAGTAATATTATTCAATATTGTTTTAGACCATTTAAAATAACTAGACAGTATAAAATACCAGTGAGTATACCTGTCAAAACAGACACAGGAGTTATATGAATATAAACATAAATCATTTTTATACAAATAAAGTTAAATCTAAATATCTGAAGTAATGTTTATTATTCATAGGTAAGTAAAGCCAATATAATTTTATAAAAGATAATTTTACATAATTAATCTATTTAAGTAATGTCACCCCAATTAAATTACTAAAAAAAAACCCAAACTATCTTACCAAATTAGAAAAAGATAATAAAGAAAGCTCATTTAGGAGAACAAGGGGTCAGGAACTTTAAAGAAACCAGGAGAAAAAAAAATGGAAAGGAAGCAGATTCAGTAGTATCAGACCTTAAACCATATTATAAGGTGAGAGTATTGTTGAGGTGTAAAATGAATAATTTTGATTATTTTAAAATAAAATTTTCTTGCATAAAAACATTTGCAGTCAAAAATAGAAGGAATAGGGGCGGCCAGGTAGCACAGTGAGTAAGAGCACCATTCCCAGTGTCGGGATGACCTGCTGATCAAATCCGGGCTCAGACACTTAGCACCTACCCAGAAACACCTGGCCATGTAACCTTGAGCAAAAAAAGCTTAACCCCAATTGCTTAAAAAAAAATAGAAGGAATACAGAAAATTGGGGGGAAACTTTCATAGACAGTCTCTCAGATACAATGTGATTGGGTTGGAAGAAATGAGCTGGTTGATTTAGAAAAACACAGAAAGACTTGGACTTATGAAAGAAAACGTTATCCACCTTCAGAGAAACAGGTGACAAGTGGAAATAAGCAAAAGTCTTACATATAGGTGTATGAATGTTTATGTGTGTGTATACATATATATATGTTTATAGATATGTGTGTGTGTTTGTGTGTGTAAAACTTTTTTTGGAAAATGGGGGTGGGAAGGAGGGGAAAAAATAAAATAAAAAGTGCACTGCAGAGAACAAAAGAAAACCTACAAAGAAGCAAAGAAAAGCTGGACAGCTTTGGAAATAATATATAGTATTTATTAAATAGGTTTTCTTGAAATGGGAAATTTATTGCTTTATAATGAATACTTTCTTATGTTCTGCTGTGTACGTGGCAATGTTTTTTTTCTTTTATTTTGTACTTAAGTTTAAAATAAATTTTAAAAAATTAAAATAAAAAATCAAATTAGAGGAGAAGGAAGAAGTTATCTTTCAGACCTATGAATAGAGGAAAAGGTCAAGAGAGAGAGAGAAAGAGAGAGAGAGAGACAGAGAGAGAGAGAGACAGAGAGGGAGAGAGACAGAGAGAGAGACAGAGAGACAGAGAGAAAGAGACAGAGAGAGACAGAGAGAAAGAGACAGAGAGACAGAAAGAAACAGAGACAGAGAGAATGAACACAGTAGATAAAGTGAGCGATTTCAGCTATATAAAATTTTTTCACAAACAAAACCAATGCAGATAAAATTAGATGAGAAACAGGCAACTGAGAAAAAAAAGACTTTTGCACTAAGTTTCTCTGATAAAGCTCTCATTTCTAAGATATATAGGAAATTGAATCAAATTTATAAGAATTAGAACCATTCCCCAATTGGTCAAAGGATATGACCAGGAAGTTTTTAGTAGAAGAAAGTCAAGTTGTCAGTAGCCATATGAAAAAAATGCTCTGAATCACTAATAATTAGAAAAATGCAAATTAAAGTCCCTCTAATATTTCATCTTATACCTATCATATTGGTAAAGTTGACAAAAAAGGAAAATGACAAATGTTGGAGGGGTTATGGGAAAACAGGTACATTAATGCATTGTTGGTAAAACCATGGACTGGTCCAGTCATCCTTGAAAGTAATCTGAAACTATGCTCCAAAAGTTACTAAACTGTATATAACCTTTGACCCAGGGATACCACTACTAAGTCTGTACCCTCAAAGAGATCAAAGAAAGAGGAAAAGGGCCCATATGTACAAAAATATTTGTAGAAACTTTTTTTTTTGTGGTGGCAAACAACTGGAAACTTTTTGTTTAGGCATGGGCTAGACTAAATGACCCTTGAGGTCCCTTTTAACTCCAAGAGTCTGTGATCTGTGATGTGGATGTGGATATGGGAGGAAATGGACCTCAAGACAGGAAACAAGATCAAAAATAATCTGGGTCTCATGATCCACTTCTCTAGAGCTGAATTGTATTCACCAGTGTTCTAGTATATTGTCATCATTAGCGCTAAATTAGTATGAAAGAAAAAATAAAAGGTTTTGATGTGGGGAGGTATAAACAAATCGGTAGAATGACAGAAAGAGAAAACTGAAAATGTTGGGGGTGGGAAAAGGAGTGAGACAACTCTGAATCTACAAATTTCCCTATCACAAGAGAAGCACTTCTCCATGTCAGGGCTCTAACTCACCAGTTCCTCCTCATCACTGCCACTCCTGGGAGAATGTCCAGGACTCTCTCTCTTCCTTTCTCCACTTCCTCTTCTGATGCAACCTTCCCTTCCTGCTGCTGTGACAGCACAAAATTCAGGGAGGGGGAGTCCCTGGCCCCACTGTTAGGGCTGTATCCAGGAAAAAAAATGAGACTTTCTTACATGAGAAATTTTTTTTAAATCATAGTTTAAGAGGGAGAGTTAGGCCCTGAATAACTGACTCTTTTCAGCTAGGATATAATCACAAATTATGTAATGGTAAAGTACTTTTCCCCCTCCTTTTTTTTTTGAAGGGGGAAGGCAGGGCACTTGGGGTTAAGTGACTTACCCAAGGTCACATGACTAGTAGATGTTAAGTGTCTGAGGCCAGATTTGAATTCAGGTCCTCCTGATTCCAGGATCAGTGCTCTATTCACTAAGCCACCTAACCACCGCCCCCCCCCCCTTTTAATTTCTCATGATTAAGAAATTTTTTTGCTTATGACTTATTTCCTCCCCAGGATTATACTCCCTCTTAGAAGTCCCTACCCCTCATATGTTTCTATACCAAATAGTTTATACGGGTGGGAGTGTATATTCAACCCTCTTTTGTCCTTTTCAGATAAGAATGAGATTCATCTGAGGGGCGGCTAGGTGGCACAGTGAGTAAAAGAGCCAGCCCCGGAGTCAGGAGGATCTGAGTTCGGTTCCAGCCTCAGACACTTAACACCCACACACAAACACTAGCCATGTAACCTTGGGCAAGTTACTTAACCCCAACTTCCCTCCAAAAAAGGGCAAAAATTAAAAAAAATTTAAAAAGAAAGAATGAGATTCATCTGATGACTGCTCCCCTCAGTCCTTCATCCATCATCCAATTACATACTCTTCTTCTTACATACCCCATTATTAGAAATAGCAAGTTATCCTCTTTTCCTTCTTTTACCTTTCCTTCTCTTTCTGTTTTTCAAACCCTTAAAAGAGAACCAAACCAACCCCCAGGACTTCTGTTTTTTTTTTTCTTTTTTAACTCCCTTCTTCTCCTTTGAAGACATTAAGTTTCTGAAGAGATATTTGTTTATTCTCATTCATTAGAATGTTAGTACTACATCATCTTATAGTTCCTTCTGATGGAATCCTAATAAAGCTGCTACCCAGCCCCAATATTCTAACTTCATTATAGGCCTGGCCCTACTGAACAGCAGGCCCACTGCACCTACCTAGACCCAGACCCTCCACCAATGTCCTAACTTCTTTGTATATGCTTCACTGCTCACTAGAACAGCAGGTGTGCCCCTGAACTCTTAGTTCCCACAGAAACAGCAGGTGTGTCCATATGATGGGAACCTAGCTACTGCATCTACCCCAGACCAATTCCTGCAGAAACATGTGTGTTCTTGTATTCAATCACAATCACATCATTCATTTAGACCAAGATAAGACCACAACAGCTAGCCAGTTAGAGGGAAGAATGACCAGAATGTTTAACCACTGAACCATAGATGGGACCCCTCCTCCATTACCTAATCCCTCAACAAACCCCTCCTCCATTACCTAATCCCTTAACAAACTCCTCCTGCCTTTTTTTTCTTTTTGGAGGGCAATTGGGGTTAAGTGACTTGCCCAAGGTTACACGGCTAGTAAGTGTGTCAAGTGTCTGAGGCTGCATTTGAACTCAGGTCCTCCTGACTCCAGGGCCGGTGCTCTATTCACTGAACCACCTAGCTGCCCCCTCCTCCTGCCTTTTTAATAGTAATGATATTCCTCTATTCTATGTAAACTTCTGTTATGTAATTGCATCTTTACCCTATAAAAATGCATCTTGCTTTCTCTAAAGTTACTGGTTCCTCTTGGAATTTAGCCTGCTTCATGAGAAGCGTCAATCTCAATAAATGCCTATGCTAGGATTAGAGGTGGTCTGACTCTGAATTCTTTGAGATGGTTCCACCACAACATATCATGAAATCACAACAGTTTTTGGGTGGGCAGAGCTCCCACCTCAACAGTTTTTTTGTATCCCTGGGTTTAAACCGCAACACTTCCAATTGTTCAAATAAATTTACCCATCTAAGTTTCTCTTGACTTTTTTTGTCTATATTTCAAAGCTACTCAACCTTAGTCTTTTCATCAGAAAGGTTTGAACATATTCTATTTTATTAACAACGCATTTTTCCCCTAAATGATTATATAGTCCTCAATTGTGCTAGTTAAGTTCTCAGTTGTAAGCCTATATCTTGTACCTTTTGAAATGTATTTCAAGATGTCCTTTCATTTTCAGTAGATGCTACCAGGCCATGTGAGATCCTGACTAATTCTTTTGCACTTGAACTGCTTCTCTCTGAACACTTGCAGTATTTTTTTTTAATATGAGAGGTACTCTTTCCTTTTTTTTATTTTTGTATATGAAAGGTACTCTTTCTAATCTTATGTCATTTTGTTCCCCTCCATGCACTGTGTTGCAGCAGAACTAGACAACTCTCAGTCACCCCAACATGCTCAACCATGCCTTTGTTTATACTGTTACCTATGTCCAGGATACACTTTCCCCACTTGTTGAAGTCCTATTAATCCTTTAAAGTTCAATTAAAATTCTACTTTCCCCAGGAAGCTTTCTGTAATTAATCCTGATTGGTAATTTCCCACCCCACCTCATAGCACTTTTTGTGTAATCTTCCAATATATTTATCATTGCTATATTGTGTATTATAACTCTTATGGAAAGCCTTCCTCAGTCCCACTTAGTTACTAGGGCTCATTGTCTCTTCAAATTACCTTGAATTGTACTTGACTCTCAAAAGGATAGAAAGTCCTTGAGGGAAGGAATCTTTTCATTTTTGTCTTCATATTTTCAAGCATCCTTTGCATATAGGAATGGGCATTTAATAAATGTCTGAATTTAAATCCCTTTTGGTATCTAATGACCCCTACAGAGTGCAAGAACTGTGTTTTATTTAAATTTTTATACCCTTTAAAATCTAACAGTACTTTGCATGCAGTAGGCATTTGGTCAAATTTGCACAAACCTAGAATTTCAGAGCCAGAAGGGACCTTAAATATCACCTAGTCCAAGCTCCTCATTTTATGGAGAAGGAAACTGAGGACCAGAGAAGGGACGTAACTTGCCTAAGGTCTCACAGCTAAAATGACAGGACAAAGAGCATTTCCTTTTGGAAGTCAGAATGAGTTTTCTCATAGAAACAGTGTTACAAATCATCCTTTTTTCTCTGTTTCTACTGGCTTCCTATAGGCTTCGACTACATAAACATGCTTTTGTGGGCTAGCCTGGGAGCTGAATCACTATCTCTATGGAAAAATACATCCATATATGTCCAAATACATTCCCAAAAACTGACTTAAGAACTTTTGGAAGACAACCAATTCATAAACTCAGGGACACTCCATATAAATTTAAGTGCTTAATATATGCTAACTGGTGGAGAGTTGGGGAAGAAGGCAATTGGGTAAGGTTCCCTGGTGAAGATTGGCTCCAAAAAAAAAAAATGCTTCAAACACAGATCCTTGCAAACCTGGGAAGAAGGGACCACAGTCATACCAGAAAATGGGAATAAGAAGATCAAATAAGAGAGAAGAGAAAATAAGCAAAATTTAATAAGTTTTCCTTGTGTAGACAACAAGATAGGGAGGGGCTCACAATTCAACAATGTCATTTCACCACGCATTTATTAAACACCCCTTACATGCAAGGTACTGGAGATAGAAGCGCAAAAACTGAATTAGTCCCTGCCCTCAAGGAGCTTACATTCTACTGAGAGGATATGATAGCTCTGTACGCAGATAAGTAAATATAATGTATATACAAAGTAATTTCACTAGGGAGGGTTCAATATGAGGGAGTAGCTGAACTATGCTTTGAAGGAAGCCAAGGATTATATAAATCAGAGGTTGAGAAAAACAGTGCATTCCAGACATGGGGACCCCTACCCTCTGGAAAGGTAAAGAGATGGAAGATGGAATGACGTAGATGGAGAATAATTAATGAACCAATTTGACTGCTATTGAGAATGTATAGAGGGGAGTAATGTGAAATAAAACAGGAAAGGTAGGTTCCACAGCTGGATTGTGGAAGGCTTTAAATGCCTCTTAAATAGACTCAGCTACTGCCCCAAGAGAATGTCCATTTGAATTGAGAAGATGGGAAGTGTATTACAAGGGAAAGGCTTTAAATCCCTTAAAAGCACAAATAAATATTAATTTAGTATATATGAACATTAATGCTGAGAAGATCTGAATAAGTCATATTTTCATTTCTATCCTTCATTACTTGCTAAATCTGTCACATCATTCATTGGTGTGGGTACTTCTCTCCTGTGGAGCAGACAACAGCTCGGCCCTATCTTTGCATCTTATTCAGGTCTGATCCATACCTGTATCTGTATACAGAGAACTAAAATCCACCTAGTGGGGTGGGGGCCTTGCCTCTAGATCTTTTGACAGTATGTAGAGACCATTTGAGCACACAGGCTGGCCATCAGCTCTCTCACTGCAAGACCTACCTACTTCCTAACCTAACCTTCCTTTTAAAATTCTCCTTTCTCTAGGAAGTTTTATCTACTTAACCCTAGTTAGTAATTCTCCACCCACCCACCTATTCATAACCTCATATAGCCCTTTTTTGAGGCAATTCTCAACTTATCATGCAATATTGTGTATTGTAACACTCATGTATAACTTTTCCTTTTCCCCATTAAATTGCTAGGGCTCACTTCCTTCTCATACATTCTCTGATTGTACATTTCTTTGCTAATAACTTGCATGCTGCTTCTCCTGCACAATTCTTCACTGCTAATATGCTGCAACCTTCTCTCATCCACCATGCGTCTTTCCCTGGCACTTTGGTTGAGCCACAACTTCAATTCTTTGGGGACTGGCATTCCATGTATAGTTGTTTTTTCCTTTAAGCAAAGTTCAATGATTCAATTAAATGAATATTTATTAGGTTCCCGTTACATAAAAACAGTGTGTTCAGCACTGGACATAAAAAATATAAACACGACACAATCCCTGCCCTCAAGGAGCTGACAATCTAGTAGGAGGGTGGTAGAGAAATATGAAAAGCATACAGATAAATCTGAAACAAGAAAGGATATGATAAGCTCAAAGGAGAGATCTAGATAAAGAAATCTAGGACGCTTTAGGGTAGAGCAACACTTTCAACTGAGTGCATCAGAAAAGGTTCCATGGAGAAGGTAGCACCTGAGCTGAAACTTGGAGGAAGAGGAAGTTGACGGCATGGTACAGGGGAGAGAGTACCAACTAGGGAGTCAAAGGACCTGGGTTCAAATGCCAGCTCTGATGCTTACTGCCTGTAAGATGCTGAGTAAGTCACAACCTCCCTGGGTCCTGGTTTCTTTATCTGAAAACTGAAGGGGTTACACTAGATGACCTTTGATGTTTCTTCCAGCTCAAGAGGTATGATACTCTTATTCCATGACAGAAAAGCAATAAGGAAGTGAATTCCAGGAAAGGGGGTGCTATGTAGGTAGAGATGATAGCCTATGGGGAATGTACAGAGGCAGGAGATAGGAAACTGCTACTGGTCAAATGTGATTAGAATATAGGGTAAAGGGAAGTATGGTGAAATAGGACAGGACAAGAAGGTTGGGGCAGGATTGCAAAGGGCCTTTTCTTAGACTCAGGCATCCTAGTCTTTTTTTTTTCTGGCATGGACTCCCCTACTATCCCTATGGACAGCTTCTCACAGTTAAGTTTACAAATGCACAAAATGAGCAAACATAGGAATACAAAGCAATCCAATTATATTGAAATACTTATCCAAATATTTTTTTGGAGGGAGGAAGCCAGGGCAATTTAGAGTTATGTGACTTGCCCAAGGTCACACAGCTAATAAGTGTTTCAAGTGTCTGAGGTCAGATTTAAACTCAGGTCCTCCTGACTCCAGGGCTGGTGCTTTATTCACTACAACAGCTAGCCGCCCCAAACTTTTTTTAAATGAAGTTTACAAACTCCATGTTAAGAATCCCTGTTCTAGATGGTGGGGTTTGTATTTTATCCTGGAAGCCACAGGCAACTGTAGAAGGCTTTTAGGTAGTAGGGTATCATAATGAGATTTGTACATTAGGAAGATTATTTTGATACCTGCATGAAGGATGAATGAAAGAGAGACTAATGGCCTGGTAGAGGCCATTAAATTAGTTCAGGTCATCAGGGCCTGAGCCCTGTGAGTGGAAAATATGGGTTTTGTGTAGGTAGGAGACAAGTAGGGTGTCAGGAAGAGGAAGCTATCAAAGATTACATCAAGAGGAGGCTAGGAGGCACAGTGAATAGGGCACTAGCCCTGAAGTCAGGAGGACCTGAGTTCAAATCTGGCCTCAGACACTTGACATGCTAGCTGTGTGACCTTGGGCAAGTCACTTAACTCCAATTGCCCTGCCTTCCCTCTTCCAAAAAAAGGTATCTCAATATAATTGGATTGCTTTGTATTCCTATGTTTGCTCATTTTGTGCATTTATAAATATAACTGTGAGAACGCACCCATAGGGATAGTTGGGGAGTCCATGCCAGAAAAAAAAAAAGACCAGGACTCTTGAGTTTAAGATAAGGCCCTTTGCAATCCTGTTCAAATCCAGCGTCAGACACTTGACACTTAACTAGCTGTGTGACCTTGGCTTGCCTTCCCCCCTCCAAAAAAAAAAAAAAAAAAAAGGAGACAACTTCAAGGCTTAAAGCTTGAGTGTCTATGAGGATTGTGATGACCTCAGGAGGAATCAAAAAGTTGGAAGGAATTCCCCAATTGATAAATGGTCAAAGGATATGAACAGGCAGTTTTCAGAGGAAGAAATTAAAGATATCTATAAGCATATCAAAAAGTGCTCTAAATCACTATTGATTAGAGAAATTAAATCAAAACAACTCTGGGGTACCACATCTCACCAGTCAGATTGGCTAAGATGATAAAACAGGAAAATGATAAATTCTGGAGAGGATGTGGAAAAATTGGAACACTAATGCATTGTTGGTGGAGTTGTGAACTGATTCAACCATTCTGGAGCCGCAATCTGGAACTATGCCCAAGGGGCTATAAATAAATGCATACCCTTTGACCCAGCAATACCACTTCTAGGGTTGTATCCCAAAGAGATCATAAAAGTGGGAAGAAGGCCGCATATGTACAAAAATATTCATAGCAGCTCTTTTAGTGGGGTGGCAAAGAATTGGAAATCAAGGGGATGCCCATCAATTGAGGAATGGCTAAACAAGTTGTGGTACATGAATGTAATGGAATACTATTGTGCTATAAGAAATGAGGAGCAGACAGACTTCATAATAACCTAGAGAGACTTATACAAACTGATGTTGAGTGAGAAGAGCAGAACCAGGAGAAATTTGTACACAATTACAGATACAACGTATGTGTGACAACTAACTTTGATAGACTGGGCTCTTCTCAGCAATGCAAGGCTATAAGACAACTCCAAAAGACTCATGATGGAAAGAGATGTCCACATCCAGAGAAAGAACTACAGAGTTTGAATGCAGATTGAAGCAAACTACCTGCTCTCTTTCTTTTTCTCGTTTTGTTTTGTTTCCTCTTTCCCATTGTTCGTTCTATAAATTATAATCCTTTTTTACAACCTGACTAATGTTTAATGTGAAGGTATTTGCAGATCCCATATTTGATTGCATGCCACCATGGATGGGAAGGGCGGAGAGGGAGGGGGAGAAAATATGAAACTCAAGGGATTGTGGAACTAATTCTTGTAAACTAAAAGTAAACAAACAAATTAATTTTTTTTAAAGTTGGAAGAAGAGGTGGACTTTTAAGGAGTCAGATGATGAGTTTGTTTGTCTTTGTCCATGTAATGTTAGTGGTAGCAACAGTTCATTTAGGCAGGAGTGCCTGCTTATCGGGAAGACTGGAGATGATGAATTAGAGCCCAGGGGAACTAGAATTAGAACTGGTGGTAGGGATTTGGGAAGCGTCTGCATAAATTATGAAAAACCTATGAAAGTGAAAAAGGTTAGCAAAGAATGAATTATAGAGAGACAAGAGGGTTTCCATCATTAGGGAGCAGGTGGAAGATTATGGTTTGTCCTTGGGTCTCAAAGAGGAAGGTGATGCCATGACTTGCAAGTTAATGAACTGGTAGAGAAGTTTGAATTGGTTATACTGGCAAAGATAATGAATTGGATAACTGGAGAAGAAGCAAACAGGCAAAAGAACCAAGAGAAAATGGTGTTCTGAAGGGTAAAGGAAGAGAGAGTATCCAAGTAGGGGGAGATACTAACAAAGCTAAAAGGTCTTCTGGGAGGACCATTTGCCCAGAGTATGTGCACAGCTTGGGATTCTCAGTTAGGCTGTGGTTAGACTAGGCAGCCTCAGAAGTCCCTTCCAATTGTAAGATTTTCTGTGTTGACAGAGTGCTGTGCCTGGAGTCAGGAAGACCTGCATTCGAATGTGGCCTTGACAGAAGGCCCAGTTGGGGTGAGACGATTTGAGTTTGTAATGGCCCCACTCTGCATTTCTTCCAGCAACATAAGAATTCCTTGTGAACTGGACAGTGAAGTCATGGTTATTCTCCTTCGGCAAATGACGCAACAGAGGCACAGAGAAATTAAATCACTTATCTAAGGAAACCAAACAAATTTATGGGGAAGTTGGGGCTTGAAATTGGATCACTGGATTTCAGTTTGCTCTTTTTAAACACATCTCACTGCTTTCTGAACTCAATAGAGTTAGGATTTTATAGGGCTAAGTAAAGAAGACTTTGGAGTAGGTGATGTAATAGAGGTACTGATATTCCTGAAAAGACAACTCCCTCTTGACCCTTGGACCCTTGCTTTCTGTCTCTCTCTGTATAGGTGCTCGCGTATGCATGTATGTCAGCACACACACAAGGGTCCTTTTCCTCTTTCTTTTCATTATAAGTTCGTTACGGTATTCTTAGGTCAAAGGATATGCAAAGTTTAATGCCTTCCACCATAGTGCTCTAAGTTGCTTTTCAGAACATCTGAACAACCCACACTCAGGCATTAATGCATTAAGGGACCTGCATCTCATTTTCCACATCACTGAAGTGATGGGGGTTGGTTTGGACTAGATGGCTCCGAGATCCCTTTTAGAGCTTTCTCTCCCCCTTCGAAGGCCCACTCCGGTTGGCAGGCTGTCTCCCTTTAAACTCAGGACACAGTGAGCTCCTGGAGGGCAGAGACCGTCTTTTGGGCTTTTTTGGCAGTTAGCACGGTGCCTGGCAAACAGGTGGTGCTTAATAAAAGCTCATGGATAGCTAATAATTGTTTTGCATGACTTAGCACGTATAATGGGTATCCTACTGTTTGCCTTTTTAATGGGTGGGGGAGGGGCCGGAGGAGGGCTTTCAAACTCAAATTTTTAAATGAAAGTTTAAAATAATTAAATAAATGGACTTTTTTTTTTTTTTAAGTCTTGTTGACTTAGTGGCTGACTCCCAGCCCAGATGTTTGGGCTTCGGTGACCCGAGCTGCTACCCTGAGGGCACAACTTCCCCACCTGGCAAAGATTCAAGACTGGGGAGCTCCTCCCTCCCGACGTTTGACCCCCACTTCGGCCCAAAAGCGGCGTCGATGGTTTCGACCAATTTCCTTCCGCCCACCGAACACGTGGAAATAGGCCTGCCGCCTCTCCCCTTAACTTTTCACACGTGGTTTCTTCCACGGCGAGGGGAGGGTACAGGGAGGGAGGCGGAGGTGGGAAGGCGGGCCGTCATCGGGGCGGGGCGCGCGTTCTGGATGCCGATTGGTCGGGGCAGGAGTAAACATCCGGTGAGGGCGTCGGCGGAAGTGTGAGCCGTTCCTGGCTGTGGCGGCGGAGGAGGCGGCGGCGGCCGGGGGGTGGGGGGGATCGAAGGCGGGGCTCGGTCGGTTCCGGTCTGGGTCCGGAGCGCGGGCTGGTCTTGGGCAGGACTGGGCTGGGCCGGGCGGGCTGGCGGGCGGGCAGGCGGCCCGGCGGCATGGGCTGGTGCGCGGCGCGCTGAGGTGGACTCGAGCCTGGGGCATGGCCGGCGCTCGGGCCGCCGCCGCCTCCTCGTCGCCCTCGTCCGGCTCCTCCTCTGCTTCCTCGTCGTCGTCGTCCTCGTCGTCGCCGCCGCAGGAGCCGGGGCTGGCCGAGCTGCTGGAGGAATTCTCCCGGACCCAGTACCGGGCCAAGGACGGCGGCAGCGGCGCGGGCAACGCCAAGGTACGGGAGGGGGCGAGGGGCCATCGGGGCCCTCGCCCTGGGACTCTCTTCCTCTTCCCGCCCCGTCTTTGTTTCCCCGCGAGCTTCGGGCTGGGGACTTCCTCCGCTATTTGTCTCCAGCTTCTCGGGGGCCTCCAGGTCCACCCGGTTAGACCGTCAGCCCCTCGAGGGCAGGGACTGGTGTTGCCTTAAGAGCTGCGAACACAGTAGGCGCTTAATAAATGCTTGTTGACTCGATGCCTGCGAGTCTCCCCCTTCTGGTTCCTAAAGACCCCTGTGCCCACCCCCCGCCGGCCCCGCCGCCTCGTGACCCCAGGGGTCACCCCAGGGAATGATCAGAAGAGGCCCCCGGCTCGTTCGCGCGCCGCTTCGCCCCCCCCCCCCTCCAGAAGCTGCTCTTACCATCCGTGAGATGAAGGGGCGTCTCGGCCCCGTTCTGGCTGTGCCGGGTGGTTTGGCCTATCTGCCCTCCCCTTAGACTTTCAGCCCTTTGGGGGCAGCACCTCTCCTTTCTCTCTATTGTCCCGGAGCTTAGCTTAGTGCCAGGCCCCCTTAGACGCTTGATAATCAGTGGAGGCCCCCCACCTATCTGTAAGTGGACGGGGTTAGATCAGAAAGGTCCGAAGCCTTAGTGCTTTCCCTCAGAAACTACCCCCAATTTATCCTGTGTGTGTCTTCATACTTTTTATGGGAGGGGAGAGGGGGGGATGTCTCTCCCATTAGACAGACCTCCTCGTGGGCAGACACTTGTCTTTGGCCTTTCTTTGTATCCCCAGCACATTGCCTGGCGGGTAGTAATGGTTTAATGAATACCTGTTGCCTGTCAGACTGCCTGTGATAGTCAGGTGTACCAGTAGGTAATTCAGGGAATGCTTCTGGGAGTTAGATGGGCAAGCTCTGGCTTGGGTCAGGTAAGCAGTCTGTTTTCCATACCAGCCCAGACATGCTGCTAAAGCCTTTTGGGGTTGCATGTTATTCAGTGCAGGACTCCTTTAGGTAGGACTGCATTCTGTATCCCTCTGTATCTCAATGTCCAAAGTAAATTTGATTTTCTGTTACCTCTGGGTTCTGTCTCTGTGTTTAGTTTATGGAGGGTCAGTCTTATGTCTGCACAGCATCTGAGAGTTTTATCTACTTCCAGAAGGGTCAGTGATAGAAATATCTTTAATGTTTGCTGTGGATTCTACTATTGATGACAACTTTTACGTAGTACTCTAAAGGTGACAACACTTTCTCCAGAGTCCTGGTACAAGTACCATCCCTTTCATTTTTACTGTTCAGAAAGGTTGACTTAGCCTCCTAATTGAGATTTCCTGAGGTCACATCTACTATTTACATTATTACTGTTTTGACACCTGTTTGAAATAGAATCAGTTATTTTTTTTCCTTGCAGTCTTTGATAGATACCGTACATTGTATAACTCCTTCTCATTGAGCGTCTACTTAGCTTGTAGACAAAATATCTTCAAGTAATGATTTCCCTCCTGTCAATAAACAATAGGTTATTAAGAACAGTGTGCTCACACTGCTGCCTCTAGGGATCTCCTTGACTAGATATTTGTCACTGCCCAGTAGCCTGTCTGAAAAACCTAGGGCCAGTGAGTCTTATGAATTCCGACAGATATGATGACCTATAGCAGTCTTGGGGAGGACTAGAAAGGGACTCAAAGTGGAATAATGTATACAAGCAAATGTATATTTCAGGTAAGTTAACCTATTAATATCCTGCAGTGACAGATTCTTCCAAATAGCTTCAGCTGTGTGCCCAGCAAAACCAGTACTGTGTACTTAGTTAGGTTTTAATCTCTTTTCAGGTTGAACGAATTGAGAAGAGATGTCTAGAGTTGTTTGGCAGAGATTACTGTTACAGTGTGATCCAGAACGTGAATGGAGAAATCTGTGGCCACTATCCCCGGTACATTGTGTTCTTGGAGTATGAGAGCTCGGAGAAGGAGAAAGACACGTAAGTGCTTACTGACAGTAGATATGTAAGACACTTTCTGAGATTCTGCTCTGAGGTGGGAGCTGCATTTAGGCAACTGTTATTACAGGCTAGCACCTTCACTGGGTTGTTGAGTACTTTTATTGCATTGTTTTCTAGTTGATAGGAAGCTTTAGGAGTAGAAATTATATAGTACCAACGATTTTTTAAAAATTATTATTATTATGTTATCCCTGTTCCACTTTTGGAGTATAAGCCGATTAAAGGGGAAACCCCCTACCGCCACTGCCAATAATGTGACTGAAAAACATACTCTAAGACTTCATGAAGTCATCACCTTTGATGTAGAAAACCCAGTCATCAGTTTCCCATTTGGGAATAGAGACATAGATGAAATCTTTTATCGAATTAGGACCTAAAGAGCCTTAATAAAGGTGCCCATGGTTCTTTGGAGGCCAAAACAGGGTTTATACAGTCACTAGGAGTGTTCAGGCAAAGGAAGAATTATTGATGAGGCAATGTGGGCTGTGTCTCGTACATACTGACAGTCTAAAAGACCTTCTCTTTTCTCATGGTATTAGACTTTGTTATAGTCATGTTATGTCTCATGGGCAACCTTTCCTTTTCTCCATTGTGGGAGATATAAATTTAAATTCCAGTGTCGTTACTTAAAGTTGAAAGAAGGGCCTTTCTTATACTTTTAGTTGAAGGGTAATAGCAACATTGGTGGCATTCTTTAAGTCCAGCCATAGGCAGTTTCAGGGAAAGGTGGCTTCTTTTGGAGGCCCATGGCCACTAGATCATTTCCAAGAAAAGAGTGAGTTAGACATTTGACCCAATTCAGTTTTCTAACTAAGGTTTAACTGCCTTTTGTTGTCCTAGTGGAACATAAAGGGTGGGGTTGTTGTAGCACATCGGTGCTACTCTGTCCATATCGCTGGAAGTTAGTGGTAGGGTTTCTGTGTTAAAGCCTTTATACAAGAAAAGCTTGTAAAGTTAGTTTTTACAAGACTGTGTAATAAGGTGCTTGAGGTGGCAGTGAGAGTGGGTGTTGCCCTTGAAGGGGAAATTAGGGGAAGAGATTGTGCATGTAAAAGCAAAGCAGTATAATTTTTGTTTCTTAGACAAGTCTGACTTTGATCTTGTTAGCTGGATTTTCTTCAAACTAAGCTAAGTAGGCTCTAACTCCATCAATTTTAGGAACAGTCTAGGAAAAAAAGATTGTACCACTGCCTGCAATAGGGAGACAAATTACTAATCCCAAACAGAGCAGATTGAGTTGAGGGAAGAAGGCCAATCTACTCAGAATAGAGGCTTAGACAACAGGTGATCCAACATAGGGAAAATTCAACTCAGTATCCCAGTTTCCCTGTGTCTTGGAGAAAACCCCAATAAATGGGAATCTTATGGGGGGAAGGGTTGTGAGAGTTTGCAAACTACGTGGTGATAGAACCTATTTAAATTTTTAAACCTTTATTTTTGTTGACAAAGTTGTGTAGTAGGGAAAAGATTTGGCTGACAAAAAAAAAGTAAACTTGATTATATCTCACTCTTGAGTGAAGGAAGCAGTCCTGAATGAGGAAATTGCATAGTGACTTGGTACCTCCTTTTTTTTTTTTTTTCCGTTAAAGTAGCTCATAGATGTTAGAAAGAAGGAAGAGCTTACATTAAGGCTTGGGTCCTCACTGGTCTGGTTCTTGGGCAGAAGTTAAAGCCTGTTGGAATCAACTGAGGGGAAAAATTAAAACAACTTTTATAATATTCCCTGAAACATTAACATCTACAAGTGATTAAAAGCACAACAATTGTATTCCTCCCCATTTCTCTATCACACCTAATCTGTTTTAGAATATAAGTTTTTTGCAACTAAAAGTTGTTTTCTTCATTGTATTCTTAGTTCCTGGCACATAGTCTTAATAAATACTTGTCTGATTATTCTGTATAGAAGAAAGGGGGCAGGGGCAGCTAGGTGGCTGAGTGAATACAGCAGTGGCCCTGGAGTTGGAACAACCTGAGTTCAAATCCAGCCTCAGACACTTAACACTTTATTAGCCATGCGACCTTGGGCAAGTCACTTAACCCCAATTGCCCTGCCTTCCCCCCTCCAAAAAAGCAAAAAAAAAAGGGGGGGGGGGAGAAGAAGAAGGGGGAAGGGATTCAGCTTCTTTTTTTAAAAGTTTTTGATGGGGTAAGAGAGAAGACCAAAGTATTGCTTCCCCTTGGCCACCTCCTATTACTGGAAGTGAGTAATGGGTGTCAGTATGGTATATTTACTGGCTAGTGACTTGGGGTGAAGATATATGAAAGCAAGCTTTTGTTTTGAGGAAGTGGCATTTGAAAGTGTGTTCTGCTTTCATTCAGTGCCGAAACTAGTCCCTAGGTATATTGAGGGGCACCATTACTAAACTCAGCATCTTTGCCATCAGACCAAAGGCTGCAAATGCAGAGTAAATCTTCCTGGTGACTTGACTGTCCCATTCCTTCCTTCTATCCTTCTGCTGAGTCCCATTTTTTTATGATTTGAGCTATTCTATTGTCTGCCACTGAACTTTTGAAAAAAATGTTATCATCAGAAAGAGTCTTAGAATGCTGTAGGAGGCAATTCCTCTCCTTCCACACACCCCTCTTTATTCACTCGGGCACTTGAAAGTCAGAATGTGGCCAAATCACGACTTACAAGGCAGCCACATCTTTGCCTCCAGCCTTGGGGAGGACCTACAGAGCATGGTCGGAGTACTGATTGCCCCCTCTCTGTTGAGCAGGTTTGAAAGCACTGTGCAGGTGAGCAGACTGCAGGACCTCGTCAGTCGGAGCAAGATGGCCCGGTGCCGAGGGCGCTTTGTCTGCCCAGTCATCCTCTACAAGGGCAAGGTAAGGTTGTCCCCAGGAGAACCTAGAGAGAGTGACCAGCCTCCTGTGAAAGTGGTGCAGGTCACCTTAGTCTTCATTGCTCCCATATCTTCTGGGGTAATGATATGTATACAGCACTCAGATATTTAGAAACTAAGAGAAGGCCAGTTAGAGGTAAATTAGCTGCTAAATTAGGTAGCCCTGAGTATTGGGGAGCAGGGGAAGGAACAGGCACTTATTTGAGTACCTCCTAAGTGCCCAACATGGTGCTAATCTTTTTACAAATAAATATTATCTCATATGATTATAGGAGTGCAGAGAAGGGATTGAGCCAAATGTATTGGGATACTTAAAGAAAAATAGAAGGGAGTGTTCTTGGTGTGATGGGGAGTAGCCTGAGCAGAGTCCAGGTGATAGAAGGGGTCGTGACTTGTAGAGGATGGCATGATGACTAGTTTGATTTAGGGGAGAGACACATGTTAAGCATATTGGAAGATATAGTTAGGTTATGCAGGGCATTAAAAAAGCTGGGTGAAAATTTTGGACTTAGTAAGGTAATGAGGAGTCATTGTGGGTTCTGGATTGGGAAAGTAACTTAATGAAACTGTTTAGGAAAATTATTCTAGTAATGATAGGCAAAGTGAATTGGAAGTGGTTAAAAGCATGGAGACTGGCATAGAGACTGTTAGTGATCTAGGTATAAGTGCCTTGGTTAGAGAGGGAAATGTGAGCAATTGCAGGGAGAAACAGCAGGACTCTGTTCTGGCTTCATTCGTTTTCTTTTATGTGCAAAAATGACCCCAAGATAATCATCTTGAGGCTAGAAGAATGGAGAAATAGGAGAGTTGGAAAGGGAAGCCAAGCTGATTTAGCTGGAGGAAAATAAAGTCAGCTCGGAACACATTTAGGGTTAGGTGGTGGGGCTAAGGAGAAGACTGGTATATATAAGCTGAGAAATCATAGAGAAAGGCGGAAATAGGAGCTGGAGCCCAGCATCCGAGATGTAGACTTGGCAGTGTTCTGCATAGTAGTAACAATCAAAGCCATAAAGACTAGATGAGTCCATGAAAAGAGTGTATATATATAAAACAGAGCTTCTTTACCTGGAGTCTCTGAATTTTCCTTTTTTAATCACATGTAATAACAGTTTTAACTTTTTTTTTTTTTCAAATTTGGAGCTCCAAATTCTCTCCTCCCTGCCTGGAGAAGGCAAGCAGTTTTACATAGATTATACATGTCTAATCGTGCAAAACACATTTTCCATGTAGGTCATGCTGTAAAAGAAAACACAGCCCCCGCTCCCCCCCCCAAAAAAAAAAAAAACAAGAAAAGGTGTCTCTATCTGCATTCAGACTCTACCAGTTCTTTCTCTGGAGATGGACAGGACCTTTCATCATGAGTTCTTCAAAATTGTCTTGGATCATTGTATTGCTGAGAATAGCTAAGTTATTCACAGTAGATCACCCCACAGTATTATGCTGTATATAATGTTCTCCTGATTCTACTCATTTCACTTTGCATCAATTCATGTAAATCTTTTCCAGGTTTTTCTGAGAGCATCCTTCTTGTCATTTCTTATAGCACAGCAGTAGTATTCCATCATAATCATATACAACAACTTGCTCTGTCATCCCCCAATTGATGGACATCCCCTCTATTTCCAGTTCTTTGCCACCATTAAAAGAGCTGCTATAAATCTTTTTTGTAGGTATAGGTCCTTTTCCTTTTTGTTTTTTATCTCTTTGGGATACAGACCTTGTAAGTGGTATTGCTTGGTCAAAGAGTATGCATAGTTTTATAGCCCTTTGGGCATAGTTCCATATTGCTCTCCAGAATGGTTGAATCAGTATACAACAGTGCATTAGTATTTTAATTTTCCCACATATTCTCCAACATTTGTCATTTTCCTTTTCTGTCATATTAGCCAGTCTGATAGGTAGGTGATGGTAGCTCAGAGTTGTTTTAATTTACATTTCTCTATTCAGTGGGTGATTTCGAGCATTATTTTGTAGGGCTGTAGATATCTTTGATTACTTTGTCTGAAAACTGCCCATTCATATCCTTTGACCATTTATGTGAATTTGATTTTTAGACATTTTGCTAGTTGTCTTTCAATAATAATTAAGCTTGGGTTCCAACAAACTGTCAAAGGGGTCCACGACGCAAAGGTTAAAGACCCCTGGTATAGAAGGAGGGAAAAGTTTTGGGGAAAGTTATGTCTGAACATAATGAGCGGATGAAAGAGAGCTAACAAAGGAGTTGTTTCATTTCCAGACTGAATCTTATACCCTGTTGTTTCTCAGGCACCCCTTATTCTAAGTAAGTTCAGTGTATTGAATTTTAAACTGAAACCATTGATAAAATAAGGAACCAATTCATGTTACAGACCTGTAAACTTGAAGCTTAAGGAATTTCGTTCTGGAGGGCATGTGTTAAGAAGTATCCATTGGTACCAAAGAGTAATATATATTACAGGTTAGCACTGGGCACTCTTTTCTCTCCCCCCTGTTGTTAGAAGGGAGAAATATTCTGGAATTTGGAGCTCTTTGACCATATAGGGAATGCTTATCCACCCTAGGGTTAGTGAGGTGTTTGGAAGAGAACTCTGATTTGGGTGAGGACATAGGAAATACAGCTTCCTGAAAGCATTATTCTGCTTGTGTCTTCCAGTACCCTGTGTGCTTTAGATCCATATTTGCCAGATGAAGAAAACTTATCTTTTATGTAGGAATAAATCTGATTCTTTTATGGGAATCAATCAGGGAAAAGGATTTGCTTTGCAGAACAGTGTTACAGTTTATCTGGCAAGAATATATATTCTTTGGAGATGCCCCTCTGGACAATGAGGGCTTTTAACTAGATTATCTATAAGGTTACTCCTGGCATTGGCCCATGGGTGGATCATACAAACTCCTCTTCACATAGACACTTGTACATTCTGTGACTAGTTCTGATCTCTACTTTTTATTATCAGGGAGTTTGTTGGAGAATGTACATACTGGGATCAGAGGACTTCGATTTGAGGCATTTCCATTTGACAGATGTCAGCTGAGCAAGCCATCTAACCTTAGCCTTAGTTTACCCATTTGTAGCTGGGAAATAAGGGTTGGCACTTCCTGCCTCCCCAGGCAGTGTTGAGGAGAGTGCTTTTTGTTACTGCTATGGCAGAGCTTGTATAGAATCCCTGTGAAGGATTTAGCAGAGATGATTACTCTTCAGATATGGACTGATGGCCTCTGAGGTTTCCTTCTGAGATGTCTAAGGGGAAGAGGATAATACAGGATGGGGGGAGTAAGTCTTGATGTCCTGCTTTAGAAAGCAGGAAGATAAGGAAAGGAGAACAGTTTAATTTGGTATGTAGTTGATCACTGGTAAACTTAGAGCTTGTGGGAAGCCAAATTGTCAGTCAGTAAACCTAAAGCACCTTCTTTGTGCCAAGTACTGTACTAAGTGCTGGGGATACAAAAAGAGGCAAAAGACAGACCCTGCCCTCAAGGAGCTCACAGTCTAATGACAGAAACAGCATGCAGACAGCTGTGTACATACTGCATGTAAGGATAAGTGGGAGACAGTTGAGAGAGTTTAGGAAAGGCTTTCTGTAGAAGATGGAATTTTAGTTGGGATTTGAAGGCAGGGCAACTAGTAGACATAAATGAGGAGGGAGAGTATTCCAGAAATGGGAGACAACCAGAGAAAATGCCCAGAGTGGAGAGATGGAGTTTTTTCTTCATAGAACAGCCTAGAAGCCAGTATCACTGGATTAAAGAATACATGGAGGGGAGTAAGGTGCCAAACCTGGAGAGGTAGAAGTGATAGTTATGAAGGACTTTAATTTCTGAGCAGAATTTTGTTTGATTCTGAAAGCCATAGGGAGCCACTGAAGTTTATTGAATTAGGGTCGTAACATGGTCAGACAAGCTGGTACCTAAAAGGAGGAAAAGAGTTAATACAAAGGTTGGTTTGGTTTTTGAAGGTAAAAAGGGAAGGCCGCTTACACCAAGCATGCTCCAGATCTTCCCTAACTTTTACACCCACCTGTGGTATGTAAGTGACTTGTTTGCATCCATATGTCTTGGTGGTAGAATGGAAACTAAAATCTGTTTCTTCTATCATGGTCATCCTAGATACTTTCTGCTAGCATGTGCTGCCACCTTGTGTAAACTGGGCTGAAGTGCACCCTGTTCATGTCTGATTCACTGGAGGGAAGAGCCTGTGGCCAAGCGACTGAGAACTTAAAAAAAAGAGAGAGAAATGGATATCAAACTTTGCCAGGGTTTTGCTCAACAAGTTAGTTGCCTTTCCTGAATTCAGGTTACTTCAGCCAGATGAGCTGTGTTCTTGGATACCAAAATGTGATTGCTGAACCACTTTTGGCAGTCCCTGAAAGATCATGGAGAATGAAAGGTATTTCACACAATTAGAGAAGAATAAATGTCAGATTAAAAAAAAGAAAAAGAAAGGGAATGGAATCTAGAAATTTTAGGCTGTTGAGTTTTACTTAGTTTCCTGGGAAAATTGTAGAAGTTATAAAAAAAATTTTTGTGTTGCCTTCATATCCCTACATATCATCCTTCTCTCCCCATGGAAACATTCATAACAAAGAAAAAAATAGGAGGAAAATAAGATAGTTCAGCAAAGCCAACATATCAGCCTAGTCTGACAGTATATGCAGTGTCCCTCACCTATAGTCCTTCCAACTCTGCTTAAAAGGGAGGCAATTTTTTTCAACTTTTCTCAGAAATCAAGCTTGAATTGTTACAATTACACATGGCATTCAATTTTTTTTTAATTTCCATTTGCATTATAATCATAGAGTTTTCCTAATTCTGCTTACTTTACTCTGTATCAGGCTTTCCATGTTTTATTTATATTCTTGGTTTCTTACCACACAGTAGTATTCATTATGTTCGTGTACCACAATTTGTTTATCCATTTTCTGATCAGACTTAAAGCTGAAAAGAACATTAGAGGTCAGCCCCCTCTTTACAAATGAGGAAACTAAGGCACAAAGGATAAATGACTTTTAAGTTTCTGAAGTAATATTTAAACCTAACTTTATGATTCTCAATGACCTAACTCTGTCCATTGTATCGTGCTTCCTAAATCTGTGGCCATCTATCCTCTATTTCCAGTGCTTTGTTGCTACAGAAAATGTTTTATAAATATTCTTATTCTATGAATATTTTAGTCTGCATGGGACATTTCTATCTTAGACATCTTTGGGGTATGTGACTAGCAGTGGAATCTCTTATGACAAAATGTGTGGACATCTAGTTACTTATTTAATATAATTCCAAATCACTTTCTGTATAGAACTTCTTTTAAAGGGATAGCTAGTGAATATCTAAAAAAGAAAACAGTGATCAGAAACCAAGCATGGCTTGTCAAGAGCAGGTCATGCCAGACTAACCTTCTGTCCTTTTTTTTGGACCGACTCTCTAGACAGATGATCAGGGGGATGTTGTGGCTACATTTTGCCTTTAATAAAATATTTAGTAAAGTTTCTTAGGCTATTTTGGTAGGGTAGTTAGTGATATATGGGATGTATAGTAGTACAGTTGGATTCATAAGTGGTTAAATGACAAACCTCCAGAAGTCGTAATTATTGGTTCAATGTGAATTTAAAGGAGGTATCAAGTAGATCTTCAGAAAGGAGGTATCTTCCAGTTGACTCTTTGCTGTTTAATATGTTTATTAACAACATGAAAGGGATACCTAATGGATTGGTTGAAAGAGTCTGGGTCCAAAAAATAGTCTTAACTGACTATAATAGTGAACCAAATTGAATAAGATCAAATTTAGTAATAATAAATTTTAGGTCTTTACATTTACCAAAACAAAAACTTTGCATGTGTAAGATGGGGAAAGCGTGTCTAGGCAGTTTTCTATGAAGAAGATTTTGGTGTAGCATTTAAGGATGAAATTGGATATTTGTAGATAGAATGCCGTTTGGTGGGCCTGCATCAAAGAAGGCGCTGTACTCTGAGCAAAGTATAATTGCAGTAACTCAAAAGGAACATGAAATGCACAAATTTAGAGCCATCTTCACTCCAAATGTTCATATGGACTCTTTGTGCCTGACCTGGGGTCGAGTCTTCCCAGCTCCTATTGGTCTGATCAGCCAGTTGGACATGCTGTACCTTGACTCCAAATGTAGCGAAGTCATTTTACTGCTCTTTGAGAACAAAGGACAACAACCACCCAGATGTTGATTATAAATCAGCAATACAATATGGCAGCCAAAATAGCTAATGTGACCTTAGAGACTTTAAGAGCAGCTCATAGCTTCCAGGAATAAGGAGATGATAGTCCTGCTCTATTCCTGTCAGACCATACATGAAATACGATGTTCACTTCTGAAGCCACATCTTAAGAGGTCATTGATAACCTGACAAGTACCCAGAGGTAGGCAACCAGAATTGGGAAGGACCTCAAGATCATGCCATTTGAGGATCAGTTGAAGGAGTTAAGTATGTTTAATCTGCAGAAGAGAACATCATTAGGGAATATATGTCTTCAGAAATGTGGTGAGCTGTCGTGGGTGAAAATATAGATCTAAGATTAGAGTAAGGTAAAACTTTTGGGGGAGGGCTTCTTAGGATTTTAATGTTCTCTCTCTTTTTTGAAAAAAAAAAATAGTTATTTTATATTTTTCCCAGTTACATGTCAAGACAATTTTTAGCATTCATTTTTTACAAGATTCTGAGTTCCAAATTTTTGTCCCTCTAGTTCTGAAAATGGTAGGCAATGTGATAGAGGTTATTCATGTGCTATTATATATATACATATATATATATATTATATAATACATGTGCTATTAGAGTTGTGAAAGAAGAAACAGATCAAAAGGAAAAAAACCCACAAAAAAGAATAAAGTGAAATAAATATGCTTCAATCTGCATTCACAGTCTATCTCAGTCCTTTATTTGGATATGGATATGATTTTCCTTCTGAGTCCTTTGTATTAGTTATTGCTGAGAAGAACCAAGTCATTCTACAGTGTTGCTGATACTATGTATAATATTTTCCTGGTTCTGCTCATTCCACTTTGCATCAGTTTGTACAAGTCTTTCCAGGTTTTTCTGAAATGTACCTATTCATCATTTCTTATTGCACAATAGTATACCATTACATTCATATTCCACAACTGATGGGCATTCTCACAAGTTCCACAGTCTCATAGAGTCATTGGCTTCCACTTGCCCAATTCTAACTTTTAGGAGTTGTTTTTCTCGATTAGCTTTGGTACTTTCTTTTCTATTTGACCAATTGTACTTTAAAAAAAAATTAGTATTTTATTTTTCCCCCAGCTACATTGTGAAAAAAAAATTTTTAACATTCATTTTTGAAACCCTAAGTTTTAAATTATCTTCCTTTCTCCCTTCCCACCCCTCTCATTGAGAAGGCAAACAATATGACACAGGTTATACGTATGTAGTCATGTAAAACATAAATTCCCTATTAGTCATGTTGTGAAAAAAAAAAAAAACAAGAAAAATAAGACAAAAAAGACAAGAAAAATAAAGTTTAAAGAGTTTTCTTTGATCTGTCTTCAGACACCATCAGTTCTTTGTCTGGGGATGGTTAGCATTTTTCATAAGTCTTTCAGAATTGTCTTGGATCATTGTGTTGCTGGGAAAAGCTGTCATTCACAGCTGATCATCTTACAATATTATTGTTACTTTGTATACCATATTTTTCACTTTGCGTCAGCCCATGCAAGTCTTTCCAGATTTTTCCTAGAACCTCCTGATCATTATTTCTTATAGCACAGTAGTATTCCATCACAATCACTTAGCATACTTGTTCAGCCATTCCCGAGTTGATGGGCATTCTCCTGATTTCCAACTCCCTGCCCCCACAAAAGAGCTGCTAGAAATATTTTCATGCAGACTATGCCCAGAGGGCTATAAAATTGTGTATACCCTTTGACCCAGCAATATCACTTCTAGGGCTGTATTCCAGAGATATCATAAAAACAGGAAAAGGACTCGTACAAAAATATTTATAGCAGCTCTTTCTACGGTAGCAAAGAATTGGAAATTTAGGGGATGCCCATCAATTGGGGAATGGCTGAACAAGTTGTGGTATATGAATGTAATGGAATACTATTGTGCTATAAAAAGTGATGAGCAGGCAGACTTCAGAAAAACCTGGAAAGACTTATATTAAGCAATACTGAGTGAAGTCAACAGAACCAGGAGAACACTGTACACAGTAACAGCCACATTTTGCAATATTTAGCTTTCATAGACTTGGCTCTTCTCAGCAGTGCAAGGATCTAAAACAACTCCAAAAGACTCATGACAGAAAATGTCCACATCCAAAGAAAGAACTATGGAGTCTGAATGCAGATCAAGGCATACTATTTGCTGTCTTTTTTTGTTGTTGTTTTATTTTGTTTCTTTCTCATGGTTCCTCCCATTGGTTCTAATTCTTCTTTACAATATGGCTAATGTGAAAATATGTTTAATACACATGTATACATAGTCTATCAGATTGTACACTGTCTTGGGAAGGGAGAAAATTTAAAACTCAAAACCTTGTGGAAGTGAATATTGAAAACTAAAAATAAATAAGTATTTTTTAAGGGGAATATTTCTTTGCCTATAGGTCCTTTTCCTTTTTTTTTTAAATCTCTTTTTGGGTTACAGGCCTAGTAGTAGTGCTACTAGGTCAAAGGGTGTACGTGGTTTTATAATTCTTTGGGCATAGTTACAATTCCATTCTGTAGAGCACGGTCCTATGCTCTATAGATTCTGCCCATCCTCGGACAAAGAACTGATGCTGTCTGAAGACGTTTTGAAGCATACTTTTTCTACTTTCCTTATTTTTTCTGCTTTCTTTTACCACATTACTAATATGGAAATAAGGTTTGCATGACTACACATGTATAATCTATGTCGGATTGCTTGCCTTCTCAGCAAGGGGTGTGGGGAGGGAGGAAGGAAGAGAATTTGGAACTCAGTGTTTTAAAAACGAATGTTAGAAATTGTTTTTACATGTAAGTGGGGCGGGGGGGGAATAATTTTATAGAAAAAAAAAGTAATAATCGAATCTGTTCACAACTTCACCAACAGTGCATTAATGTCTCATTTTTTCCCACAATCTGTCCAACCTTTGTTATTCCTCTTTTCTGTCCTCTTAGCCAATCTAATGGTACCTTAGAATTGTTTCAATTTGGGGGCAGCTAGGTGGTGCAGTGAATAGAGCACCAGCCCTGGAGTCAGGATGAACTGAGTTCAAATCTGGCCTCAGACACTTAACATACACACACACACACACACACACACACATCTACCAGTGTCACTTTGGCAACCTCCCCAACCCCAAAGGCCCCTCAAAAAAGAAAAAAAAAAAATTGTTTCAATTTGAATTCCTCCAATCAGTAGCAAGCTAGAGCACCTTTTTATAAGGTGATAAATAGCTTTGGTTACTTCATCTGGAAACTGTTCCTATTTCTTGTTCATTATCATTTGGGGAATGGCTCCTGTTTTTATAAATTTGACTCAGTTCTCTATATATTTGAGAAATGAGGCCTTTTTCAGAGAAACTTGCTTCAAAATTTTTTTCACACTTATGATTGCTAAATGTATTTTCCCTCCGTCCTCCTTCTTCTACCCTATTCATTCTAATTCTCTCTCCTTTCAACCTGTCCCCCTGCAAAAGTGTTTTGCTACTAACTACTCCCTCTCCCAGTCTATCCTCCCATCTATCACCACTCCCCCTTCTCTTACCTCTTCACCTCCTACTTTCCTATAGGGTAAGAGAGATTTCCATAACCAATTAAATGTATGAGTTATTCCACTCTTTGAACCAGTTCTGATGAGAATAAGGTTCACTCATTCTCCTTCACCTCTACCATCTTCCCTTCCACTGTAAAAGTTTTTTCTTGTCCCTTCTAACCCCATTCTACCCCTCCCTTTCCTTTTCTCCCTTTACATTCCTCTTTCTCACCCCTTAATTTTATATTTTTAGATATTATCCCTTCATATTCAGCTCACACCTATGCCCTCATAGATAGTTCTTCAAACTACTGTAATAATGAGAAGGTTTTTAATGAGTTTACAAGTATCATCTTCCCATGTAGGAATGTAAACAGTTTTACCTTATGAGTTCCCTTTCCTGTTTAACCTTTTTATGCTTCTCTTGAGTCTTGTATTTGAAAGTCAGATTTTCTATTCAGTTCTTGTCTTTTCATCAAGAATGCTTGGAAATCCTCTATTTCATTCGTTGTGTGTCCATTTCCCCCCCGAAAGATTATACTTTGCTGGGTAGGTGATTCTTGGTTGTAATCCTAATTACTTTGCCCTTCTAAATATCATATTTCAAGCCTTCCAGTCCTTTAATGTAGAAGTTACTAAATCTTGTGTTAAACTGACTACAGCTCCACAACACTTGAATTGTTTCTTTCTGGCTGCTTGCAGTGTTCTCTCCTTGACCTGGGAGCTCTAGACTTCGGTCATAATATTCTGGGGGTTTTCATTTTAGGATCTCTTTCAGGAGGTGATCAGTGGAATCTTCCAATTTCTATTTTACCCTCTGGTTTTAGAATATGAGGACGGTTTTCCTTGATAATTTCTTGAAAGATGATGACTCGGCTCTTTTTTGATCATGGCTTTCAGGTAGTCCAATAATTTTTTAATTATTATCTCTCAAGAGATATCTCAAGGATCTATTTTCCAGGTCAGTTGTTTTTTCCGGTGAGATAGTACATGTTGTCTTCTATTTTTTCATTCTTTTGATTTTGTTTCATTGTTTCTTGAGTTCTCATAAAGTCATTAACTTCTATTTTCTCAATTCCACTTTTAGAGGAATTATTTTCTTCAGTGAATTTTTGTGCCTCTTTTTCCATTTGGCCAATTCTGCTTTTTAAGGCATTCTTCTTGCATTTTTGTTCATCTTTTATCATTTGGCCTAGTCTGTTTTTTAAGGTATTATTTTCTTCGGTATTTCATATTTTTTTTTGTCTCTTTTACCAAGCTGCTGACTCTTTGTGATTTTCTTGCATCACTCTCATTTCTCTTCCCAGTTTTTCTTCTACCTCTCTTATTTGACTTCCAAAATCCTGTTTGAGCTCTTCCATGGCTTGATACCAATTCATATTTTTCTTGGAGGCTTTGGATGTTGGGAGTTTTGACTTTGTTATTGTCTTCTGGGTGTGTATTTTGATCTTCCTTCTCACCATAGTAACTTTCTATGGTCAGAATTGTTTTCTATTGTTTGCTAATTTTTTTAGTCTATTTCTTGACTTTTTAACTCTTTGTTGAAGGTGGGGTTCTGCTTCCAGGGTAGAGGGTGCACTGTCCCAAGGTTTAGGAATTTTGTGTAGCTATTTTCAGAGAAACTTCTAGGGACCTGTTAAGTTTTCAGTTCTTTTAAGGTGCTGTGATCGAAGGAGAGGTGGGTTTACTACTTTCCTGACCTGTTCTCTGGTCTTTGAGTGACCACAAGCACTCTGCTCTGAAACTGTGATGAGGGTCCCTACTTCACTGTAGCCCACAAACTCTGATACTCCTCCTTGCCCTGGGACTGCTGCCCTGGACTGTGACCCTGGACAGTGACCCAGATCTGAGTATGGGCAGAGCAACAGAGTTCTTTCCCCTGTGATCTCTTTCTGATCAGGTGTTCAACCCTCTTTACTCTCTATGGGCTGAGAGCTCCAGAAGCAGCCTCTGCCCCTGCTGATTCAATGGCTCCCAAGGCCTGCTCCTGGTTTGCTAAGGCCCAGTCTATGCTAGCCTGCGCTCTACTCTCACTCTCCCGTAACAGACCTTTGCTGCCAACCTTGTAAGTTTTCTTTGTCTGGAAAATTATTTCAACCTGTTCTTTTGTTTGGCCATTTTAGTAATGGTTTCATGGCATTATTTAAAGGTTTCCACAGGGGTTTGGGGGAGAGCTCAGGTGAGAAACTGCCCTTTTTTTGCCATCTTGGCTCTGCTTCCCACCAGTTGTACTTTTTAAGGAGTTATTTTCGTCATTGAATTTTTGTATCTCATTTCCCATTTGGCCAATTCCATTTTTTTTAAGCAGTTGTTTTCTTTTTCTAAGCTATTGACTTTTTTTATAATTCTTTTGCATCACTTATTTCTTTTCCAGTTTTTCCTCTACCTCTCTTATGTGATTTTTTAAAGCTCCTTTTTAAGCTCTTCCATGAATTCTTTCTGGCCTTGAGACATGTCTTATTTTTCTTTAGGGTTTTGCCTGTAAGGTGTTTGGATGTTGTTGTTTTCTTCTGAGTTTGTATCTTGATCTTCCTTGTTATCATAATAACTTTCTATTATCAAGATTCTTTTTTTGTTGTTTTTTTGCTCATCTTTGTTGGCCTTTTTTCTTTCTTTTAGAATTTGATCTTTGTTGCCAGGATAGAAGGGGCACTCACTATCTCAGGCTTCTTATGCCAGGGGCTTACAGGCTCTGGCTCTTTGCCTGGTGTTACCCTGAGGCCCATGGGGGACCCTCATATCTGGTGCTACACTGAGGGGGTAGTGTGAGGGGTGGCTGGGGCTGCTGAAAGCCATAGGGGTCTGACAGCTTACCTGGTGCTGAGTCCGGGTCCTAGTGCTGGTGTTTGGCGTGGCTGAGGCTGATGGGGTATTTCTGCATTTCCTCAGGGTTACAGCTGAAGCAGGTGGAGGGCTGGCTGCTAGAGGTTGCCTGTTGCCAGGGGCCACAAAGCATGTGATTTCTCGAAGCTGTCTGCACAGTCCCATGGCTATTAGGGGGGGAGGGGGATGCTGCAGCAGTCCTGGTGTTGGCATTTGCCTGCTCCGCTGCACTGGAACTCAGGATCTACCTCTGGTTTGAGGTGGGGCTTTCTGGTGGCTTGCTGGAACGCTTCCTGCCCTGGACTGCATTCCCCTTTTACCTGAAAGAGACAGACCTTTCCTGTTGATCTTCCAAGTTTCTTGGGCTCAAAGATTGTTTCACCCTGTCTTTGTTGGTTCTGCTGTTTCAGGATTTGTTTGGGGGCATTATGGTTGTTTGGAGGTGAATATGGGAGAATTACAGCTATTTACTGCTTACTCTGCCATCTAGGTAAAACTTCTAAAGATGAGAGCTGCCCCAAAATAAAATGGTCTACAACTTGAGGTAGTGAGTTGCTTTTCATTAGAATAGGACTGGATGACCACTTTTTAGGAAAAAAGTATGTGTTGACTAGATAAACAAGAAGGCCTCTTTCATTTTCTCCTTTGACCCTGTCTCTTTTCAAAAGTTTTTGCTTCTAACTACCCTCTCCCCCAATCTTCCCTCCCTTCTGTCATCCCCCTCTTATCCTCTTCCCCTCTATTTTTCAAGAAGGTCTCTTCCAGCTCTGAAATTCTGGGAATGTCCATGTTGAATAAACCAGGTCGTTAAAGGCAACAATTACAGCAACAAATCCATACATGTAACTAAAAAAAAAATCCACAGAATCCAGGATACTGGATTGTCACACAGTTTATAGACACAATTCTAGTCATTTCTTTAATTTTGTGGGCTTTTTCTTGTACTCTCATGTATGTCCCTGTGCTTGTTTTGGGGACTTAAACTTTATATTTTAAAGACAAAGAATTTCCATTATGTTTTGATTCTCAGATAGTGTTTGTAGGCATTCTCCATCCTGGATTATATAGCTTTGTTGGTCAGTTTTTGAAGAGTCCTTCTTGATTGACTTCGGATTTGGAAAGTCCAACTCTACACACCCTCCCCAGTTACCTTATCTTTATGCTTTTAGGATGAACCTTTTAACTCTGAAAATGCTATTTCTCTTCTAGCACATTTGCAGATCAGCGACCCTGGCTGGATGGGGGGAGCTGTATGGGCGCACCGGATACAATTATATCTTCTCAGGTGAGTGCTTAACAAAAATCTCCCTGAATGAAAAGAAGAATATGACTGATAAAAATTCCCGTCTCAGTCTGTCTCTCCTCCTCCAGTGGTAGAGGAATGGGTTCAAAGAGGGAGGGGAAGAACCAGGCATCCACATCAGAAATGGAGTCAGTAGACAGTGGGCATGTAGGAAATATCATAAGAATTGCTTAAACTGAAGGGGACATTGCCCTGGAAAGTGCTGGGTAGATAATGTTCATCTTGGTGTGGAGCCATAGTTTGTGTGTAGTCTGTGCCACTGCTGTGGGAAAGAACAGTGACAGAACATCCATGTCTTTGTCCGTGGTACCCTGACTCTGACAGAATGATTTCTCTGACAGGGGGCTCAGATGATGCTTGGGCAGATTCAGAGGACATTACAGAGGATGACTGCACACTTCGGTCAGTATTGAGTTGGGAAGATTGGGGGGGGGCGGGGTTAATTTATTTTATATACTGTTTTTCAAGGCTAAGTGCCCGTGTGCAAGGCATTGAGCTGGGCACTCAGAGGCTACACTGGACTAAACATGGTTCCTGCCCTTGAGAACCTTGTTTATTAATTAGTAGGGAAGATAGTTATAAGACCAATATTTAAGTTAAAATGTGTAAGCACATGAAATGTTTTGGAGTTCAGAATCTGGAAAAGACACTTTCAAAGTAAGAACAAAATTCAAGTGAAACTTTTCTTCATTTCCTACCTCTGACTGCTTACCTAGAATAAATGATCGTTCTTAAAGTTAGATTCACTGCTTCTCACCCACAATTTCTTTTCCCCTCAACATGGGCTTTTCTAGTCCTTATTGGGAAAAATCCTACCCGACAGAATGATATAGAAAGCTGACTTTATTCCTTTGGTTTCTGTGCCCTACTTAGGAGCCTGAGGTGAGGAGAAAGAGGGGAGGAGGAGAAATTGATTAGGTGGTTTTCTAAATGTTAAGTAAAACCTGCTTTTTTTCTAGGCAGCATTTTTAATAGTTATTTGAGTGACTATTCAGAGGGCAAACTTCTTAGAGGGAAGTTGAGGATGGGATGAGGGAGAAGCATTCCTTATCTAGAAGAAAAAGTACAACTTCTGGTAAAATAAGGTATTGTGAACATGCTAAGCACTTCCATGACCTTTGAAGCCTGGGGAGGAACAACCTGAGATACCTGGAGCTGTAGGAGGGAGCACCTCATACAAAAGCTCCAGACCTCCCCTGCACTTCTGCTCTGAGGACGGGCAGACCTTTCCAGGATTCTGAGATGCCCAGCATCTTAAACTTCTCAGGCACTGTCCAACTTCCAGAGCACTTCCACATTGTCTTGTTTGAGCTCTTTTCATTCTGTGACCTTGGGCAGGTCACTCCTCTAGGCCTCATTTTCTTCATCTGCAAAATAAGGAAATATAAGTCAAATTACCTAAGATCCCTTCTGACTTCCAATTCTGGTCCTGTAAATAGATTGTAGAATCATGGACTATTGGAGCTGAAAGAGAATAAAGACATAACCTAGTCCTGCCCTCTCATTTTGTGACATGGAGAAGTTGGGGTGAAGTGAATTGTTTAGGTCTAGGAAATAGTGGTGCTGGGACTAGAGTATGTGTCTTCTGTCTTATGGTTCAGTGTTTCCACTATCCCATATTGTCTTTCTCAGAGCCTTTCTACCGAGTGCCCTTTCCTAGGTTCTATCAGATTCCCAGTGGAGTTGTATTCCCATGATCTTAGTGGCCTCCCCACAAGGTTAGAGAGCCTCGCTTGTACTTGGGAGTGGCAGACATCTGGGATCATCAGGTCCAAGCCTGGTCCTGGTATTGTCTACCATACTCTCTTCCTGAGCAGTATTTGGATGAGAAGAAAGAGAAAGAACAGTGGATGCTATGAAAAGAACATTTAGGGGCAGCCAGGTGGTGCAGTGAGTAAGAGCTCTGGCCCCAGAGTTGGGAGACCTGGGATCGGCTCAGGCCTCAGATACTTAACACCCACACAAAATAACTGGCCATGTAACCTTGAGCAAGTTACTTAACCCCAACTGCTTTAAAAAAAAAAAAAAGAACATGTAGCCATGGCTGCTTCATCTTCCCTAACTTGCCCAGCTTCGTGGTGAATCAAAGGGATGATAACAATAATTATTAGGAGCACAAACTGCTCTGAGGTTTTAGACGGCCTACGGATCAGACAAATGCGATCTTTGTCTTGTTTTGCAGAAGTATTAAGCAACATGAATGGCCCTGCTGTTTTCACAGTATCCTGATATGCATTTCATTTGTTTTCTAAGTCATGGAGATTGAAAACTGACTTAAGGGCTGTAAACAAAAGTGGAAGATAATCTTCTAATAGAAATGAAAGTGTCATCCCCCAGCTTGTCACACATCAGCTTGCTGAGACTATCTTGACTTGTCAGAAATAGCTTGCTTTCTTATTTCCATGCTGTACAGTTGCTGTTCTTTGAAATGCTTCCTTTTCAAAAGTCTCCCTTCCATCTTAGCACTCCCTAGAACCAATTGGTTACTTTGTCTTCAGTCTTTGGGTAATTAGAAACTGTCTTCCTTTCCTTGTGAAACTTTTCCCCTTGGTTTTCTTTGTTTCAGAAGTGCTGACAATCAACTTTTTGATAAGGTTAGAGGACATGACATCAAATTGCTTCGGTATTTGTCAGTCAGATACATCTGTGACCTGATGGTGGAGAACAAGAAGGTTAAGTTTGGCCTAAAGTGAGTATGGTGTGTGAGCCCACACTAAGATAAATATGTGAGTAGTGACTTCATGGGATTGTAGGGCCGAAAAAGGCTACTTGAGACCATGTCCTGTCCCCTCAATCTTAAATCCTAAATTATCTCAGATGAATTAGAATATCTTATCTTTACAAAATTTCAAGGGAAACAGTGGTTTTATTCAGAAGTGATACATGTCGAGGCCAATATGGTAGGTAACAGCAAGTAACTTGTTAACCTGGTACAGCCTTCTGTTTAGTTTCTATTAAAAAATATTACCAGATGCTATCTTTCCTCTTTTTCTTTTCTATGTTTGTCTTTACCCTGATAATGGTCTTCTATAGTGTAATGAGGTGGTGAAAAGGAGGTCAGATTTCACACATGCAACTCCAGTATGTGCAGACTGCTATATCTAAGCCATAAAATTCAAGTGGCCATAAGAGAGTCCCACCTCCCCTTATATTCTGTCACCTATTGCTGTGGTATTAAAAAGGAGTCACTGGTCCCTTCTGTTCTGTGAGCAGAAACTGGAGGGAGCAAAGTAGAAATTGAATCTGATTCATGTTATCTTCCCATCTTAGTGTAACTTCTTCTGAGAAGGTGGACAAGGCCCAGCGATATGCTGATTTCACCCTTCTCTCCATCCCATATCCAGGTATAGTTCCTTTGAGACCTGTATGAATGATGGGCTGTGGGAGGCTAATGACTAGGCACTTTGTATTGGGTGTGAATGAAACAGGAAAACTCTCCTTTCTGGGTGGTAGCTGGCCTGTTGTGTGGGTATGGTAGTCAATGTTAGGCCATTTCTGGTCAGAGGTGACTTATTTTCATGAATACTTAAGTATATCAGTGCTCTGGGATGGGAGGAGGAGGGGTATGGCAATAACTAGTTGGTATATTTAAGCCTTTGATTATGTATGTCTTGCTAAGCTGAGAATGATGGAGAGAAAGGAACCAGAAAGGGAACAGAATTCATTCAGTGAGTTATCTTCTGCTGGGCATAACCACCTTTTAAGGGAATGTTTTTTGTAGCCTGCCCCTTTAATTTTACTGTCCAAAGAGACTGGCATACATAAGAGCAGCTCTGACACCATAAAAGGCACAGAACAGTATGAAAGTGAAATCCAGATAGCATGGTAAGGGAAGTAAGATATTATCACAGGGGATGGCTAGGTGGCGCAGTGAATAGAGCACTGGCCCTGGTGTCAGGAGGACCTGAGTTCAAATATGACCTCAGATACTTAACACCAAAAAACTAGCTTTGTGACCTTGGGCAAGTCACTTAACCCCAATTGTCCTGCCCCTCTCCCCCAAAATAAAAAGATATTATCACAGACATTATCAGTATTGTGAGCACCTTGGAGCCATTCAGTTCTTGAGAGAATATGCAAATTCTCAGTAATTTACACTCCACATGGTAAAACAATATTGGCCATGGGCAGATAATGCTATTGGGTACCCATATAGTAACTCCAGGATTGAGGGACTAATCATGTAATAAATGTTCCATGTTGCAATATTACTGCTTTCTAACAAAATGTTTGATGGAGGAGATGGAGGGAATAGTGTGTCAATATTAGGGTCATTATATGCTGAATCTCTTAGCTGATTGTACCTGCTTGGTGTCTTAACTCCAAATTCCTACATACACAGCTTTTCCATCCTCCTGGCCTGTGTTCTTTATAGTTGAGACAAGCTAGGCCCTATACTATAGAATTTCAATACTTCTATTTTATGAGAGAGGAAACTGGAGAAGGAGGCCCAGGAAAGTTAAATAACGTGTCCAAGGTTATACACATAAGTGGCAGACCTGGGATTTGCCTCCAGGTCTTCTCCAGTTACAAATCTAGCAAGCAAAAAGCATGACTCCTAGTAAAGGGGAAGTGTTAAGCCATCAGGACTAGCTTAAGTTATTACTACCAGGGTGAAGCTATGGCTGAGGGAGTTAGTTAGAAAGGGCCCTAGGCCAAATGGTAGAAAAGAAATAACCAAACCACTTCCATGCCGATATTCACTAAATACCACCTCAAAGGTCCTTTGGAATCTGAAGATTGATGGTGACTAACCCTCACGTTTTCCCAATTGTCTAGATCACAGCAGGATATACATAATCTGGGTATATTTATGGAAGTCTCCTCTCAGTTTTCAAAAAAAGGTTGCTTTCTTGAAAGTGTTGGTTCTTGATCTTTGACCTTCCTCGTGCCAGAAGAATAAGGTAGAGATAGTTGACTACTGATCACTGACAGGCGTACCCTTTCCAAAACAAGGTGATGAGCCAAGCAGGTAGCTCCAGAATATTGCTGAGGCCTTAACTGCGTGATTGAAATTGTGTTCATAGCTTTAGAAGGGGGAGTAGCTGACCCTGGTCAAAGGTCTGTGATTGTGAATGGTTTTCCGTGGTCTAGATTAGAACTACAGCATTTGTTCTGAGGTGTCTAATTTAGTCTGTAGTCCAAGTTTCCTCCAGATATGTGGGTAGGGGGTGAGGGCACGGTAAGGAAGAGACCCCACAGTCAAATCTGCAGGAAGTTAACTGTCTGGGTTTGTTTGTATGTTTTTTTCCTTGTGATCATGTGATTTCACACTTCTCACCTGGATAACTTGCCTTTTTGTCTTTTGGTAGCTTTGAAGGACTGCTTGGTAATAAACATGCATTGCCCTGGGTCCTAAATCTATCTAATTTCTATTGCTTTCCATTAGAGCTATCTTAGAAGTGTGACCCTGATCTGAGTTGAGCCTGGGTCCTCTTCTTTGTTGATGATTTGAGCTTCTAGAATTTGGGAAAACAGTGCATTTCACAAGAGCTCCTAAGGTATAATTGACTTCTATGAATTTGGGCTTAGTTCCTCAGTCTGATTTCCCAGTGAGGTTCCCCAAGAATAGCCTGAAGTGTAGCTGAAGATTGCTTTTTGAAATCTCAACCAAAAGCAATCAGAAGCAAGGCACAAGGGATTAAATGGAGAAGTTGATGTGTAACCAAAACAATTTTCCCAGGCCCATCTTCTCCAGGCTCCCTTTTCAGAAGGGATCTTCCCTATAGAAGTCCTGAATATGAACTTGACTTCTCAGGTTACCTGAGTCTCTCTTAAGGGCACAGCAGCATCATTTGCCTTCTGAGGACTTTGTCTGGCTTGGACATGTAAGAGAAAGCAATATGACATGGTGCGAAGAGTGGAGTGCCAGATTTGGACTCACAGACCTGAGTTGAAGTTCCAGATGTGTGACATTGAATGAGTCACTTGTATGAGCCTTAGGTTCTTCATATGTAAAATGGAAGTGATATTTTTTACTACCTACCCTCACAGGGGATTTGAGGGCCAAATGAGTTAATGTATGTATTTTCTGCCTCTAAAATGTTATTTTATGTAATCTACTGTTACTAAGATTATTTGAGGAACTGAAAGTAGACCATAACTATCTAGTTCAAAAGTGTTCTCTCTAGCACTGGGTGTTGGTGAGGTTTCCCCTAGATTTAGCACAACAGATGTTATACATTCCTCTTTCTATCAACCACAAAGTAAAGACCTGGGGAACAGTGGTTTCTAATTACCCTACAGTAGTGTAGTGTGTAGGGTATCTCAGCATCCAACCTATCCAAGATCCCTTTGAGCAAAACATCAGTAGCCTGTCTTCCTTCACTACACCCTGTTCTGATTCGGAGAACTACACCTGAAGGCTGCCTCATATGTGCCACTTCTACCTGGACACTTTGTGAAGTGTTCAGTGGGAATCTTTCCAGTGACGAAACTAAAGGAAAAAGGAAGAAGGGAAGAATAGTCAGTGTTCTTTAAGTTAAAGTTCTAGCTTTACAAGTGCTGACTCTCTCCTGAATAGCTGAATGATCCAGAGTGGGAAGACATTGAATTAGATGCTGAGGTTAACCATACTTGATCCTCCAAGGCTAAGAATCTTGGCTTTTAGTCCAGGTGAATCCTAGAAGAATGCAGCTCCCCAAAGGGCATCTTTCTTATTCTCTCTTCTTCTTTCAGGCTGTGAGTTTTTCAAGGAGTATAAGGATCGGGATTACACAGCTGAAGGGCTTGTTTTTAACTGGAAACAGGTACAGGAAATAATTTGTAACTAATTTGGGATTTGTGTGGAGGAGGGTTTAGTGGAGGCCAAGAACAGCCAAGGGAATTTATTTAAGAGGAAAAATCTGCCCTCTCTCTCTTCTCCCCCCAACCCATTCTCTCTACTTATTGTCTATTTCTTTTTTCCCTTTTTGACCTCCTCATCCTTGGTCCCCCACCTTCTGTTATTATTAGAGAATACTTGGCTCCAATATCCTTGCCCATTCTCAAGCTGATGTGAGCATTTCAGTCACAAAAAAAGAAGAAATTATCCTCAGCAACCAACGTGTCATTAGGGGTAGGATTGGGTTCCTTCCCCATTCACTAAGGAAGAAGTTCAGGAGGTTACACTGTAAGTTGGAGGCTTAGTGGGAGCTGATTTTTGCCTTTAGCAGGTCACTTGCCAGCCTGAAAATAGTTCCTCATTAATAATTAACCAACTCTACTTTTTAAGCTATCACTGGATCCCAGGTATCCATCCTTTGTAACACTTGGATAAGAGAAGATAAGGGTCTCTTTTCATACCCCCGAGGATGGTTCCTGTAAATGACCGCTCTATCCTTTCATGTATATTCCTGTGCTTGTTCTCACAAGTGTCTCTCTATTCTCAGGATTATGTTGATGCACCATTAAGTATCCCTGTCACTCTGACTCGTTCTTTGAACATTGACTGGAGTGAGTACCAGGTAAGGGAAGGATTTGGGGGACACAGGAAACAGCTGAGAGTAACTCATGAGCACTTCTGGTAATCTGAACCAGATCGGTCCCACAGAGGGGAGGAGGAGGGAGAGACAGATGGTACAGAATGGGTTTGTGCCTAACCTGCTTAGGATTCTGTTCCTCATTCGCCTTCAGTACTAATAAAAGTTTCTCAAGTGGATTTTCCACCCCCACGCCCCCAGTAGACTCCATTTCCACCGTCTATACTTCTTACTGGACTTTGACAGTCATTCCACTTTTGAATTCTGGTTGTTCACACGTCTTCCCTCCTAGATTGTCTGGGAAGGACCATGGCTTATTCATCTTTGTGCATCTGGCATTTACATGCTAAGTGTTGGATGAATGAATGGAGCTGGACTAGCCTTGGTGGCATGATACCTCTAGGATAAAACACAAACTCCTTTGCTGGTCTAAAGCCTTGCACAGTCATGCTCCAGGCTTATGTCATGTTCTTCTATTTCACACATGCTATCGACCAGCCATCTGGTAGACTTGCTGCCTCAACTCCACATGACATCTCCTGCCTCCCTGCCCTAGGCTGTTCCTTGTGCCTGGAATAGATTTCTGCCTGTCTTTCACATTTTATTAATCCCTAACTCTTTAGCCTTTAACTAAAATGCTGTATCTTTTCCTAACCTACTTTGTTAGTACCTTCTCTCGCTCAAGTTATGTGCTTGTATCTTTACTTGCTATCTTCTTATCTACTCAGTAGAAGATAAATTTGAGGGCTGGGACTGTCTTATTTTTGCCTTGATATCTCTATCCATTATACATGGTAGAGCTTAATAAACAATTTCTGGCTTGGATTTAAAATCCCTCCTTCCCTTCCCTCCCTTCCTCCCTCCCCAAAAAGGGGAGCAGTGGAGGACTAATGTACCTTGTGGCCAGGAGTCATGAAAAACTGCTTGAACTAATGAGATTATATGGGCTTTGAAATTATTCCTGCTTCATTGCCTCTTATTGAGGACACCTGATGTGCAGGTACACCAGAAATCTTACTATGTGCATGGTGATGGCATACAGCCCACGTTGGCCTGACTGTGATCAGGATTAAACACCAAGCAGCATTATTGACCTTACACTTGCAACTAGCAGTCATCGGTGTTACTCTTCTTCCTTCTGCCTTTGACCTGCTGTGTTCTTATTAGGTAGAAATGAGTAGTTAGTGATATTAGAAGTGTTTCACATAGAGCTTATTCTCTCCTGTTACAGAAAAGGATGAAGGCAAGTGTGCAGAGAACATTACTAACTGGCTGCTTTGTTGCCAAGTGAAAAGTAGGGATTGAGGTCCAGAGTTGACGGTTTTCCGTAGACAGAGCCCCAAAGTAGGCATGGATGCCTTTCCAGATTTCCATTCTGGACTCCATCCCAAATTATTCCCAGTCAGAACCCTGTCCCTCAGTGACCTATGCAGAAATCAGATCTAGTGGTTATGCACTAAGGTTTGCAAAACTATTCATTGTTTCTGGAGTAAGTCACATCTTTGAAAGGCTGATATCCAAAAGCTCAGAGGACGGTAGCACCCTCCCTCTAAAATGACTTCTGGCTTGCCCTGGTGCTCCTGTTCGCGCTTAGTTGTTTACCTGTTGCGTTGCTCCCCAAGAGCTGGGACTGGTTTTTGCCTTCCTTTGTATCCCCAGTGCTTATCACAGTAACCCTGTCTCATTTTGTTGCCATTGGTGTGCTTGAAGGCAGGGTGCAGGAATCTGAACCCTGACTACTTCCTGCAAGGTAGCATGCCCAAGTGGAGAGATCTTTGGACCCCAGAGTCAGGAAGACCTAATGTTAAATCTCTAGTGAAAAGCTTAGTAGCTTCATCAAGTCAGTTTCCTGACCTGTAAGATGGCAGTAATAGAACCTACTTCACAAAGCTTTCGAGAATTAAATATAAACATACATAAAGTGCTTTTTGTCAGCCGTAATACTCTGTATAAATGGTATTTATTATCAGTGTGACCTTAGGAAGGTCACTTATGGTATCTGTTTCCTCCTCTGTGAGGATTAAATAGAATGATCTTTAACTTTCTTATGACCCCAAAACAGATAACCTTGTTCCTACAGAGCCGCTTTTTCTGCAGCACTGACTCACCCATGCCATATGGGCTCACTTTTCTTCCAAGGGTCCCTGGATGGAAGAACTAATTCTAGCTACAAGTAAATGCTGTTTCCTCTGGATGTTTGTCCACTGCAGTAGATAGACTCTTCCTTGTGTGATCAGCACTTCGTTGCTGCAGGGAACATCAGTACAAGGGGACCTTTTCAGGGGAGATAGAATTTTAAGGAAAAACACATCCTTTTGTCCTTTTCTGGCTATCAGATTGAACAGTGACATCAACCAGTTGCTTTATCCTCCATCCTCCTAGTGACCTTGAGCAGCGCAGCTGCAGAGAAGCATAGTCTCCTTCTGTGGGAGCTATTTCTCTTCCTGCATAGGCATTGTGTGAAGATGCTTAAGCGTATGTATTCTGGTTTGATTGTCCTTTTGGTTCAGTCAACATCAGGACTTGTACCCTAGTCAGAAATAGGTGAATTTCATTGTCCTATTTTAGATGACCTCATCCTTACTCTGGGAATAATAATAATAACACCAATAGCATTTGGACAGCACTCATGTGCTAATAAGCACCATGTTAAATAAGCACTTTGCAAATATTATCTCAGTTGATCCCATCTGTGACCAGTGAATAAGATCCTTTCTTTCTCTGAGGTTCTGTCTTCCAGTGTGGCAGTTTGTTGGTTGGTATTAATTCCTAGCCCATGTTTCCGATGCCCTTGGTTAACTTGCTGAGCTGTTACCCAGAAGCAGTGTTTTTGACGTACCCTGTAACCATATAGTACCTTCACATGTTCTCTGTGAGGTTTGGAGCTTCTAATTCTCCAGTCTTCATTTAGCCCTGAGCCTCAGCTTCTCACAATCTCCCATCTTTCTTGACCTACCTTCAGTATTGATGAAACCATACCTTCTTCCCCTCCCCAGTTCTCTGAAAAATGGCAGCTCAGGAGATAGCTAGCTGTTCACAGGGATGTGTCTGACATGTTGAGCTGGAGCAGTTGTGAGACCCCTGTGTGTTACTGCGGGTAATGACTTTATTAGCTCAGAGCCGCAGTGTCTGTCTCTGGAGCTGCTGAAAGTGGGTCAGACCTCTCCAGGGGCCAGGGAGGGTCAGGTAGCTGAGCCTGCTTTAAATTCCTGGGAAAGCCATTCCAATTACAGGTGGTGCATTCATTCTGGCCCCTCTTGGGAGGCTCTCCTCTTCCTGGTATTCACCTCTGTATCCATGCAGCTGCCTAGCTCTGATAAGCAGTTGTCAGGACCTTGCTTCTGGTGGGGAGAAGGAATAGTAAAACTGGGTCAGAACCCCTGAGGAATTTAGGATTCTGAGCAGACAGTGTCTTCTGCGAGGTTGGGATGGGGCAGTCAGTCGGGAGAACCTAGCTCTGTGGTTCTGCTTAGTGCCGTATCTGCAGAAAGAAGTTAAGGTTGTCTCAGCCTTTGCCCCTCATTCTTCCCCATGCTCATTACCTCTTTCTGGTTAAAAGGGAGCAGAGAGATAAGGGGGTACATCTATTTGAAAGCAGCCCCATTAAAGGATGTAGGACCTTGGGAGAGTTAGGATTAGTGATTTCTTCTTTTTTTGGCTTGGGTTTTTTAAGCTAAGAACATTTTGGATTGCTAACTATAATTTATGGTAATAAGCACAATGAGTAGATCTGATCAAGAACAAGATCATTTGTACATTTTGTTCAAAATGTAAGCATCTCCTTTCCCAGACTTCCCACCATTTCTAACCATAGGCCTCATGTCTCCTTTCTTTCTCTTCAGAGCTGGGACCTGGTGCAACAAACCCAAAACTACCTGAAACTGCTGCTTTATATAGTCAACAGTGAGGGTAAGGACCAGTCCCCAGTTTGCTACTCCTTGGCTCCAGTGCCCCCTTCTTTTTCTCATGCATACAACCCACTCTCCTCACACACAGCTTGTACTTTGAGGCCCTGGAATGCTTCCCCAAGGCATCCTGTAAGCAAGCTTAATGGCTGTAGGCATTCTCCACTGAGTTATTTAATGCCCTGGAAAACTGTGCTTAGTACACAGAGTTTCTTTTAAACTCTTAACAACAAAGTATCAATTGCTAAGGTATAACTTCCTTAGGTCGTGAGTATTAGCATTGTAGTGTGTTAAATTCTTTTCCCATCCCCACCCAGCATTCTCTCACCTTTTGGCTAGGAAAGACAATTTGGAATGGGGTAGAAATAAAGTAAATTTTAAGGCCAAACTCTTTGTGATATATAATGCCTGGTTTTAAAATTTGTTTTATTTTTGTATCAGTCATTTCCAGATATTAACATCCGACACCCCCTTAGGCCCCCAAGGGAGTCTTTCCTTGTAACAAAAAAAAATTTAACAAAACTAAACTAAAGCAACATGTATCAGCTGTATCCAATAGATACAACATTCCACAAATGTAGTTCTGTTTTCCCAACAAAGGAAGGGTGTTGCATTTCCTCATCTCTTTCCTGGGGCCCCCATTCCTGCTTATTGTTTGATGTAATTAGCTCCTTAGATGATTAGAATTGGTTTGGATTTAGCCTTGGCCATATTAGCATTGCTGGAGGAGTATCCTTCTCTGAATTATTGTAGTAAAATCTTTTTTTTTTTTTTGCTTTCTGTAGGGCAATTGGGGTTAAGTAACTTGCCCGTGCTTACATGGCTAATTATTTTGTGTGGGTGTTAAGTGTCTGAGGCCAGAACCAAACTCAGGTCCACCTGACTCCAGGCCAGTGCTTTACTCATTGCACCACCTAGCCACCCCCTAGTAGTGAAATCTTTAAGACTTCTTTAAGGGATGGGATTCTCGGGATGATTGACATTCCTACCTACTGGTCAAGATAGCCACAGATTCCATTTTTATTACTGCTTGTTCTCTGGTTCTCTTTTGGGCCTAATCCCCCTTGCTTCTTGATCAGATGACAGCGGGCTGTTGGTGCACTGTATTTCAGGCTGGGATCGGACACCTCTCTTCATCTCCCTCCTACGCCTTTCCTTGTGGGCAGTAAGTATAGACTAGGAAGCCTCACAAAGTTTAAAGTGCCTAGCATTCAGTACCTTGGGAGACTTTAGAGGATTTATTTCTCCCCCTACTACCACCACCCCCTTTTTTTCCCCTTAGAAAAAGTGGATATTTGATGGGATATTTAAGCCATTATGAAAGAACTTGTGCCTCTATTTCTGGGGACATTGATCTCCATTTGCTTTTGCTCTAGACCTCTGGATTGGTTCACTGGGACCTTGTGGTTTCTGTTCTAGTGAAAGTGGGTGACCTTCATCTGCTATCCGGGTCATAGCTGCATACACCCTCATGGGAAGGCTATTTTCTGATATCTACACTCTATTCCCAGGATGGTCTGATCCATGCAACCCTGAAGCCTGCTGAGATCCTCTATCTGACTGTGGCTTATGACTGGTTTCTCTTTGGGTAGGTCCTACATGAGCATATGGGAGATTATGGGACCTACTTCCTGTTGTCACTATGTATTTAGTTAGCGGTCATGTTTCTCTCCCTGGGAATGGAGGAAGCATCTGTACCCTTGGAATAGGGTGCTGAGATATAATCCAGCCCTCATCATAGGGTACTACCTAGAATGACTTCACATTTGGCTTCTTAGTTTGGGCCCCTTTGTGAGTGGCCTCATTTCCCTTTCTTTCTTCAGACACATGTTGGTAGATCGACTCAGCAAAGGAGAGGAGGTGAGTGTTACTTTTTGTGTATCCATAGAATGAATGGGGCAACTTTAGCCTTAAATGTCTTCTTGCCTAGAAGGAATAGAATCCACTGATTCTCTCCCCACCCCACCTCCCCTTCCTTCTTTGGTAGAGAGGTTTCTAGCTTGGCTCATGCCAGCAGACCTGAGATTTTGTATTAGGGGTCCCCATCCCAGATGAGTTTTCCTTTTTCTGTTCCTTTAATTTCTCCAGGGATCTTTTTATCTTACTCTGTGGTTCTGTGTGTGTGATCTCATCCCCTCTTGAACCCAGCTATTTGATTTCTCAATTCCTGTCTCCCATTATTCCTACATCATACTTGCCCTCTTAGACTCTTTCTCTTCTTGTCTCCAATTCACTTGTCTTACCATTATTCCTCTTTCATAATTTTTTAACATTAAATAACGATTCTAATCATGTTCCTTGAGCAGCAACCACAGTGGAAGGGTTAGGACGTTTCACCAAAGTCTCATGACCTTATCTGCAACTACTTCAGGATCTGAAGACCTTGCCTGTTCTCTGATTACTCCCAGTTTGGTCTACATTTCCTCTTCCTCCTGAAATGTTAATCAGCAGCAATATCAAGCCAGTCAATATCACATCATCCTCCACTGATGACAATCTTAGTTCCTTTTTAGTAGTTGAGATATATATGTGGGTGTGATGTTTTCCAAGCCATTCTGTTTGTTCCTCCTTTGCTCTTTGTCCTTCCCTTTGGTTTTTCTGTTGTCTTTCTAACTCCCTTCTCCTTAAGCCTTCTTGAGGCTTTCTGCTCTCATTCTGCCTTTCATGTTACCTTTTAGTCCCTTTCATACTTGCTTACATCTCTTGACTGGTAAAGGACTCTTAATGCTTTTTGGTTCATGGGTTTCTGCCACTGGTCAAAGTCTGGGACTTTCTTAAAAGGATTCAGTTGTTTTAAATGTTCTTTTCTGGTTCCCTTCCATTTTCATTACACCTGACAATTACAGGGTCACTCCACATCATACCCATTCTCACTTTGCCCAGAAGAACTTAGTGTGAAATGGGGTTCCCTGCTTTTGTACACAGAGTTCAGCTTTAGACCAAGTAATTTCCGCACCCTCCACCCCAAGTAATGTCTCATGGGAGGGCCTGTTCTGCTGGGCATCAAACTCCTCAAGAGAGAAGCCCGGGAAGTTAGGGTGGGAGAAGAAAGGAAGTGGCTGAACCGAGGGGAAGAAGGGTTCTTTTCATCCAAATGATGGGAGGGAAGAATCTGGAACAGTTTAGTTGAATAGATATTAACTAAATAACTTCTAACTGTAGACCATTTTTCAGCATTTGGGGAGAGCCACAAAAAGTTTAGATAAGGTGCCTGCCCTTGTGGCACTTACTATGGTTTAGTAGTGGACTGGGATACAGAAGAGGAGACATGGTGGAGTCATTTGCCAGACTTGAAGCTAGGGAGAGAGAACTTGACATATTACCTCTGACTGTATGTGATCTGTGGATGTGACCTCTGAACCTGAGTTTCCTCTCCTGTAAAAGGGTTGGATTAATCCTACCTCTCAGGATTGTTGTGAGACTCAGTGAGAATCTCTAAAAAGCACTTGGTGAACCTTTAAGCAGTATTTGAAAGCCAGTTATTGTGTAGATACTGCATAGGTAACCAATGCTAAATAATGGGGTTAGGTATAAAACTCTGCTATTGGAGAGGGAGGAGAGGAGATCAGGGAAAGCTCTATAAAGGAGGTGGCGTTTGAGTTGATCATTTCTGTCCCCTCCTAGCCTCAAAACCAGGTCCGTGATTCATGTTGACAGTTTAGCCTATCTGTCCCAGAACTTTCATAGGACCCTGACTCTAGGCATTAATTCATTCCTCTTAGACACTGTGACCTACATACGTCCTTTATTTATCTCTGCAACAAGGTCTCCGGTTTGGGGATTTGGAGGGACCCATTGAAACTATACTGTGACTCTAGGCCTGATTCTCCTTCCCCCATGTTCTGAGGGGGCTGCAAACCAGCAAAGGGTCAACCTGATTATTTCCTCCTTTCTACCATCACCATAAAAACCCCTCTGTTCTCCTGCTCCTTGTCAGCACTCCTCCTGCTGTGTTCGTTAATCCCCCCATTATCTCCTTCCCCAGCTGTTCTTCCCTGAGATTTAAAAAAAAAAAAAGCTTCTAATCCTCCTACCCTTCTCAACAGCACAGAAATCATGTGGCCCTTTTTGGTGGCAGGGAATGTGAAACCTGGGGAGTTGACAGGTGGAGCTTGAGAAACACTGACCCAACCCCTTGGTCTGTTGGGAGAGGAAAATAAACTGCCTTTCTCCCTCCTCCTGCCACCTCTTCTTTCCATTCCTGCCCTCTGGTCCCTAAGTCCATCTTTCTGACTTTATTCTATGAATTCCAAATACTATGTACCTTCTTAGTAAGTCTGTCTAGAGCCTGGCTTGGATCACTTTGTGTCAGTCCTAGAGGTTGAGTCTAGCTGGTTTTGGAGACTGGAGGTGGGAGTGGAAACAGGGAAGGGGAGGCCTCCAGTGCATAGGAAGAGATCCAGGTCTCTACAGAGCCTAATGTTCTCACTCCATGGACTGATTTTGTGTTTCCTGCAGATTTTCTTCTTCTGCTTCAGTTTTTTGAAGCACATCACCTCTGAGGAGTTCTCTGCTCTGAAGTCACAGAGGTAAGTAGTCTGCTACATACTCTGTCCTTGCTGTCTAGGTCCTGGCCACTTGTACTTCTTTGGTCAAGGGGAAGGACCCCAGTGGCCTGACCCAATTCTTCCTTAATTTATTGCAAATTCAGTAGACCCAGAAATGGAGCAGACTTCAAAAGCACCCACCAAAAGGTCCCCTGGATTCTCTTGTCATCAGAAGGATCTCTGGTCACTTAACCCCAATTGCCCTCCAAAAAGGGGGAAAAAAAAAAAAGATCTCCGGAGTAAGCAGAGCTCAGGAAATGTCTTGAGATCCCGTAAGGGAATTTTTAGTGTTGAGAGCAGTGTGCTAATGAAGAGACAGGAGTTGGTCCTTAGACCCACTGTCTTGTGGTTCTCATTGCACTGTTACCATGAGGAAACATGAGCCAGATCTTCCTCAATCTCTCATAGTTCTTACCTGTGAAGTAGTTTTAATATTGTGATAACTAGATTTAAACATACTTGATTTATTTTATAGTCCTATAATGTTTTTATCAAAACATTATTTGGAGAAGGGGGGGGCATAGGCTTTACTAGACTTCTAAAGAAGTCATGCATGAGGTTAAGAACTCTTCACTAATTAAATTGAAATAGTTATCAAAATACCAAAAAACAAGTTCACTGATCCCAGGTTAAGAACTACTGGTTGAAGGCCTGTAGAAGTCACATTCTTTCTGCTGTCTCTCAGAGATTTCAGTTCATAGTAAACAACAGAATTGCCTGGCTGGCTGGTTCATCTCTTTTTCAAGATCTATAATCTTCATTTTGGAAATTATTATGTTACTCAGAATAATATCCTAACATAAGCTTAATAATCTCTGTAGCCACATTAAATTTGACCATATGTAAGTTCATACCATCATTCTACTTTATAATTGGGGAAAAATCAGCTTCCAGCTTGGGAATCTGGGACACAGTAAAGGCATTGTATCATCATGGTGGCTTTCACATTAGTGGTCACTAAGCACCTTCAAATACATTATCTCACTTGATTAAGGAATCTTGACCTTTCAGTTGATGGCTGCTACAGAACTCCCACCTAAGGTAGACTGAGGTAGGTTAGCTCACCTCCATGAAGTCCAGTCTCCCAGGAAATATGTTTAGATGCTTTGTCTGACTCTGGAATGCAAATGTCTTGGGAGTTAGAAGGTATGCTTTCTATTCCTGAAATCCAAGGGGTTCATCAAGCATTATTACTAGCCTACTTTGTATTAGCTCAATACAAATACAGAAAATGAAAATTATCCTTGCTTTCAAAGCATTTGCATCCTAATGGGAGAGTCAGGTATATAGTTAGCTTTTATATAGTGCTTTGAGGTAGAACAAATATGCAAAAAAATAAATACAGGGTAGTTAGGAAGAAAAGGTACTAGCAGTTGGGGAGATGCTTCATGTGGTTCTTGAACTTCATCTTGAAAAGAGGTATTTTCTAAGAGAATTGAATGGAAAAGAGTACTTTCCAGGCATGGGGGACAGCACTGCAAAAATAAGAGATGAGTGTTGTATGCAAGGAATAGAGAAGGTAGCTGTAGTAAGATTTGGCATCTGATGGGTTAAGGGAGAATTAAGGGGTTGAGATAAAGCCAAGTTTATAATCCTGGCAGAATGGTGCTACCTTTGACAGAACAGGAGTGAGTTGGAGGGTGAGAAAAGGCGTAATGAGCTACGTTTTAGACATGACGAGTTTGAGATCTCTGAGACATTTAATGTAGAATGTTCAGGAGCCATCAGTGATGCAGTTTGCAGCCTAGGCTGCAGTCCGATTACCATGGCACTCGGTACAAGTTGATACTAGACCTAGAAGATGCCCAGAGGTTACCTGGTTATGGAGAAAGGTTAGCTAAAGAACCAAGCAGTAATTCTGATAGCTTGAAGAACTTGTCATAAAGCTAGCCATTCTTATTTCACTGGCCCTTGGCAGTTTCAGGATCTGCTCGTGTTCTAAACAGTTAACTGGGAAAGGAGCAGCTAGGCTTTGGCCTTAAAACTTGCTGATTCTCCCATCTGTGCTGTAGATCAGTGTCTCTTTTTCTCTCCAGAAGGAAGAGCCTTCCAGCCAGGGACACGGGCTTCACTGTAGACGACCTTTGTATCATGAGTGAGTTGTGGGGCCCCGGTCTTGGCAGTATTTGCAGATGGAAGCCCCTATGCCTAGCAGTAGCAGCAGGGGTGGAGATGGCACAGGGTCCTTGGTGCCTGGCAGTGTTGGCTTTCTCCTCTCAAAAATGACTTTTTTTTTTCCCCTTGTCCTCTTCCAGAAAGGAGGGATCGAGGTAGCACAACCAGCCTAAGTAGTGATTTCTCTCTTGTCACTGAGAGTTCCCCAGGAGCAACTGGGAGCTTCCCATATGAACCTGTGGACCCAAACTCAGCAGCAGCACAGACACAGGCAGCTTGGTAAGATGCCAGTCTGGAGCTAGCCCCAAGTATGGCAGTAACTATAACTAGCACAGCTGGGGACTCGGCTGGAGTACCAAGAATAAAAGGGACCACCTGTGGGTAATGTACAAAACGAAGCTTTGTCCCCCCGGTGACTTGCTGCCCCCTCTAACGCTAGCCATCTGCCGAGGGCCACCACTGTGGCCAAGTGCATACCACACAAAAGATAAGGAGTCTCTTTGTAAGATGCTATACCTGCTGAGAGTCAGTGGATGGACAATACCTCTCCTCCGGGGAAAAGGGGAAGTAAAGAGATGTCAAACAGTCTACTAAAAGTCTTGATTCCTTATTTCCTTCCATCAGGAAATGGGGAAAAGGGTTGGTTGAAAGGACAGGTTTTGGGTGGGTCAAGAAGAGGGAGCAAATGGAATAGTACTGCAGGAGAAAAAGGGAAGCAAATGGTGCTAGGGTTTGGAGGAGATGGAAGACATCTGGTCAGTGTTTCCTCTGATTGAGTAGTCATTCTCGTATATGTGTGTGAGCAAAGGGCAGTCCATGTTCTAGTATGTCTCTTTCCTAATATTCTTAATTGTTAATATTCAGGGCTAACTTTGTGCCCCTAAGCCCATGTTGACACGTATTTGGTATTCTGTGAGGCACAAGTCATGCTCAATATACAAACCTCTCCTACATTGTTTTCTTTTGGGAACTTAATTCTGAGACTTTGAAACTAGAGAGATAGAGTTAGAAGAACATCTCCAAGTGACTGCTTCTTGCTCTGCAGGAGGAAGAGTCATACATCTTCTCCCCAGACTGTGCCCTGGAACCGTCCCCAGCAATCAGAAGACAGACAGCCTTCCTATCAAGGGATTGTGGAAGCCAAGTTTTCCAGTTCCTCATCCTCTAACCATTCTGACAACTTTTTCCGCACAGGAAGCAGTCCCCTGGAAGTCCCCAAAACCAGGTGAGGAGTTCAAAGGCAACAGAGCTGCTTGTGGAGCCATCTGTGTACTGCATGCAGCATCTTTCCCCTCTTAGCTTTAGCTACTAATCTTATTCTGCCATCCAGGTGGTTTTTGAGAAGCGTATATTTTACCATCTCAAAGAAGTCCCATTGGTGTGAAAACCACATAAACAACTGGAAGACAGTCATGACCAGATAATGTCTGAGGTGATATCCTCAGAAAAAGGCATTGGTATGGGTGTTGTGCTTTCTTCAGGGACAGAGATCTAATAATGTGCCAGTCATGGCTTAAAGCCCAAGCATCTAAAAAACAAGCCTCTTATGATGAAACAGTGTCTTCAGGGTCAAGAGACCTAGTTTCAGTTCTGCCTTAGGCAAGTTACTTCTTTCAGGGCTTCTACCTTCTTAATTTTGAAAGGAAGGAGTTGAACTAAAGAATTTCTCTGTTCCCTCTCAGTAGAGAGAAGGTAAATCCAAGTCTAGACCCAGTCAAAGAACTGAATAGTGTAGATGTGGCCGACTGGTGAAGGAGCACAGGGGAGTGATGGGAAAACAGTGAGTTAAGGAAAGAACATCCAGAAACACTGAAATGGACTTGAGAATGATTACTTGAGTGTTTCCCAAGGAAATGATTGTATGGTTAGAATCTGATTTCATCTGGAAGAGCATTTGACTCTTGCCAGCTTCCCATCCTGCTTGCCATTCTAAATTCCTTCTTTCCCTTCATGCTTTTCCCTAACATAATCAGTTTGAGAAGTCATTATGGCCTCCCTGTACCCTTTGCTACCCTGACTTTAATAGATCTTCAACCAAAGTTAGATACATTCCCCTTCCTGTCTTTTCTTTGGACATTGCATGGACACAGTGGACAAATTGTCAAGTACATAACCCCCGAGTTCAGATTTCAGAAAATCAGTGCAATTAATGCCTCCAGATTGGACTCTACAAAGGGATCCAGTATACTTAAAGCTAAGGATTAATCTTTAACACAGGACACTGATGTGGATCAGAGAACTGGATAATCTTGGTCGTCTTCTGTGTAAGTCTATTAAACTTATCCTGTCTGGCCTCTCCCTGTAAAAGGCTTAGGATGGCTGGAGAGGAGGGAAGTGGGGCTAGGATGGAAAGAACCACAATCAGGCAAACAAAGTAGCCACCACCACATCTGCCTTCTGACTTCCCAGGTTGTCCTGAGGGTTGGATTGGGGTCCTGGCTTTAGTGCCCAGTAGGGTCAGTGCTGTCTGGGAGCATCTTCCCTGAGTCCTTTGGAGATTTCAAGTGTGTGTTCTCTTTCATTTTTTATGAGAGTGACACACAGTGGAGCCAGAATCTTTTAGGAGCTCTGTTGACCAAGCTGACAGTGGAAATGGGTCTTGTAAAACTGAGTTTAATAAAATTTTGTTCATTTAAGTCATAGTAATATTGCAGGGGAAAATCAAATCAAATCTTGATTCTTCATCAGTTGTCATGGTTCCTGATAACAGCTCCTCATCAGTAAATATTTATTTTTCCTGAATGCCTTAATTAAAAAAAAAAACTCATCAAAGAGACCTTTAGTGTATCTGTTCATAAAAGTAAAGAATCTTTTTGTAGTATGATAATACTATATATAGTTTTATATATTCCATGACATATTACATATATACATACATATTTGTGTATACATATATGGGGGAGATGGTAAATCAGATTTCTCTATCCCTAGTTTTCTTTAAATGGAGCCTACTTTTTAATAATCAAAATAATGCTTTTCATTCATTTAGCTACTAGAAGAGAAGAATCTGCATGCTGTTCTCTGTTGCTGATCATCCTGTTAGCAACAGTCACTGTAACAGCATCATTGGAGCCCATGTTCAGGGATGTGACTGAATCTATGATCAGGCCCTAATGGTTGGAATGACTCTTAGGCTGTCTCCTGAGGAGAGGAGTCCCTGGGCACTCATTCTGGCACAGGAACTTTTGCCACATGTTTTATGTTGTAATTGTTGGTCTCTTCTGTCGGGCTTTTCCCAGTGACCAGCATGGTGTCTCCTGTGACAAGGGGGAAACAGCTATGCAACAGACCCCTGCCAGGAATCCGAGCTGCCATCTACAAGCTGGGGTCTGAAGGTTGTTGGCCTGGCGTTGCAGGTAGTCCTAGAGATCTGGATCTTGTGTCTTTTTGCCAGTGTCCCTTGGCCTAATTTGTTTTTATAGACAGAAGTTAGTTTCTACTGGTCTTTCTGGGAACATCTTTTATGCTTCACAAACATTAGACTGTCTCGATGCCCTGATTACTACACTGGATTAGATGATCAGAAATGTCCCTTGATTATGAAAGGCCTGGAGACTTTGCTGGCTGTAAAAACCTCCTGAAGAATACCTAAGAATTTTAGTTTGATGCCTTGATGCCTATGTTCTTCTGGTCCTGGGGAATTGATTTTGTGCCTCTGACATGTTTGTATGCACAGCATTGGAAGGCATCCCAGCAGTCATATTGTCCAACCAGATAAGGAGTTCCTGTGACAACACACCCAACAAGGGTCCTCCAGGCTGCAATAGCCACCCCCTCTTACTTGAGGGTTGCTGAAATTGCCATCCTTCTATCCAGCCTAAGTTTGCCTCCTTCCAGCTTCCACCTTTTGCTCCTACTTCTGCTCAGACAAGTCTAAATGTGGAAGTACTCGAAGAGATCTAGCGTGCCGCCTTCTCCCCCAGTCCTCATTTGGCACAGACTAAATTCTTAGGCTCACAGTATCACTTGGATAATAATTATTGTAATAGTTAACACTTATACAATTCTTACTATGTGCCAGGCACTCTGCTAAGAGTTTTGCCATTATAGGCATGGCTAGGTGGTGCAGTGAATAGAGCAGAGTTGGGAGGACCTGAGTTCAAATCTGGCCTCAGAAATATAACACTAGCTGTGTGACCTTGGGCAAGTCACTTAACCCCAATTGCCCTGCCCTGCCAAAAAACAAAACAAAACAAAAAAAAAAGTTTTGCCATTATTTCATTTGAACCCAACAACATCCCTGGGAGGAAGGTACTATTATCATCCCAGTTTTACAGATGAGGATACTGAGGCAAACAGAAGTTAAGTGACTTGCCATAGGGCAGTTCATTAGTGGCTGAGACCAGATTTGAACTCAGGTCTAACTGACCCGGGGCCCAGTGCTCTGTCCTGCCCCTGGAAAGGGGCTGCTAAAAAGAGGAAGGTGCCCTTATGACCCATACATATTGGGTAAGGCACAACCATTTTGGTCTTTAGTTTTACTGATCTGAAAGAATTAGAGATTCTATAGGGTTCTTTCTACTTTAAACCTATTATCCTACTTCTACAGTGGGATGATTTTTTTAATAAATCTTCTAGCCTGCCTTACGAATGCATGCCAGTGAGGAAGAGTTCAAATGCCATTCTGTTCAACACCTTTGATCTGAACTTAGAAGGTTCTTTTCAAACTCTGTCACTGGAAGCCAGTTCCGGGAGACTCTTTACTTTGGTTGGGAGGTCTGATTGGATTACTTATAAGGTGCCTCCTCCTGACCCTCCAGAGACCCAAACTATAGAAGGAACTCTGCTTATAAGTCAGGGATCTTTCTGAGACTCCTGTTTCCTCCTCTAAAGTGGGAGGGAGAGAGAAGGCATGTGGATGGGACCAGAGCTGATTGCCTTTTTTTTTTTCCAGTTCTGATATTTTATGGTTTGTCTTTTTTTAATAAACATTATCTTTTCAGGATCAATATATTAACATTGAGGTCCTTGTCACAAATAATTGCCTGCCTTTAGGTGCAGCACTGCACTAACCAAACAATTGGGAGGCATATATTTTTTAAATAAACCTTTGTCTATATATTATAAAACAACTTTGCTGTATACCTTCAAAGGTGTAAAGCTTCACATTTGAAGGACATGAACCCTTTTGTTTGCAGCTCTGATAAAAGGTTGCTAGGAGGGAAAGTCTAGGCTTTTGTTAAAATGAGGTTATTTGGACTTCATTTACTATGTAGGCTTTCCATTACTCTGGCTAATCCATGGCCTGCTGCACTTACAGGTAAGAAGTACTTCCCTCGGCTCTGCTGTCAAGAAGGAAAAGGAGCCAGGGAAGAATTTTTTTCCCCAGACGTTTCTTTTTTTGTTATTCTAATAACATAAAGCCTTTTGGTGCAGACAGTAGAGGGTGTCCAAAACCCAGAACTGAGGACTTGTCCTAAAGACGTTCACAACTTCTGGACTAGAACATTGTGACCTTGTTTAAACAACTCCACTTGGAATTCTGGTGATATGGAATTCCATGATCCATCTTGCCAGTAGTTAGAACAGTTCTTTTCATCCTCTTGTGGGTGAGGTCTCCTTCTAATCTTCAGACTTAGCTACTGTAGTCCAGCGTGACACCTCAGATTGCCTCTGCTCTGCCAGGGAAGCACTGTATCTTGGAACTATCGCAAAGCAAACTGAAACTGATTTGTTATCCTCTGTAAAGACATGACTGGAAGAACTCATTTGGAATTCTCATTAGCAGTATTATTTGGAAATCAGGTTTTTCTGTTAAGCAACATTTTCAAAAAGGGGGGGGGGGGTTGGCCTCCTGAAGTCACATCACCCTCCTGCTCTGTCCCAGTGCAGGCTCATCTCCATGGATGTCTTTATTATATCCTGCCTTTCTTTCTTTTCTGTTTTACCTGCTGCACAGCTAATGACTGCTTCGATGCTGGGGAAACAGAAGACAGGCTGATGATGGGGCAAGTGACGCTGGTCACTAGGACAGTAGCCTTGGCTAGTTTTGAGTTCACCATCTTCCTCCTCAGTGTCCCTCTGATTCATGTAGAATTTGCATTGTCTTGGAATATAATTTGATTCAAACACTGAAGTACATACAGTGCACAGTAGTTACACTGGGCAGAATACAGAGGTAACATGTTTAGTTCTTCAGGGAGCTGATTCCATATGTGCTAATTTTGATGTGTCTGAAGTTTCAGACTTTTTCACTGGCAATTAGGGATGGCTAAAATTCCTAAGTATTCCAGCCTCCAAACTTAGCCAATCTGACTTTGCTTCTCTCATTTTATTTCTTTTTTTACTTATTAAATATTTAATTTTTCTCAGTTTCACATGAACAATAATTTCTAACATTTTAAAACTTTGAGTTCCAAATTCTCTCCCTCCCTCCACACTTCCCCTCATTGAGAAGGCAGGCAGCTCCACATAGGTTATATATGTGTAGTCATGTAAAACATCCATAATAGTCATGTTGTGAAAGAAAACATAGATTTTTTTTTTAACTCAAGAAAAATAAAGAAAATGGGGGAGAAACAACAGTTGTTTCATTCTGTATTCAGACCCCATCAGTTTTTTCTCGGGATGGATAGCATTTTTCATCCTAAGTCCTTCAGAGTTGGAATGGATTATTGTATTGCTGAGAATAGCTAAGTCATTCACAGCTGATCATCTTACACTGTTGCTGTTACTTTGTACACAGCACATTTCACTTTGCATTAGTTTGTATAAGTCTTTTCAGGTTTTTCTGAGAGTATTCTGCTCATCGTTTCTTAGAGCACAGTAGTGCTCTAAGTGCTCATCGAAATTACATCCCAAAATTTCCTCCCCAATTGATGCATATCCCCTCAATTTCCAATTCTTTACCCCCAGAAAAGAGCTGCTATAAATTTGTGTGTGTGTGCATATAGGTCCTTTTCCTTTTTGTTTTTTTTATCTCTTGGGATACAGACCTAATAGTGGTATTCCTGTATAAAAGGGTATATATGGTTTTATAGCCCTTTGGGCATAGTTCCAAATTGCTCTATAGAATGGTTGAATCAATTCACAACTCCAACAGAAATAAATTAATGTCTCATTTTTCCCACATCTCCTCCAACATTTGTCATTTACCTTTTCTGTTCTAATATCTGATCTAATAGGTAGGAGGGAATACTTCAATTTGTTTTAACTTGCATTTCTCCAATCAGTAGTGAGTTGGAATATTTTTTCTTATGGTTATAGATAACTTTAATTACTTCATCTGAAAACTGATTATATCTTTTGATCATTTATCAATTGGAGAATAGCTCTTATTTTTATGAATTTGACACAGTTCTCTATATGTTAGATAAATGAGGCCTTTATCAGAGAAGCTTGCTTCAAAAAAATTTTTCAGTTACTATTGCTAACTTTTATTTCCCTCCATCATATTCCCTCTACCTCTGTTTATTCTAGTCTCTTCTCTCACCCTGTCCCTCCTCAAAAGTGCTTTGTTTCTGGTTTTCCCTTCCCCCATTCTGTCTTCTTCTATCACTACTCCCCTTCTCTTATCCCCTTCCCCTTCTATTTTCCTGTAGGGTAAGATAGATTACTATACCCCATCGCCTGTGTATCTTATTTCCCAGTTACATGTAAAACAGTTTTTAACATTTGTTTTTAAAACTTTTAATTCCAAAGTCTCACCCTTTCTTCCTCCCTACCCACCCTCAATGGGAAAGCAAGCAATTCAATATAGGTTATACATATGTAGTCATGTAAAACACTTTGATAATAGTCATATTGTTTCCTTTCACCCTGTCCCTCCTCAAAAGGGTTTGCTTCTGATTATCTCCTCCAATCTGCCCTCCCTTTTATTACCACCACCCCCTTTCATCCCTATTTTCCTGTAGGGTAAGATAAATTTCCATACCTAATTGAATGTGTATTTTATTCCCTCAAGCCAATTCCAGTGAGAGTAAGGTTCACTCATTCCCTCTCATCTCCCCCCTCTTTCCCTCCACTGTAAAACCTTTTTCTTGTCTTTCTTATGTGAGATGTTTTACCCCATTCTACCTCCTCCCGGTACATTCCTTTCTCACCTCTTAATTTTATTTTTTTAGATATCATCTCTTCATATTCAAATTCACCCTGTGTTCTCTATATATTCCCTCCAACTACCCTAATAATGAGGAAGGTCTCATGAGTTACAAATAACATCTTTCCATGTAAAAATGTAATGTCAATTTTTTCCCCTCATGAATTACACTCAGTTTTGCTGGGTGGGTGATTATTGCTTTTAATTTACTTTCAGTGTGGAGGGCATAGTGTCCCAAGCTTCAGGGGTTTTGTGTAGCTGTTTAAGCCTCTACAGCTGCCAGTGATTCAGTCCCCTGAGGGACCTGCTCTGGGTTTGCTGGGGCCCAGTCTGTGCTGACCCGGCCTTTGATGAACTTCATGCCTCTCTCGGCCTGATGCAACGGACCTTTCCTGACAACCTTCCAGGTTGTCTTGGACTGGAGATTTGTTTCACTCTGTCTTTTTGTGGGTTTTGCTCTAGAATTTGTTTATAGAGTGAATTTTTTTACAGGTATTTGGAGGGGTTTTGGGGAAAAGCTTTGGTAAAGTCCCTGCTTTTACTTCACCATCTTGGCTCCACCAACTTTCTTATTTTTATCAAATACCTCTTCCCTCAAGAAGATTGAGGCTAATCAGCTTTGTTTCCAAATCTTCGGTGATGGTGAGGGAAGAATGCTTATAGCAGAAAGCACTTAGCCAAAGACTCTGACCCTTCATTTAGCATCACTGAAACTCAACCCAGTGCAGCGGCATTGGTGCTGGATTTGTTTACTTGGAGAAAAATCAGTGTTCTCAAGAAACTCATTGACCTGCAAATTATGGCCAAAGTATCTTGTCAATCGCTGGCATCAGCCAAATTTTTCAAAACCAAAGACTTGTGTTTTTTGTGACTCCATAGAGAATCACCATGAATATCCAGATCAGCACAACTCTGATTGGAAAGTCTTAGGGAATTGGTAGTCCAGCCACAGGGGTGGAGAAGATCTGCTAATTCAGCACCAGCTTAATGGGAATTATACTTGAACTCTTACATTTAGGTCTTGATCAGACAGTGCTCACTAGTTACTCACTTGGCATGGATGTCTGTGCCAAATAGCCCAAATTAGGTACTTTGATGGTTAAGTGGATTTTTTTTTTGTAATTACCTTACCTTAACTTTATTGCCAGTGTCTAAAATGAGGCAGTTCTACCTCCTCAAAGATGGATAAACTGGTCTGGCATAGGTTGCCTGCCATATCAAGCTTACAGAATATAGCATCTCCTAGCTTCAGGTTTAACAGCTGTCTCCCCAACCCCTGTGCAGATCACTTCTAGACCTGGGCAAGAGTAGAATATTCCAGACGGGCAGATACGTGTGTGTGGTACACTAGAATTAAGGGAATACATTCATTTCTTATCCTGGCTATGTCGGGTGGGTTCTGTGTTGCTAGCCTCTTAGGATTAGAATGGTCACAAGGAAAACACTAGGCAAATGCAGCTCTGCCAAGCTTTTCTGCCCTTGTTTCTGAGGCCCAGAGATCCTTCCCACAGTTCTTATTTTCTTAGCATACAGTGGCTAAGCCACAGCAACAGTAACGAGAATAAAGGGAAGGACATCAAAGAATACCCTCCCCTAGGGATCTGGAACTACCTAGACAGTACAGACCTTATTTGAATTCTGCCCATACATACCAACCACACCTGCCTGCATTAGGTCTCACCCAGGAGGTAGATAGTAAAGAGGGCTGCCCTAGTGTGGTTTCAATGAGGGGTAAACTGATCTGGGGAGGGGCTACTTGTTTCTCCATAACAGTCTTCTTCCTCTTCTCCTAGCTCCCCAAAATAAAGCTGTCACTCAGTCTCCCTGATTTTTATTATGAATGTCTTTGCAAATGGGCTAACCCAGATACTGGGATTATTGCTTCTAAATATGAACTAGCTTTTGGAAGGGCTGGTAAGTTGCTTGTGCAAACGAACTATAGTCAAGTCTTAGGAAGAACATCCAGCCATGTTTTCTGCCTTCCCTTTCTTGGATGCACAGAGGTAGTCATCCCTCTCAGTGGATTTTCTATGGACTCTTTAAGTCTCTGGATCACTCTCCCATGCTCTTTTTACCATATGGCTTCACACCTTGTGTCTCAGCACAGTGAAAACCATTTCTCAGGTGAAAAAGACCAGCTTGCTTCCTTCTGATGCTGCTAAAAGACCTCTCTGAATCACAAGATGCCAAATCTCCCTCCTTGATTCTGCCCGAGTCCGCAATATGTCATTCTGCTGCCAAATCAGCCAGGAGTTTCTTCAACTTGTGAAATCTTTTTCAGTCATCCAGTCAGGATGCCAGCCACCTCTTGTATCCATGTAGCCATTGATTTGGGGCTTGGTGTCTTTGGGTCCATGGGTGATCTGGCCTGTTAATGTTGTCCCACCAGGCTTCTCTATGTCAGAATCCCTTGCATGAGGTCTTCCTTCATTTAAGCCCTTCCTGTAGGATCAGCTTTCTCAGCTGCTACCCATCTGGCTTCTTTTCACTTTGATGGAGATACTGGACTTGCTCTGACCTTTCCAGAGCCTTGATGCCCAGAACTGATTTAACCTTCTTCCCTTTGCTCTGTTTAACCTTGGCCACCCTCATGGGGCTTGGAAGAAGCAGGCATGTGACTGATTGGCACTGATTGCACCATCTCCCCTCTCTCTTGTTTCTCTGCCCCAGATCAGAGGACCACTCCTTGCCCGGATCCTCCATCTCTACAGACTATGGCAGCTGGCAGATGGTAACGGGCTGTGGCAGTATTCAGGAGCGGGCAGTCCTGACCACAGACTCCTCTCTCCCTTTCAGCTTCTCGGATGAGCTCCCTAACAGTTGTCTGTAAGTGCATTGAGAAGGCAGGATGCTGCCCTACCTGTGCTGAGGCTAGTGTATATAGAAAGAGCTTATTTATCTGGGAATACAGAGATTACCTGAATCTTACCTGCTTCTGAGGGAAGTGTTCTGTTCCTGACTCCTCTTGGTACCTGCCTGGAAAGTGTTTTTGTGTACTGTTAAATTCCCCCTCTTAGCTTCTGAAGCCTATCAGCAGCCTTCTCAGTGGGGGTGTTCCCCAAGGGAAATTTCTGTAGGCTACAACTATAGAGAGTTCTATTTCTGTTCAAGCCTTTGCATGATAGAGTCTTTTGAAGGAAAGGAATGTGGGAGAGTGAAGGCAAGCATGTGGCTTAGGCCAGACATGAGAGGAAGCTAATTTGGAGCTTGGGCTAGATGTTTTTTTCCTAACTTGCAATTAGATTAATTTTGCCTCCGAATCCATCTTTGCAGAAGACAGTCCAAGAAACACATTGGTTCTGTTATCTAGAACATCGGTCACCTAGTTCAAAGGGCCTCATAATTCCTTATATTTTATAGAAAGTTCCTGGATTTGGGGAGCCCAGGTAGGATGGAAGCCTGAGCAAGAGCAAGCAGAAATAACCTCCTCTTCCTAGTTCGCCTCCTCATTAATCGGGAGTTTAGCTAGTGCCTCTTATCCTTGGCCCTTCAGCTCACAATGAAATCTCTGATACTGAGGCAGTTGCTGTTGATCTGGAGCTTTTTCTTAAGGCTGTGTAGCTATTATAAACCTTTCCTCATGCCCCTGAGGGTTGAGGAGGGCTCTTCTAGAAAAGATTGTCTTCCTATTTGGGGAAGCTGGAAGGGAAACGTGATCTCTTAGCCAGCCTTATAGGCCCTTTGTACCTCCAGTTTGGCCGCTCACCCATCCATTCACATCCCTTTGCCCTTCACAGGAAGGGTCAGCTTTTTAACCACTGTGTCCTATGTTAGATTAAATTCCTCTATGGGAAAGCCTTGGCTGTGACCTTTGGAAAGAATGTTCTTGCCAGGTATGAGTCTTAAGAAGGCGAAATCAGAGAATTAGCCTCTAAGCCAACGTTGTCTCATCCCTCCTTCCCACCCCTCCACCCCCAAACATGAATGTTCTTGTTTCCTTCTTTTTCTACCCCGAAATCTCCTGGGGGGGGGAGGGGAGAGGAGAGGAGCAGCTCCCCTGGTGTGTAGAGCAGGGGCTGTTCGGATGCTACTGACTGGAAATGTCAGCAGAGAAAGGATTCCTCACTACCAGAAGGTGTGACTAGTAAAATCCTAGTCACTTAGAGTTGACCCTTTGCCCTGGTTCAGGAGCTCATACTGGATGTCTTTTAGAAAGGCTTGAGTCAGGTTGTTTTGAGAAGCAAAAGGAAGTGGACATTTGGGGCTGTCTCCAGCTGCATGGACATAGAATCGCCCTGGAAGGAGAGTCAGCACTTGGAAACTACAAAAGGATCAAGTGACAAATAGCTTGTTTGCATTTCTTTCCTACCTTTAATAGGTGAGTCCTTTCCTAAGTCCTTTGAAGCTTTTCTTCTTCTGTAGTAGAATCTTGCAGCTGTTGAAGTGAAAAGAGCCACCTACAATTCAACAGCCTTAAAAGGGGGAAATCTTTAGAACTAACAGAAGGTACCTATGTAGTTCAGACAAGATCTGGGCCTCTGGTCTTTAAAAAATAAAAAACATTATTAATCTGCTTAAGCTTTTTAAAAGGATTGCCTTGTTTACTCAGCTAGAATAGAGCAGTTTCTGACATTTCCTGAGAAAGTTATATAAAATTTTCTTTTCCCCATCCCAGTTTCTAATTGGAAGAGAATGCTTAGTACTATACTTTCCTCCCATGTTTGCCTTCAGTATATTGTCAATAGATACCTCTTTTCCCCATCTTTGAGCTCTGTTTTCTGATTGGAGAGCTAGTAGACTTGAGGTTTAAATGGGATGGGACTCTCAGATAGTATTCAGTGCCCATGAGACTTCTGTGATGAATCAAAATGGAGACTGTATAATGACTCCCAGATGGTCTGTCTTACCCTGTGTTTTAAGAGGTTCTCATGGCAGCTTCATCATTGATCTGCTGTGTATACTTGGGCAGAACACTTAAAAATGGGATGGAACAACAACAGTCGTCCCCTCCTTGTCATAGAGGAGTATTAAAAGTAGTCTCTGTGTGTGCACCTTTTGAAATTGCCTTGTAATTGGGAGTAACCATTTTCTACCTGTTCAGAAATGCGTTAAGTATCTTGCAGATAAGAGGCAGATGTGCCCTAAGTGAAATGTTCTGGTTATTAGAAAGGCAGTTCCAGGGACAAGTTTGATTCCAAAGTTGCCATCCACTGGAGGAGAAAAGTGCCTTTTAGATTGTTTTAACTTGCCCATGTTCTCTTATTTAAGTATAGCTCTATGTGCTAAGCAGTAGAGAATTTTTTTCTTCTCTCGTAACCTGGTCCTCCTCCTTTTTTCCTCCCTCACTTTAGTGTCCATCTCAAACATCCTTTTCCTTATGGTTCAGGGGTCCCTAAAGGGAAACTTGGCACTGGGGAGACATGATATGCCTGCCATCTTGTAGGGTGGGCACTCTCCTTGCTGGAGAGTTCCATTTCTATCTAAGCTAGGGCATAGCATGTGATTGCTGATAGCCTTTTCTCTTGGGTATTGTTTGCCAGAGCATAGTGTGTTGTTCCTAATTCCCTTATTTCTTCTTAGAAGGGACTTGAAAAGCTTGGTATTATTGTGATGAAATTTTCATGTCCCCAGTGAGATGGTGCCTGAGGATGGAGTTTGCATATCACAAGCTGACGTAAAATGAAATTTCCATGCAAAGCTTGCTCTTTGTAGAAGTCTGAATTCTGGATGCGTGTTACCCTTTTGAATTGGGAATGTGGTGACAAAGGGATAACTGGCTGCTCTTTCATTAACAACAAGGATGCTGTACTCCTTCCTCTGAGGGACGTGTAGGAAGGAGAGTCAGGGACCTGACTTGAGGCTGTCACAAGAAAGCCTAGAGACAGACAAAGGTGGCAGAAGCTGATTTTTTTTCCCAAAGCTTCCATCTCTCTCACCCATCGTTCTCCTCGACCTTTATACCAGCAGACTTGTGACCCATACTTAATCCATCAGCCACGTAACAGCAGTGGCCTTATGAAAAGGCAGCCACCAGATTTCTGCTGTCTTATCTCTGGTCCCAATCCTTGGGAGCTGAGGATGACCTGTTTTTCCTCATCCTTCGACAAATATAAGGCTAGAACACAGGGCAGGTCTGATCTTAAACAGTTTGGTCTCTGCCTTCCTTACAGGGTTATTGTGAGGAAACACAAATCTTGCATAAGGGAGAGGAGCTGTTGATGGTGCAGTGTGTGAGCCTTAAATCTAGAGGTGAAATACAGACAGTCCTGCCCTGCCTTTTTCCTTCTTCCCCCATCACCCCAAAAGTAATGCCTTCCTCTAGCCATGAAATAACTACAGTTTGAGGGATGTAAGCCTCACTGTCTGAGCTAGAAATGACTTGAGCACTGAATTGGAAAACCAGTTTTGTAGAGAAAGGTCAGCATGCTAAAAGTATGGTGTGAATTCCCTGTTTCTAGAGGAGAGGACTTGGAAAACTGTCTGGAGCAGCCCTCAGGTCTGCAGGTGAGGCCCCCGTAGAGCACCCACAGCTGACTCATTCTCTGCAGTGGTGAAGGGAATAGGTACCAGTCCCAAACAACTCACAAGAGGGCTATCCCAGGGGCCGTTAGACCTAGGCTTGAGGGAAATCCTGATCTCTCCCATTGTTTGGGGTCCTGTGCCTTAGCCTTCTGGTGCCTAATATTTGTATTGTTTGTTCACCATGAGGTAGGAAGTCTTTCCCTGAATAAATAGCATCCCCTAAAGAAGAAATGATTTGGGGCCCAGGGTCATTCCAGCTCAGGAAGGTTTTGTAAAGGATTGTGACCTAGGCCATTTGTCCCCAGTTTTTGTTAGTGCAAATCTGGGATGACTCTGAGAGACTTTGTAGCAAGGCCTTTTTTTTCCTTCCCCCTCAAGATATGGAAAAGAAGCCACCTAAAGTATCTCATGTCCCACTTCTGCTGAAAGGTTGGGTAGTTGGGGGTGGCACTGAAGTAGGTGGATATGAGTGCTTGGGCAGGGGGCACCGGTAGACAGGAAGAAACATTTTCCTGATCACATGGATCCCCAGATGTGTCTGGCCCAGCATAATTTGTATCCCTCTTTCCAACTCTTCCTCCCTCCACTCCCCTCCAGGTTTACTGCACCTACTGAACGGGAATCCAGACTGGAAGAAGTCCGTTCAACCTTCCTGGCTACCTACAGCAGCACAGTGGGACTCAAGTCAGTGACACCCAGCCCCTCGGGGGCCATTGGGGGCCTCCTTGAGCAGTTTGCACGAGGAGTAGGACTCAGAGTATCCAGCAGCACTCTGTGAACCATTGTAGGCTCATACAATCTCCAGTTCCACCTCCTCCCCCTCCCCAGCTGAGCCACTGGAGGAATCAGAGCCATGAGAGCCCTGAAGTTGTGGGATTTCCCCCCAGATCCACTCTTGGGGAGTCTCTTGCCACCACTTGGCAGCCCACAGGAATGTGCTCAGGCTGTGGGCTATCTCTGCAAAGCTGTAAACCTCTGACTGTGACCATTACCCGCTATTCCTTTTTTTGGTCTTCCTTAGCCCTATCTGCAAAGCCTACCTGCCCCCACTGCCGCTCCCCAACACCACCCCCCCAATTCTGTCCAGATCCTTTCACCACTGGAACCTGCAGTGCTCTGAGAAACCTGTGGAGGCAGCGTTTCTGGGAGGAGGCCCTTGGTTTTTATTGCTGGTGGGTAGGGGGGAGTGGGGAGGGGGGAGAGGCCATCTGCACTGAGAAGAAAATGATTGTGGCACAAAGAATAAAAACGTTGGAATCAAATCAAATCAGCTTCAAGGGTTTCCCCTGTGTTCATGCTCCTGTTTTGTGGTGGTCCCTCATCCTTCCACTTCCATCTTAGCTTAACCACTGGAGAGCCCCAGCTGCCTCAGCATCGAGTTTAGTTGGAGTAGAACATTTGGACTTGGGAAGAGAAAAGAGAACTCTTCCTGTTGAGGTGCAGCCAGAGAGTTCATTGGCTGCCACTTGGGCAAGTGATTTCCCATCTCTGGGCCCCACATCTTTCCAGGTGAAAACAAAAAAGTCAAGCTAGATTGCTGAGATTTCTTCCAGCTTTCATGTCCAGTCCTTTGCCTGACTTGGCCAGGGAATGTGTGCTGGGTGGGTAGGCCCTAGATCCTTCTGATTCCAGGATCATGATGCCAACTCCTCAAAATTGGCCTTCCTAAAGGGGTGGTGGTGGTAGAGATAGGACACTGCCTAGGTCTAATGGCACCTGCCTGTGGGAACTTGGAGGAAGAATAACTAGGTTACATGTCCAACTGCCTAGGAAGGAAAGGCACCTGGGACTCAGGACTCACATTTGCAGTCTCTGCCACTAATTCCAAATGTGGCTTTTGGCAAGTCCACTTAACCTCTACCAGAGGTTGGGAGAAACTGGTTCTAAGGTCCTCTAATAGCTCTTAACAGTCTAGGAATCTCCCGTAGATGTAAAGATCACTAAGGAAAACCCAGACTTGATGCTGCCCAATGAGCGTCTGTGCCATTCAGCACCAGAGACAGCGTCTGGGACGGCTCTGCTCTGCAATTGGGGGAGGAGAAAGAGGTGGGGCAGGCTATCAAGTTGCTTCTTGGACCCTAGCAAACCCCCCAAAAAAGAGCTAGAGGGAGTCAACGAGGTCACTGACCTTCGCAAGGACTTGGACTGATGGATGGGGCGAGGGCTGCGCTAGAAAATTGATTAAAGTTGTGGCCAGGGAGAGCAGCCTGCTCCTATTGACTGGGGGAGAGGGTGTTCCCGGACCTCTTCTGGGCGCCCCTGCGTGCGTCCCCGGCTGGGGGGGCTGGTACTCCAACGGGGCTCGAGGCTGCCTGCCGCGGGGCCGGGCGGGGCCTGTACTGCCATCTGGAGACCGCAGTGGCTTCCACAGGCACAGTCTGGGCGCGGGAGCGGGCGCAGCAGCAGCGCGGGCGTGAGCGCATGCCGGGGCTGGCTGGAGTGAGCGCTGGGGTGTCCGCCTCCGCGCTGCCCCTGCACATGGCTCTGGCCCACTGGACCTTCTAGGCCCGCAGCGGGGGTCATCCAGAGCCCACGGGAGCTGCCTGTCCACCTACTTCCCTCAGCTCCAAGCCATGTCGTTTACTGGAGCCTCAGACCGCAGCGTCCCGGCCACCAAGATCGAGATCACCGTGTCTTGCCGGTGAGCTGGGGGCCCTAACGCCTGTTGTGGGTGGGCGAGCAAGGGGGGCAGGGGCGACTGTGAGGTTCCATGGTGGGGGTTGATGAACTGAGTCCCTTCCGAGCTGCAACTGGGAGGGAGAACGGAGCTGGATGGGGCGGAGAGAATAGAGAAACCCAAGACAAGGGTAGGGACTGAAACCGAGAAGAGAAATCCAGGGGAAGGGGCTAGGTGGAGAAAAGTAAGGGGATTTGGGTTGTGGGCAGGAAAGGGAGCAGAGGGAGGAGTGGCTGAGAGGAAAGATGGGGGTGGAGGAGGCTTGAGGGGAAAAGAACGGAGTAGAGGATGGGAGAAGAGCAAAGGGGTAAAGATGGGGGGAAGGAACTGAGGTCGCCAGTCAAAGGCTGGGGGAGACAAACAGGTAGGGTTAGAGAAGATGAAGAGTAGAGGGAGGGGAAGGAGCAGAAATGTAGGGGCTGAGCGGGAAGCAAAAGAGAATGGGGGGGGGGCGCGGGGGAGAAAGCCCAGCTACGGGGGGGGGGGGGGAGAGAAAGTGGCGGGGAGAGGGAGAAGAAAGGGAGCGGGGATCATCAAGCAGCTGGCCGAATTCCCAGTGCCTCTGCGTTGCCTCTCTGCCTCCCCCGGATCTCGGGTTCGGGCTCCAGCCCCCCGCCCCAGTCCCTGGGGAATCTTAGGAATAGGGTCTCGAGGTGAATACAGAGCCTCTGGGTGGGAACTAAAGTGGGAGGCCCGAGGTGTGTATTTGGGGCGAGGGCACGGATTTGGGGTGATGGAAGGAACCAAGAAAGGAATGGGGAAGAGAAAGTTGTAGACCCTGCCTCTGATCCCTCCTATACAGAACCGTCTTTTCCACATCCCTAAAGCAGGCACCCAAGACAGCTGGGGTGTGGGTAAGAGGGGCTCTGAGGAACAGGAATGCTGTCCAGAGTAATGAGGAAACGGCAATAAAGGGGCCCAGAAACTCCAGAGTCTGGGGTCCCGCTCCCACAGTACTGCCCCTCCCTAGGACCCTTTCCGTGGTCAAGCCTCTCTATCCAATCCCCACCACTACCATCACGCTTCTGGGAAGCCCCGGGGGAGGGAGAGAGCAGCTGACCCGCAACTGGTCTATCTCGGGCTTTCTCTTGTTGGTCTGTTCTTTTGTGTCTGTATGTCCATGTGCCTCTTTCTCCAGGAATCTGCTGGATCTCGACACCTTTTCCAAGTCCGACCCTAGTAGGCAGCTGGCCGAGATTGGGGGCAAAGGGGCAGGAGGAGGCGGAGCCAGAATGGGGGGCGTGGGAGGAGCCGAATTGGGCGGGGCAGGATCAGGATGGAGGGAAATGGGGTAATGGGGGGAGGTCAAAAGGGGACAAGGATCCTATGAGGAGGGACCCTTATCCTAATGGCGCTCTGCCCACCGGGGTGGGGGCGGCAAGAGGATCCCGGGAAGCTAGAGAGCTGGGTAGAACTAACAGCCTGTCTCCGCAGTGGTGGTGCTGTTCACTCAAACTAGAACCAGCCAGGAGTGGCGGGAGGTGAGTGTGTGGGCGTGAGGGCATCCGGGTGTGATGGAACTTCTCCCCACACCTCACCTGTGAGGGACGGGCCCCGATACAACTGACAGATCGAGGCTTAACCCTTAGTTCCCACATACACGCACCCCCAGTTTGGACGGACTGAGGTAATCGACAACACGCTGAACCCGGACTTCCTGCGCAAATTTGTGCTGGATTACTTTTTTGAGGAGAAACAGAATTTACGCTTCGATGTGTGAGTATCCCGACCTAGATCCGGCCCTCTGACCCCCCACACTGCCCCCAACGACCCCCTCAGCAGAGCGGCCAGATCAGTCGTTCCCCCCGGCTTTCCCCCCAGGTACAATGTGGACTCCAAAACCAACATCTCCAAACCGGTGAGTGATGCCCAAGACTCCGCCCTTTGAGCTCTCACGCCCACTCCCAGCTTTTCTCCCCTTCTCAGCTCCCCTCCTTTATTTTTCTGCTCCTTCTTAGACCCCATCCCGTCCTTGTGCCTCCTCAGGCTGTAGGACCTGAGGTTGTACACCGTGAAAATCCTCAAGCTTCCCACTTCTACCCTGGCCCATCGCTAGTTCTCACTCCTCTCCTCTCCTCTGGGCTGGACGGGGCACAGCCAACCCAGATTCTGGGTGGCTCTGTTGGTCCCAATACCCCCGTTCACTTCCGATGTTTCCTTTTTCCTCTGCTGCTGCTGGGACTCTGCAGAAGGTGAGGATTAATAGAATCTCAGACCCCCATAGGGATCGGGAGACAGATTTTTCCTGGGATACCCCTTTCCAACCTGTTGCTCCTATCTCTCGCCCTTGGCCAAAGTCTCCAGAGGAAAACCTGGCCTTGGTATTCCTGGAGCTTGTCATTCCTTGCTCACATACCCTGAAACAGGTCTAGTCCTTGGGCAAGATGCCTTTTTGGCTTTCCTTTCCACATCTGTCAAATGTAGGGTTGTGGCAACTCCATGAGAGCTGCCCAAACTAATTTGGCTAGGGGTACACATGTGGGGCCCAACTATATTACTGTAATTCCCAAATACTGCTCCTATAAGGAGGCATCCCAAAGATGTGGGGACAAACCCTAGGCAATTAAGCCTATCTCCATACTGGTCAGCTGCTGTATGTAGTACCTATTAGGGACACTATTTTATGTTTGAGACATGTTGGTGCTTCCCAGGTTTAAGTACTGATGCATCCTAGCTTTGTTAAGGGGGCAAATCATTTAACTTGTCCCTGCTCCAGGAAACTATCTAAACTTATAAAGTGACAAAGAACATGCTGTTAAAGGGAAAACATTTCCAACACTGCCTTTTCCTCACAGAACACCAGGGTTCCACAAAAGTCTGGGAAATACTGAACCCAATTATTCCAAGGTCTCAGCCAGCTCTAACTTGGTGATTTCAGGATTCTCTAACAGGTTCCAGCTGCTGTGACTGACCCAACCTGCAGAAATTAGTGGTCGGACACCACCAGTCAGGCTACCCAACTTCTGCCAACCCCCCTCACAATGACTTCCTCTTCCAGAAGGGCCCTGGTCCTTGATCCATTTCCCTTTCTTCTCCTCCTGCCTTTTCCAGCCCTGAGGATCACAGGCACATTTCACATTGCCTCTGACTCTATTTCTCTTCTACAGGATTTCTTGGGACAGGCATTCCTAGCACTGGGAGAAGTGATTGGAGGGCAGGGCAGCCGAGTGGAACGACCACTCACGTAAGCCCAGCCTCGTGGAGTGGGGAGGGTAAAGTCTTCATGCTCTAGGAGCCCTTGACCCAGGTCCTCTATTGTTATTACCTGAGAGTGGACCAGTGAGAAGGGAAAGGTTTGTGAGAATGGACACAGTCCAAATTCTAACAAAGAAAATCTAAACACCTCCTCCCTGCCCTTCATTCTAGTCTCTTTATAGTCTCCTGTCAACCAACCTTTCCAGATTACTCGGACAGAAACTCTGCCCCAGTCTCTGTTCTGCTTGTTCCCTGAACTCATAACAAGTATTTCCATCTTTATACCTTTGTCCATGCCATCAGCTCCAGCCTAGAATAAGTTCGTCTTCTTCATAAATTCTGCCCATTCCTTGAAGACCAACTCAAGCCCTACCTATTCCATGAAGCCTGTTCACACTGCTGAAGCCTTCAATGATCTCTCCCTTCCTTGAACTGTCCTAGCCCTCCTACTACCCAAAGTGACCCCATCCCATCTCCAATGGACCACTAAAATACCCAAAAGCTCTTAGACCTTAGCCACTCATTACTTGGAACAACCTTGGGCAGATCACTTTAGTTTAGCTTGTATCTTCTGCTGTAAAATGTGAAATTTGGACTAGAAGATGACCCATAGGGGCGGCTAGGTGGCACAATGAATAGAGCACCAGCCCTGGAGTCAGGAGGACCTGAGTTCAAATCCGGCCTCAGACACTTAACACAAAAACTAGCCATGTGACCTTGGGCAAGTCACTTAACCCCAATTGCTCTCCAAAAAGAAAAAAAGATGACCCATAAGGTTCCCTCCAACAACAAATTTAGATTCTGTGACCCAGGGAAACTTAAAAGAATCATGACATGACCCAAACATTTAAGGGCCGTCATGTGAAGAAGAGATTATTCTTATTCTGGCCTAACCACAGTGAACAGAACTACCAACGAGTAGAATGGTTTTGGCTCAGCCTAGGAAAAATTTCTTAATAACTGGAGCTTCCCAATAGAATGGGAAGTCTTGGAAGGAGGGTTGTTCATTTTTGGCAGTCTTTAAGCCATATGGGCTAGGACTTGTTTGGCATGTGTTGAAGGGAATTGGGCTAAGGATGGGGCCCCTCCCAGCTCAGAGAAACTGACCCCACAAGAGGAGGGAGCTCCTGAGCAGAGACATGAATCGATTCAAAAGAATTGGCCCCTTTGCTCATCTCCCAAAATGGCCCCATCTCCCTTCCTCAGGCCCTTCCCCCTCATCCTCACACACAGCCCTCCACTTCCTACTCTATTCAAAGCTTCATTTTCATGTCTAGGGGCGTCCCTGGGAAAAAGTGTGGAACCATTCTGCTGACTGCAGAGGAGCTCAGCAACTGCCGGGTCAGTGGCTCATCCTTCTTTCATTTGCCTTCCCTCCTTTGGCCCTTCCTAGTTCTGTTATCCCAGCTTCCCTCCCATCCCTTTAAAGGATGCAAAGTAGCAGGTGTCTGGGGGCAAATTGTGCTCCCCTTCCCCCAGCTCTGTCTCCCATTCCCAGGACATTGCCACAATGCAGCTCTGTGCCAACAAGCTGGACAAGAAGGATTTCTTCGGGAAGTCTGATCCTTTCCTCGTCTTCTACCGAAGCAATGAGGATGGCACGTGAGTCACCCACACTGCCAAAGGACAGAGTCAAGGGGAGGAAGCTGCACATCCCCCTTTCACCTCCATTGTCCACTTAACATCTGGGCCCCAGCCTATCATTTCCCACATCCCAGGAGCCCTGGGCCTCCCTTGGGTCCAGCTCCACCTTTGGCATGTCATTTCCCACACAGATTCACCATCTGCCATAAGACTGAGGTAGTGAAAAACACGCTGAATCCCGTGTGGCAACCCTTTACCATTCCTGTGCGGGCACTGTGCAATGGAGACTATGACAGGTTGGGACACTGCCCACGGCTTATCCAGGAGAGACAGAGGGAAAGGATGCAAGGGTCAGGGTGAAAAGGGGCTGGGTGCTGGGCTGCTTCAGTCCAGTATGGAGGCACCAATCTCTCTTAAAGGGAAGTGGGTTCTAGGCCTCCGGTGGTGAAAGGAAGAAGATTTTGCCCAAGAGAAGCCTCCTGGATCACATTAATTCTTCTGTGTTTTAGGACTGTGAAGATTGACGTATATGACTGGGACCGGGATGGAAGGTGAAGTTACCCCATGTTCCTTCTTCCAAAAAGCCACCCCCCACTTTTTCACACATAAAAACAATACTTCAGACTTTGAGTAGTTTATGGTTTATGGAAGTTTCAAATCTATTATTTCATGATGCTCACCACAGCCCAGTGAGGTTTTCATCATTCCCATTTGACAGATTAGAAAACTGAGACCCAAGAAGGTTACCTGACCACCACATTTCCTAACTCCTAGACCAATAGTTTTTCCACTATACTATGCTGCCTTTTCATTTTCCTTCCCATTAACTGAAATTCTTTTCTCCTGGGAGACTTGTTTTTGAAACACAGAGGCTAGGGAGTCATGGAAGGGCCTGGATCCTGTCTTGAGCCCTGGCAGACTGCACTTCCCCACCCAATCCTGGTTCATCTCTTGTTACAGCCATGATTTCATTGGGGAATTCACCACCAGTTACAGGGAGCTAACAAAGGCACAAAGCCAATTCACGGTGTATGAGGTGAGATGTTCCCACCTCAAGCTGGGGGCAGCCCAGAATCTGGTAATAGTTCTGTTCTGTGATCCCCCCTCTATCCCCAACACACACAACTTGATCTTGTCCTCCTGCGTCTGGTGCCCGCCTCTCCTCATCTCCTCCATTGCTCCTCTCCCCCTCCTGCCACTGACTTCGCTGACCCATCACTGATTCCCCAGAGCCAGTCTGATTGGTGTCATGTGCACATTCCAATCCAATTTCTACTCCCCTACCCCCATTGCAGGTTCTCAACCCTAGGAAGAAATGTAAGAAAAAGAAATATGTCAATTCAGGGACGGTGAGTGCTATCTGGAGCCCCCAGCCCTGGGTCATCCCTTACCTCTTCTCTCCCTGTAGCACCCCTCTCACCTCCTTCATACCATCCCTAGGCCTTTCTTTCTTCTTCCCAGGTGACACTTCTCTCCTTCACTGTGGATTCAGAATTCACTTTTGTTGATTACATTAAGGGCGGGTGAGTCACTACTCCTGGGGTAGCTGCATGGTGCAGTCTCCAGGAGAAAAAGGGTCTTGGGGCTTTTCTTCCATAAGGATGGATCCAACCACCCTCTTCCAGTGCCTGGGCTCCCTTGGGACCCAGGCCAAACCAACAGTCTCTCCTGAATGGCACCCATAGCTTGGCTTTGTAGCATGTGCATAATGTTGGGGGGGGGGGGTAAGGTGGCAAAACCTAAAAAGGTAAGCCAGTCTAGGCTCATGGCTTCCTCTCCCCCCTATCTTTCCGACAGGACACAGCTCAACTTCACTGTGGCCATAGATTTCACAGCCTCCAATGGTGAGTACTGGGATGAAAAGGGGAATTATGGAGGGACCAGCAGGGCTCATCCTCCACCCAGCCTGTTGGAAGAGCCTGACCTACTGACCACTGTGCAGTCTTAAAAAAGGATCTTAAAGCAAAATTCTTTCCATCTCTTCCATCTCCCCTTCCCCCACCTCTCCCATCACCACCCAAGAGGCCCAACAGGGGGGCTTAGCAAGATCCTTTCCATCCCTTCCATCTCCCTCCCCCTCCACCCTTTGAGAGGCCCAATGGGAGGGACTTAGCAGGGGGCCAGAGTGAGTGACTGCAGGGCTGGGGATGCTGTGTCCTGACAGGGAACCCACTGCAGCCCACATCTCTACACTACATGAGCCCCTACCAGCTCAGTGCTTATGCCATGGCGCTCAAGGCCGTGGGAGAAATCATCCAGGACTACGACAGTGACAAGCTCTTCCCTGCTTATGGTTTTGGAGCCAAGGTGCCCCCCGAGGGACGCATCTCCCACCAGTTCCCTCTGGTATGGGCTAGGAGGGCCTGAGCAAGGGCCCTCTGGCCCCCTGGCCTCTTCCCCCAGGTGACCACTAGGATTGCATGCTGCCTCCCTTTGCCATAGGACCATAGATTAGAGTTGGAAGGGACACTGGAGGCCACTGAGTCTGCCTCCCTCATTTTACTGAAGAAATGAGAACAAGAGGCTGAGTGATTTGTCCAAGACTGCCCTTCCTTACCTTCCCACCAAGGCCCAGCCAAGTGCCTAAACCTCGGGGTTCCAGGTGCCACAGCCTTTCTGGACCCCAGAGAGGCAAGGTCCCGCCCCCCCCGCCATTTTACCTCTCCTAGCAGCCTGCCAGAGTGACCCTCAAACTAAGCCTCCCCTGGCATTTCCACTGGCAGAACAACAACTCTGAGGACCCGAACTGTGCTGGCATCGAGGGTGTCCTGGAGAGTTACTTCCAGAGCCTTCGGACTGTGCAGCTCTATGGGCCCACCTACTTTGCCCCAGTTATTAATCAGGTGGCCCGGTATGCAAGGGGAGGCCAGGCAGGGGCAGGGGAGGGGAGGGGAAGAAGCAGCAGCAGGTGGGCAAAGATGCAGCTGGTGAATGCTGACTCCTGAAGGGACCACGGTGGGCAGTGGGAAGAAAATTCTCTGGGGCAGCTGCAGTGCTCTTAGGAGTCAGAGGGCAGGAGGAGGATTGTGGAGATGACTGGGGATCTCAAAGGTCTTCTCCAAGGCCAGCATTCCATGACAGTGACTTTGTGCTCTGCTCGTCCCCAGGGCTGCTGCCAAGGTCTCCGATGGTTCTCAGTACTATGTGCTTCTTATCATCACTGATGGGGTCATCTCAGATATGACCCAGACCAAGGAAGCCATTGTCAGCGTGAGTTGAGGAAAAGAAGGAATGACTGGGAAGGCATGGGGGTCTCCCTTCAGTTTGCTCCTTCTCCTAATGGCCTACTCCCCCTCAATTCCCTGTAGGCCTCCTCACTGCCCATGTCCATCATCATTGTTGGGGTGGGGCCAGCCATGTTTGAAGGTGAGTACGAGGGTGGAGGCAAGCTGGACTGGTTGGGGGGTGGGGGGAAATGAGAGCATCCAGACAACGGGTTCTACAGGCATGAACAGGGACCACGGAGATCCAGAGCTACTCTTTGGAGCCCTCCAGTGGCTCTCCCAAAACGAAAAGGGCTAGAGGCTGGCGCTGGTCTGGGCCTCCACTCCGTGAGACCCTAGCCAAGGCTGGGGATGATGGGGAGGGGCCAGCCCACGCCCTAGTGAGAAGAGGGGTATCTTTTGTCTAGCGATGGAAGAACTCGACGGAGATGATGTCCGTGTGTCCTCTCGTGGGCGCTATGCAGAGAGGGACATTGTACAGGTAGCTGCAGGCAATGGCATCATGATGCATGTGTATTTGTGCAGAGAACTGAGAGCAGAGGAAAGGCCTTGGTTTGATAGCTGAGCTTTGAGCCCGCCCTTCCTTCCTCTCTCCTCCATCCCCCACCCAGCTCAATCCCCTCCTCCTTTATTTGACTCTTCACTGTCGCCACACCCACGCCTGCTCTTCCCCTGGCCTCTAATGGTCCCAAATTATTGTCCTAATGATTCCACCTCTCATCTTTCCTCCTCTCTGGCTGACATGCACATCTCCTTTCTCCATTGCCATTCCTACCTTCCATTCTAGTTTGTCCCATTCCGAGACTACATTGACCGCTCTGGGAACCAGGTGCTGAGCATGGCAAGATTGGCAAAAGACGTGCTGGCCGAGATCCCGGAACAGCTGCTGTCATACATGCGCACCCATGACATCCAGCCTCGGCCCGCTCCCAATGCCACCCCCAGCCCCACCTCCCTGCAGCCCTGAGGGGCTGGTCTGCCTGCCCTCTCGCTTCCTGCATAGTCCCTTAGAAGGCTGGGTTGAGCTGGGCTGGGCCCAGCTCCAGATCCCCATAGCTGAGAGTGAAAGGGTCAGCCTCATATCAAGCTGCCCTCAGAGAAACCTGCCTCCAGATGGTGGGTGGGGCTGACTGAGAAAGGCATGCCACACGCTTCCCCCAACCCCAACCCACGCCAAGCAAGAAGGGTCCTGTGCCCTCAGCTGAGTCCAGCTACTACCAAGTCCTTATGCCAATAATAAAGCTGAGCTTTACCCTCACACCTGCCTCCTAAGCTTGATGGGCAGGGGGAAGGCTGAACCTGGAGGCCTTGGGACTGGATACCACAGCAGCAGATATTGACTAAATTATCAGATGGCAATCTGGGAAGGAGAGACCAAGTTTTCTTGGGACTTGGGAGCTAAGGAAGGATAAGGGTTAGAATCAAATAGACCTCATTTTGAAAATCAAAAAGACCCCAGATTGCCCTGGGGTAAAAAGGCAGTTACTTCTCTATACTTGGCATGTGAAAAAGGATATTTTCTCTTCCAGCAAATTGCAAATGGGTGCCCAAGTCTAGCTCCCATTAGCTCTGAGAAATCCAGGCAAAGAGATCACTTCCGCCCCTCTCCATTGCATTCCTCTTGCTTTATAAGGCTTAGCCACTCAAAGGGAGGAATCTACCTAAGAAATGAGGTGGTCTGGCCCCTGTGTATGTGTGGTGGGGGACCAGGAGGAGTAAAGTTAGAAATGGGGGTGGAAGGGGAGGGCCTGGACTGGCCCTAACCACAACCCAAACAGAACCAGCAATCAGGATGGAGCAAGTTGAGTAAACAGGGCCGGTCCAATAGCACAGGTCACTTCTGACTCCAAACCCATTCCTGCCTCTTCTCCCATTACACACATACACACATTTCATCCGGGTAAAATGAAGTTCAAATGAACTTTCTGGGCAGCCTAGGTGGGAAAATAAGGGCATTCTAAGTGGGGGGAATACACTGTATCCATGCAGACCCCAGGGCCCTGACACTACAAATGGGTCATTTTCTGCAAAGGAGCTTTCCTGCCATCCCTAAAGCAGCTTCTGTATAAATTCTGGAGGGTCTGTGGGGGCAGCACTTCTCCATCCCAGGTTTACAAGCACAGCAGGGTAGAAAGTAATAGCTTCAATAACAAATCCTAGGGGACCGTGTCCCCACTTCCACCCTCTCCACCCACCCACCCCTGCTTTCTTCGCTACTCATTAAGCCTGTACCATAAGGCGATGGGGATACAAAACCACAACAGTTCTGCCCTCAAGAAGCTCCCATTCTTCTAGGGGCATGCACACATACTGATAAATAAACATAAGATAATATGAGGAGAAAAAAAAAAACATGAAGGAAGCACAGGATCCTAAGAAGGAGAGTGCAGTCCAGGACAAGAGGGAGAGCCTAAGCCAAGTCACAGGGACAAGAGGGTTCTGGATGCAGAATGCCTAAAGAGAAGCATTGTGAACGAACTGGAAGGTTAGGACGGAGGCATATTGTGAAGGCCTAAATGCTGCACAAAAGAGTTTAGAGTTTATCCTATTAGTCATAAGGAGTCAAAGATTCTTGAGCAGGAAAAGGACATGGTCAGACTTTAGGAAAACTACTCTGTTACGGAGGGTAGACTGGAGGAAGAAGATTTGGAAACAGGAAGACCAATGTGGAGGTGATTAGAGTAGTTCAGGCAGGAAGCGAGAAAGGTTTGAACTTGGGTGATTATTAAATGAATCCAAAGAAAGGGGATAAAGTCCTGGGCATTGTGGAGGCAAAACTGAAAGTGCGGAGAGCTGACTGGGCATGGGAGTAGGAAAGAATGAATTGTAGAGGCCCCCAACAAATAAGGATGTGTGGAAGAGGGAAAAGGCTGAGAGGAAGATTAAATTCAGTTTTGAGCATACTGAGGGGTCTTCCAGAAACATAATGATGATAACACTAGCATGCACATAGCCCTTTAAGGTTTATAAAGCAGCACTTCACAAACACACATTTATCTAGATATCTCATTTAATATAACAACCCTGTGAAGTAGGTGCTATTTTTATCCCCATTTTACAGATGAGGAAACTGAGGCAGCTTGAGGTCTGAGGGAAGTGAGGTAACTGAGGTAAGTGACTTGACCAGAGTCATGCAGCTAGTAAATGGCTAGGGCAGAATCTGAACTCCTTCCTTTCAGAATCTCAATTTAAAGCTTTATCCACTAAGCCACCTAACAAGTCTGCCCAAGTCACTCCCCTATTCATCAAAATTCAGCAAATTCTTATTACCCTCCCTCCCCCCAGGATCAAACATCAAGTCTTCTGGCTCCTTGCTACCTCTCCAGTCTTCTTCCATTTGACTCCCCTCCACTGATGATGCAAGTACTAAGCACCCCAAGGGCTTAGTACAATATTTGGTACACTGTTAGTAACTTAATAGTAAGAGCTCACGTTAATATAGCACCTTAAGGTTTGCAAAGCACTCCACAAACATCCCATTTTACCTCACAACCACCTTGGGAGGTAGGTGGTTGATGCTCTTATTATCCCCCATTTTACAGATAAGGAAACTGAGGCAGAAAGTGACTTGACCAAGGTCACACAGGTAATGAATGTCTCAGGGCATACTTGAACTTAGATCTTCCTGACATCATCTAGTGCTCTACTCACTGAGTAACCTAGTTCAGTAAGGGCTAAATAGTAAATACTTACCACACATCCAGATGGAGTTGTCCAGCAGGAAGCTGAAGAAACCCCATTTGTGTGGCAAAACGCAGTATTCGTCTTTCTGACTCCAGTAAAAAAAAAAAATTTCACACCTAATATAAATTCAAACAGCAATTCAATGAACCAAATTCAGAGAGGTCCAGTACCAGGAGTGCGGCCTCTCTTGGTAATGGACTTCTTCAGCTGTAGCAATAAAAAAGACTTTTTATCAAGTCCTGAGAAGTGGGACTGCAATCTCCCACTGCCTCAAATCTTGACTCTCTCTCTGAAGTGTTGTCTTTGAGACTGTATCACCTACTTCAGCTACTGTAATCTGTCTCCATGACTCACATATTTCCCTCCCTCCAGTCAAAACAGAGGCTGCCACTGGAGGAGTCTTTTCCAATATCCCAAACAGTATAGATGGGCCAGGTCCTGCTTCATGCAAGACCTGTGTTGTGTACCCAGCAGCAATGAGGTCCCCATCCCCCAGGAACCACCCATCTCCAGCATCCCAAGTTCAATTTCTCCCATCCTATCTGCCCTTCCTTGACCAAATGCAATCTGTTGGCAGATCTAGCCCAGACTAGCTCTTCTTGCACTGTTCCCAAGGTTCTCTCTCTTCCAAACCTTTCCAACCCCTGGTTTTTAACCATTTTTCTCCTCTAATTCCTATTCCATTCAAAGTCCTACCCCCTCTTTGTTCCTTCCTCCCTTTCTCAGTCAGTCCACAAACATTTATTAGGCATCTACTACATGCTAGGAATTGTGTTAGGTGTCAGGGAGCCATAGAAAGCCAGTGTCTGCTCTCAAGGAACTCAGTCTAACAGGGAGGGACAACATGCAAACAACTATGTACAAAAACAGGATATAGATGGGGTGAACTAGGGTGAATCTCTGCTCCTCTTTCAGGTTTGCAAAGCATTTTAAGCTGTAACCTGGCCTCCAAACTGCCCTGGGAAATGCGTATATTCCAAGTGCCCCCACTTTCCCTTCTCACTCAGAGCCTGAGGTGAGATACTGGGGCAGCATAAGCTCTTCCCTGCTCTCCACCAGCTCAGAACTTTTTATCCCCCTCCCAGCGCACAGTCCCAACACCTGGGTTCCAGTTCTCCAGCTCTAGATCTATGGCCTGTAACGACTCTAGACAAATCACATTACCTTCTCGTGTCTTTGCCTCAGTTTCCTCCTCTGTAAACTCAATGGCTTTGAAGGCCTCTTCCATCTCTAGGTCCGAGGTCCTATAGCCCTCATCCGAACACCTACGTAATGCCCCCCGTCAAGCACCTGGCACGAACCGGCACCCCCAAGGAGAAGACGTTTAGGGTGGACAGAGACAGCCGAGAGGGGATTCGAACCCAGGTCGACGCCGCGGCCTCGAGCTCGGAGGTCAGCGCGCTGTCCCTGCTCCACGCGGGCGGGCCGGCGGCCTCCGCGCTGGTCCAGACTCGGTCCCGCCCCCTAACCCAAGCCCCGCCCCGTCCCTCCGCACTCCCTCCGGGCTCCCGGCCCCGCCCGACCCGGGGGAAGGGCGCCAGCGCTCGGCCCTGCCTCGGCCCAGCGGGGAGGGCGGGCAGGCGGGCGGGCAGGCAGGCGGGCAGGGACGGAGGGAGGGAGGTTCTTCGGGCTCGCGCTCCCCATTGGCGTCGGCAGATTCGCTGCAAACGGCCCGAGACATCCACTCCACCCCCTCCCCCATCCCCGTGGAGAGGCCCCATCTCCGCCCCCCGTTCCACCCCCGCGGTGGTGCCGGGAGCGGGCGGCGGCAGCGGCTCCAGCGGGCTCTGACCTGGCCCCACGTGGGGCGGACAGGAGGTGTCGGACGAGCCGTGTCGAAAGTGCGACTCGGCGCGGCCGCGGCCTCGCGTTTACCCTGCGCCGCTGCTGCTGCCGCCGTCGCCGCCACCACCACCGCCGCCGCCGCCCCGAGCCGCTGCCGCCTCCGCTGCCGCCCCCCCCCCCCCTCCTCCTCCTCCTCCGCTGCCTCCTCCACTGCCGTCCCTCCATCCCTCCTCCCCCTCCCTCTCCTCCGCTCTCTCCCTCCCCCTCCCAGGAGCCTCTATTGTTCCGCCGGCGGCGGCGCGGCCCGAGCCCAGCCCGGCCCGCCCGGGAAACAGCGAGCAGCCTCAGGACGAGCGGGGCCAGGGCGGCCGGGCAGCCGGCCGGGCTCGGCGGAGGCTGCTGCGCGCCCCGGTGGCCTGCCCCGTCCCGCCGTCTCCCCCGGCCCGGGGGCCCAGCCCGGACGCCGGCTATGAGCCCGCATTGGCGGCGGCCGGTGAGTACGCGCCCTCTCGAGAGGGACTCCTAGGGTAGAACGGCGGGGGGGGGGGTGGGGGGGGGGGGGGCCGGGGCACTGCCCGCGGGCGGTTTCCACGCCAACCGCCTGGCCTTTTAAGAAAGCCCCACTCCCGCCCGGTCCGGTTGTCCCGACAGCCCTCGCAGACCTTGCCCGCCCTGGGCTGCGGCGCCGGGCAGAGCGCCCAGGAGCGCAGTCCCGTCTCGGCCAGCCAGGATGTCCCCTTGCTACAAAGTATCCTTCGGGGGCGTGAGCCAATGGCAGCTGGGAATTGTTGTTGTTTAACTTGTTACACTTACATAAAGGGAGAACTGCGGGCTGTTTCCTGGATGGGGGCAGGGGAGCGGACAGCACCCGGCTCAGCCGCCCCCGGCTGGGGGCTTTGTGGGGGACTAAGCTGATTCCCCCCATCCGGTATTGGGTGGCCAGCCTCAACTTGTGCCCCTCCCCGCTTGTTTCTGGCCCCTGGAAGGGCTTCTCGAGGGGCAGCTGTCACACTCACAGGCCCCCATTCATTCTTCTGGCTTTCAAATCTGTTGATCTGTTTTTTGTTTTTTCCCCCCACTAACACACTCGATCCACCATCACCACCAATGCCCCTCAACCAAGCCATAACTGGGGGCCCAGTGTGACAGCCACAGGAGCAAAGGCGGGAAAGCCACAGGGAGGAGTGCAGCCTTTTGTAGAAAGGGTAAGGGTTGGGCTTTGGGGAGTTTGGGGTTGTTCGTGCTTGATTTTTCTTTTTCTTTTTTCTTCAAAAGAGAAAGACTTGGGAAGTTAATCTAACTTATTAGAGTTCAGTATATTGCCATATACATTCAGTATATGGCTCAGTAGAAGTCAGCATGTTGTTGCCTTTAGCAGGGGATTGTGAACTTATTTTTTTATTGTTTTATTATATTGATAACTGTATTTTGGCATACTAGGTTTCCTTTGTTATCCTATGTAATTTTGTCTTATACACTTAAAAACTTCATTCTGAGAAGGAGTCCATAGGCTTCACCAGACTGCCAAAGAGGCTCTGCCTTAGAAGCTGTTCCCTCATAGAGCCTCCAAAGGTCTTCTGACTCAGGTTTGACTAAGAGTAATAGCCTTGTTTCTGAAATTATTGACAAATACAAGAATTTGAGGTAACTTTTGCCTAAAGGGCCTGACTTGTGTGACTTCTCTGATTCCCTATCAACATAGCCTGGTCTTGGTACAGCTGACACTGGGGAGGAGTCTGGCCAGGCTGCTGAGAGTTAGTGCTTGCCGCTGCTTCCTGTCCCTGAGGACCCAGTACAGAGGTGTCTCTTAGGACCTGAGGACTCAGTTGTTTTCAGTGGCAACAATCTCTATAGATACTGAGAGTTTAAAGAGCTCAAATATAAAACACAAGCTACTTGGTTCCCCTTAAGTCAAAACCCAGGATTTCTTGACTGTAAAGTTCTATGTTCTCAGTTCATTGGCCATTATTGAAGTCTCCACTCAAAAGTTCCTTGTAACTAGGGACCAGTGACTGATCAGAGATCGATGTCAGAGCAGGGAATGAGGTCAGTGGGTACCAATTCAAGAACTGTGCTGTACCACACTGAGATTTAGCAGAGCCTAAATATCCACTGGGGATTCAACCTGTGGGTGGTCATTCTAGCCCTGCTCCTTATTCAGCTGCTCTAAGCCAGTCCTTTCCCGGGTCTCCATTTCTCGACCTGAAAATCAGACATGCTGATACTGACTTGTGTCTCGTAGGGAATATGATAATAGAGTATGTGACGGCATGCTGTTCTTGGCAGGGATTAGGGTGCCCCAAGGTTTCTTTGTTGAGGAGAACCCAAGCTCTTAGGCTGGTGGGAGCCTGCTTTCCCTAAGTCCCCCTTACGTGGCAAGAGGACCCAGAGAGTCATGGTCAGGTGGGGCTCAAGTAAAGAATGGCCTACCTTGTGAGAAGATGCTCAGGTTGGGCTTCGGGGGGAGGGATACCATCAAGCTCCCTCATCCAGTCTTTCATGAGTCCTGATACTTGGTGTCCTGAAAGAAGGAGTTAAAGACACTACCTCTGTGGGGAGCCCAGGGCTCAGAGCTAAGTCAGCCAAACATTTATACCAGAGCATTGTGCTGGATGCTAAGTGGGCCCTCCAGGGGCTTATGTTCTAATGAGGGACTACAGTCATGAGAGACTGTAAGTGGAGCCCTACCTTTCCAGTATCCATGGTGGTATTGATTTAATTGCTGTTCATAGGACAAGAGGTAGAAGGGGGAAGAGGAGGCAGATGGGAAGCTATCCCCCAGTGAGTAGTACCCCCTGGTATCCTGGTGATGACTCAGTGGGATGGACAGCATAGTCTGAAGCAGCTAGGTATGCAGAGTTCAGTGAGTTTTCAGTGATCACCCCAATCAAGAGAACCCAGCTTTGTGGTAGAGGCCTGAAGTAGAGGGAGTGGGAGGGGAGGACGATGGTTTCTGAGTGTCTGGGTGGGGAGAAGAGCAGCAGCAGGGAAATAGCAGGATGCTCCTGCTGGCACCCTGCAGATGGCGGAATGAAGCAGGGCCCTTGTCACCTTCCTTCCTCCAATCTGCCTGTGTTAAGAGATTTGGGGAGCATTCTTTCTTAGGTTCTTTCCTCCTGTAGCGTGGGTGTGGTTGTCAGGCCTCCCACTGAGCTTCTCACAGCTGTCTGTCTGCATTCCAGATGTGACAGAATGGGGGTGGATTTTGATGTGAAGACTTTCTGCCACAACCTACGGGCTACGAAGCCCCCCTACGAGTGTCCCATAGAAACGTGCCGCAAGATCTATAAAAGTTACAGTGGTATTGAGTATCACCTGTACCACTATGACCATGATAGCCCACCTCCACCTCAGCAGACTCCCCTTCGAAAGCACAAGAAAAAGGGGCGCCAGTCCCGTTCAGCCAACAAGCAGTCACCCAACCCTTCCGAAGTGTCGCAGTCCCCCAGTCGAGAGGTGATGACCTATGCCCAAGCCCAGCGCATGGTCGAGGTGGACCTGCATGGCCGAGTCCACCGAATAAGCATCTTTGATAACCTAGATGTTGTGTCTGAGGATGAGGAAGCCCCAGAGGAGAACCCAGAGAATGGCAGCAACAAAGAGAACACCGAGACCCCAGCCACTACACCCAAGGCAGGCAAGCACAAGAACAAAGACAAGCGGAAGGATTCCAATCACCACCACCACCACCACCACAATGCCTCAGCCAATGCCACCCCCAAGCTGCCGGAGGTGGTGTACCGGGAGCTGGAGCAGGACACCCCCGATGCTCCACCTCGCCCAACCTCGTACTACCGGTAAGGCCAGTCCTGCCCTTCCTCCTTCCTCCAGCATGCCACTGCCCCCAACCTGAGGACCAGCTACACGGGAGCAGGAGCTAGAAGGGCTGGGAGCCCAGGCAGGGGTCATATCTGCTTTGTCTTCATCCTCATCCTTCTCCCAGTACCTTGTGGGGGATGCTGCAAGTCATTTCAGCAGCTCACATTTCTCTAGTGCCCCAAGCTTAAAAGGTGTTCTCCTCACTACCACCCCGTCAGGTAGGTGATACACAGAGCACCGTCCCTGTTTGTCCTCAGGATTGAGGCTTCTCTGATTTCATGGGTGGGGGGAGCCTTCCTCCCTCCACTGTGACACAACCCTTTTGTGAATTTACGGAGGGAGGGACTGGAGTTACTTGCCACAGGGCAACCAACCTGGTCAGGAGCCTTTCCAGCTGAGCTGGGTTCTCTGGACAGCTTTTCACCTGGTCAATCCATGAAGCTTTGGTTTGGTGGGACCTGCCAAGGCTTGTGCCCTCCTGGTACAGTTTTCAAGAGCCCAGAATCATCTTTGTACTTAGATGAAGCATCAGGGGAGAATGTAGTCAAAGGTCCCTTTTCTCTAAATAGGAAAACTGAAACAGAGAGATGATTTGCTTGTTTGTGGCCACACAATTAGGGTGTAGGAGAGCTGGAATGTTGGATGGATGGATGGATGGATGGATGGATGGATGGATGGATGGATGG
>NW_027185761.1:25567264-25591198 GCF_028583685.1 Petaurus breviceps papuanus | reverse complement strand
TGGATGGATGGATGGATGGATGGATGGATGGATGGATGGATGGATGGGTGGGTGGGAGGGTGGGTGGGTGGAGAGATGGATGGGTGGGTGGATGAGTGGATGGTTTAAGGAACATGGGCAGATAAGGAGGAGTAGGTTACCAAGGGCTCTAGCCCATCCTATGTCTAGGTAGCTCATGGTGTTCTAAACCTTACTCCCTGTTGGGTTTTTAAGCCAGTTCTTTGTTCTTCTTCTTGTACGTCCTGGCTTCTTCCCTTTGTATTCCTACTATCTCTCCTTTTCCTGCTGACCTCCTTTGCCCCCTGTGGACCTCCTTCTGCCTTGGTTAATTTCTGTATCTCCCCACTGTGACTGGGGCCCAGCCCAAAAGCAACAGGATCTGATCTTGTTAGACTTCCTCTCAGTTACATATCCTGCCTCTGGGATACTTGAGCCACACTGTAGAAAGTTGGGGCCCAAGGCCAGGGAGGAGAGCTCATTCACTCAGAGATTGTACAGTCATTTTCAGAACCTTCAGGGAGGGAGGCTACAAGCAGAGAATTAAGCAACTTGCCCAAGGTCAAACAGTGAGTAAGCCTCAGAAGTGTAATTCGCACCCAGGTTCTGTGACTTGCAGTTTTGTCTGTTGTACCATGCTACTTCCTTCTGTGGTTGCTTCCCACTGAGCTATGCTAATAAGTTCATGTGATCACAAATACAGAAACCTTGACTCTGGGGTTCATGTGAGAAGTCTGGGAGGCCCTTGGAGACCTGCAACATCCCCAAAGCCCTTGGTAGGGCCTGCTGAATCAGGGCAATTCCCAAGGGCTTTTCACATTTCGCTGAAATTACATGATGACTCCAGGTAGAAAGAGGTTGCCAAGTTGCCCACCATCTAATACCAAACAATAACCCAGGCTTCTGTCCAGTCAGCTGTGAGCCTCCCACTCCATAGTGACAGGAACCAGGCAGTAGCACATCTTTTTCCTTTCCTCCTACCTTTTGACTCTACCACTCCCTAGGGAGTTCCTCTGTGAAATCTCTTCCCTTTGGGATGGCTTTCTTCTATTCAGCTGTAACCTCATTGAGTGGGGCCTCTCTCTTTATATTTGCAGCTCCCCCAATGTCTCACACATAGTAGGTGTTTGAGGTTTGTTGAATGTTTTCCCTTGAAACATATCTAGGTGTCCCTGATGTTTATATTCTCAGTTCTGTTTTTCACATTTGCCTTTGATGTTCATTTTAACAAGCTCCCACCTAGATAAAAACCTTAGAGAAAGTAGAACCCACACAGAATGGTTTTTCCTGAGTCTCCAAATCCCCTGTAGAGATAGCCCCAAATGTCCTCATATAGCACCTTGTCTCTCCCTTTGTGTGCTTGGCAGAGGCTCTGAAGGATGGGGGGAAAGGCAAGGCCAGACCTGAGCTACTGTGTTCCCTCCAGGTACATTGAGAAATCAGCAGAGGAGCTGGATGAGGAGGTAGAGTATGACATGGATGAGGAGGACTATATCTGGCTGGACATCATGAATGAGCGCCGGAAGACGGAGGGAGTGAGCCCCATCCCCCAGGAGATCTTTGAGTACCTGATGGACCGCTTAGAGAAGGAGTCCTATTTCGAGAGCCACCACAAGGGGGACCCCAACGCCCTGGTGGACGAGGACGCCGTGTGCTGCATCTGTAATGACGGTGAGTGTCAGAACAGCAATGTGATTCTCTTCTGCGATATGTGCAACCTGGCTGTTCACCAAGAATGTTATGGCGTCCCCTACATCCCCGAAGGCCAGTGGCTTTGCCGCCGCTGCCTCCAATCCCCATCCAGGGCAGTGGACTGTGCCCTTTGCCCGAATAAGGGCGGGGCCTTCAAGCAGACGGACGATGGCCGGTGGGCTCACGTAGTGTGTGCCCTATGGATCCCGGAGGTTTGCTTCGCCAACACAGTGTTTCTGGAGCCCATCGACAGCATTGAGCACATCCCACCTGCCCGATGGAAGCTCACATGTTATATCTGCAAACAGAGGGGGTCAGGGGCCTGCATTCAGTGCCACAAGGCCAACTGCTACACAGCCTTCCACGTGACCTGCGCCCAGCAGGCTGGCCTCTACATGAAGATGGAGCCGGTCCGAGAAACGGGTGCCAATGGCACCTCCTTCAGTGTGCGCAAAACCGCCTACTGTGATATCCACACACCTCCGGGCTCAGTGCGCCGCCTGCCTGCCCTGTCACACAGTGAGGGTGAAGAAGAGGAAGAGGAAGAGGAAGAAGAGGGAAAAGGTTGGAGTTCAGAGAAGGTGAAGAAAGCAAAGGCCAAGTCAAGGATAAAGATGAAGAAGGCTCGGAAGATCTTGGCAGAAAAACGGGCAGCAGCACCTGTGGTATCAGTCCCCTGCATCCCACCACACAGGTAGGCAGGGCCCCAGATGATTAAGAATGGGGACCCTCTGATTTCCCCTTTGGCAAAGAAGTTTGTAGATCATTAAGAGTTGGAAGGGACGTTATCTATCATCTAGTAAATCCTTCTGTTTTCAGCTAGGGGAGCTGAGGGCCAAAGAGATGAAGGAAGTTGCCCCAGGTTACCAAGTCAATTACTAGCCTAGCCAAGACTAGCGGCCAGTGTCCATTCTTTTACATGAGGAGTTGGCAGAGCCACAATGGAGAGCAGAGATTGGTGAACTGTTTCTATCCCACAAGAAAAAATCATGAGTCCCTACCCTAATTTAAAAGTAACTTGACGTAGGACAATAAAGCTTTCCTCCATAAGTGATTTTAACGTAACCGTCATTTTCATTTTTTGGCCACTTAAAATGGGTGGTGAGTAGGAAGAAAAGAAGAAATAAAAGAAACTCTAACAAAGGGAAAAGGGGAGCTGTAGGGGGTGAAATAGGAAAAGCTGTGAAGAGACCTGTTAGTGAATTTCTGGAGTGTAAACTGTTCACCCCATGTTGTTTACTGGGCCTATAACTTCTTTTTATCCTTTGAAATGCTAATTAGTCCATTAACTATTGCTTACAGCTCTTTATCCTTATACCCTTCAAGGTTACTCTGAATGGTATAATCCACTGGGGGAAGTTGCTGTGGGCATAGTGGCCACACACAACACCATTATCATGGGCTAAGGGCCACCTGAGGGCCCAAAGGTTCCCTTCCCGGCTGTAGATCTGGCTGTTGGGGGATTGGAGCCTTGCCTGCTAAAGGTTTCATCTGTCTGGGGATGCTGAAACTGCTTCACAGGTTAAGCAGAGTCTCCATGGTGTTTACTTCTGGATGAGAGATTTCAAAAGACCCTTTGTTGTTCCGCTTCAGTGAAGATGGGGCAGGGGTACAGTCTGTGTAGCCTGTGGAGGACACAATGCCACCTCTGTACCCTCCGGATGTTGAAGGGATGTGGAAGGGTCTTACTTCCTGAACCCACATGCCCTCCTCAGAGGTTCTTCCTGGCCCAGGAGTCTGTAAAAAATGCTCACCTGAGGCTCACTAGCCAAGTTGAGAAGAGACTAGCTGAGGGCCAAGCTCTGATAAGAGTAGGTACCAGTTGGCCTGTACAAATTACTGCAGGTGCTCCCCCCTCCTCCCTCTGTCCTTCCCATCTTCTCAGGCTCAGCAAGATTACTAATCGCTTAACCATTCAGAGGAAGAGCCAGTTTATGCAAAGGCTCCACAGCTATTGGACACTAAAGCGCCAGTCCAGGAATGGGGTCCCTCTCCTTCGCCGCCTGCAGACCCATCTACAGTCCCAGAGGAATTGTGATCAAGTTGGAGCACCACGGCCTGCTCCCCCAGGAGGACTGGGAGCTGGGGTGAGCTGTTCTTTTTGTTGGGAGTGGGGAGGACGTGATGGAATTTGGGGAAAGGAGATGGGATTCGGACCGCTTGTGTTCTCGTGCCTACCTCTCATCTGGGATATGGAGAATGGCAACCATTTGGATAGTGGCCAAGGTCCCAGGGAGGAGAGGAAATCCAGCACCCACTTGTGCCCGACATGGCTGCTCCTGTCTCTCCCCCAGCCCTCCTCCATTTCCAGCTTTGTTTTCCTTGTTTCTTCCTCAGAGAGACTCAGAGGACAAGAATTGGGCCCTGAAAGAGCAACTGAAGTCATGGCAACGGCTGCGCCATGACTTAGAGCGCGCCCGGCTGCTGGTGGAGCTGATTCGGAAGCGTGAAAAACTCAAGAGAGAGACGGTAATTCCCATTCTGTCCCAGGCAGGAATGCTGCCTGCTGTCAGAGAGGACGTGTGTGCCTGTGACAGTCTGTGGCCGAGAAGCTGGGGCTCCAAAGCTCGGCCCCACAGGGCCTGCTTTTTGATGGGTGTTTTCAGTGAGGCTAAGATTTGTCCGTAGTGAGCTAGGGACAGTATATGGCAAGATAGGATTAAGTGCTACATTGTGAACTTTAATTTCCTGGAAGAAAACTGATTTCTTAGTTGTTCATAAGCGCTTGTCATGTGCTGGGCATGTAGGGTTACAAAATGAAACAGCCCTTGCCCTCAAAAAAGTTACATTCCTCAGCTGAGTTAAGAATTAGAACTGGGGGATGGCTAGGTGATGCCATAAATAGAGCGCTGGCCCTGGAATCAAGAGGACCTGAGTTCAAATCCAGCCTCAGACACTTAACACTTACTAGCCATGTGACCTTGGGCAAGTCAGCCCCAATTGCCCGGCCTCCCCCCCTCTAAAAAAAAAAAAAAAGAATTAGGACCAGGATGAGAGGATTAGTATGTTTCTCCCTTTTTCATGGTAGCCAGCTCCAAGGAGCCAGGTGGAAGAGAAGGAAAATCCTCAGACCATATCTTAAATTTTGCCCATCCCTGAAAGCCTTTCACCTGGAAGGGCATTCCCTGGGATTGTGACGTGGATCTATATGAGCATCCCTTGTCTTATGTTTCAGATCAAGGTCCAGCAAGTGGCCTTAGAGATGCAACTGACCCCTTTCCTCATCCTCCTCCGTAAGACCTTAGAACAGCTCCAAGAGAAGGACACGGGCAACATCTTCAGCGAGCCGGTCCCTCTGTCTGAGGTAACAGAAATCTACGAAGTAAGAACCCCTTCCCCCTCTCCCCGAGCCCTCCCCCATCCCCATCCCAATTCTTACATGCTGAGTTGGATTCCTGCTGGCAGTTCCAGGGCATTGGTTTGGAGTGGGTGGGCCCCTGGCTGTTGAGTCTGCTGGCCAGAGGAGCAGCCTTCACACCCACCACACATTGTTAACAAAGTAAATATCCATCATGCCAGTCAGTCTCCCTGCCTTGGGGACCAGGTCTTTTCAAATGGGGAGACCCTTCCCACAGCTAGAGCTCATTGACTTCAGTTGTGGGCTGTTTTTTGGAAGGGATTTGGTTCTAACCTCAGGAAGTAGCACTTTGGAAGTGCTGACTGTGGGAGAGCTCTGAGGTACTGAGCCCCAGTGACACCAGCACCTCCTGACTATTGAAATGTTTTCTATAATAGAATAGCAATCCTGTAATGCTAAGCATAAAGGGATTTACAAATGCAGGATATCTTCCAAGCCTTCTCCCCATCTCTTAACTTACTGAATCCTTACAACATATTTGTAAAATTGAGCAGGTGGGATTGTTGCCATTTTCTAGATGGGAGAACCCCAAGGCCCAGAGAGGTTCACTGGCTCAGGGTCGACCCACTAAGTCGGTTGCCCAGCTCGAAGTAGAATCCAGATCTCCTAATCCCTAGTCCAGTGCTTGCTCTTCTCAACTTCGCACATATTCTTGGCGTCCTGAATTTCTAGATTTCCCTTTATGGTATCTTTGGAGGGGACTCCACCCTGTGGTTTGGAGCAGGGCCCTGGATGGGTGGGGGTGGGGAGGTCAGTGGGCGATCTCTCCATGTAGCCAGGGCCTGCTCTGTCCCTTCCTGGCAGGTACCTGACTATCTTGAGCACATCAAGAAGCCCATGGACTTTTCTACAATGAAGCAGAACCTGGAGGCCTATCGATACCTGAACTTTGATGACTTTGAGGAGGATTTCCACCTCATAGTCAGCAACTGCCTCAAGTACAATGCCAAGGACACCATCTTTTACCGGGCAGCAGTGCGGCTTCGGGAGCAAGGGGGCACCGTGTTACGGCAGGCTCGGCGGCAGGCTGACAAGATGGGCATTGACTTTGAGACGGGCATGCACTTCCCCCACAGCCTGGCTGGGGATGAGGCCCTGCTCCATGCAGAGGATGGTGGGTTCTGTGCTGTGCCTCCTAGACACATGCCAGTTCTCTTGATGGGCATGACTCCCCTAAGCCCTTCCCTGTCTGATCCCAGTAAGATCATAGGTTGGCAATGCTCATGTCACCAGGGAGTGGCCTTCCCTAGCTTGGTGACAGGGACACTTGGGTGGGACTCAGGGAAGACTTGATTTCATCATGCCCCTGGGGTCATGGGACCTTCAGGGGCTCTCACTGGTCTTGATCTTCACACCCCTGTCCAACCTCCCTCCCCCCCACCAGAGGAAGAGCGGTTTCTGCTGTCTGAGAACCAGAAGCACCTGCCACCAGAGGAGCAGCTGAAGCTCTTGTTGGAGCAGTTGGATGAGGTTAATGCCAGCAAGCAAAGTGTCAATCGCTCCCGCCGCGCCAAGATGATCAAGAAGGAAATGACTGCGTTACGTAGGAAATTGGCACACCAGAGAGAGGCTGTCCGGGATGGGCCAGATCGGCACAGCTCAGCGGGACGAGGCGCCCTACAGGTCCACACCCCCTGCGACAAGGATGGACAGACAGACAGTGCCGCTGAGGAAAGCAGCAGCCAAGAGACTGGCAAAGGTCTGCGCGTCCATGGGGGCCTGGGCCCCAGGGCCCTGAGCAAGGGATCCCAACAGGCTGGCCCTCACTTCCAGGGAGGACATTCAGACTTGGTCCCTCCTGGACCCATCCCTAATTCTAGGGTTTTTCAACTACCCAACTAGCTGTAGTTGCCAGAGGGAAAGGGGTCCCCGAGCCACTACTTAATGGAATGATAACAAACCCAAGTTTGTTCTTCCCACAGCACTGAAACAAGTTGCTGAATAGAAGAGAAGCTTGACTCCCCTATATTTTAAAGTTACTCCCTTTGCCCCTACTTAGAATCCTGGTTCAAGACATTGTCATATCATGAACCTGGCCCTCCCATAGCCTTTGCCAATATTATATCCCTTCTGTTTCTGCTGCAGGTCTGGGCCCCAACTTGTCCTCAACCCCTGCCCATGAGGTGGGCAGAAGGACATCAGTCTTGTTCTCAAAGAAGAACCCGAAGACAGCTGGTCCCCCCAAACGGCCAGGACGGCCACCAAAGAATCGGGAGAGCCAGCTGGCCCCAGGTCATGGAAGCAGCCCTGTAGGGCCGCCCCAGCTGCCAATCATGGGCTCTCAGAGACAGCGAAAGCGAGGGAGGAGTCCCCGGCCTAGCTCCAGCTCTGACAGTGACAGCGATAAATCCACCGAAGACCCTCCCATGGGTGAGCCAACCCTTCCATCTTCCCTCGAGGAAGTAAATAAATTTACAGCTCTTCCCTGTGAACTTCATGGTAGCTGCCTTGTGAGTGAGCTCTTTGTATAGTAAGAAGCTTAGCATTATAGATTTAGAGCTGAAAGGGACCTGCAAGGTCACTGAGTCCATCACACCTCTTTTACATGTGAGGAAACTGAGGCATAGAGAGGTTGAGTGATTTGGTCAGTGTGATACAGCTTCTAGCTCTCCTGGGTGTCTGAGATGGGATCTGAACTCAGGTCTGCCGGATTGCAAGTCTGACAGCCTTTGCACTTGACCAGGCCCCAGAGAAGTTAAATTATTGGCCTAGAATCACACAGCTGAACAGTGGGCAGTTGCAGAGCTAACCCCAAGTTCTCCTGTTCATGAGCAGTGCCGGTATGGGCATTACAGGGGCAGCTCATGCAAGACTCCTGGAATCATTCCCAGAAGCTTTTTGCTGAGGACTGGAAGAATATTCCAGTCCAAGATAGAGATAGGAATAAATCCTGATGTTCCTCCTGCCCAGACAGACCAGCCTGCTCCTTCTCTCTAACCCAGATTTACCAGCAAATGGCTTCAGCAGTGGAAACCAGCCTGTGAAAAAAAGCTTTCTCGTCTATCGGAATGACTGCAGCCTCCCCCGCAGTAGCTCTGACTCAGAGTCCAGCAGCAGCAGCAGCAGCAGTGCCGCTTCTGACCGAACCAGGTACTTGGTTCTTCTTCCTGAGCTCAGGTTCCAAGGTATCCCAGGGAGATGTCAGATGTCCTTAACTTCGGGATAGCAGCCTTCTCAATGTGGTTGGTGAAGGGGCCAGACTCCCTGCCACCCTAAGCAATGAAGGTGAAGAACTGGATTCTGTTCTTCCCTGAAGGTGTCAGTCCCACCTTTTCCTTCACTATCAGTCTATATGGTTTCTGCTTCCTTGAAAGCTAACCTGAACTTCTGATTATTTCTCACAGCACAACCCCCTCGAAACAAGGCCGAGGAAAGCCTTCCTTCTCCCGGGGGACCTTCCCAGAGGACAGCAGCGAGGATACATCTGGCACTGAAAATGAGTCTTACTCTGTGGGCACGGGGCGTGGTGTGGGGCATAGCAGTAAGTACCTATGTATAGAATCAGGGGAACCTGGTTTTGAAGTGTCTTCCCTCTGCAACCCTTGATTCAACCTTCTTTTCCATTTCTGCATAGTGGTGAGGAAGAGTCTGGGCCGGGGACCTGGCTGGCTATCTGAGGATGAGGATTCCCCGCTGGATGCCCTGGACCTGGTGTGGGCAAAGTGCCGAGGGTACCCCTCGTACCCAGCTCTGGTAGGATCCTGCTTCTCCTACCTTGCCCCATGCCTTCTGCCCTCACCCCACACCAGCCCCAGCTACAAGGCCAGGAAAGTGATCCAGAATACAGACTCGAGGTTAACAAAGAGTTTCCGAAGCCCCACTGGAGCCCCAGAGAGCCCAGTGAGCGTGAGGGGTGCTTGGCAGGCAGACAGATGGACAGGTGCAGCTCAGGGACCTGTCTCCCCAACTTTGATGTGGTATACATTTCCACCCTTGTGTATCACATAGGTACTCTGAACAGTCTTACTCAGGCTCCCAGGCATTGCGGCTACCCAATGCAGTTATGGCCCAGGGGTCATAAGGTCTCTGGGGCCTCGTAGCCCCTCAGTTATCAACAGTGATCAATTTCTCTTTGGCCACAAACAATGGCTAGACTGGCCAGAGTATTAGACAGGAGGTTCTGGGGGGAGGGAGAGGACTGAACCAAGCTGTGCCCCCAATCCGTCAGATCATCGACCCCAAGATGCCTCGGGAGGGCATGTTCCACCACGGGGTACCCATTCCTGTGCCCCCGCTGGAGGTGTTGAAACTTGGGGAGCAGATGACCCAGGAAGCTCGTGAGCATCTCTACCTCGTCCTCTTCTTTGACAACAAGAGAACCTGGTAAGGGGAAAGGGGAGGAAGTGATGGGCTAGGGAGGGGAATTAACATCATCTAGAAGGATAGCTCTCAGTGTTGCACAGAAGTAGGGTCCAGGAGCAGACAGCCTGGCAAACAGAACAGTGAGGACAAGGCTGAGATGGACTGGAGCGGAGAGGCTCCAGCCAGAAATCAGGAGCACTTCCTTTTGTGTCAGGTAGAAGACTTGGTCACTGTGATAAAATACAGAGGATCTGATAATATAATATGTGCTTGCAGACTGATAATCCTGGTACATGCCAGATAGGATGAGAAAGGTGGAAGGGACATTAGTCCATCTGATCTTCCTGAATTCATTTTACAGATGAGCAAACCAAGGCTTACAGAAGTTAAATAACTCGCACATACAAGTAATAAATTACAGGACTGGAAATTGGACCCAGGCCCTATGGTTCCAGAGCCAGGGCTCTCCCCACTGAACCATGCTTTTTCTTTTCTTATATTTTTTTTGGAGGGGGGAAGGCAAGGCAGTTGGGATTAAATGACTTGCCCAAGGCCACACAGCTAGTTAACTGTCACATTTGAGGCTGGATTTGAACTCAGGTCCTCCAGACTCCAGGGCTGGAGCTCTATTCACTGTGCCAGCTAGCTGCCCCAGAACCATGCTTTTTCTTCCAAGATGCCAACCATCATGTCTGACAAAGCTCATGCTTTCTAAGGCATGGTAGTGGATTTTAGAGATTTTTGTCCCAGGAAGGAAGCTCAGAAGTCATCTCCTTCAGCCCCCTCATTTTACAGACTGGGAAGCCATAAGCCATGGTGGTGGCTTGTCTAGAGGTCACAGTCACTGTGGGATTTAGACCCAGATCTCTTTAACCTCTAAGGTTTTTTCCACTGCATCACTTTGATGCTCCCTACCACTGCTGGATTCTAGATGGGGGAGGACCTAGGGAGAGGACAGTGGGGTCCCAGATCCCAATTCCATCACACCCCCATTTACTTTGTAGGCCTGTCTGTAGAGGGTGTTTGGGGCAGTCATCTTGAAAACGCTGGGCATTTGGGTGGTGCTCAGTGCTGCGGCCTCTCACTTTGTCACTTTCCACAGGCAGTGGCTCCCCAGGACCAAGCTAGTTCCTCTGGGAGTGAACCAGGACCTAGACAAGGAAAAGATGCTGGAGGGCCGCAAGTCCAACATCCGCAAGTCAGTGCAGATCGCCTATCACCGTGCCCTGCAGCACCGCAGCAAGGTGCAGGGCGAGCAGAGCAGCGAGACAAGCGACAGCGACTGAAGCGGCAGGTGCCGCGCTCGCTCCTGCTCCTGGGAGGCACCCGTCAGCCTCTGCACTGACTCATTCCTGGTCTTGGGGCCAGTCTCAGGGGAAGCTGGGCGGGGGTGGCCCCGCCCCAAGTGCAGCTGGACTGTACAGGACGCTCCGGGGCCTGGAAACGGCCGGCCTCTGGCCGAGGGAATATCCTCAAGCCAAAAAGGGGACCCCGGAGCATACACTAGATGGGAGGCCCGGCGCCCCGGGTGCCTCGCTGCCCTGCCTCTTTGCGAAGGCCTGGAGGTCACTGCAGGCTGGGGTTCGGGGAGGCCCAGCCCTGCTGCGGGAAGCTCACCCATGTCTGTCTGTCTCGCCCTGCAGGGGGGCCGCGGGGGAGGGGGGGTTCCTGATGACCCTTCTGCTACTGTACATACTGTAAATTAGCGGAGAATTTAAATTATTCTCATTTGTAACTGCGTTTCCGGGTCGCACCAGAATCCTTTGGCACTAAAACGCCTGGGGCTTGTCCCCAAACCCCGCTCCCGCTCCCCCATGGGTCCCCGCCCGTCAAATTGGTTTGTATTTATTTCGGAGGAAGAAAATATATTGATTCTTAGAAAATAAACGGTCTATTTGGAATCCCGCTTCCTGCCAAGTGGGGGAGGGGGAGTGCAGGGACACCGCCGCCGGCGGGCCCAGGCGGCTGGGCGGGAAGAAGGAGGAGGGGCTCCGACTAGAGCCCGCTGCCCGCGTGACTATTGCCTAGCTCCCCAAGCCCCCAGCCCTTCATTGGAGCCCTTCCGCTGTCTCCGCTCCGGATAGGCTGAAGCCCTTGCCAAGTGGGCACGGACTCTATTTCCGGTAGTGTACAGTCTCGGATTACAGAAGTCTCGCGTGAGCGGAACGCCTCGCGCGCTTTTGCAGCGACTTCCGGCTTTGCGCAGCAAACCGCAACTCCCGCGTCGAAGAAGACTGGGAAGTGAAGTGGGGTTGGGGGGCGGGGCTTGGGTGATACGGGGGAGTGGTGTGAGGCTTTGATAGGAAAGGACGTCAGCCAATCCAGAGCCGGGGAAAGTAAATACTCCCCGCAGAGCAACGGGCGGAGCTTTGGGTGGGAGGAGTCCAGAATAGGCGGGGCTTCGCCCAGTGAAATCCAGAGTGGGTGGGATGTTTGGGGGCGGGGCCTAGAGTGGAGGCGGTCTTTAAAGGGCTGGTACACTGACCTGGACGATTCGGGCTGTTCCCAGCGCGCTTCCCCGCATATCTTTTGGGGCATGCAGCACCGTACCCTCGCCTCGGCCCCCGGCCTGTGGGCCTCCATCCCCTGTCCGCGATCCGAGCTGGACCTGGGCCTGGTGCTGTCCTCGGGCCAGTCCTTCAGGTGAGCGAGGCCCCACGTGCGCCAGGCGTCCCGCGAGAAGCCGTCGGGGAGGGACCGCTCCCACCCGGGGCTGGCGGTGAGCCGGGGGTTCAGCGGGGGGCGCTATCCCTCTCTCCCGGTCACAGGTGGAGAGAGCAGAGCCCGGGGCACTGGACGGGCGTCCTGGACGGCCGGCTGTGGACCCTGACCCAGGCGGACGGCCGGCTGCACTACACTGTGTACGGGGAGCCGGCCGGGCCCGGGGCACCGCAGACCCTGCGCCGCTTCTTCCAGCTCCACGTCCGCCTGGCCGACCTGTACCGGCGCTGGGCCTCCGCGGACCCCCACTTCCGAGAAGTGGCCCCGAGATTCCCGGGTAAGCGGGGACCGGGGCGCCGGTGGAGCGGCGGCTGAGGGCGGCGCAGCCGGGCTGACCGCTCCCTCCCCCCGCAGGGGTCCGGCTGCTCCGACTAGACCCGCTGGAGTGTCTCTTCTCCTTCATCTGCTCCTCCAACAACCACATCTCGAGGATCAGCGGCATGGTGCAGCGGCTGTGCCAGCACCTGGGGCCGCAGCTGGGCCGGCTGGACGACGTCTCCTACCACGGCTTCCCCAGCCTGCAGGCATTGGCCAGTGAGCCAGCCCCGAACCCTCGGGGCCCTCGGGCCCAGCAGCTGGGGAGGGGGGCGGCTTGGTGCCTGTCCTGGTACCCTTCGGGCACACGTCCACACAGTCTAGGCAGCCACCCTGCTGCGGATCCCAGCCCTTTTTTTCAGAGCCTGGTGCAGCGGGAAGAGCACCTGCACCCTTTGACGATCCAAATCACAGAACAATTCCCCTTCACAAAAGGCTTTGTTCTGTAAAACTTGGGCTCAGGCACAAGGAGGCCGAAGGTTCCCCACCCCTGACCAAGTCCAAAGCTTGACTTTAAATCCTTACTGCTTACCTGACTTTAGTCATTCCACTTTCTGTGCCTTGTTCCTCATTTATGAGAGGAAGGAGCTGAGCTAAATGATGTCTGAATCTGTGATGCTTTGAGCTTCCCCAAGCCTTCCCATACTAGCCCCACCCACCTCTGGTAACCATCATCCCACTATTTTACCCTTTTAACAGGCCTCTTTGTGGGCCTTCGGACTTTCCGTACCTGTGTTGTTCCCTGTGAGGCTGCAAATTCTCTAAAGTTATAGGTGGGGGAACAGGGGTGATGTGATACATTTGTTAACCATTTGGGCAGCCACCAAGCCCAGGATGTGGGGTGTTCAACTCATATTGCCCGACTCTCCCTGCAGAGGCCGAGGTGGAGCCTCAGCTTCGGAAGCTGGGTTTTGGGTATCGTGCCCGCTTTGTGAGTGAGAGCGCCCGCGTCATCCTGAATGAGCGGGGGGGACTCAGCTGGCTGCAGCAGCTCCGGTCAGTGCCCTATGAGGAAGCCCAACAGAAGCTCTGCTCGCTGCCTGGCGTTGGGGTAAAGGTAAGGCCTGGAAAGATCACCAGTGCCCATCACACACACACACACAATAGGGAGTAGCCTAGAGGAAAATGTACCTCATAGGTGAGAGATTTGGGGTGAGGTGAGGAGTAATGAAGAGCAGGCTGGATCCTGAACTTCTCTGTTAAAGGTGGCTGACTGCGTGTGTCTCATGTCCCTGGACAAGCCCCAAGCTGTGCCTGTAGATGTCCATGTCTGGCACATCGCCCGCCGGGACTATGGCTGGCAGCCTGCTTCCAAGGCTCAGAAGAGCCTGAGCCAGAAGACCAGCAAAGAACTGGGTAAGCAATGTCCCAGGGCTGGGTGGGAGGAATGCAGAGGGGCCAGGGAGGGGTGTCACCAACAGGAAAGGGGCAGATTCAGCAACATTCCTTCTACTTTAGGAGACTTCTTCCGGAGCCTTTGGGGTCCATATGCTGGCTGGACTCAAGCGGTTAGTGTCTTACTCCATTAAAACACACACAAAGCCTCATTGCATTGTCCTTCCACCCTCTCCAACTCTGAGTGCACTGCACTCACCCTTCCAAGGGAAGACCCTCTACCCCAGTTCCTTTTCCCAGGTGCTGTTCTGTGCAGACCTGCGACAGATCCCCAAACCACAGATCCTCCAGGCAAAGGCAAAGTCTCAGAAACGCAAAAGGGAGGCCTCTGAGGAGAGCAGGGGCCCAGTGTCAGAGCAAGAAGACACTGGAGACCCAAGGTGACAGGAAACTGCTTCACTTTTCAGTAACATAAGAGACCCTAGCCCCTTACCAGGGACAGACCTTCCTTCCCTCTCCCCAGTCCTACCCACCCTTGGGTTTGGGGGTTCCCTTACTTCTAGCATCTACCTCAGGGGCATGTTATGTCCTTATAGCAGATGGTCAGTTGTACACTCTTGGGGAAGGGTAAAGATTGGGAGGTGCCTACTAAACTGAAGGAATGAAATGATCGAATGATTTTAACCTCTTCCCTTTAATAAAAGAATGAACAATAAAATAGAAATATTTGCTTGGAAAATGGTTGGATACCTTGGCCAGAGCAAGGGAAGAAAAAAGGAGCACTGAGAGAGGAAGAAGGCCAAGTGATTTCCACCTTCAGCACCCCCACGTCTCTTCTCAGGGCCCTGGCTCCTGCTATAACTTCCCTGCACAGCTCCCTGCCCTTTCCAGAGGTCAGAGAGACCAGGGCAAGGTGCTAGAAAGGGTATCAGGAAAAGGATCCAAAGCCAGGGCAGACGGTTACAGAGGAGGCCTTGGCTGAAGTAGGCTCAGAGCCCTGGGAAGGGAGAAGAGGAGGCTTTCCTGGGGACAGGATGGAAGGGGAGAGCATGGGCAACTCAAAGCCCTACTACCCTGCAGCATTCTCTGGGGCATGATGGCTTCTCTTTGACAGGTTCCACCTAAGCCCTTGCCCAGGAGCTCACCCGCCACCATGACTCCACCGGCTAATTGCCCAGCCCTCAGCAGCTGGGCTGGGTGAGTAGCTGGTAGCTCCAGGAAGGGCTCTGCACAGCAGTCCCTGCAGCCGCCAACGTGGGGAGCTCAGAGGGGGGTCAGTAATGGAAGGTGCCTCGGGGACAGTCGGGCTCCCTTCCCCACACCGTCGCCTCACCCGCGCCTGTCTCAGGTGCCAGCAGCTCCCCGTGGCTGGTGGTCTGGGCAGGGCCAGGCCCATCCTGACTGGTACCCAGCTGAAGCCTCCTCATATGCCGCACCACTGCTGTGGCATTGAAGGCTTGCTGAAAGGGAATAAGCCATGGAGGAGGTTAGGGCACTAACCCCAAAGGTCCGCCAGCCTGGCCTGGGCTGGGTACCCAAGGAGGAGGGAAGGAAGCATTAGATAAAGACTATGGATGCAGAGCTGGCAGTCTAGTCTGAGGAGGCCCAGAGAGGTGGGGGGACCTGTTCATGGTCATGCCAGTCAGACCCCATAACCCCTGCTCCAGAGCTGGCCCTGTTTCCACTGTGCCATGCTGTCTCCCCAGTGTGAGGCAGGAGGCAGGAGAATGGGAATGAGGAGGATGGAGCTAGGGACTTGGGAGGGAAGGTGAGGCCTGGGCTACAGCAGGTACATTAGGGAGAAGAGAGGCTGGGGCTCAGGCTGGCAGAAGGGTATTTGGGAAAGGCCACAACTGGGGGTGTAGAGGGAGGCCAAGGTCAAGGATTTGAGGGGAGGGGCCACAGCCTCACCTTCCATTTGCTCTTGGCAAAGTTCTTCTTGATCTGCTCACTGACAGACTGGTGGATGTTTTTGTCCAGCGCCGTGTCTCCTGCAATCCTAAGAGAAGACAGGGTGGGGGAGCTGGTAAGGAAGCTTCAGGGCCTTGGGTGCAGAGCCTAGGCAGAGGGGGTTGGGGCCTTCCTCACCATGGGTGCTGCAGGGCTTGCTCACAGGTGAACCTCTTCTCAGGATCTTTTTCCATCAAATGTCGGATAAAGTCTTTGGCTTGGGCCCGAGGCAGGACAGAGACAGAGAATGCCATTCAACTTAAACAACGCTTATGGAATACCCACTACAGACAGAGCCCTCCGGTAGTGGAGAAGAGACCATAAGGGTCAGTGAGTTCAGATCATGAGCCCAAAGCCCAAGCCTACTCCCGGCCCAGTCTGGCTCCTCTCAGCACTCTCCCCAGCCCACCTGCCAGTCAGTCGGTCAATAAACAGGACTAGCTCTGGAGCAGAATCAGAGTGGGGAAATTGTCAGTAGGGTTTCCTCTTGCTCATTCCAATGAGCAGCAACTCCTTCCCAGCTTCTACCTCTATCAGAACCCACTCTTGTGAAAGGACAGAGGGAGAAAGATGCCAGAGAATCGTTTAAGGCTATGTCCCCTTTCCATGACACTGGATTTTAGCAGAGGGCCAAGATTGGAATTAGACATTTCCCACATCATCAGACCAGCAGGAAAGGGGGTTTGTTTTTCTGTGTTTTTGTGAATTTTCAATTCGGGGGTGGAGTGAAGTAACTGGGAATATTTATACGAGAGAAGACTGAGGGGGAGGGGAATTGTAGGGGTCTTCAAGTATTGGAAGGGCTGTTAATCAGAGGAACATTAGATTTGCTCTCCATGGCCTGAGAACCAGGTGGAAAATGCAAGAGAAAAATTTAGGCTTAATGTCAGGAAAAGCTTTCTAACAATTGGCCCTATCTCTACCTTGAGAAGTGGTAGGTGCCACCTTGGAGACAGCCAGGCTGAGGCTGGATGAGTGCCTCTATCTCATTGTGCAGTTTGGGCCGGATGGTTACTGATGGTGCCTTCCAGCTCCAGTGATGATCGGGGGACGCCTAGGTAAAGGCTATCCTGCCCACAGCTTCAGAGGGCCTGGGATTTCCTGGGGGGCTGCAGTGCATGGCAGAGAGAGACAGTGCCACCGAAGCTTTGGCAGGTTGCACAAGGGCAACCTAAGAGTAGACCCTAGGGGCAGGTACTTGGTCTGGCGGTGGCAGTGCAATGGAGGAGAAAAAGCAGCAGGGCAGGAGGGAGGTGTGAAGTAAGCGCAAGGACACAGTGAGAAGGAAGGTCAGGGGGACAGGGATCTGTTCCCAGCATCAGTACCAGAGTCGGAGATGTCGTCCCAGTAAGGAGAATCAAACTCATACTCGGCCTTCAGAATCTGCTCAAAGAGTTTTGCATCGTTCTCATCATAGAAAGGAGGGTAACCACAGAGTCTGATGGGGGAAGAGAAAGAAGAACAATATGAACCCCCAATATTCCCCTACACTTCCCCCTCTCTCTTTATCCCATTCGACCCTCTCAGCTGTGAAGCAGGACAGGCACAAAATATCATCCCCGTCTACAGATTATCAAACAGGCCTGGAGAGAGCAAGTGACTTGTCTAGTGAGTTATCAGCAGAGCTAGGATTACAGCAAATTTTCTTAACTCCAAGTCCCAGAGGAGGAGGAAAGGAGGGACCACTTGCCTTGTGGCTCACCACCACAATGGCACTGCCACCCTTACCCCATACCTGGGCCCCCCTACTTACAAGATGTAGGCAATAACACCAATGGACCAGCAATCCACAGCCTTGCTATATGGTTTCTGGGCCAAGACTTCAGGGGCTGCCAAGGTAGAAGAGATGGCAGTCATGATAGGGTGAGGGAGGAGGGGTGTACCCCCACATAAACCGCACCCATCCCCCCAACCTTTGCACACAGGACTCTCACAGCTCCCCCAAACCACCTTTCAGATGGCACCCCCAACGCCACCTCTACCCTGATCTTCACCCTCCGCTTCATTCCTACCGACATAGCCTGGCGTGCCACAGGCTGTGGAAAGCACACTGCCTGAGACTTCCATCTTGGACAGCCCAAAGTCTGAGATCATGATCTTGGAATCTTCCTCCAGGCTGTAGTAAAGCAAGTTCTCTGGCTTTGGGAGAGAATAATAATCATAACATATTTGTGTATGGCTTTCTCATTGACACCATGCTGATCTCACAGAATCTGATCTGGAAAGACTTCAGATGCCACGTTAACAAGACCCCCCTACTGATAGCATTCCTAAAAAATACTTGGTTTTCAGTGCTTACTATCGTCCAAGGCAGACCCCCATTTTAGAGTCAGCCCATCATGTAGCCTGTTGAGATTTTTGCATCCTGGATCTGTCCTCCATATTAACTCTCCTTCCTAGCTGATGTCATTTGCAAATTTGATAAGCATGCCATTTATATCTTTATATAAGTCATCAGTGATAAAATGATCTCATTCCATCTTCACAAGAGCCCTGAGAGGTCGGGCAGGCACATATTATCCCCACTTTACACCTAAGAAAACAGGCCCCTTGACTCCCAGTTCAATACCCTTCCTCTGCCTTCTCCCTTCTCAGCCTTCCGCACTCTGATCCTCTTGTCCCTCCCCCCCAGTCCATTTCCCTGTCACCCTCTTCCTTCAAACTCCCCCGCAGTCTTTCTTTTTAAATTAATTAAATTTTAATTTATCTATTTTAAATCAAGTAGATTTTCTTTTTAAATTAATGTTTTATTGATGGATTTTGTTTTTACAAAGTTATTTCCAGATCTACCCCCACTGCCTTTCACCCACACACCTATCAAATAAGCCTTTCTTTTTAAACAAAGGAAAATAAATTAAGCAAAACCAACATAGCAATGATATCTGATATCAAAGGAAACACCTCCCACCACCACCATCACCATCCCCTCTCTGATGAAAAAAGGTGGGGTGAGAATTTTCCCAACTCTTTTCCAAGGCCATGATTGGTCATAATTATACATCATTCAAGCTTCCTCACTTCTCCAACCTTTCCTACCCCATTGTATTCCTCACTGCACCCCCCAAAAAACACACAAAAACCCCTCTCTCACCTTGAGATCTCTGTGTACAATGCCCATGTCATGGAGGTACTTGACAGCATCGAGTACCTGGCAGATTAGTTGGCTGGCATCCCGTTCTGTGTAGAAGCCCTTCTCCACAATTCGGTCAAAGAGCTCACCCCCAGACACCCTGAAGCAAAAGGAACAGGTTAGAGGTAATGGTTTCCCCAGCCCTCCATGCCATGCCCCTCCCCATTCACAGGGCCCTCCAGTGCTTCGAAGTCCCCTTGGAATCTCTTAGAATGCTAACGGAAGGAGAGTGCCATCCAAAGGTTAGAGGGAAAGGGAAGAGACTAGATAAGAACAGTGCAGGATTAGGGCCAAGGAGAAGATAGGGGGGAATGGGATCATGGAAAGACGGGGGTCTGGAGCAGTGGCAAGGATGTGGATGGCCGGAAGCTGAGAAGGAAGGGACAGAGGTCCTGGTCAGGGGTGATGCCAGGAAGGAAGGCGGACATGTCAGAGACAAGAGGGGGGTCACTAGAGCAGGAATGGGGCTGAGAAGGAAGTGGGAGAACGTCAGGGGAGGGCTGATCCTCACAGCTGCATGATGAGGTACAGGTGCCCACCACACTCATAGATGTCATCCAAGGCCACAATGTTGGGGTGTTTGATCCTAGAAGAAGAAACAAAGGAGGTTCAGAGGGAAGGCCCAGAGGCCTCCTCTACCCCCAGCCAAACTTGAGCAGGAGGAGGCAGATAGTGCTCCTTGGAGCTAAGGACCACACTACCTCAGCACATAGTAACAGGGTGGCACTGCCTACTACCAATTATATCCCCATGTTGGGGGATCTGAGTGTTGCTTCTACCAACTCGGGTCACAACCCTGGTTGACTTTGGAGACGAGCTTTGAAGAGTTACTGGGGCCAAAAAACGAGGACATTGCCAGGATGGCCAGACACAGACATACATGAAAACATACATGCAAACAGTATGTCACTGGGCTTGCATTCAAAACCTCTCCGTTTTGGTGGGAACTGCCACTTTATACTCAGCAGGCTCAGCCTTGGATGAACCAGGACCTTTCCATGCTACCATGAAGAGCCAGGCAGGTTGCTAGTGGAGAATAATACTTAATACCAGTATTTAAGGTCACTTTGGGTACTTAAAAAATGTTTTTTTGGTTGGACCTATGATTTCATTGAAATTATTTAGAAAGAGTTAGGCATCCCCTTCTAGGCAAGAAGGAAACAAACCTGTCTTTAGCTCCTACTATGTGCCAGGCATTGTGCTAAGATTTGATCCTCAAAGCAACCCTGAGAGGTGGGTACTATTATTCTAATTTTACAGCTGAGGAAACTGAGGCAAACAGAGGTTAGTGACTTACCCAGAGTCATACCACTAGGAAATGTCTGAGGCAGGATATGAACCCAGGTCCTCTTGAGTCCAGACCCAGCCCTTCTATCCACTGTGCCCCCTTGCTGCCTCTACTAATGCAGATGGCAATTGTCCTGTAATCCACAAGTTTGGAGAGCTGCTGGGGCAAAGAGAAGTTGTGCCTTTGCTCAATTTGATGTAGCCAGCATGTGGTGGGACTTGAACCCAGGTTTTCCTGATGCCATGGTTAGCTCTCTAAAGCAACTATGCCACAATGCCTGGGATCCTCAGGACGGCCTCTCACTTTATTCAATAGTCCCGCAATGATAGGTCTCATTAGACAAACATTTGAGGCTGCTGGAGCTCATTCTCCTTCCCCAGTATTGTGTGATTATTAAGTCCAGAACTGGGGACTCAGCTAGACCGGGATAGGCAACTGACCCAAGGAACACCAGGACTGCTCGCCTATTTACCTGCCTGTGTTGTAACAGCAGGTTAAAGACAGCAGATTCATCTGGGCAACAACGGAGGAAGTCATTCCAAAGCTGGCCTCATCAGCACCGTCAGAGGATATGAAGCCCAGATGGGCTCAGGGCAGAAGCCGAGGTATGGGGCCTGCCTTACCATCTGATGTCTGATGAGCAGGATACCCAGAGAGCAAACCTGGGGACTGACTAGGAAATGCAGGGCCCTGGCACAGGTCCTGAAAACCCAATGAGGAGAAAGCTAAGCCAGGAGTCCTCCTCCATAGGGTTCTCAGGCAGCAGCACTGTGCAGCAGAGAGAGAATCAGGATAATCACTCCATCAATCCAAGGAAACCCAAATAAAATCCTTCTCCTATTTACTAGCTTCATAACTCTGAGCCAAGTCCCAAACTCACTGAGCCTCAGTTTCCTTGTCTGCAAAATGGGGATAATAGCAGCTGCCTCGCAGAGAAGCTTCAATGTGATAATACATGGAAAGTACTTTGCAAACCCTCTAGAAATGCCAGTTACTATCATTATATCTCTTATTCACAGAAGCCATCAGCTGCTTGAACAACAGCTGGGTCCTCAGTTCAGACCCTAGATTACTGACATCCCTCAGGACCAGAATGGTCGGGGCAATGGTAGTAAACAAGAAGGCAGTGATGACTTCAGGCAAAGTTTGACGAGGAGAAGACAAATATGGAGGGGCTGGACTCAGGCAGAGCCAAGCCAAGGATGGAGAAAGGTATGGGGGTAGGGGTGGGGGTGGGTCCCCGGAGGAGACAACCTAGCTCCCACCCACTTATGCAGCACGGCGATCTCATTCTCAATGCTGCTCTCCTTGCCCTCCAAGGCTTTCTTGGCGATGCATTTGATGGCCACCAGTTTCTGGGTGGTCTTTTCTTCAGCCAGTATCACCTCGGAGAATGCTCCCCTGTCAGGGCAAAGAGGGGTGAATGGTGAGGTAGGATAGGGGGAGAGGAAATAAGGAATGCTTCCAAAATTTCTGGGCCTTGGCATGATCTGGGTACCAAGCTCATGGGCACCTCCTTATCAACAACTCCCTAAGTCACGGGACCCCTGGGCTATGAGCATCCACCCCCCATAACTGCTGCATAGCATAGTATTCAAGAGGCCAAGGGAAGCCTCAGCAAGGGGAGACAAAGGGAGGGACAGTCCTGTCCTAAGTTCATCCACTTAACCTTCCCTGGCTGGGCTGGACAGTTTCCTGAGGTCCTTCTAAGTAGCAGGTCTTAGCACACTGGACCTGGAATCAGGAGGCTTGGGTTCTAATTCTGGAAGTTGGCCAGCTTGCTAAGCCCCTCAGAGCCTCGTTTTTCTGTTACATAAAATCAGGATAATGATATATTCAGACTCTACCTACCAGGGACGTTTAAAAGAGAAAAAGGACTAGCAAGAACTTGGAAGCGAGTTTTGGAAATGTGAGGGACTGTAATCATTATCCTCCCCCTCCCCCACTTCTTCCCAAAATTCCAAGGCCCCCAGCTCTTTCTTCCCTTTACCGTGTGCTCTGTACAATTCTGCTGGGGGAAAACAAAACAACCCAACAAATCCTGCTATCAGCATAGACTCTGAGAATATCATTCATACTAAGGGAAAGGATTTACGGTATCTTTAATGTGTGACCCCTCTGAGGGGAAAAGGCATGATAACAGGGGACAAGAGGACCAAAGAATTCATGTCTATGGATGCAATGAGAAGGTAGGATGAGGAATTCAGGGGTTATGGGAAGGATCTTGAAATCACATCTGAAGCTGACCTTGTAGATGAAGCAGAAAGGGGAAGATGCTCCAGCTTCCTCATCACCTCAAGAAGCTTGTCTCCCCACCCCCACCAAATCCCCACTATTAATCTTGCTTGGCTTGCACAGAGTAACAACCGAATAGTAGGGTGATGGAAGAAGGTGAGGGCACCTCGGGGAAGGGGTGGCTAAGAGCCCCAGGAAGCTCTGAAGACTTAGAAGCAGCAGAAATCAATCCTTACACACAAGAGAATAATTTTTGGGAAAGAAGCTGGACTGAGGAAGGGGAGGCTGGAGACCATTTGAGACTTGGGGACGACAGCTGAGTTAAGCAGAGATGGGAAGACCTAAGGTTTCTTTTCTCTTACCAGCCCAAATTAGACAACATCACCTGTAGTCCTCATGCCTCCGGGACAGGCTGAGCCATCAGTCAAAGGCCATTTGCTAGCCTAGCCAGACAGAACCAGGGCCCAGTCCACATTTCCCATCCCACAATATAAGACTGAAGCTGTCACAAGCCAGGCTCAATGAACTTTAAGCACTGGCTCTTCCCATGTGCCCACAGGGGAAGCCAGAAGGCAGTCACCCCTGCCTTCAATCTTCCCACTCCTCCCCCACTTCCTCTTTCCTTCCATTCTCAGGCTGATACCAAAAGTTGTTATAAGAAGAACCTCTGAAGGTTTCTCTCTCCCACCCAACCAAGTCTAGCCTTAAAATTCTGCCCGGACCTTAGCACAGAAAGGGCCTGGAGTGAGGAGAACCTGAATTGGAAGGGAGAAGGGTCTACGCTGGCCGTTTGGGTAGGGATGGGAATGGAGGGGACCCTTGACCTGGAAGTCTGGGCATTTTCCATGGTCTCCTCTAATACAGAACCTTTGTAACAGAACCTTGATCTGGATTCTTCATTTTTCTGTCTTCCCTTTCTCAGTCCCTACCCCCACACCAGTCAGGCAGGACAAGGAGTGTGGTCTCCTGCTGCCCTGCAGATGTGTCCACGGGCAGTTCCATGGGCGGAAGCTAGCAGGAAACAGCCGAGGGGCTGATCCAGAGGAAAAACTCCATCCACTTCCTGACAGCCTAATTTTGATGCCCAAGGCCTAGCTTGGGGGAGGTGAACCCCCTTACCTCTTCCCTTAGGTTCAGATGCATCCCTTGCAGGCCTACCTAGGATGTTTGAAATTCCATCCGAGCCCCTCTCTGTCTCCCTGCCTGTTCTTAGCACCAGCGCTGCTTCATTTGCCAGAGAAGGGAAGGGAGGAACAGAAGGCATCACTTACGTGCCCAGGACATCCCGGAATTCATAAATGTCCCGAATATCGTTCGCATGCTTCTTCCAGCTGGGTCCATCCACTTCCCGAGGCATTGCCCACTGCCCACTGGCTGCAGCCAGGGCTCCTGGGGATGGGACAGCTTGGGCTCAGTGGGAGCATGGCCTCTCCAAGCTCCTACTCCTGCTTTCTCTTTCCTAATTTTTGACCAATCCCCTTTCACCTCTTTATCCCTTGAATAACAGGGACTCCTTTCTTCCTCTTAAAAAACAGGGGCCCAGAGAGGAGCTCCCAATGTAAAACACACACACACACACACACACACACACACACACACACACACACACAC
>NW_027185761.1:25492485-25567254 GCF_028583685.1 Petaurus breviceps papuanus | reverse complement strand
CACACACACACACACACACACACACACACACACACACACACACACACTCTCCACTCCATAATTCATAATGTAATGATGGGAACACTCTGAAGGGGCCCGAGAGATGACTGGTGAGATTCCCCTGGGATGGGAGGGTCCTAGATCACAACACTGATGCCCTGGGGTATGTCCAGGGTATCCCCTCCTCCTCCTATCTCTGAAAACACGTTCCCTGCTTCTTCTGCCTCCAGCAATATTCTCAGCCACATTTTTAAATAGCTCCATTTGCACTGTTGCCATGACAACAGCAGCCACATCTGGAACAGCTGGTACTCCCTCATCCTCCCACCTCTTCTGACCATCATCCCCCACTCCTGCCCCACCCTTGGCAGATTTCTGGAGCTCTGGGCCATGTCCCCAGCCCCAGCTTTTCAATTCTGGCCTAGAAGAGCCCCCCACCCCTCCTTGACCTCCACCCCCACTCCCTCCCTGGTGTACAGGTTCCAGATCAGACTGGCACGAGATTTGAGGTTCCAGGGTCCTCTTGCATCAGGCCAAGCTAGGCTCCTGCACTTAATCCTTGATCTACTGTCCTAGCCTCCCTTCCCCAGCAAGGGGCAGAGGGTCTTTATCTCCATCAGCTTCCACCCAACCATCTCAAATTCATACTGAGCCCCTACCCAATGCACATCCCAAATCTAAGAGTCCTCCTAAGAAAGATGCGGGGAGCATAGAAAGTGAGCAGTAATTCCAATTCTCTAGTTGGGGAAACTGAGACCCAGAATTACATAAAAGTTTAATTCAATGTTTCCCCAGGAGGTTCAAGGATTAGTATAAGTTCTGCTTCCTGGGTCAGAAGGGGGCCTGACCTGAAAAAATATAAGATGGGAGGGTGACACCCCATAATAATCTGAGCTAGAGGGAAGCAGTAAAAAGAATTCTGCATCTTAGCTTTCTCACCTGTCAAATGAAGGGCTTGGACTAAATGATCTCTAGGGCCCCTTCTCTCTTTTCCATTCTCGGAATCTATGGGAATCAGGAGACCTGTCTTCTAGCACCGGTTCCACCCCTAATGAGCTGTATCTTCTTGGGTCCATGACTTTCCCTCACTAGATCTCAGTTTCCTCATTCAGAAAAGGAGTATGATCTGTAAAGTCAAAGACCAGAATTTTACGAACCTCCTAGAATTAATACTTTGATTCTACAGAGGACTCCTTGACACCCAGGGATCCAGATGTCTTTTCCCAAGGGAAAAGGGGTCAGGAAGAGGAGGCTATGAAAGGAGTGTAAAGGGGAGAGACTCCCTGACTCTGGTCCCACCCTCAGCCCCTCTGGCCACAGCCTGATTCCCTAAGGCATCAGACAGGCTCCACAGTGCAGGCCAGGCAAAACCCAAGTTTGGGTGGCACTACTGGGTTCACCACCACTGCCTAGGGAAGCCCAGATGTTCAAGAATCAGGAACAAAAGCAAGGTCCTTCCAGAAGGCAAGGCATTATCCATGCCTCCCCCACAACCTCCCACTGCTACTGCTCTGCATAGCCAACTTTTCAACAGACTCCCCAAAGCCCAAAACACCTCTAACCCAGAGAGAGTTCAGCCCTAGTGGAAGTTCTGGCAACAAAGAAGGCCCTTTCCCTTGCGATGCCTAGTCCCCCTCCCCACCCCAGGCTCCAGAGCCAGAAATGGGAAGATGAAACTTTTCAAAGATGAATGATAGTCAAATCATTGAGCATTGTGAAAACTCCGAGTACACAGAGATACCCCTCCACAGGACAGGGTCACAATTCCAGGCACATAGCCTAACCCATCAACACCTGCAAACTCAGATATGCCCCCAATCTGGATATACCCGTGTCTTACACACACACACACACACACACACACACACACACACACACACACACACGCCGCTCCAGAACAAGAGATGTACATCCCTATACTCCAATACCCACATACTCTTCCAGTTGGACACACCCTAACACTCCTAGAAAAGGGGGGAGGGGTTGAACTATATGATAGCTCATCTCTTCCGTCAGGACACCCTGTGATCCTCCTATAACCCAGACACATACACCTTCACTAACAATATACCTTTCCTTGCAGACATCCCACTAATACATACAATCTGACACACATTGAATCTTCTCCATCCCTTAGGTCTTGCACACAATACAAACACAGAGAAAAACATGTGTGTGCAAAATGCTGACTCCTGTCTAGGGAAAGGGAGCAGCTTCCCCAGGCCCAGAGATCAGCACACTGATCCAAGGGAGAACCAACTACCTAGCATGGCCAGAGAGCAGAGTGACCCTGTGGCTTTGAATCCAGGGGCAGAAGTGTGCCAGGGCTGGCACACTTACCCCTACCTCACTTCTGCCCCATTTCACTTTATCATTAGCTTAAACATATCCCAACCACTCCTTCATCAGGGATTGAGACTAGGTCCCGGGGGGGATCTCCTGGGAAAGGCTGAGGAATTACCGTCCTCCCCACCTTCAACCCAGACACACCCTACCTCCCCACCCCCAAGCCCCAACCTCTGCTGGGACCAAGAACGGGACCTTTGTTTGGAAGGAAAGGCTAGGGGCAGGGCCGATAGTTGACAAGGGGCAAAGTTCCACACAGGTCGCCCTAGACAGAACAGGTGTATATGCTTGGGGGCCCCTGAAATAGGGGTGGAGAAGGGAGGGGATCACCTGCAAGGAGACTTCCCCGACCCCTCAGTCAGGGGCTTAAAGCCTAATTCTCCTTTCTGCTGCATAACCCCTTCCTCAGCAACTCAGGGATGGGGCTGAGCTCAGGGGACGGGAGGGGAAGTGAGGGGCCATTGCCCCTCGGAGCCCCAGGGGAGGAGCCAGGTGAAGTCAGAGAGCAAGCTCCCTCAGACCTTGCCCCGGGCTTGGGGGTACCCAGGCTGACTCCCTCCGGCTTACCTGAGGCTGCCCAACGATGGGAGGGTGGGAGGTGGGGGGGTGGCTCCTTGGGTCTCTCGGGCCCCCACCCCCACCGCCTCCCCAGGCCGCCGCTGGCCCTGGCCCCGATCTCCGAGCCGCGCTGCTCCCGCCTGCCCGCCTTCGCGCTCGCTCTGCGCTCCTTGCCGCCGCCGCCGCCGCCTCCTCCTCCTCCTCCTCCTCCTCCTCCTTCTTCTCTTCCTCCTCCTCCTCCTCTTCGCTCTGGTCCCCCGTGCTCACAATCAAAGGCAGTGCTGGCTTCTCCTTCGCCTCCGTCGGCGGCCGGACGCTCGGCGGGTTTGCTCTGATGTCAACCGGGCGGAGGAGGAGTTTGTGCGGCCGCAGGAGGGGAGAGGAGAGGAGGGAGGAGAGAGGGAGAGGAAAAGAGAGGAGAGGGGAGGGCAGAGGAGGGAGCCAAGCGGAGGCGGGGCACGGAGAAGCCCCTTTAGAGCCTCAGACTGGGAGTGGGCACAGGAGGGCTGCGCAGCGCCGAGGACCTCTAAAGATGAAAGGCGAATAGATTGGGGCCGAAAGAAGGGGCAGCTGCCTCTCCAAATCGTGGAACAGGCAGCCCGGCGGTGGAGCTACTGGGGCGCAGAGAAAGGGGAAGAGACTTGTCCAAGGTCGCACAGGTGGTGAGTGGCGGAGGGCCCCTTCAAACTCGAACTCTGGCTCCAAATCCACTGAGCATATGCAGTCTGCTGTTGCCAGTTACTTTTCCTGCTTATTGGTGGTGCCATGTGATGGATGCTTATGCCAAGGGTTTCGTGGATTAAGGCCAGGTCAGGCAGGGGAAGAGAGGCACCAAGTCTCAAGCTTTCCACAGAAAGGGGTGAAGAGAGGTGCAGACTTTGAACCCTGCCTTTGACAGACCAGATGGGTGATCAGTGTGATCATTATCGAGCCACTTAACCTCTCAAGGTCCTGGCCGGTCCTCTGGGACTCTAGGAGTTACCTGTTTCTCTCAGTGGACAGATTTCCACACCAAGTACTGATTCAGTGTAAGATCCCTCAAGAGATTGGGTCATATCCCGAACTTCTTCAGACTTCCATAGCGTCATCAATGGCAGAGCCGGACACAAGAGTAGATACATATTTATTGGTGCATTGGTGCACAGATTTAGAGTTAGAAGAGGCTTAGATCTATTTTTATTCTGTCGTTTTTTCAGTCGTGTCCCACTCTTCATGATCCTATTTGGGGTTTTCTTGGCGACATACTGCGGTGGTTTGCCATTTCCTTCTCCAGCTCGGTTTATAGATGAAGAAACTGGGACAAACAGGGTTAGATGACCTGCCCAGGGTCACACAGCTAGGAAAGGTCTGAACCAGGAAGATGAGCCTTCCTGACTCTAGGATGGGCACTCTATCCACTTCAACACCCAGCTACCCCTAACCTCTCTCCTGACCCCCAGTTTAACAGCTCCACCTCCCCATTGGTTACCTCAAACTGAATGTCCCATAGATATCTTAAACTCAATATAGACAAACTTGAACTCATCTTTCCCAAATCCTCCATTCTTTCAGTTACCCAGGCTAGCAACCTTAGAATCATGCTCAGCTTCTCACTCTTACTCAACCCATTTATCTAGTCTGTTACCAAGTCTAGTTTCTATCTTTGCCACATCTTTCCTATGCATCCCCTTCTCTCTTCTGACACAGCAAACCTCCCCTCCTCCCCATTCAGGTCCTCTTCACCTCCCTTTCTGGACTATTACAAAAGCCTTCCGGTTGGCCTCCCTGCCTCATCTCTCCCCACTCCAGTCCATCCTCCAAATGATCTTCCTAAAAGTCAGATCTGACTGTATCAATAAACTCAGCAAACTTCGACGGCCCCTTGTTACCTCCAGGATTAAACAAAATCCTCGGTTTGGCTTTTAAAGTCCTTCACGACCTGGCCCCTTCCCAGCTTCTCCAGTCTTTTACACCTTACTCCCCTCCCCATTCTCTGTGACCCAGTGACACCAGTTTCTACTCAGTGGCTGTACTGCTAACATAATGCTCCAACTCCCAATTTGTGCCTTTTCCCTGGCTGTCAGCTGTACCTGGAATGTTCCCCTTTCTCTTTGCCTCCTGGCTCCCTTCAAGTCTCAGCTAAAATCTCACCTGTTGCAAAAGGCTCTTCCAGGCTCCTCCTCAATTCCAGTGCCTGTCCCCTCAGATTACCTGATTTATCCTACATTTGTTGTTTCCTCATTAGAATGGGAGCTTCCGGAGGGCAGGGACTGTTTTTGCTTTTGTCTCCCCATGGCTTAGCACAGCACCTGGCACAAAGTTGGTGCTTAAATGCTAGTTGATTTGACTTGTTCACTAGCTGATCAAGTGAATAAAGAAAAAGGAGGCTGGGCTACAGTGGAGGAGTTCACAGGAGAAGAACCAAGAGGGAATGATGTTATTTAGGGGAGCTGTTCTCTAGGCTTATCATTCATTATCTGTGTCCTGTTTCATGGACAGTAAGTAAAAAGCTGAGTGGTCCAGATTAAGACATCAATTTATTTCTTTGTTTGTGTGTGTGTGTGTGTTTTTGGAGGGGAGAGGGCAGGGCAGTTGGGGTTAAGTGACTTGCCCAAGGTCACATGGCTAGTTTTGTGTTAAGTGTCTGAGGCCAGATTTGAACTTGGGTCCTCCTGACTCCAGGTCCAGTGCTCTATTCACTGCACCACCTAGCTGTCCCCTGTCCACTTATTTCCAAAGGGCTCTGGGGTGGGGAAAGGAAAGCTGTGAAATTCTGACTCCTTCCCTTCCCTAGTCAGCAAGTGGCCTTCAGGACTGTGCTCCTGGGAATATGAAGGAGAGGATGAGTTGAGGTGGTTCAGGAAAGAGCTACGGGAGGGACAGGGCATGTGGGAGGACCTGGAGTTTCTTGGAATCAGGTGAGAGAGAACAGCAGGTCACCATGATAGGAGCCTAAGCCAAGGGTGGGTGAGGGGCACCAAACCTCCAGCTTATCTTGTTCCTTCCTGCTACAGAATCAGAGTACTTGCCGAGATTATGGGCAAAACAGGCCAGAAGCCAGAGGAACAAGACTGAAGCAAGGTTATCCAAATGTCTCAGGAAGAAAAGTGAGGAAATAGCAGGAGTAGGGAAGGGAGGAGGTTGCTTGGAAGGATTGAGAGACTCACTCTTTAGAAAAATGAACAGCTTTCTTCCTTCGTAACCCCATCCTATTGAACACCTACTTTTTGGTGCAATGTATCCTACACATGATGCAGTTAAGGATAGGAGGCTGGATCTTGGGAATATGGCGCCCTCCAGTGGCCAGGGTCTCATCCCACAACCTATGAAGACAGGACCCCTTCCACCCTTAATTTTTCAGGAATAGGTTCCCTATCCCCAGAAAAGCTATATGAACTGGCTGTTCCTTCCATTGGCTTGAGACCAGGACACTACAGGTGGGTTCAAGAGGACTGAAATCTCCCTTCCATGAGACCGACCCTTAAGAACATCTTACACGCAATCTGAATTTTTTTTGGAGCAAAGGTCCTAGATGCTGGGGAGAACAAAGGACTCTTAGGAGACAGAAAAAATTAAGACTCTTAGAGAAAAGAAAAATAACTTACATGTATCTTCCGTGGTTTATGATTTACAAAGAACCAGGTCGGTGGTATAAGAATTTTATGAAAAAAATAAAGCAAATAGGTTAAGTGATTTCTAGAACTATAGGTTTTGGAGCAAGAAGAGCTCTTACAGACCTAGTTCAACTCTCTCATTTCACTGATGAGGAAACAGCCTCATTTGGGAAATGATTTGCCCAAAGTCACACAGAAAATGAAATAGTACAGCTTAAATGCAAACCTAACTGCCTTTAACTTCTAATCTTGTGCTTGCCTTATGCAGCTAGTAAGACTTGGATCTTGGTCTTCTGACCCTAAGTGATGGCCCCAAACTGAGTCTTTCCACTACCTGATTACACAAGGCAACACTTCCTCCCTGTGCCTGGGATGCTCTCCTCCTCACTTCTATCTCTTGGAACTACTAGCTTCCTTTAAAATGCCTTCTCTGACTCTCAGGTGTGTTTAACACACCCCACAAAACTTTTTTTTATTTTGCACTTATATGACTGTGTATATTGCTTGTTTTTTGACCAATAAAATTTAAAGTCTTTGAGGGCAAGGCCTGTTTTGCTTTTGTCTTTGTATTTCTAGCACCTAGGCAGGCATAAGGTATGACACATGAATAAATGCTTTGTAAATGTTCGCTGAATTGAAGAAAAGGTAACAGGCTATAAAGGCATGAAAATTATCTCCCTGCATCACACTCACCCCACCTGAAGAGGGAGGCCCAGCAGATATCACACCTTCTAACTTCCCTCAGACTGTCTGGGAGTTAAGGTTAGTCTGAGACAAAGTTCTCTCTCCACAGATGTTGGTATCAGACAAATAGCCCACCACTTAGCATTATTCTTTTAATAATTCTGTAATTTATTATGACCTTTCTGGCTAGTTTGTTTTAATCATAAAATTCCAAAGTTTGGTTTTTAAAGTAAAGCTTTATTCTTCTAAAGATTCTGAAGGGTGGGATGGCTAGGTGTGAATAGAGCACCTGCCCTGATGTCAGGAGGCCCCAAGTTCAAATCCAGCTTCAGACACTTAACACTTATTATCGGTGTGACCTTGGGCAAGTCATTTAACCCCAATTGCCCTGACCTTCCTCCTCCAAAAAAAAAAAAATTCTGAAGGGTTTATTCCACACATATGAAGAAATGACATCATTTCAGAAATTTACTTGGGAACCTTAAATTTGCCAATTTGATAAGATTTTAAGGTCCCCTTAATGTTCAAAACTTGTCCAGATTTCTTTATCTCAGCTAAAAGATCAGAGCCACTAAATCCTACAATGTCTGACGATGACATTTGTAAGCATCATTTGCATAATGAGAAATGGGAGTCTGGATGGGGTAAGGGGACTCAGCCCTCACAACCAGTGAAATCCAGTTATGCCATTGTGTCCTACTAGAAATTAAAACAGAAACAAATAGTTTAACTACTATTCGTAATTTCAATTTCCCCAAGGTCATTTATACTAGAAGAATAATTATTACATTAACTTTCTGTAGGGTTGGATGAAATTAAGCAAAAAATCCCCACCAATGACTTTTTTTTTTGCTTTTGGGAGGGCAATTGGGGTTAAGTGACTTGCCCAAGGTCACACGGCTAGTTTGTGTGTGTGTGTGTGTGTGTTAAGTATCTGAGGCCATATTTGAACTCAGGTCCTCCCGACTCCAGGGCCGGAGCAAATTTTCCACCCCTGACATTTTCTGGCTTCTTCACTGGTATCTACAAACACACCCAAGTCTCCCTTCTTCTTAAAAGCAACAAAACCCCCCTACTTAGACCTATTACTTCAAGCTGACATCTTTCTCCTTGCTTTGATAGTTGTGGGATGGGGAGTGGACCTGTGATTTCCCTTCCTTTCTGGCAGCTTCTAAGCAGTCTAAGGCCTTTACTGGATCACCACCCACTTTCCCTTAACTCTAAGTATACCTTTATAGGAATGGGGAACCTGTGGCCTCGAGGCCACACATGGCCCTCTTAACAAATCCCCTTAATAAAAGGATTTGTTCTGTGAAGCCTGGATACAGTCAAAGGCCCTAGAGGGCCATGTGTGGCCTTAGAGGCCACAGGTTCTTGCCTAAACTGGCTTCCTGGCTTTCTCTCCTACATCACACACTGTCTCTGGCCTCTCTACCCATGCCCCGGCAGTACTCCCCACCTGAAATCCACTCGTTTTTTGACTCTCACCTCTTAGAACCCTTCACTCTTTTCAGCCCTCAGCTCTACACGAAGTCCTTCCTGACTTCCCAGGACCTGCATTTCCTTTGGATATATTTGGTATCTACTTGTGAAAGCCTATGTTGTCCATGCCCTCTTCCCATGTAGGATGTAAGCTCCTCAAGGACAGGGTTTGTTTTTTTTTTTTAAAGCAATCAGTTAAGTAACTTGCTCAAGGTTACATGGCCAGTTATTTCTGGGTGTGGTGCTGAGTATCTGAGCCAGGATTTGATCCAGGTCATCCCAACACTGGAGCCGGTGCTCTTACTCGCTGAGCCTCCTGGATGACCCTAAGCAATTGGGGTTAAGTTGCTCAAGGTTACACGGCCAGTTATTTCTGGGTGTGGTGCTGAGTGTCTGAGCCCGGATTTGATCCAGGTCATCCCGACACTGGAGCCGGTGCTCTTACTCGCTGAGCCACTTGGCTGCCCCTAGGCAATTGGGGTTAAGTAACTTGCTCAAGGTTACACGGCCAGGTGTTTCTGGGTGGGTGCTAAGTGTCTGAGCTCGGATCATCCCCAAGTCATCCCAACACTGGGGACGATGCTCTTACTCGCCATGCTACCTGGCTGCCCTGAAAGGAAGACTTTTTAAAAGCTGCCAGTGCTCACCCTGAATCCTTTTAAATTACATATTTGCCTGGGTTCAAGCCCAGGTTACTCACTCCCTTTGCCCATCGGATTCAAGCCTTGTGTCTCCATCACAGATGAAGAAACTGAATTTTGGAAAGCCCGTGACTTTCTGTTGTTAGCAAGGGTCAGGGAAGGCTTAATGGGTATTAAGCCATCTGTTGGCCTCTCAAGGTCCTTAGAACGGGGAAGTGGAAGGATGGCCATAAGTGTTAGTACAGTAAACAACAGCTGACAATTCTATGGTGCTTTAAGGTTTACAAAGCACCTTCCTTGTAAGAACCCTGTGAGACAGTGCCCCCCCTTAACTATCCAACTTGTCTGTCATTAAAGGACCTCCCCAATGAACAAACAGGCTGTATTCCCAAAGTTAATTTGTTAGCTAGTTTGGAACTTGGAGTTTCCCCCCAGAAACAATGTTCTAAACATTTATGTTCTCAGGGAAGTTCAGAAAAGCCTATTTAAATAGAAAAATAGGCAGGCTACACACAAGCTTCCCACTGTTTCTTTAGAGAAAATACATTCCAAATTCAGACTGGGAAACTGGAAAACACCCCAACCCCTCCTTGCACTACCTTGCCAACAAAGGAACAATCTTGTTTCCTTCCCAGGGCATTTAGGGGACTTACATTTTCCCCTCCCCCGTGACCCCAGAGAGGGATCTCTGGCCAAAGTGGTTCCTGAAGCAGAAAGGCTACTTCTAGGCCAATATTCCTCCCTCTGGGAGGGCTCCCCTCCTCTGGGCCCATCTCATTGCTAAGCTCTTCCTCCTGCCACCCCCTCTGCTTGGAGGGTCCTCCCTGTTCATTCTCTTAGCCCAGGCTCATCTCAGTCCCACTTTTCTCCTCCGATCACCCCAGCTCTTCCAGGCTACCTCCACTGAGTATGATTACATTCTGCCCTGTATCATTCTCCAGTTTTTCACAGTTAGGTCTTATCTCCCCAAGACTTTGGAGGGCTTCTTAGGGCCAATGATCACGATTTCTACTTCTTTGGTGTCCCCCACAATACCTATCACACCTCTGGGCACTTGGCAGACGCTCGCATCAGGGAGGCTCTGGGTCCTGAGGAAAGCAGGATCCTTTTATGCTGTCCTTTTATTTCCCCCTTCAGTCTCAAAGTGACAGATGACTCCTATCTCACCCCAGCCCTCCCACTGTTTCCTTCTCTCTCTTCCAAGAGATGACACTGGGACTTGTATTATGTTCTTAAAAACCAGAGCAGTCTGTTTACTCTAAAGTTCACACCTCAGAAAAACATGGGGTCAAAAGTCCTTGAAAGAAAAGAAAGGGAAGAAGGGACAAGAGCCAGGCACAGGGGAGAAGCGAGGCCTAGCCCAAGACCCAATCTCTCATCTGGAGCCAAGCACAGCCTGGGACCAGCTCCAGCCCAACTGACCCCTTCTTCTCCCTGGTTGCACATTGTCTAGAACGCCCAGTGAAGACAGGCAGCAAAGAGACAGCAGCTGCCACCCATTGTGCCAGAGGAAGGGACCAAGGCCTGGCCATTCCTGTAGGCATTAAGGTTTGGGAGAAGAAAAGAGCCAAGAGGCAGGGCAGGAGCTGCGGGGCGCAGCCCAGCTAGCCATCCAGAAGCTTAAGGATGCTCTCTCGCTCCTTTAGCGTCTTCCAGGCCTGGTCTTTCTCCTTCTTGGTGGGAGTTCTCTTCTTCTGCCGAGCAGCCATGATCTTCCGGAAGGCATCCATGACCTCGTTGTCTGCCATTCGGACCCGCTGCCTCAGCTCCTGACGACTCACTTCTTCTTTGGCCAACCTAAAAAGACCACCACACTTGTTTAGTCCTAACTAACCTGGAGAGCATCTCGGACTCTTCTCCTCCTTCAAAATCCTAACCAACTGCATCTTCTAAAAAACCTTCCCAGTCTGGACCAAATCAATTCACTATCACAGTCTGCACCCAAAACGGCTGAGTTCTCCAGGTCCCATTTCACTCAAAAAACAAATTTTAAAAAATTCTAGTCAACAGACTACTTTCAAAACAACATAATTCCAAAACACCCCAAGATTCTGGCCAGAACCTTGAGTTTCATCATGAAGCAATCATGGAGGCAGTCCAGTTTTTGGATCCCTTCTCAGAATAATGTTTTTTTTTTTTTGGGGGGGGGCAATTGGGGTTAAGTGACTTGCCCAAGGTCACACAGTTAGTAAGTGTTAAGTGTCTGAGGCTGGATTTGAAGTCAGGTCCTCCTGATTCCAAGGGCGGTGCTCTATTCACTTCGCCACTTAGCCACCCCATGGAATGTTTTTAAAAGCATAAAATACAACATAAAGGATTACCAAGGAAACCAATTACATTTAAAATTATCAAATATTAAAATAAGTACTAAGTTCACAGACCCTAGGTTAAGAACAGCTATTGCAAAGGGATTTGAAATCTCTAAGTTATACGTTCTTCATGTTACTGTGATTTATTTTTTTGTTATCTCATTTTCCTTGTTTTCTTGCTTAGACCACAAATACCCTGAAAGGAAAGAATGTTTTTTTTTCAGTCAAGCAAATCTTTACACATGCACTACAGGCCCCTTGGCTAAGTATCACTGGGGATGCCAAAGAAGGCTATTTCTCAAGAAACTGCAGCCTGGTCATTCTTCCCCTAATGGACTATTAAAGGGCACACACTGTTTTCTAGGAGGTTCAAATTCTGACCTAGACTTTGATACCAATTAGTCACAGGACATCAGTCAAGTCACTCCTCTTTGGACCTCAGTTTTCCTCCTATGAAAAATGAGAGACGTGAGATGCAGAGGGAAGTGAGGGGAGATGCAAACAGGGACACTTAGCAATTTATTTCTACCTTATTAGTGTCATAGTTCTTTTAAAAATTGCACACAGCAGGATTCTATAGTTTCTTGCTCAATTCTCTTTCCTGTTCTTCTATGTCTTGAAATGTTAGTGATTACTGATCACAATAAAAAAAGAAAAAAATGAGCAGGATGAAATACTGTAAGGTGAGGTTGTGTGTTAAGTTTTGCTAAACTTTTTTCTTTGAAGGTCACTGAGTAGAGAAAAGGGGTATATATAGAAATAACTATGATGTAACAATGAAAGACATCAACCAAACATTTTTTAAAATGAGGGTTTGGACCAGATTATGTGTAAAATCCTTCCAACTCTTAACATTCCAGGATTTTCTCTCACAACATTATCCTCTGATGCCCTTTGCAGAAGTATTATTAAGCTGCACTGACTGTGAATCTGCCCCATCTGCTTAGGATTCCTAAAAGCATCCAATATTTAGCCCAGCACATTTCAGCAGGTACCCCAAACCACACTGCTGAGGATGCAGATACCCTCATAGTCCCCATGAACTGGGATGGCAAAAACAATTCAACACCTGGAAGCCACATCTCTGACGACGACAAGTCCCTCTGAACTAAGCCGGGAGACAGCTCCTGCTGCTCCAAGCCTTTCCAGTTCTGAAGCACAGACTCCAAGAATTCAGGGTTACCTTCACCCCACAATAAGGCATGGCAGAAAGACTTCAGAAGGCCCAATAAGAGCAGCCTAAATTCACTTAGTGACAACCCCACTGCTGTGGTGGCCCTCTAAGTCTGAGATGGTGAGTAACAGGGCCACCCAATGCAGGTGAGTGACTAGCCAATGACGCCTCTGTGCTCATGCCCACCTCAGGAGATCGTGCTTCTTGGTTCGGTTGTGGGCACTAAGGGCCTTCAATTCAGCCTGCCGCTTCCGCAGCTCAGCAAGGACCTCATCCTCCGAGTCCTCAGCAGGCCTGTCCTCAGACTCCAGCAGGCCCTGGGCTATCAGCTCCTCCTTTATTCGTCCCTCCAGAGACTTGGTATGGGGAACACTGCGGATGGATCAGATATCCACTGTCACCTAAGTTTCACATCATGATACTATCCTCATCCACTAAAGGACAAGCTGTGCAGAAGACCCAGCCCTATAGTCACAGACAATCTAAGTGCTTCTTGGCTTAAGCAGCAGCTATTCCTCAGGTCCAAGGACTCTCACCTCTCACCCCTGTCTTCACTGGAGGCCTCCCCACTTGAAGTCAGAGACCCATAAGAGTCAGCTGACCCTTAGAAGAATGAGCAGAGGCTGGAAGGGATGGGGTGAGGATGGACAGAGAAGGGAATACTACTCACCTGAATGGCTTGTTCTGATTTCGAGGGGAGGTACTGGCACCATCAGCACCAGACTCCTTGCCAGACACATCTGGTATGGGGGAATCTTCCATGGGGGAGATGATGTTTTCCTGGAAGGCCATGAAGGCAAGACAAATATAATGACTCTAGTGTTGAGCCCAGCTCCGTTTCCACACAGGTCACCTTCTCCCTACCTCGCCATCTTTCACAGGTCACCCCTTCCACAAATCACACCATCTCTCTCTAAAAAAGCCTGCTCTTGTCTAACTTCCTCCAGAAAGTCTTCCTAAACTAAGGGCAAGTGTTCTGGCCACCACAATCACTGCAGCAAATACCCTCTTCCCTAGCACTTATGAGTGAAAAATGAAATATGGCTTGAATAGGTTAAGTTCTTAGGTTTTTTTCTTAGGTGTCTATGCTGTATCCCTCCCCCTCCCCTTAGTCTATGAGTTCTCTGAGGACAGGACACCCTGACTCTTCCTCTGCAATTCCATGGCAATTTATGTCCCATGCAAAAGGGCTCTACACAATGCCACATGTTCGGTTTGAGGTATCTTAAGGACCAGCTCTTAGGACAACAAAGCTAGTAGTGGAAGGGACCTTAAATGCCATCTAGTCTAACTCCTTAATTTACATGAGAAAACTAAGACCCACAACACTTAAGTGACTTGCCAAAGGTCACACAGGCAACGAGAGGCAGCATTTGGAATCAAGTCCTCTTGTAACAAAGGTAAAGCTTCTTCTCATGTCAAGCTGCCTCAGTCCCATTCTGAGCCCACTGGACTCGGGTGTCTTGGGCAACCCAAGACTCTGGATCCTCACCTCCACTAAGGCCTGAAGGAGTCGCTGAGTCAGGGGGCCAAAAGGACACCCATCTTCAGGCTGCTCATGCTGGGCCTCTGATTTCTTAAGCAACGCATCCACATCTGGAACCAGAGAGGGGTAGAAGATAGAAATGGGGCAAGTGGAGGAAGAAGAGGGAAAAGGTGGACTGACTGGACTAAGGAGAATACCTTTAGTGTCCAGTTCAGTCAGTGGTCCCATAATGCCTTTCTTCTTGTCAGCTACAGCCACTGCCCGGGCCCCATCCTTCTGTTCCTCCAGTAAATCTTCCTGGGCCCAGCGCTGGGAATAGTGTTTCCCGAGGGGTGGAATCTGTATGGGAAAAGGAAGCAACCAATTTCAATAGGATAAGGACCAGTCAAACCAAATATCCTTTTTATGCAGTTTTTCCTTCCTTATTCAATGTGCTTCAGGAGCAGAGCTTGAGGTGATCTAAGCCTCCGAGTAAGACACTCCCTGCCCAAAACAGGGTCCGACAAGGGGCGGTGCTCAGAAGGGTCTACCTTGTAATGCTCAGCCTCATCTTCTGGGGGCTTCAGCAGCTCTTCCAGCGTTCGTACTTCCTCACTGGTGATGTCAGCACAGTACGGCTCCACGGAAGCCCAGAACCTGGGAGCAGAGCCTGGCCCTGAGCACAGACAGTCCCCTCGCCTATTATCAGCCACTGTATTCAGTGCCTGCTAGATGGGTGGTCCCATTCTACATGCTTATCACAGAGAACCATGACAGCCCCCAGGAGATCCCCCTAGGGTCCCTCCCAATTCCTGATAACCCATTTCCCTTGACTTCTCCCAGCCCTGCACCTGTTAGGAGCATCATTCTTGGGAATCCTCGGCACATCAATGGGGTCATCTGTGAACTCATATTCCTGGATCTTGGGCTGGAGGTTCTTGGACTTGGGCCGGCCAGGGCCAGGACCGGGCCCATGACCTGCCTTTCCTTCCAGTTTCTGTTTTTTGGGCTTGCCATGTTTTGCAGGGGCTCCCAGTTCATGTTCCCGGCCCAGCTTCAGGAATCGCCGGTCACCTTTCTTATCCTGCCAGTCGGTCAGGATCTGAAAGACAGACAGACGGTTACTGAAGGAAAGAAGGAAGACAAAGGAGTCACTTTCACCCGAAGAAAAGCTGGAACCTGAGGGACATTAGCCCTCAAGAAATGGGTTAGTGGTTACCTCTTGATATGAATATTCATCTAAGCAGCCTTCCCAGGCTATGTGTGATACCATGCTGCAAAAGCCCTTTCCTCCCCAGTACTCGAAGTAATTCATGTTGGTGTCATCGTGTACCTATACATTATTTTCACATATAGCATGCTTCCCAGAGTACGGATAGAACGACTCCTGCCTATTCCATTCTGACTTGGCCTCACTACTCAATCTACCTTCTCCCATCTCCTTCCTCCCTCTCACTAAGGCAGGGATAAGTCAAAGGAAGAAGTCACCTGGGTCTCAGCCTCCAGCACTCGAAGCCTTCGGCTGGCTGAAGAGAGGAGGTTCTCAAGTTCTAGCTGCAGAGTATCAAGCTCCTCAATGCCGATGCCATCATCCTCTGAGCGGGCCAGCACCGCTGTGTATCGGGGGCACACCTTCAAGTGGTCCACTGACTTGAAGTCATGGAACTGCAGTGGACAGTCCTTTAGCTCACTCATGGCCCTTGTGTGCTCTACAGGGCTGGAGAGGAAGACAGTCAACTGACAAGAACTGGGAGGTGTCATGGCACAGGAGGACCTCTATGGGGAGGGTGGGCCTGGGACAGCCTTAATTTCAAATGTGAACAGGAATTCTCCTCCCCGTTTCTAAGATGGCCCTGTTCTCTCTCAATCTCTTCCCCAAAGCTGAGCCCAATTCTACTCCTCCCTCACGATCCCCAGCTCTGTCTCCCTCTGGACTCCTGTCCTTATGCTTCCTGTCTCACAATTTGTTTTCCCCTCCCACAACCCCCAAATTTCTCCCTTCTTCCCTTTCCTTTTTCATTCTTCTTTTCCTCATTCAATTCAATAAGCCTTCATTAAGCATCTGCTACATACCAAACATTGTGCTAGGCACCCTGAACACAAAGATAAAAAGAAAACAGTCTTTCCCTTGAGGAATTTATATGCTACTAAAGGGAAATTACATACATACAAATGTATGTACGTGCACACACATATATATAGATATATGCACACATATGTGCAAATAAAAATGCAAAATAAATGCAAATTAAGTTGGAAGATAGAGCCGATAACAACCAGGGGAAACTGATACATGCTTTCTGTAAGAGTCGGCATTTAAGATGAACCATGGAGATCCCGGGGATGGACTTTGTAAAGACACATAGACAAAATGATGAATGCTGGCAAGAGTGAGAAGGCAAGGAGGAAGAAGAAGAAGCTAAAATCAGGATGTGGAGGAGTTTAAGTGCCCAGCAGAGGAGCTGTCCTCAGTCCTGGAGGCAAGAGGGAGCCACCAGAATTTTTTTCACATGGTAAAGGGCATGTGAATAAATAAAAGAGGACAGATCTGAGAAATGTTATGGAGGCAGAAGAGCCAAGACTTGGAAACTGGTTGAAAATGAGATGTGGGAGAATAAGGTGTTGAGAATGAGCCCAAGGTTGGTCAACCAGAAGGATGGTGGGGTTTTTGTACTTACTTATCTATGCACGTATTGTTTGCTCTCAGTAGGATGCAGCTGACTCCCAGATACCAAAGAGAGGGGCAGCATGGCCTCACCAGAAATAGGGAAGGAGGAGGACGGATAGGTCTAAGAAGAAAGTTAATAAGCTATGTTTTGGACATGCTGAGTTTGAGGTGACTACAGGACATCCTGTCTAGCAGGCAACTGGTGAGACAAAGCTGGATCTAGGAAAATGAGGACTGGATTTCATAGGATCACAGATTCAGAGCTTAAAATGCATGGAGTCTGATCCTTCCCTCCCTACCCTCCACTTTTCAGAGAAAACTAAAACACAGAGGTTCAGGGAATTGTCAAGGGTCCTACAACTAATGTCTACGGGAAGATATGAATTCGGATCCACCTGACTCCAGGTATAGTGAGCGCTTTACCCACTAGGCCATGCTGCCCTTCAATTTGAGATTGGGGAGTTAGCTGCATCCTCCTGAGGTGACACAATACGTACACAGGTAAGTACAAAAATACATATAAAAGAAATGCAAAGTAATTTGGGGCAGGGAGCAATTACAATTAGAGGAAATCAGAAAAAGTCTTTTGTAGGAGGTGAGAGAAACAATAGCTGAACTCATGGGAGCTGCTATCACCAAGGAAAATATGTAGAGAAGTGAACCTCAGTCTCAGCCCTAGAGGACACTCAGAGTTAAAGGGAAGCTGCTGTGATGCTTCTGCACTCAGCCCTCTTGACTAGGTGCAACCTAGCCCACCTGAGCACCATATCTGATAACTGGCAATTAGATAGCACTCACTCTTCCATCTTGCCAACCCCCTGTCACTTTGGGCACCTCTTTCCTCAGCTTCCTACTTTTGGCACAGTATTCAAACCAAGAGTGCCATTGCTTCTAGAAAGGCCATTTCAACTGACTGGCCTACACACAACTCACTATCCCCGTGAATCCTCAGATCAAAACTCTCTACCCTAGTCCCCTTGTTTGTTAACTTCCCCAATTAGAATGTAAGCATCTTGAGAGCAGGGACTGTCTTATATTTGAATTCCCAACACTCTCATCCTCTCCAGGCTACATTCTGGACTTCCTCTACCATGCCCCAACCTAAAGTCTCTTTCCAGTCCAGGAGCTCCCACTTTGGAAGTAACCTGGGTCCCCCAAGCTTCTCCTTCTGATTAGATGGCTCCTTGTAGAACTCCCATTTAAGGAGGATTGCCCAGGCCTTCGTTGGGAACTTCCTTCACCAGCCTTCCACCCAAACTCCCTCCACTGGAGTGAAAGCTCCTTGAGGGCAGGGCTTTCCTTTCTACCTTTATTTCCATTCCCAGCACTAGAACACAATGCCTGGAAGTCATAACTGCTTAATAACAAGGATGTGCTTGTGGACTGGAGGGTGTTTGGCAGTAGTATGCCCATAATAAGTGTTCATTCATTTGTTTAAAAGATACTGAGAAGAGGTAGGTGAACAAAGAAGGAACAAGAAACCCTATGGAAGAGAGTGGACCCAGAAGGAGATAACACTGTCAAATGCCAGTGTCTAGGGGCAACCAGGAAGCACAGCGAGTAAGAGCACAGGCCCCAGTATGGGGATGACCTGGGGAACGAATTTGGGCTCAGACACTTAGCACCCACCCAGAAACACCTGGCCGTGTAACCTTGAGCAAGTTACTTAACCCCAATTGCTTAAAAAAAAAATGCAAGTGTCTAGAAGAATGAGGACTGAAGAAAGGACGGGACAGAGCAAGGATCTTGCTTATTGCTGTCCAGTCTTGCTCTTACTATGACCTTCCCATAGATTCCCTCTCCTAGACGTACCCCTCATCCTCCTCTTATTGATGGTGCCAGTCCCCCTGCCACCGTCCAAGAGTCCCGCCCCCGCCCCCCTGGTCTTTCCTCACTCCCTCACCCCTTGCCTCCCAACACCCCACCACCCTCCTTCCATCCCCTCCAGCCCCGCCATGTCCGCTCACTCCTCTACCTCTGCGTCCCTATAGTCTCCCCTCACCCCCTCCCTCCCCTGCAGCCCCCCCAGGTCCGCTCCCTCCACCTCTGCGTCCCCATGGTCTCCCCTCACTCCCTCACGCCTTGCCTCCCAACATCCCACGCCCCCTCTTCTCTCCCCTGCCACCCCCATGTCCCCTCCCTCCCTCACCCCCACGCCCCCCTCAATGCTCCCCACTCCCTGGGTGATCCTTCCCTCCCCAAGCCCCCCAATTCCTTAGCCCCCCGCCCTTCCTCACTCCTCCCCAAGCTCCCCGGGCCCCCATGTCACGCCCCCTCGGCCCCACGTCCCCCGCCCCTCCTCACTCCCCGTGTCATCGCCCACTCCCCACGCCCCAGTCCCGCCTCCACCTTCACAGCCCGAGCTCTATCCGGACCCACGAGGCGCGCGCTCGGCCGGCCTCGGTCCCTCACGGGTAGGGGGCCGGAGTCCACGAGCGCAGGTAACCGCTGGCCCTGCAGGGACAGGCGGAGCCGCCCACTGCGGCCCGGGGGTGGTGCAAAGGGGCCGGGCCCACTCTCGGGCGAGGTAGGGGAGCCTCGGCGGCTCAGGCCTGGGCAGTAACAGACCGCGGGCGGGCGGGGTCAGAACCGGAAGAGGCGGGGCGATCCTGTGTCTGGCCCTGTCCTAATATGGAGCCAGAACGGCTAGTTGGGCTGTACCTTCTCACGGGGAGAGGGGGAGACAGGCGGAGGATGCAGGGATGACAGGGAAGGACAGACGCGGCAGGAGCTCCCGCAAGCGGGTCAGGCCATTAAGAAGTGTTCATAGCCTCGGAGAGTAGGGGCTCCTGCAAGCTCCGGGGGAATAAGAGAACAACTGTCGTTGCTTTGCTCCGGCCACCCCTGCCCTCGGAGCAGCGGTGGTAGCGCCCAGGTCCGGCTCCCGGAAGAGACGGCGCCCCGGAGCCAGTGCACTCCTGCACTTCCGCTTTCCGGCCTAGCCAGCCCCAGCAATGGTGAGAACTGGGGGGCGTCCGCCGAGGGCCCTTGGGGGGAAGGGGAGGGAGGCAGCCCCACGGCGGGGAGGGAGCCGAGGCGTTCCTGGGGCTGAGGAGGCTCAGGGGTCGGCGGGGCAGCCGGGGCAGCGCCACCGGGGAGGAGCCCGGGAGGACTGAGGGGGCCCCGAGGGCTGGGAGAGCTGCTGGGGCAAAGGCGCGGAGGGTGGATGAGGGGCTGGGCAGAAGGGCGCAGAGAGGATGAGGGGGCGTCCCCAGGAGTGGGGAGAAGGAGAGGACTGAGGGCACTGGGGAGGGAGGGAGGATGAGGAGGGGGGAAGCAAGAGCTGGGGAGATGCAGGGATGGATGAGTGGAGGGACAAATGCGCGGAGGACGGATGATGGGGGAGACCCGAAGACCGAGAGAGATGCAGGGACCAGGGAGTGGCAGCAAACGCATAGAATAAAGAAGAGGAAGTGGGCAGGGGTGGGGGAGAAGGAAGAGGCGAGGGGGGACATGTAAAGGCAGGATTCAGAAATGGGGGACTGAGATTTGCATTTCAGCCCTGCATTGGACGAGGGCTGAATGACCTTGCCCAAGTCATTTCTCTCGGCCTTAATTTCCTGATTTGGCAGTGATGTCTACACCACATTCCTGCAGGGTACAAATAAAAAGGGCTTTATCAGGTGTGTAGGGTCACAAGAAGTGACTTGTTAGGGAGAAGTGAGAGGATGCCTAGGTGATCTTTGAGAGGCATTGAGGGGTGGGCCCTGAAGAGCACAGGTAGACCCACCATCCAGCCTACTAGTAGATTGCCAGGTCCCCACCTCCGGTCACTGGGTGAAGGGGCTGTGCAGATCAGCCAGGGGCACCAAGCCGGAACGCTGTCTGGTTCCTGCTAAAATGAGTAACTAAAACAAGCAAAATCCCACGTTCCTTGGAGTAGGGGTCACCAGCTCTGATTCCTCATGGTTCGTTTTTTTCCCCTACAGACTGCCACTCTCCGCCCCTACCTGAGTGCCGTTCGGGCCACGCTGCAGGCTGCACTTTGCCTGGAGAATTTCTCCTCCCAGGTTGTGGAGAGGCACAACAAGCCAGAGGTAGAAGTCAGGTAGGAAACAAGGGGAGCATGAGGGGCTTTGCTTAGGGGGAGCCAAGGGCAGCACCAGTGCCCAGGTTTCAGTGAAAGTTGCAGAGCTGCAGGCAGCACTACCAGTCCAGGAAGTGAGACATCCCAGAATGGTGCATAGCTGTGAAGATGGGGGTGATGGGGGTGATTTTGGGCATTTTGCAGATCTCTGAGTTATTATTTCCTCTTTTTCCTTGCCCTAAGGACTGAGGGAGGGTATAGTGAGTGACATGAGCTAAAAGAAATTTTGGTGGTAAGTGCAAAAATCATTCTGGATCGATAATTAAAGGATTTGGACTATAGATTTCATGTTAATTAGCCTTTGTCTCTGAATCTACTTGTATGGCTGATTTCTTTGGTTCCTATTTTGAAGCATCTGTGCAGTTAGCTAGATTGTGTCCCCCACCTTGCTTTATCCTAGTTGGTGATTGTAGGGCCTGTTGTTGGGTCTTCTGGACTATGTGACCATCCAGTGATGGTGGAATCTTTGATGTTGCATTTATAGGAGTAGCAAAGAACTCCTGTTACAACCTGTGACCATCAGCAGGAATGAGAAGGAAAAGGTTCTGATTGAGGGTTCCATCAACTCTGTTAGAGTCAGCATTGCTGTGAAACAGGTAAGTTTAACACTTGAGGACTGTTTAAAACTGGAGACTGGATGTTAAGAATTTTGCATTAAGATGAGGACTTAAGATCCTAGACATTGTTGAGAAAAAAAGCTTAATGAAATGAAACATTGTTATTTTCTGGTACCTCACTGCTTTAGGAAGGTGATGGGTGTGGAGACAAAATAGATTCTATCATGAAATAAGTAGCAAATTTAATCTTTTCAAGTTGTTACTTTTTGCAGGCTGTAATGGACACGGCCCCAGTAGTAGAATCAGCTGTATGTGAGCCTGTCCTGCCTCTCAGGAGCTTTGTGGACTTGGGCAGGTCTCAGACAAAGGTTATGTTTCTGTGAGCCTCAGTTTCCCCATGCATAAGATTAAAATAATGCACTACCTACTTTGCAGGGTTCTGGAGAGGATAAATGAAATAGTTGAAGATAGTTTATAAACATAAAATGATATGTAAATATATGTTGATTTCTAATGATAACACAAATTCAGACATATTTTCGCAGCATGATACAAAACTAAAACTACTGATTCTGTTCTTTCCTATTTTCTGGGCCTAGGCCTTTTGACTATTTTTGGTGGAATGAGAGCAGAGTACTAGGTGATAGTACCGGTAGATAGGCTGGGCCTGGAGTCAGGAACTCATTTTCCTGAGTTCAGACTTGCCCTCAGACACTTACTAGCTATGTGGCCATGGGCAGGTCACTTAACCCTGTTTGCCTCAGTTTCTCATCTATAAAAATGAGCTGGGGAAAGAAGTGGCAAACCACTTCAGTATCTTTGCCAAGAAAATCCCAAATGGAGTTCCAGAGTGTCAGGCATGACTGAAATGACTGAACAACAAAAGCTATATACATACTTCACCCAGAGAAAGGAGGTAGAACTAGTTCCCAGGAATGAAAGTAGGTCATGCTAATTAACTTTTATTGCATCACGGACCCCTTGGGCAGTTTGGTGAAGCTCATGGACCCTTTCTCAGAATAATGTTTTGGGTTTTTTTTTGGAGGGGGGAAGGCAGGACAATTGGGGTTAAGTGATTTGCCCAAGGTCACATAGCTAGTAAGTGTGTCCAGTATCTGAGTCCAAATTTGAACTCGGATCCTCCTGACTCCAGGGCCAGTGCTCTAATCACTGTGCCACCTAGCTGCCCCATTTTTAAATGCATAAAATACAGAGGATCACAACAGAAACCAATGATATCAAAATACAGATATGAAAACTACTAAAATAGGTTTACAGACCCCAGGCTAGGAATCCTTTATGTTGATATAATGTTCTTAAGTTGGGGAGGACCTTCCCTGATATGCTTAACTCTCCTCATTCTTTTTTTTTTTTTTTTTTTGCTTTTTGGAGGACAATTGGGGTTAAGTGACTTGCCCAAATTTACAGTTAAGTATCTGAGGCCAGATTTGATTTCAGGTCCTCCTGACTCCAGGGCCCGTGCTCTATTCACTTCGACACCTAGCTGCTCCATCTTTCCTCATTCTTGAAGATTGGTTTCTTTCCTTTTGGTTTCCAGAAGATTGAGTTAAGGAACAATCTCAGAATGGACAACCTCTGTATGGTAGCACTGTGGGGATGTAGCTGCATGTGAGAGATTGAGAACCAGACCGTTGTGCTGTTCATATCATCTTATTGTATTGGCTTTGTGGAAACCTGAATTTTTTATTTGTCTTTGCAGGCTGATGAGATTGAGAAGATCCTTTGCCACAAATTCATGCGCTTCATGATGATGAGAGCAGAGAACTTCTTCATCTTGCGTAGGAAGCCTGTGGAGGTGAGCTCTCTAGCTGGATCTGAAGCATTAACCAGGGAGAGTAGCTGTAATTGATGTGTCCTGGGTTCAGGACCTGGTAGGTTAATAACTGCTGGCCTATGTAGGCAGGACCCTCTGACCTTCCTGACTCAAAATGTTTCTCTTTTTTTTTTTTTTATTTGCTCATTTGTCCACCTATCTCCATGACACATGGGAATTCCCAGTGGGATAAGAACAGTGTCTGGAGACAGCATTTCCTGCCTTCCAAGATTGTTCCTGGATCCTTGATTTTCCCTAATCCCTGCCATTTTGGCTTGCTCAAGGCCAGAGATCACCGGCTTGAAATCTTCCTCCAGGCAGTAATCAGTGAATTTTCTTGCTTTGACTGGGAAGGAAAGGCATCAGAGGCTTAGGAGAAGCCATTATCTCAGTTTAAGGACTGTGGGTAATACAAAGAAGCATAAGACAATAGTTCCACTTTTAATAGTATCTAATCTAGTTGGTGAAATATAATAGTTTTCATTTATGTTTCATGCACTATCAGAGGTTCCCAAACATATTAGGCCTAGTGCCCCCTTAAAAAAAAATTTACTCGGTGCCTCCCCTGGGGTTAGGTTAGGTTAATCCTTATTTTTACTCTATACCCCCCCAATTGCACCTGAGACTGCTACCCCCCCATCATTCCAGCACCCCCAGAGGGCAGTATGCCCACTTTGGGAACATAAGCATTATCTCATTGGATCTTCCCCATTTTACAGTTTAGGAAACTGAGGTTTTGAGGGGCTTGCCCCAAGGCAGCACTCAGCTGGCTAGTAACAGGCTGATCTGACACCTGAACCTCCTGGCATTCTCCCTTTGGTCTAGCATTCTGTCTAGCCATGGCAGCACAGCCAGTAAGGAAGTTTTTCACTTTCAGATCCCTTTGTCTCTCTGGGCTTCACAGGATCTTAGGATTTAAAGCTGGAAGAGGTCTTAGAAATCGTTTAGTCTTACCTGCATCATTGTATATGAGAAAACTGAGACCTTGTGAATTTCATTGATTGGCTCAGAGTTGTGCAGCTCCTCTCCACATCTAAAATTCTTTCCAATATACATACTGTTTTACAGTTTCCCTGTCTGTGAAATGTATATGGGCTAGATGACTTCTAAATGTGTTTGCATCTGTTAAGCCCTATGATTCTGTGGTAGATGGAGCAAGTTACTTCAGAAATAGGATTTAAGAAAAAAAAATGCTTTTAAGACTTTCTAGACAGAATAACCCTTAGATCAACTCTAGAAAAAAAATATTATTCTTTAGGATGGTGTAGCAGCAAGCACCCCAGCATCCCCAGGGTAGCTGCCAACACAGGTTCTTGGATCTGCTTTGATAAAGGAAAGCAACTCAAAATGAGTTAACAAGCTTACTTTAATCAATCAAATATGTATTGTTTACATATTTGTAATATATGTATTATTATATGGGGGCGGCTCTCAACAACCGGCTTCCCAGAGTTTCATCTGATCAAATCACAGAACACTTCTCAAAGTGAGCCCCCAAAACAAAGCTACACATCAGGGCTTATATAGCCTTCTCCTGGCTCAGAGAATGTAACAACCTTATTGACCCACTGGCCAATCAAAAAGTATCTACTGAAAAACAAGCCTCCCACCCCAGGCTCCAGGTGCACTTTAGCCTAGGGGCAGGGAAGATCTTTAAAATGTACATTCCCATTACAGATGGTCCAAATGTCATTATCAGTTTGAGAAAATATTCTTTTCTTTACTCCAGATCACAAACATGTACCCAAATATCCCATAGATATGTGTACAAAAAGATATAGAGAAGCTTTGTGCAGCCTCAGGTTCAAGACCCTCACAGTCCCAAAAGAGTTGGTATGTTGGCGGGTGAAAGATAAATATAGCTTGTGAGAAGCTAAGGTTTCAGTGCTACCCACCTCTGGGTAGAGAAATATTGGACCCAGAGTGGTGTTTGAGACATGTTTCTTTTGGACCTGGCCAATGCAGGAATTAATTTTGTTTTACTATGTATTTTGTTTATAAGGGTTTTTCTTTTTCATGCTTTCTCAGTTTTGGGGAGTTGGGGGGAAAGATGGACTTCCATTGATTGAAAAAATGTTTTAAAGAATTAAAAAAGGGGATGGCAGGTGGCACAATAAATAGAGTACCAGGGGCAGCTAGGTGGTGCAGTGAGTAAGAGCACCAGCCTTGAAGTCTGGAGGACCCGGCCTCAGATACTTGACACCCACACAAAAAAACTGGCCGTGTAACCTTGGGCAAGTTACTTAACCCCAATTGCTTTAAAAAAATAAATAAATAGAGTGCTAGCCCTGGAATCAGGAGGACCTGAGTTCAAATTTGACCTGGACACTTAACACTTAATTAGCAGAGTGACACTTGAGCAAGTCACTTAACCCCAATTGTCCTGCTTTTCTCCAAAAAAGAAAAAAGAATTTTTTAAAAAATGGGAACTGAAGGAAAGAATATGGATTAAGAGAGAGGATATGTGGTCTGAAAGGGCTTCTGCTCTCCTTCTCAACCCCCTCACACCCACAACCCCCCCCCCCCAGCAACTAAACTGCTAAATTTTTTTCTGTTTATTTTTTGTTTCTTAGGGTTATGATATCAGTTTCCTGATTACAAACTTCCACACGGAGCAAATGTACAAACACAAACTGGTGGACTTTGTGATCCACTTCATGGAGGAGATTGATAAGGAGATCAGTGAAATGAAGTTGTCCGTCAATGCTCGGGCTCGTATTGTGGCAGAGGAGTTCCTCAAGAATGTGAGGATATTGAGGGCTTTGCCGAAAATTTCCTTAGGGGGCAAGAAAGCTGGCATAGAAATCAAGTCACCTTTTCAGTAGAAAGATGATGTTTAGAAAATGAGATTTCTTCCCTGAAAAAGTTATTGGTGCTGAAAGGAGCATCTGTAACAACTCTGATGCAGCCAGTTGCATTAGGCCTAGGTTTGGAGGCCAGCCCTGAGAGATGGAGGGCTTTTTCCCTCCCTTAAGACATCCCAGGAAATCTCCTAGTGCTCCAGGATGACCTAGTCCCAGCATGTCAAAATACTCATACCCAAGAAACACTTGTCTATATTTCACTTGTATCCATAAGGGAAGTTAAACAATGTTCTGCAAAGAGAGATCGATGCATTAGAGTAGTAACCATGGTTTGCGTAACTTAGAAGTCATTCAGTATCTCATTTCTAGCTTCTGTTTTTCTAGTCATAATCATCTTGATCTCTGCAGCCAGTTTTTAGTCTTTTTTATTTTCTCTTTACAAAATCATCTGTTTCTTTGTAGTTATGGGGACCTTTAGTTAGGGAAGACCTAATCAGACAGTGTAAGAGCACTGACTGCTATGTGCTCCCTATGTGTTTGTTGTATTGTTACTAGATAATCTCAGAGAGAGAGAGAGTCTGTGTGTGTGTGGGGGGGGGTAGTTAAAGGGTCCCCTGAATTTGTCTTTGAGTCCACATATTTTCCAGAAACAATGGACTCAGAGTATGTAAGAGTGAACACACACACACGTGCGTGTCTTGTCCCACAGAACTTCATTTGTTGGTGTGTTCAGTTCATAGTTAACTCTTATCCCCAGATACCTAATTTAGCATTTACTGTGCATAGAAAAACATAGACCTCATCCAGAAGAAATTCACTCTCCTAAAAATGACAATTACTACCAGTTTCTCCTGGGATTCAATTAAACCTCATGCTGCTGTCTATGCAGAAAATAGATACCACAGCTCTGGAGATGAGAAGCTCGATTCAACAAATATTTATTGAACCATGTGCAAGGCTCTGTGCAGGTGCCATGGGAGATAGAAAGATATATAAAATAATTCCTGCCCTCAAGGAATTTAAAATCCGGTTAAATTGAGGAGATGCTCTGGTAGCTTAAGCTTGAAGTCTAGGATGCTTTGAATTTGTCCTTATGTATTTAATATAAGTATTTGTAGAACAGCTGTTGCCCCAGGTTGAGGGTGAATCGGTGCATTCAACTTATGTCTCAACATCTCAAGGATCCACAATTTCATCCTTGTGGATACTTTAGTGATGCAACCTGCCACACTTTATAGTCCTCTACTGAGATGGTATGGCAAAGAAAAAAAAAAACTACTAATAAAAATCACCTTCCCCTTGCTGATAGATAGGTCTCCTCTTGATGACAGATTTTCTTGTCACTGGCTCTTTGAAGCTTTTCCAGAATTTTCTAGGACCCAGGGCTTGGGCCTTACCTTGAAAAGACTTAACTGGAGGTATCCGTTTAGCAGCCATTCATTAACATCTACTGTATATGTTAGCTAGCATTGTTAATGAGCATTGTGGGAGAGATCAAAGAAATAGAGGGATAAGAGTCCCCAACTTTCAGGGACTAAAGAACCTTGCAAATCCAGTTTGGGACAGAGAAATTCTGAGAGAGAATGAGAGACGTTAGTATTCCGAAGAGTTATCATTTCATTGGTGTGGGCACCTCTTCTGACAACGAAAGGGGCAGCCCTGCCTTGCCTTAATGGAAGTCCTCATACTTTGCTGTGGCCTTAAAACAATTCAGGGCCTAGTTGCCAGTCCTTTGGTAACAAATTTTTCTGAACTCAGCTAGTCTGATCCTTAGATGACAGATTGTCTTCAGGCTCACATAGTCAGTCCAGCTTGAGATAGGCCTTGCCAGAATAGAAGACGTAACATTCAAGAACCCAGGGATACCTGGGTATAACAAAGGGGCATCAGAGATGGGTGTTAGTGATAGACCAAATCCTGGACCCCTCTTCCTTCCAGACTAAGAGGCTGGTCTTTTAGATCAGGGAGCCTCAGGCTGAGGTGAAATATCCTTAGTCACTTAGTGCAGGACCCGAGGCAGGCTTTTATTAAGTGCTTACTGAATAAGTAATGTGTGTGTGGAGGGAGGATGGTATTATGTAGCATAAGGAGATAGAAAGAAAGAGGGAAACTTTGAAGACCTTAACTGAATGGAGGCTATTTAGCTGAATTCTGATGAAGTGAGAGGAATCAATGCCATGCCAGCACCTAATCCCAGTTTCCCCTTTTGCTTTCTTCACAGTTTTAGAGCATCTGACTGGATCTCTGACTGTTCCCTCCTCTCCTCTTTCTGAAAAGCTGCCCTGCTGGAGCTCGGAAGAACCCTGGGGCAAGGGGAGGGATGGGGCTTGGGGATGCAGGGCACTGTCTGGAGAGCTTGCTATTGGAAAGAAAACAGCAGTAGACCTGCAAGGCCACACCCAGTGGGTCAGCCTGGCCATCAATGTTCAGTCCCCTGGGCTGGGACAGGTTTGTTTTTTTTTAATGTCTTGAAATTTAAAACTCTGTGCTTGTAGGACACTGTAACCTTTTGTCTTTTTTTAAACCAACATAACCACCTCCAGTTGCTTTACTGGTCACTGTGGGTCTGGGCGGGCCTGGAGCCAAAAGGTGACTGTGGCCTTCCTTTCCCTCCCCTCCTCCCCCCAAATGTGCTGGGAAGAGAGGTTTGGGCTACACTTCTTTCTTTCCCTTTCTCCCCAGGGCCTCTTTGGTCCCATCAGAGGCCACAGGGGCTGCTCTTTGCTTTCTGAGATCTGCTTGAGGGACTGCTGTCTTAAGATGGCTTGAGGTAGGGGTAAAGTGTGGTGAGACAGCCCCCAGTTGTGCCTAGGAGCCCTCATTAGCTGGAGCCTGGAACAGAGGCACTTGCTCCATCCTTCTGGATTGTAGACCCACCTCCTAGGGGTCCTTTGCTGCCCATGCTAGAGGTGGTGAATCCTTCCCTAATAGTCGCCTCTGCCAATCAGTGCACCCACCCCTTCACCTGTCCTTGATTCTTCAGCTCTTGCACTCCATGTGACTTTTCTTAATCTGGTGACCTCACACCGAATTAAAATCTTTTCCTGCCCTCTGAGGGGCTGCATGAAGTCTTCGCTGTGTGTGTGAACAGAGGGCAGCGATGGGGGTGCGGGGTGTGGTGCTGTGGGGGGGAGCTTCGGGAGCTTCAGCATCCCTGGGCCCAAGGCTTCCCTCACAGCTCAAGGAGGGGGTTGCACGAACCCGATTTTGGAACATTTCTCCAACCTGTGGGCACCTTGGATGAAAACCAATCCGCAGCAGCAGCTGGAACTTCATCCACTTCTATCCCTTTGGGTTCTAAGATTGAGAATTTTGGTCTAATCGGCCTTCCCTTCACACTCTGCTAAAGGGATAAAGGGGTTCATCCGGGAGGAAACGCAGCCTGGTAGCGAGGCATCCTCTCCCTCGTGCATTTCGGAAGAAGGTTGCTACAACCAGCTGCCACTTGGGGCAAACGTCCGCTAGGAGCGAGACGAATGCCCATGGAGGCAAAGCCGGAATCCGAACCTCTCCGCCTAGGTGACACTCCCCCTCCCCCCCCCTTTATTGTGCCCCGGGGATGGTTTCCTTAACAACGCTAAACAGAGGGCGGGGTCACGCGTGGGACCGAAGCTGCCCGGGCCCTCAGAGACGGCCGGACGAACCCTCCCCCACCTCGCCCCTCACGCGGAGGGGAGCCTGCGTCTGAGGAGGGGCGAGGGACTTCGCTTGTTTTATGCAGGGCCTTGGGGCTACTGTTCTCTTGGGGGGTGGGGAGCACGGGGCGGTATACAAGGGAGATCCTCCCTGGTATGCAGAGCAGACCCAGACCGCATGCAGCGGCGACCAGCTATACAAAGAGCCGGTCTGGCCGAGGCCAGGCTTCAACGCAGTAAAGCCCCAGCCCCCCGACGCCCTCGAGCCGCGGGTGGGCCTCCCCAGGCCATGGCGCTCTAACTCCTACTGGGGCCGAAACCGGCTGCTGCGGTCCACCTCGCCCCGCCTCCAGGCTCTGCATTGGCCTGGAACCGAGTCGACGCCATGGGGCCCCGGGAGCCTGGGCCGCCAGGCTACGAGCGCCCCAAATGCGGGGCCCCGATCTGCCTCGGGGTCCGGGGCCTCTGGGCGCAGAGCCGCCACCGACTTTCCACAGGCTCCCTCAGCCTCCGATAAGGCGGCCGCGGGCGCTGGGGCTGCGGAGGTGCAGCCGCACGCAGGCAGCCAGGGTGAGTCCCCCGAGCTGTCTGCTGAGGGGAGAGGGGCTGGGAGCCAGAACCAGGGGCCTCCGGCGCCCGCGGACGGCGAGATTAAGGTCCAGGTTATGCCCCTGCCTCGTCATGAGAACAGCCTGGTGCCCCCGGGCCTCCCACAGAGCCCGAGGCGCCCGCCGACCCTGAACAAACCGCGGTTGGAAGGTGAAGTCCGACGTGAGCCCCTTCACTCTATTCCTGTCATACCTCTCCCATCCCTGCCTCGTTCCTCTCAATCCCCCCCCCCTCCTCCCACCTGCCAAGGAAAGGGGTGGGGGTGGAAGGTGTATGCATGGGTGGGAGCAGGGGAACAACAGATTCAGGGGAAATGGATGGATAGGGGCAGGGAAGGGAGGGAGGCAAAAGACCTAGAAATAGAAGGGGGGAGGAGAGAGGAGGAGGGAACAGGTAGGAAAGTGGCAGGGTATCAGGAGGTAGCTGGATGGGGAGAGGGAATAGAAGATCGGAGATAAGAGAGAGGGAACGTGTTATATATGCATATGGAGGGAATGCAAGGAAGAGGACAGGAGATGTAGAGAAACAGATGGGGAGGAATGAGTCAGTAGATGGATACAAGGGAACAGGAGATATGATAGATGGGGGTGAATTGTAGACTGAGAAATGGAGACGACCAGGTGGTGTATGAATGGGGCAGTAACTGGGAGTACAAAAAATTATGTAGAACTCGGGGCTCTAGGTGGATGGGAGGAGATCAAGAGGGAGATAGAAGCATTCAGAGATTGGAGAGAGGAAAGAGAGGGAGTAATTAATTCTAAGTATGAGGACAGAGGATTCCGAGAAGGATCCAGGGGATAAAGAAAAAGATGGGATAGGGAAAAGGAGTGGATGGAGGGGACCAGGAGAGAGATAGCTCAGGACTGATTGGGGAAAAGGAGATTGGAGGGATAGAGTCAGTTGTATGGATGAGAATCAAGAGCAAGGAAAGCTTTAGGAGCTATATGAATGGGGACTGTTTGGAGGGAAGGAGATGGAGGAGGGAATCATTTATATAGATGAAGATAGGGGATTCAGGAAAGGAACTAAGAGGTGTATGGATGATTAGTGCCATGGATCTTAAAAGATACAAATAAGATAGAGGCGGAGGATGGAGGGAAGCAAACAGGAAGTATGAGCATGGAGTCAGTGGTTTGGGTAAGGGTTAGGATAAGAGATGTGGGTTGTTAGGGCAAAGGAGTTAAAGAGAGACCAGTTGGTGTATGGATGGAAACAAGGAATGGAGAGAAGGGATCAATCAGGGGGCATGGATAGGGAAAGGAGCACAGCATAGGGGCCGGGGGACACATGGTAGAAGATGGGAGTAGGACAGAAGACTGAAGGATGGGGAATAGGAGATGGAAGAAATAAGAGAGGGGACAGAAAAATAAGAAGCAGGCTATATTCTGGGAAGGAGATTAGTAATGGGAGGATGGAAATACAGGAATAGGTAATCAGAAGAGGTAAAGACCTGGATTCCTAAGGGTTGGGATAAAGGATTAGACTACAGAACAGGGCTTGGGAGGAGAGCTTGGCAGAAGAGCTTCCAGGATATGTCTGGCTGTCTCACTGTAGGCCCCCAAGCTCCGGTGTCTGTCTGGAAAGGGTTCCCTGGGGCCCCACTCAACATTGACCGGCTTAAGAATGCCAAGATCGTGGTGCAGAGAGCCATCAAGGTCAGAGGTGGGAAAGAAATGGGAACAGGGAGACCTATCAGAGTCAGGGGGAAACCGAGGTGGAATAAGGCCTCGGAGTACTGGCATTCTATCCACTTCCTCAGCCTCCTTCTTCCTTGCCTTCCATCACCCCATAGCAGAAGAAAGTCTTCATGATCCAGGGCCGCTACCCCGTGATCCGAGGGATCCTGCGCCGACGGGGCTGGGTGGAGAAGAAGATTCCCCATTTAACAACAGCTCCACCAATACCTCCCCCTAGGGATTTTGAAAGTTTTGGGTCTGGAGATAATGATATCCCTGAGGATTGTGATGAAGGTAATAATGAGTAGCTCTTCATATTCCTTCTTCCCATCTGACTGAATAACCTTGGTTTGGGAGGGATTTGAGCCAGTCCTGAGAAGGGTGTGAGTCTGAGGCTAGAGCTGGGGTGGGGGGTGGAGATGAGAAGTCTAACCAGCAACCCTACTCCCCTCTTAGCCCCTGACTTGTTTCTGTGGGTGAAAGGTTAAAATGAATATCCAGAGTGACCCTGAAAGACAAAGATGTCACAGAAGAAGAGCTTGAGGGTGAGGGTTTTGTGAAAGGGACAATCCTACTGACTTTGTGGTGGTGATGGAATCCCCGGGGAAGGATCTCATAGCTAGGAACCAGTAGGACCACGACCTTATGCTACAGGCCACCCACTGAATGCCTGCTTCAATTCTTGTACAAAGGGTCCCATTGTAGTTGGGTTGTTTTTTGTTTTTTTGATGAGTAGGGGCTCTGAAAGGAGGGGGTTAGGTGGAACAGGGCAGAGCCTCACCTATTTGGGGGCTTTGTCTCATAGAGGATGAAGAAGATGATGATGAAAGTCTCCTGCCAGACCCTGAAGATATAGATGACACTCATGACCTTATGGTAATGGGGAGAGGGCCCCCCCTTTCCTTTTCAGTTCTGGGATCAGAGGGTCAACTCTCCCAGGCAATCCTTCTAGGATATTTTAAGGGACTGATAAATGGGTGGGCTGCTCAGCTTAGGGCCCATGGTGGAGGGAGGGAAACAACCTTGTTCATCTTTCTACTTTTCATCCTCTCCCTTCTGTCCTAGTCCCGAATGGTTCGAAATGAGGTACCCTATTTCATCTGGACCACCCGGAGGGATGTGATTGACTGCCGCTTCCTCTGCAAAGAGCAAATGATAAATCATTATGCTCGGGCCGGCTCCTTCACCACCAAGGTGGGATCCCTTAGATGTGGGCAGGGGGGGTACACCATTCTTCAGTGAGCAGTCCAGACCAGACTTACTCAGCACTTCTTCCACTCTGGGTACACATAGGAAAGTGCAAGACCCCTCTTCCTGCCAATCAGTCCATCAAAAAGTATGATTCTTGCACTAATACCACATGCCTAGCCCTGCCCTAGTCACTTAAAAAGAAGTGTAAGATGTAGTGTCTACCCATAAGGAGACAGGGAGAAAAGAATATAGACACAGGAAGCAATTATCAATACAAGATAAATGATGGTTCAGTCCTAAATTGTGTGGTATAGACCACAATATGGAATTGTCAGAGTTCAAAGGAGAATATTGAAGAGGGTAGAAAGATCAGGAAGAAGGCAGGGTTGGTACTGACCCTTGAAGAATGGTGAGAATTTAGATGGTGGCATTCCAGGCATGGGGACTGGCATAACCAAAGGCAATGGAGGGCTGCAATGAGCAAATTTGGGGCAGAAAAGACAGACCATCCTTACTGTAATGGAGTGCCTGTGGGTGGGATACCCTCTTCATAGCAATATTGACACATCCCTGGGGTGCTGCCAGTCCCCTGAGTAGTCTTTAAATATTTGGCTCACTACTGGTCTTTCCCTTCCTTGGAAATATATAGAAAATATGGGTGAACCCCCTAAGTCAATTTGGTAAGCTCAGGAGAAGTTCCACCCTGCTCCCTACCCTGGCTGACTTCCTAGGTTGGTCTGTGCCTCAACCTCCGGAACCTGCCCTGGTTTGATGAGGCCAATGCAGACTCCTTCTTCCCACGCTGCTACCGCCTGGGAGCTGAGGATGAGAAACAGGCCTTCATGGGTAGGATGATGCCCTCTTCCCCAGCTCATGCTCTTCCCTCCTTAAGACTAGGGAATCGCCCCTGTTTGAGGCTAGGAACTCTCTGTTTTGTGTAGTCACAGTTTAGAAGACCCTCAACCTGCCAGATTTCCTTCTATGACCCTGTCTACTAGGCCTTGTTCCTTTCCTGATCTTACCTTTCCCAAGATGCTCACAATTATGAACTGACTGGACCAACCCATATGCATGAAGACGGTCTAGTACAGACTAGGGTCTGTCTTAGATCCATACTAGGCCCAGGTCTAGACTGGGTTTTAGATCCACTTGAGGTGTCAGGATTAGGTTGAGTTCTAGATCCATACTGGGTAAGACTACATTGGCTTCCAGGTTTAAAATGGGCTCTGAAATTAACATTATGTATTAGAACTGCACCAAGTAGGTTCAAGATGTGCATTTGGTGCTAGGTGTAGTGTAGGCTCTAAATCCGATAGAGGGATAGGACTTGAGCTGGTTTCCCAGTCTACAATAGGTCCATACTAGATGCCAGGCCTAGGTTGACTTTAACATTTATCTGGGGTTCCAAGTCCAACAGTTGTACCAAACCCAGCTTAGACTCTGTAAGTAAACCAAATTCTGGCAATATTTAGTTTGCTGTGGGAATAGAGGTTGCTCGTTTTTGTCCCTCCCCCCAATCCCTCTTCCATGGGCTGATGCTAAAGAGGGTATCCCCCATCCCTCCCAACTCCTCTTGGGAGCAGAGGACTTCTGGCTGACAGCTGCACGAAACGTTCTCAAGCTGGTGGTGAAGTCGTGGGATCCCTATTCAGAAGAGAATGACCAGACAAAATCACCCCCAACTTTGTTGGAAGACAGCCTGGCAGGTAAGTACCATGGGTCACCCATTCACTCATCCCTTCACCATCATTCGTTCAATTATCCAACATTGAGTCAGCACCCTCTATGGACCTAGCCCTGTGTCAGGCTCTGCTAGGGTTACAGATTTAGCAGATGCCATGCTCTTTGTCTTGTCATTGAGAATGCAAGGACACACCTGCATTAATAGAAATACCATAAGCAAGAAATTGCAGGTGATCCACAATCCCTTGTACACTAAGTACTAAGGAATACAAAATTGCATAGTAAACTTTGGGAGGGGGCGCTCTCCACAAGACCCCTACTCCAAAGTCTTGTGATTTTCTTCCTGACCTGAAATTTAAGGGGTCTTGCCAGCCAGGGATTCAGGAAAATAAACAACTTTTGAGATCAGAGAGAATAGGGAACAATTAGGCTCCCAGAAATCTTGTCTTGTACCTCAACTTTCCCCTCCATATGGGAGAATTTCCCTTCTTTCTTCTCCTGTGTGTGTATGTAGGGCAGAAGGTGGGCATAAGGACCAGTCCTTCCTGCTGTATCCTGCCTTCTCCTCCAGAATCACCCCCAGGCTCTCCAGGGGGCAGGCAGGATAAAAAGCCAGAAATCAAGCAGGTATCATCAAAGCTGATTGAGGATGCCCTACAGGCCTGTGAGGGTCACCTCAGCAGTTTGGCCCATGAGGATATTGACAAGACCATGGAGCCCCCAGTGTACCTGACCCAGGCTAATTGGGCATTATTCCTCCAGCGCTACTACCAAGTGATCCAGTAAGTATGTATTAGCACAGAAAATGGGGTGTTGGGACATGAGGAGCACAGGTGGACCCAAAGACATCCACATCATGGGGCACGGTTTTCACCAATTCTGGGCCTGCATTCAAGGATACTATTAAAGAAACCCTGGAAACAACACATTATATTCAAATTAACCAATACACTGTGCCTTACAGAGAGAACTATGTGTGGGGAAGTGAAGACACTAGAGAGCAGTGATCTGTACCTTGCACAGGCAAGGTGGCTGGGTATTCCAGGGCGTTTTCCCTTTTCTGCATTCATGTATTTGTATCTTCAAGAAGAAATAGTCAAAAGTACAAGTAGTTTGTGTGTCCCAGTAATTGTGTTGTTGGCCTGTTGCAGAACCTAGACAGAAGTCACGCCATTAGGTGAGCTGAGTAACCTTTGTCCCATATTCAGCCTGGAACTGTACCTGACTCTGCTGTGCTCACTCTCCATATCTCCAGGACACTAATATCTAATAGTATGGTTCTAGAAATGTCTCAAAAACAATATCCAAAAGCTGAAAGTATCGGTAGTTGATTGGGGCCTTTCACTGGGCAGCTGTTGAAAATGTTATTCTCTGTTCTCTAGGGTCTCATACCATAGGGCCTGGTGCTGCCTGTACATAGATATGCAATGCATATATTGCTTATATACTTGCCCCACTCCTTCCTTTCTAATCTATCCTGAATATGCACCACCACCAGGCTAATTATTATTAAACCCTTTTATCATGCCTCCTAATGTCCAAGATCCTCTAATAATTCCCAGGGATCTGTAGGGTCAAGTCAAAACTCTTTGACTCAGCATTTAAGGCCGTATACAGTCTGGCTCTACTCTGTCTCCCCAATCATATCTTCTTCTCCCCTACATAAAATTTCCACTAGATTGGCCTTCTTACTATCTTAAATATACTGAAATCACTCAAGAAATATTAAATACCTATTATCTGTAAGGTGATGGGGTTACATACAAAGATGAAAAGGGGATATACACTCTGCCCTTGGAGAGATTACAGTCTACTGACTTCAGGCAGGAGAGAGAGGAAGTATTCAGCGGGTACATAGGCATAGGGGTGGGGCCTAGACTGGATTTCCTGTTTTAGGAAACTCTCACTTACTTCCATTAAATATTGGCACCTTCTCTGTAATCTGAAGGCTTTGAGACTCACCTAGAGCAATGAGTGGTTTGGGCACTTGCCCATCACTTTTGGAGTCCTTGGTTAGGCTCATGTTGTTCTTTCTGTCTGGAATGTCCCTCTTCTATCAACTATGTAAATATTATGTATTCATCAAGGCCTATGGGAAGTCTCACCTTTCTGATTCAGACTTCTCAGCAACCATATGGAATATCTCTTTTGGATTAATCAAATGCCAAGATTGGGCAATCAATTATATATGTGCCAGGCACTGAGGAATATGAAAAAGACACAATGATGTTAACCCTTCCCTCAAGCCTACCATACAGGAGAAGAGGAGATGTGACAGATAAAGAAAAAATATATATAATTAACAAGTACTTAGTAGCAAATAATCGCAAACAAGTGCATAAGTAATAAATCCTGTGGAATCAGTGCAGGGGAGAGAGAGAGAAACCTGTGGACTAATATGGATGTAGAAACTTTCATGGAAAAAAGTGGATCCTGAGCTGAACTTTGAAAGTCTAGGATTTGGGTGAGAAAGGATACAGGAAGGGAAGAAGAACTTTTGGGGACTGTATGATCCAAAGTACAGAGGCAGGAAATAAGTAAGACAAAAAACCATTCTGGCAGAAGGAGATGCAGCAGTACCATGGACAATGACGTTGGTTTGCCTCAGATCATAGGATGTCGGGAATGCCCAAATGAGATGTTTGAATTTTACTTTGTAGGCTGCAGGAACTGTATAAGGGTTGGTTGGTGTTTGCTTTAGCACAGGAATGACAAATCAAAGTCATGCTTTAGGAAGCTTATTCCATTGGCATTGTGCAGGCTGGATTGGAGGTAAAGAACCTAGAGGCAACTTGCAATTTGGCTCTGATTTAGAGTGGTGGTGCTGGGAGTTTTGAATGAGTAAATAAAATATCAAAGCAATGCAGACAGCTAACAAACCATCAGTTTGTATGCTTTCTTCGCTCAGCAAATGAAAATTACTATGCAAGCCAGCTTTTTTTCCTGAACAACAGAAAATCTACAGGTAGAGTCAGGTATCTTATATAAGTTTTGTCATTTGCTGAATGTGAGCTTCTGAAAATATCCTCTCTTTTTGCTTTTCCATAGTCCAAAGAACGTGTTTCAAATAGTCTGTTTCCTTTTTAATCCTCAAATTAAAAAAAAATTGTTATCTCATGTTTTTATATCACCATCACTTCTGGCTATAGTGCTGCCCCTCCCCTATCTAGTGAGCCATTGTCTGCAATAAATAATTTAAAAAGAACAAGGGAGAAGGCTTCAATGCAATCAGACAGTATATGTACTGTTAAGTCAGTCACCAAGCATTTATTAAGCACCTATTCTGTGCCAGGCACTAGGCTAAGCACTGGAGATACAAGAAAAAACAAGGCAAAAGACAGTTCCTAACCTCAAGGAGCTTACGTTCTACTGAAGGAGACAATATACACATATACAAGTTATTACGAGGGAAAAGCTATATAAGACAAATATAAAATAAAAATGCGATGGTAAAAAACAAGTTAGGGAGCGTGGGCCCTAGCAGCTGGGGGAATCAGGAAAGGCTTAATGCTTCAGTTGAGTAGTGAAAGAGGCAAGGGATTTTAGGAGGCAGAGGTGGAGAGGCTTAGAGGATGGCCACTACAAAGGTACAGAGCTGAGTGTAGACAACAGGAAGAAGCCCAGTTTGGTCTGTCCATAATAGTTTGCCTGACATTGCAAAGAAAGGAGGAAATAAATTATATTTTTCCTTTCTCTGAGGCCAAGCCTGATCATTATAATTATATAGCAATCAGTCTCTTTTTGTTGTTCTTTTCATTGACATAGGATTGTAGAGCTGAGGGATCTTAGAGTCTATCAATTTCAACCTCGTTTTATAGATGAGGAAACTGAAGCCCAAGCTAAGTGACTTGCCCAGGGTCAAACAGTTAATAAGTGTCTGAGGCAGGTTTTGAATACAGATCCTCTTTACTCCAAGTCTAAGTGCCATATCCACTAAATCAGGCTGCCTCTTACATTATTGTCTGTCTGTCTAGCTATATGTGTATGTGTATATATGTATATATACATATATATATATATATACACTTTTCCTGGTACCGTTTACTTCCTTTTGTATCTGCGCACATGAGCTTTGCCATGCTTCTCAAATTCTTCATATTCATCTTTTCTTAACACAAAATTATATATTCTATTCCATTCATATACTACAATTCCCCAGCTGATGGACATCTACTTTGTTTCCAGGTCTTTGCTACTTTAAAAAGTGTAACTATACATATTTTATAGTATATAGGACCTTTTCGCCCCCTGCCTTGGACCTCCTTGGGGTATATCGCTGGCAATGGAATCCCTGGGTAAAAGGCTGCAGATATCTTAGTCATTTTTTAAAAAGTATAATTTCAAATTGTTTTCTCAAATGGTTGAACCTGTCCACAGCTCTCTTCGACAATGAATTGGCATTTCTGTCTTTCTATAGCCCTTTCATCTCTTTTCATCTTTTCCCATATTTTTTCATCTTTGCCAATTTGCTAGCTATTAGTAAAACCTTACTTTTTTCTTTGCATTTATCTTATTTTTAGTAATTTGGAGTAATTGTATTTTAAAATCTATAATCCAGTTTGAAGTCCTTTCATAAGTAGGCAAGGTGCTGATAGAAATGAACTCTCATGCTCAGTGAATCAATAAATATGTATAAGTTGTGTAGAGGAAAGAGCACTCCAGAAGTTGAATATGAGGAAAGAGGAAAGACAAAGATGTGGAAACTGTCGAGTTAGTCACTGACTTCTGCTCAGGTGACTTTAAGATTTGACATCTTCATTTTATATGAGGAAATGGAGGCTCAGCAAAGTGTAACAGCTAGCCCTGGGTTACACAGTGAGTAGCAGAAGAAGGTTTTGAACTCAGGTGATGTGACCTAACCAGCCCCACCCCTCCTTAATGGAGAAGAGGCAAAGGCTTTGGGAGCAAGTTATTATTTGTCCCAGGCAGTTGAGGGATCTCTGGAGAAAAGGCAATCCCTCCTCTCAGATGGCTTGATTAGCAATCGACAAGCATTTATCGAGTGCCTTTTGTGTAACAGACACTGTGCTAGGCCCCAGAGATACAAATATATCTCTATATATACAAATATATAGTCAAGATAGTCCTTGGGGGCTCATATCCTACTGGTACATAGAACATGTGCATAAATAAATACAAGATATATACAAAATAAGTACAAAAGCGGTAGAGGATCAGGGGAAGATGAGAACTGAATCCAGAAAGGCTTCTTGGAGGAAGTGGCACATGACCTGAGCTATTCTAAGAGGCCAAGGGGAAGAAAGAGCATATTCTAGGAGTGAGAGGCTAGCCTAAGCCAAGACCTGGAGTGAAGCAGAGTGTCCTCTACAAGGAACAGAAAACAAGTCATTCTGGCCAGAGCATACACAAGAGGGAAAATATATAGAAAGGAGAGATGGAAGCCCTATCCTATGGGACTAGAAATGCTGAAGAGAGGAGGTTGAGGCTTTTTATCATCTCTTCCCTGGTATACTGCATTAGCCTCCCAGCTGTTCTGCTTGCCTCCTGTCTCTGTGACCTATCCTCCTACACATAGTGGCCAAGGTGACATTCCTAAAGTGCAGGTCTGGACATATCACCTCCAGTGGCTCCCTATTACCTTCAGCATCAAATAAAGTCTCTGGAATTTCAAGCCCTTCACAACATGCCTTCAGCCTACCTTTCTAGGTTTTTTACATGCCATTTCTTTTTTTTTTTTTTTAAAGCAATTGGGGTTAAGTAACTTGCTCAAGGTTACACGGCCAGTTATTATTTCTAGGTGTGGTGCTGAGTATCTGAGCCCGGGATTCGATCTCCAGGTCGTCCCGACACTGGAGCCGGTGCTCTTACTCGCTGAGCCACCTGGCTGCCCCTAAGCAATTGGGGTTAAGTAACTTGCTCAAGGTTACACGGCCAGGTGTTTCTGGGTGGGTGCTAAGTGTCTGAGCCCGGGATTCGATCTCCAGGTCTTCTCAACACTGGAGCCGGTGCTCTTACTCGCGGTGCTACCTGGCTACCCCTATTACATGCCATTTCGGTCCGTACACTCCGTGGTCCTGCCAAATGGGTTTTCTTATTCTTCCTCATATGGACACTTCCTTGCGTGGGCTGTACCTGCCCCCCCCCCCCCAATACCTGGAATATGCTCCCTCTTCACCCCTACCCCTTAAGACCCCTTCCAGGCTCAGTTCAAACATCATCTCACACGAAAGACCTTTCTTGATTCTTCAAGCCGTTATCCCCTCCCCTTGAAATTACCTTCAATTTAACTTGTATCTCTTTTGTATGTGTGGATACAAAAAATCTGTGAGCTTCTTGAGAACAGAAATGATTTCACTTTTGTCATTGTATCCACAGTGCTTGGAACGTTGTAGGTGCTTATTAAATACTTATTAATGCATATAGAGAGCCACCAAAAGAATAAAAGGGAGATCTAAGCTTTAGGATTAACTGGCAGCTCTTTGGAGGATGGATGGGAGGGGGAGAGATTGAAAGCAAGGACACCAATTAAAAGTCCATTGCACGGAGATAATATCTGTTCAGTGCTTAGCACGGTTTCTAGCACATAGTAGGTGCTCAATAAATGTTCCCTTCCTTTTGCCTGTACTGTCCCAGGTGAGGTCACGAGAGCCTGAATTAAGGGAGTAATCATATGATTAAAGAGAAGGGGATGGCTGCAAGATATGTTATGGCATTGGAGCCTTCAAGACTGGGCAATTGTTTGGATTTGGAGAATGAGTGAAAGTGAAAAGTAGAGATGACTCCAAGTCTGTGAATGTGGGTGTTGGGAAAGATGGTGATACCTTCAAGAGAAATAGGGAAGTTTGGAGTGGGGCAGATGAAAGGAGAAAAGAGAATAAATTCCATTTTGGACATGCAGATTTTGAGATGCCTGTGGGTCATCTAAGTGAAGATAATTAGTAGACAGCTGGCACTGTGGAACTGGAATTTATCAGCGAGATTAGAGCTGGATATGTAGATCTGGGGATCATCTGCATCAAGATATAATTGAACTCAGTGGAGCTGATGAGATCACTAAGAGAGGGCATGGAGAGAGACTTGTCTGATCTAGGTGCTTTGTTGATCACTTAGCCTTAACTGTTTTGTTTTGTTACAAGGAAGTGTTCATTGGGGAAGGGAGTATGTGTACTAGGAAATAACTGTGATGTAAAAGAAAAGAGCAAAAGGCCTGAATTTTTAAAAGGTAAATATTTATTGGAAGAAGAAAGGAAGGAAGGAAAGGAGGAAAGAAAAAATACTAGCCTGCTATAAATAAAGCCTAGCTCAATAGGCCCCAAGGAAGGCACAAAGGTGGAACAAACAGGTAGTTTTCCATTGAGAGTAGCTAACAAGAATGACAGAAGATTGTAGATCTTGCTTCCAGCAGATATGAAGGCCAAGGTGAATTTTTCAGGGACCTGCCAAGAACATTCTATGTTTGTGTTTCTCTCAGTGCCAAGTAATAGTTATTTATGCACAAAATGTGGGTTAGTCTCTCTCCTGGAGAGGGAAAGAAAATGGCTGGAGGAACACTTTTCTTGCCTCTTTAATTATCAGAGAGATGTGTTCTTTGAAAAGATTAGAAGTGCTTCAAGGAGAACACAGAAGAAAAATAATGAGAAGAGACAGAGCATACATAGTACTAACCTGTCTATATCTCTAGAACATAATAATCTATAATGAGGTCTTAACTGTATGGGACAGAAAACAATTGCAAAAGGAGTTAGAAAAAATGTAATAAGTATGGTAGGTTAGAGCACACAGAAAGCTGACTTGTAAATAATGAGCAAGTACACATGCACTTTTGAATAGGATATAAGGTGGGGAGGGAGATGAAGAGGAGTTAAGAAATAGAGCTCATATCCTATTCAGACAAGAAAGGACTTGGCCTTTCCCCCTGTTGGTTTGGAAGATTTCCCTAGGGGCAGCTGGAATTTTAGGAGCTCCTTTAAATGAATTGGGTGGGGGGGATATGATTTTAGGAGCTGCATGGTGGTCTCCACGTGTGTGGGAGTAGTGAGATATCTGGGAGTGAAAGGTCTTCCTAGGTTCCTACAGGGTCATGCAAGTAGATGAAAGGACAAAGGGACTGCTCTCCAGCTCCATTCTGAGCACCTCCCCATTTCCCCACAGTGAGGGGGCAGAGCTAAAGAAGGTGGACTCTCAGATCCAGCGTTGTGAAGACATCCTTCAACAGCTACGGGCAGTGGTGCCTCAAATTGACATGGAAGGAGACAGAAATATCTGGATTGTGAAGCCTGGAGCCAAGTCCAGAGGTCGAGGTAAGGCAAAACTAGGAGATGGGAGGGTATTGGTTTGCAGGATTAGGGAGAGCGAGAAAGACCCCATGTCCTTCCCTGAGCATGATCTCAGAATCAGTGATGCAGAAGAGTAAAGAAATATCCTTGAAATTTTGGTTCACATAAAGAAATAAATAGGATGGTAATTGCCTTTAATTTTTAGAACAGAGTCATAGTGCATAAAGATATGTTACTCATTCACTCCTGCTGTCCCCCCCAGTTCTCCAGTCTGTAGAACCTCAAAGAATCATATTGTCTTTCTACTGGAAGAGATGAGTGACCTCAGTATGATGTATTAGAAGCCACACAAGACTTGAAGTGAGGCCCCCAGTCTTGGGCTCACCATACAGTGTGACCTTAGCCTTAGGCAAATCAGTTCTCTGCATCTGTCTCCTCTGTAAAACAAGGAAGATGGGCCAGCTGAACTATTACTAGATATAATAGCTTACCAGCTTCAGCGTTCATAGGCAAGTCACTGCGCCACATCTTTATCCATAAGATGGGAATCATCATATTTGTGTTACTTACCTCACAGGCTTGTTATAAGGAAAACATTTTGGAATTCTGTAAAGCACTTAGCAAATGTGAGCTCTTATATCTCTGTTTCTACACATCTAAATCAGTGGGGTCATCTTTGCTCACTGGGTGGTACAAAAAGGGCATGGGATCAGCATGCACTGAGAACATCACTTGTAGTGGTGGAATTAGTCCAGTGTGTAAGATACATCTTTGGCAAACAAGGGGTGACTCAATTTCAGATGTACCAGAAATGGCGCATTCAAAAATGCCTTATCACCTTCAAAGTGGAATCATTTGGAATGGCAACAATCCTTAATCCACTGTTTGAGAGGATGAAGTGGCACTGGAGATGGCAGGGGCACCTCATCACGCTTGAGTGCATCCATTCAGACGGCTTTTATCCCAGAATTAGGCTCAGCTGTCCTCCTTTTCTGAGGGAGAGGAGGCTAGGTGTGCAGAACACTGCATAGTGTCAGACTTGGTTGATTTGGAATTGATTTTGGAGAAGTGCTTCCCCTCCCCCCCTTATTATTTTTTTTTCTTTAAAAAGGGATGGTGTTCTGGGGACAGGAAAGATTGGGAAAGTACAATGAAAGAAACCCCTCAAAAATCAATAAAAACTAGGTTCATACTTTGCTGAAGCAAAAAAACAAAACAAAGCTAGTGCTACCCAAGTGGGGACTGACTGAACAATGGAATTTTATTTCTCTTTAAGGAATTACAAATATGAAGAATTCAAAGGAACACGGGAGATGTGTATGAACTAATACAGGGCAAAGTCAGTAGAACCAAGAGAAAAATGTACCCACTGGCTACAAAAATGTGACACAACATTAACATGCTTCTATACTAAGTTTAATTGCAAAGAACATACCTCTCCTTTTGAGGTGCAAAACCAGAGATAGAAAATATCATATATACTATCATACATGGTCACTTTGTAGATACGGTTTTGTTCATATTATTATTTATTTCAAAGTAAAATTTAATGGGGCTAGGATATACTCTGGGAAATGATGTTTGGAAAAAAACCCACAAAAGTTAACTGGAAACAAATTAGGCTCATTACCTCATGGCTAGGGCAGCTATGTGGCACAGTGGTTAGAACACTGGGCCTGGAGTCAGGAAAACCTGAGTTCAAATCCAGCCTCAGATACTAACCATGTGACCCTGGGCAAGTTATTTAACCCTGTTTGCTTCAGTTTCTCATCTGTAAAATGGGCTGGAGAAGGAAATGGCAAACCACTTTTGTATCTTTGCCTCTCCCCACAAAAAACCCCCAAATGGGATCACAGAGAGTCAGACACAACTGAAATGACTGAATAAAACCTTATAGCCAAACCTCAGAGGAGTTAGTGCCCTTCAGGCAAGGTTCCCTACTGCTTTCTGCTGTAGGATTCTCAGGATCTGAGTTCTGTTCCTTCCCATATCCTCTCTTACCCAGGCATTATGTGCATGGACCACCTAGAAGAAATGTTAAAGCTGGTGGATCGTGACCCCATGATTGTAAAAGATGGCAAGTGGGTGGTACAGAAGTATATTGAGCGACCCTTACTCATCTTTGGCACCAAGTTCGACCTGAGGCAGTGGTTCCTAGTGACTGACTGGAACCCCCTCACTGTCTGGTTCTACCGGGACAGTTACATCCGCTTTTCCACCCAGCCCTTCTCCCTGAGGAACCTGGACAGGTAAAACTGGGTGATGGACAAGTTTGGGCCCAAGGAGATTGAGCCCACAGTGTCCCCTGCCTCCCCTTGACCACTTGTTTCACCTCCTAGATTTGGCAGGAAAGGGGGAAAGGGCAGGGTGGATAAACAATTTAGAGCTGTGAGATCAATGAAGGGACTTCTTTCTAGGGTTAGCTTGAGTGGAGAGGTGACATGACAGCAGACAGAATTCACAACTTGGTTTCAGAGGGAACCTTCGTCCCTGTTCTGACTCAAACATTTACTAGTTGTGTGACTCTGGGCAAGTCAGTCATGTAACCTTTCAGCCTCAGTTTATCCTTATCCATAAAAATGCTATTAATTGTACTACCCACCTCACAGGGCTGTTGTGAAGAACTCCTTTGTAAACCTTGAATATAAATGTGAATTATTATTACTAAGAGCTAAGATAGGAATGACCTGGAATCTAATGTAGTTATCAACTTAGAACTACAGAATATTAAAACCTTGAAGAATTTGGAGACCATCTAGTCCAATAGCCTCATTCTGCAGAAGAGGAGACCGAAGTCAAGTAATTTGCCTAAGTTTGCATAGCTAGTTTTTGGGAAGTCTCACACACGTTTCTTGTCTTTGTTCTAGCATTGTATCCTTTTTAGGAAATTGTCCAGGTTTTGCCCCAAATCCTTGAGTTTCAGTTGGTACCAGGTCCCTTTAGAGATATTCTTCCAAGATTATTTTCTCTGTAAGCAACAGCTTGCCCTGGACTGGCACCTAGAGAGCAGAACCTGAGAAAGGGTTTGACATGCTGACATTTTAGTTTAAAGCACCAAAACATTGAAATAGCCTAAGATCTGCCCAGAGGTGAACTTGAGTTCTTAGGGGGAGAGATGACCCAGGGCTGGTCACTGTGGCAACTCTAGGCAGAAGCAACCAGAACCTAGAGAAACAGGTCAGAATCGGGGTCTGTTTTCTATCTTCTCCCCCTCCCCTCACAGAGATGGCAGGGGAGAGGAGGTAGGAGAGGCCCTTAGCTTCCTCTCCTCCTCATTTAGTTCTGTGCACCTTTGCAACAACTCAATCCAGAAGCACTTGGAGAATTCGAACACTCGCCACCCCCTGCTGCCCCCCGACAACATGTGGTGCAGCCAGAAGTTCCAGGCTCACCTGCAGGAGGTAGGGGCACCTGAGGCTTGGGAAAATGTCATGGTTCCAGGCATGAAGGCTGCAGTCATCCATGTACTGCAGACTTCTCAGGACACCGTGCAATCCCGCAAGGGCAGCTTTGAGCTATATGGGGCTGACTTCGTGTTTGGGGAAGATTTCCATCCCTGGCTGATAGAGATCAATGCCAGCCCAACTATGGCACCTTCCACGGCCGTCACCACACGACTCTGTGCCGGGGTACTGGCTGACACATTGCGAGTAGTCATAGACCGTCGACAAGACCGAAACTGTGACACTGGTGCTTTTGAGCTTATTTACAAGCAGGTGAGATGCTTGGGGTCCTGGGGCCATCTAACCTTCCCTTCCTTGGGTCTCCTGAGGGGAAAGTACCATCTGATCCATGGTACCTTCTTTTAAAAGGAGCCTTTCAAATCCCTGATGCCCCAGTCAATCTCTTGTGTGCAAGACATGGTCCTAGGCACAATGGGGAAGATGTGGAATGAGGATACAGGAAAGTATGATCACTTCTGTCCTCTAATGATTAGCTGAGGAAATGAAACATGCACACGCTTAAAAATAAATAAATAAATAAAAGGGAGTACCCGACAGTTGCTAAAAGATGAGCAAAGATATTAACACTAGAAGGACCAGGTGTGTCAATTGATGCAAAAAATCTTTTTAAAATAATTTTACTCTTTTATCTGTGCAAAAACATTTAAAATACAAACAATAACAGGTGGATATTACTTTACTTTGAAATATAATTTTTAATCCTATTTTTTTTGCCTTCTGGGGAAAAAAGCATTGATGCAGCTCAATCCTTCTAGATATTAGATTCTAGTCCTGCACCAAAGGCTTTTATAGAACAAGGGCAAAAAAAAAAAAAGCTAAGTTAGGCACCAAAGTCCTCCCAGATAAAACAGGGTCTGAACTGGGTTTCAGAGGAAGGGCATGACTTTAGGGGGCAGGGGAGGGAGGAAGCACTCTCAGTAAGGAGAATGTGCAGTACTAAGGCCTAAAAGCACAAGATGTTCAGGGACCAGTGAGTAGACCTGAAGCCTGTCTTATCTGTTCGTAAACCATCTGGCCTCTCACTCAACAGCTGGTTGATTCCCAGCTCCCTAGGCACAACTCTTTCCTTTGTGTAGTCCTTTGTATAGTGTGTGTGTGTGTGTGTGTGTGTGTGTGTGTGTATTCTCCAGAGAATAGGATCCCCTTCTAACAGGGCTATACTATTTTTCTCTCCCATTTTTCATCCTGATGAAACCTAGAGCCCTACAAATTAACCGTTAATCTCCCCAGGAAAGAATTTCATTCACTAGCCTCATCATGGTTATTTCTGCATTGTGGGGAGAGAGATTGAGGAAGTTTCTTGGTGCTTGACCGGTCTATCCCACTAATACTTTTGCCCTCTAGGCAGCTGTGGAGGTGCCCCACTATGTGGGTATCCGACTGATGGTTGAAGGCTCCCCTGTGAAGAAGCCTCTGACTGTCCATAGCCGAAGGGCACCACCCTGTCCACTGACACGTCGTCGACACCATAGGGAGCCTAAGGATTCAATGCCTAAGGAGACTAAAGAGGCTGTGCCTAAGGAGTCCATCCCTGAAGAGGCTAAAGAGTCTGTGCCTGGGGAGGCTAAAGAGTCTGTGCCTGGGGAGGCTAAAGAGTCTGTGCCTGAGAAGGCTAAAGATTCCATGCCTGAGGAGACTAAAGAGTCCATGTTGGAGGAGGCTAAACAGTCTGTGCCTGGTGAGGCCAAGGATTCTGTGCCTGGAGAGGCCGAGGATTCTGTGCCTGGGGAGGCTGAGGATTCTGTGCCTGGGGAGGCTGAGGATTCTGTGCCTGAGGACGTTAAGAATTCCATGCCTGTTGCTCCCAAGTCATCAGTGTATTCCCACCGTCATGGGAAAGCTTTAGGAGGCAGGAAGAACCTGGCGCCCATTGAGAAAACAGATTCCATAAGCACGGGAAAGAGAGTCAACACCAGACAATCCACAGAAACTCTCCAGGCCAGCTTCCAGAAATGGCACATCCACAATCCCAGGATAAGCCACCTCTTCAGTGTGTCACCAGCACCCACTGCCAATCGGGGAAGGCAGCTTCACCCCATGAACAAACCTCAGCTGCTGCTGAAGAATCCTGTGTCTCTAGGTAGGGCAGCATTATGCTTTGGGCCTTTAGCTAACTTCCTCTTGCTCTCTATGGCTAGAGGTTGGGGTCTTCACAAGAAATCCTGTGGGTATAAAGTGTGACTGTAATGTAATGAGACTGGTTTGTAAACAAAGGCAGGAGAATGCAAAGAGCATAGGACTTGGAGACCAATGACCTAAGGTGCAAGTCCTGGCTCTGTGACTGACACGCAGTCAGACCCTGGGCAAGTCTCAGAGCCTCTTTGAGCCTGTCTTCTCACCTGTAAAATGGGAATAGAATGTCTTACCCATCTCAGAGGATCGTGGTGAAGATCCAATAAGATGATGCCTGTAGAGCTCCATGTGAATTACTGACAAACATACCAGGACATAGACATTCAAAAAGTAGTTTCCTACCCCTCACTTCAGTGAAATCACTTTGGGAGGTTATACATAATATTCCAACAAAGCTGCCATTACTCAGATTATCTGAGAATTCTTCTTTGGGAATTGCCTTCAGAGCCAGGGTATGAGCCACATAAGGAAATCAGTCTCTTTACTTTATAGTCACAGCTCATTTTTAACCAGAAATGCTATTGCCTAGCTTGATCACCCACCTTCTTCACCAGACTTGGCTCCAAAAGGCTCTTGGCTGTTTCCAGAAATCAAACCCTTCCTCAAAGGATGAAGATTTACCAACTTTGAGGACATTCAAAAGAATCTACCAGACTCTGAATGCACTTTCCCAAGAGGAGTTCGCACAGTGCTGAGTAATGGCGTCTCATTGGAATAAATGTGTAGCCTCCTAAGTGACTACTTTGAAGGGAACAACATTCATTTGGATGCATAAGTTCTGGTATGTTTACAACCCCTGCCCTCCGGAGGGAGAGCAAATACTAACACTCAAGAAAGTATGAAAAGATAACACGATAATAGCATATGATAAGTACCAAATGAGTAGTCTAGATGAAAGCACAGGAGTCATCCCCTCAGGTTCTTTGCAGGGAACACAGGCTGGCCTATTTAGACTTACTAGATGTTAAGTTAGAAGGGACCTTAAATCTCATGTCACCTAGTCCAACCCTTTCATTTACAGATGAGGAAACTAAGGCCCAGAATGGGGATGTGATTTGCCTAAGGTCACATTATTTCTTGGGTTTAGATCACCCCCAGGACTCCAAAGTGGGTTTCAGAAACATGGGTGGGGAATGCATCTGTTATATCACTCTAGGAGGGCTTGGAGGAAAGAGAGAATCGGTCCACATACAATTAGGTTTCAAAGCAAATCCTGCTAGGGGAAGAGTGTTTGGGGCTGTCCTATGGGGCTTCCTCTGCTCTTTCTCACAACTTAACATGTCCAGGCTGGGGAAGAGGACACTAGCCCATCTCTGAAAACAAAACTGGATCCCAATGCTTCTAATTCTCCTGCTTCTCCTTCACTTCCGCAGAGCCTGAGGGATTACCCTGCACCCTCTCAAAGCCTGTGCTGACAGATCGAGTGCTCAAACCTCGTGCTTTCCTTCTCAGACTGCAGCTCCAAAAAACACCCCTTCCCTGCAAGAGCCTCAGTGCCACAGGCAGGGCCTTGCTTATGTTCCCGGCTCATAAAGAGCCTGTTCCCAATTGTGGGAAGCAGGCCAAGGTGGGCCCCAAACCCTGAGGGGCCTGGGAGGGGGCTGATTTGTGCTGAAAACTGGGAGCGTTTGGGGAGGGAGGAGGGATGGAAAAGGGTTTCTCATGGTCTAGGCTGAGCCAATGGGAGCTGACCCCTGCTTGGACCAAGCCCCTTGGCCCCAGCAAGGTGTCCCCAGTTCAGAGCCTTGGCTGTGATTGAGCCCAAAGGAGTATAAAAGGCAAGTTATATGTGTGCTTTGGTTTCACCCCAAAGCTGTATTCAAAGAGATGGGAGGAAGGAGAAAAACTATCCCTTACTAACCCCTCATCCCTCCCTGAGAAATCCCCATCAGCTTTTTCCCATAGCCTCAAATGGCAGTTTTAGATCACTCAGAACTCCATCCACCCAAATCACAGAAAAATGAAACGCCTATGGGCCGCCTTTGCTCGAAGATGAGATGCAGCTTCCTGCCACCTTTAGCAACTCGAAACGCAAGCTTGGTAACAGACCAAATTTTGCTGAAGGCTCTCATAAAGAATGCCCAAGTTCATGACTCCCACTGGCACCTGGCTTCCATCCATCACCAGTCTGGAAGGACCAGGAAAGAACTCCATGAATTGGGACATTCTTGGCCACGTTTCATATTCCCCCCACCAAAACTTAAGTCCTGGCCAAAGAAATTTTCCTGGGCCAAAAAATAAATAGGGTTGAGATAAATCTTGCTTTTGTCATGTTTACTGTTGGGGCAATTGGGACAGGGGTTAGACACACTTCTAGGCCTGGCTGGCTGAAAAGTATATGGGTAGAGGGATGGGGGAAAATCTAATCAGGAATCATAATAAAGGAACACTTCTGTGGATGTCAAGCCCAGGAAGCAGAAGGCAGTTCAGGGGCATGGTCACTGTGTAACAGAGGAGGGACAGAAATGGGGGACAGGGATGGCTTGTAATAGGCAAGGGGAAATTCAAGCTGCAAATTAGGAAAATTTCCTGATGTGTGGACTCTAACTCCAGAACATATAAGTGAGAAGAGTCACCTTCCTCTAGAATAAGGGAGTCACCAAATGGAACCATCAGTCTTTGAATGTTCTAAAAGCAAACTACCACTCAGGAGGAAGTTAGCTTGCCTTAAGCTTCCCTTTAGCTTGCCTTATCAAGAGTCCTCATGGGAAGAGCCTTCCCAGTTTCCTTTTTTATGCCAAAAAGGTCAGGATGGAGGAGGGACTGGACACATTTCCCAGACAAGAAAAAAGGCCATCTTCCCCAACCCTGACCACTAGGACAAAGGCAGTAAACATCTGTCTGATTTTCCCCATTTTATAAACTTAGAGCCATCTTGAATGTTGTCTGTGCTACTTCTTCTTGGGCTGGTCTGACATTTGGAGCCCTAAGTTGCATAGGGTTTGTGAGAAGAAAGGGGGTAAGGGAGCTATGAGCACTCCGGGGGCCACTGAGGTTTGGGGAAGAAGGATTTGTTGCAGGTGGAGGTGGAGGGGTAGAAGGGCCACCTCCTTTGAAGTTATTTGGAGGCGACGAAGGAACAGCTCATTCAGGACCTATAGGGTAGAAAAGAATTAAGACTGAGGGCATGGATTTAACAGTTAAGAACATCCAAACCGTTGCTCTCATTGAAAGTGAAAGCTCAGAAGGGGATAAGGTGAATTACAGCTCTCACCCCGAGTCCAAAGGCCTTTTTATCAAGACATCATCAGAATATTAGAGCTGAAAGGCAATTTAAAAATCTAGTCTAAATCCTTCATCTTAGATGAGTCAAAGAATTTATTTCACACATTCAAAGCCAACTAACAAATTCATGTCAAACCCAGGACTAGAGAGCGCAGGTCTCCTACCACCTAATCAGGTCAGCTTTCTGTTGTAGCACATTGCATCACCAATGACAAAAGGTACTACCCTGCTACTGGGCCCTGAACAAAAAAAGTAACCCTGATGGGCAGGAAAAGAAAACCCAGGTACCTGTGTCTGAGGCACTGTGGTCTCCACTGGCAACAGGAAGTTTTCTCCCAGGATACTGCCAACTCGAGCAGAGTACACATGATCCCCAAGCACAGGACACAACTGAAGTACCATGTGCACCAGAAGTTGGCTAGGAAATGCTAGAGGCAAGAACAATCACACCAAGAATTCCCCAGCTGCTTTCCTGAGCCAGGCTTTAGCCCTGATGTCCTACTCTGCCTTCTGATGGCTGTTGTGTCTCCCCAGCCAAACACTGAATTGCTAGGAAGATCCCAAGGCTAGCTCTCAGTAGTAAGCCCAGCCCACCTCCTGCCCCGCTTGGAACAAAGTTTCAGAAACCCCAGAGGATGGCCCTGACTCCTACCTGTCAGTGGCTGCAGCTTTACCAGAGCACAGTCAGATGTGGAGTCCTCAACAGAAAAGTGGGTCAGGGTTTTCTTGACACCCTCCTTTAAGGTCTGTCGAGATGGGGCCTTCACTGGGACTACCTGTCACCAGTCCCCCAGAAAAGAAAAACCACTTCAAACTCTGTGCCCTGACAATCCTAGCCCCCTCCCCAAACAACAAAGTGAAGGCCACAGGAGTGCCAGATGCTTTCAGCTGATACCCAACCCAAACCATAGCTTCTGATAAGTGAGACTGATAAAAACTCACACTTGTCCATCAGCCACACAGAAACTCATCAAACCTCCTTTACCAAATTTATATGAATTCATCCTCCCCTTTATTCCATGGAGCAAGATATTAGTGTTCACACTTCACTCACCAGGTCTATTCCCTTAACTTTATCCAGCTTCAGGGCAACTCGAATTTCACCTTTGGCAGTAGCAGGAACCCCAGTAGTTACAGCCCTGAGGAGAAAGCAGAGGTAGGAGAACTCACAGAGCAGTCACTCTGGAGCAGTTATCGTTGAAAGGGGCAGCCACGGAATACCACTAGGAGCCAGTGGCTGCCTCTCACCAGTAGGTCACTGTGGGTTTCTGAGCTCTTCTAGAGTGGATGAAGAACTTCTGGAAGGTTTTTGTTATCTGGGGACAGCTGGAGAGGAGGACAAGCCCTGAGCTCTCCCTGGTGGAGAGAGAGGAAAAAAAAAGAGAAGTCATATTATAATTGTCATAATTCATTTATCCAAAGTACTTTAAGATTTATAATACCCTTTTCTCACAACTGCCCACTGAAGTAGGCAGTATTATCATTACCACTGTACAATGATGAAGCTGTCAGTAGGGTCACACAGTATATGCCAAAGCCAAGATCTGAACCCAGTCTCTTGACTGAAAGTCCAGTGATCTTTCCACTATAGAACTCAAAATGGACCTTAGGGTTCATTTTAGAAATGAGGAAAGTGAAGCCACAAATTGTCAGTTGCCCAAGATCATACAAATAGTTAAGTGGCAGAACCAGGATTGGAGCCTAGGTTTCCCACTGTAGGGCTTTTTCCTACCATCCTAAATTAATCTCCACCCCTTGTAGGGAAGTCTACAGTCCCAAATCTTGCTGGACTTAAGCCTTCTGACATACTGTTTTCAGCAAATCCAGTTCTCACTTTAGCTCTCAACCTGACCTGCACCTTTGATTTCTGGTTTAACATTGTCAGTAACTTACTTTCCCGGAGCTCGGACAACATGGAGCTCCTGACTAAGTCCTAGGTGCTGGCCTACTTCTGGAAGGACTGAGAGCAATGTAAGTTCTCCTGGTTTTCCTGGAGACACAAGGAGAAAAGGAATGAGGCTTTATATACCAAATATCTAGATACCATATTCTTTAACCTACCTTCTCCCCACTTACATGACTGCCTTAATCCTAATTCCGATTCCCTCCCACAGTCCTTCTGACCCATACCACTCCTTCCCCTCACCATACCTGTCACTGCTAGTCCCGGTGGTTTGTTCAAGGCCACCAGAGGTCCTAAAACACAAAGTCATCATGTTCAGATAGATACCCTAGAAATGAAGATGGGATTGCAAAACAACCTGAATAGGTAAAGATAAAAGGAATAGCTAAATAAACCATTCTGTATTTATAAAAGGGAATACTATAATGAAGAGGAATAAATTAGGGAAATACAAAGCAATCTGGAAAGAGACCTTTATGAAATAAAACAAAAAGAGCTGAACCAATATTATGAAGTACACACTAACTAGGACCATAAAGGAGAAAAATTAAGAAAACGAATGGGGGAAGAATTGGGACCAGGGCTTCAAAAACCTGAAACACTACTTATAATACTTTAAGTGCTGAAGATGGTTTATTTAAATGTAAAGACTTACCAAAAAGTTTAGTTGATTGCACTGACAATGTTAAGTTTTTAATACAATATTTAAATAAAAATTAGCATGGAGTCAGCTCTAGTCCCCTTACTGTTCCCTAATGGGGCATGGTGAAAGCACTATCCTAGAATCAGGTTTATTGATCCCCAAATCTTTCCCCCCCCCTCACCATTATGGTATAGCACAGATGTCTTCATCATCTCAGCCAACTCCTCATGGTTCATCTCTGGTGATAGCATCCCATGAAAGAGTCCCTTCTTCTTCTGGGTCTCCCTAATGTACATCTCATACCTGTAATAGTGGGAAATGAAACGAACAGAAAAGGGCATTTACTTATAAATTTGGTGTCACATACAGTAGTGAAGAGCATTGGTCTTTGAGTCAAGAGACTCCAGTAAGGCCCAGTTCTGACACTTTGCTACCCTGGGCAAATCATTTAACTGCTTTGGGTCTCAGTTTTCTTATTTGTAAAATGGGGAAAATTATATTCTACCTGTACTAAGTACCATGGTTGCTGAGGTAAACACTCTGTAAACTTTAAAGTGTCAAATAAGTGTGTATTCAAAGATGTGTGGCTTTCTAAGTGTGGAAGCTCTCTCTACTTACATATAACCTAAGCCTTCTGAACCTTAGTTGATGGTTTCAGGAGTTATGGCCAAAAAATTCACTTCCTGTTGGTCAACCCTCAAATATGATAAGCCTTCCCATGCTTAGCTGGGGCCGTTTTAAAATGACAGACACAAAGCCCATCACCAGAATCATGCACAAAACCTTCTGTAGGGCATAATAAAGCTGATATTACACTAATATAATCCTACAGGATTTATGCCATACTGAAGCAATTGAAAGTGTCAGTTAAAATACCATGAGACAAGACTATCAGAGGTCTTAGCACTAGAATGCAACGTGGGCATTATCCAGAATCTCGATGTGACCCCCCCTCTGGGGCTGAGCTGCTGGGGGAGGCAGAGGCTGGGGACACTGGGCTAGGGAGTTCTAGGCTGCATACCGGGAGCAGCCAGGAGCAGGGGCCACCAGGTCTGAAAGGCGGGGCTGGTTAATACTCCGGGGCTGCAGGCCATCAGGACTCCGCCTCCTCCCCCTTCACTGCCCCCTCCCCTCCCCCACTTCCCCTGCTCCCTCCGGCCCAGGCGATCGCCCTCCCTTCCCGTCTGTCCCCATACTCTTGCCCCCCTCCCCTCCTTCACTTCCCTTTCTTTCTCCCACATCCCCCCCTCTCCCCCTCCCTCCCCTTCGTTGTCTCCTCCCTCTCCCTCCTCCTTCCCCTCCCCCCCCCAAGGTCTCCTGCCCCCACGTGGTCCTCTCCCCTACTGCCCCTTCCTACACATACACTCTGGTCCTGAAGTTAGACACCTCCCCACCCCACAACTTCCACCCCAGGGATCAATCACCAGGCCTCACTCTTTCGGGGCCGGGACCGTGCCTTAAGCCCCGATCCCTGCCCCGTGCCCCCGCACAAAAAACGACACAGGACGCGACCCCTCATCTTGACAGGAACTTGAAGCCGAAGTAGAGTGCACGCATGCGCCCAGGCGGAGGCAAGAGGAGGGGCGGAGAGAAAGGCGACGACGGAGGACGGAGTACCGCCCTCGTCCTGCGACGATTGGAGAAAATGGCTGTCAGTTAAGGCAGGCGAGAGGCGGGTCCGAAACTGGAAAGCGGGCAAGGGGAAGGGGCGTGGCCTGAGAGTAGGGGGCGGGGCAGATGCGAAACTGCCCCAGGCGGGCTGTTGTCGGGCATGGCTGCGCATGAGTCCGCAAAATGAGTGAGTGGCGGGGACTTAGGGCAACTTTTGAGGTCCCTTCCCGCTCCAAAATACCCTCACAACTTGGTCCTGGACAAATGCAGTCTCTTACGTCCCTCGGACTTTGTATTAGACGCACCTCATCCTAATTTCCCAAATTCGACCTTCCCTGAAGCTCCTAGCCCGCACAGAGCCAATTCCCACCCCCTTCTCCCCGCTTTTTGGTGGTCCCGTTTCTATTTTGTCTGACTGAACCCTTTCAATATCTGGCCATTTCTCTTCCACATTCTGTTCTACAGACCTCCTCCTCCTTGTCTTCCTCCCCCTACCCCTCCTTTCCCTCCTCCTCCCCCTCCTCCTCCCAAAAAAAGAGAGGCATCGGCCCAAGCCATAGGAAGACTGGCAAATGACTTAAAATTCTTCTTCTTTGGTAATTTATTTCCAAGTTTTATTGCCAAATTGCATTCTCCTGCAGAGTTCTCTTTGTTCTGAGGTGCACATAGTTTCCTTGGCAAGAAGATGGGCTCAAGCATTATTGTTATTCTTTCGGGACCAGGACCTGCACCTTGGCTTGGAGGGACTTGATTAAATTAATCCCCCTGATGAGGAGCTCCAGAGGCATCAATGATCTGTGGATATTCACCACCCTTACTATTATCTGTTTATCAGGTTATCCCAGCCTCAAGCCCCTACCAGCCTATGACACCAAAGGGAAGGAAATGGGGAATGGGTCAGAGCAGCAGCATGGCAGAGAGATGGATAAGATAAAAGACTGTAGGAGTTCCCAGGTTGGATAGGAAAAGAATAGCCTTTCACCAGTCAGGACAACATGACCCCAGACTGGGGGCTCCAGCCACTGAGGCATTCAGGTGTCATGACAGGAAGATGGGCCCTTCTTAATTTTCCTAGTTAGTTAAACCCATGGCAGTCTCTTGCAAAGTCACAGTGAAGCTGCCAAATCATTTAAAAACTGAAAGGGATCTCTCTCTCTACTGATGCTTATGACCTTACAAGTGCCCACCTTTTGTAGCATTCATGTTGACAATGAATATTACCTCTGATAATTCTTTAGACAATTTCTTGTGTTTTCATCTAGTTTCCTGAAAGAGACTGTAAATTTTTTGAGAACTGGGCTTTATTAGCACAAGGACTCAATAGATAATATTTGAAATAACACTAAACAACGTTGTACCTAATCTTAGAATACTGAATCTAAGGTTGGAAGAGCCCTGCAAACTAATCTGCTCCACTCCTCCCTCCAAATTATAAATGGAGTGTCCCAGAAAAGGTAAATGACTTGTCCATGGTCACCAGGCAATAAATGGAAGAACTATTATGAATCCACAACTTGTAAGCACACAACACTAAGAGGCTTTCTGAACCTGGGTAATTCCTGTCCTTGCTTTTCCACAAATTGTCTGTTAAGGATTTGCCCAATGTACTAACAGCCTTCCTCCCGTTATTTTAATATCTCATACGTGTAACACTCCTCTTTTTGCTCACTTTCCCAGCTTCCACTTATACCAGCAGGTTGGGTGCCCAGAGGACAGCTGACTACTTTTCCCTTTAGGAGTAACTCAGAAAGGTTGGAGATTCTAATACTATTTATTACAAGCTTCCAACCAGCACGTTACTCCCTCCATGTTGATTAACCAGTCAATATCATCCCCGATATCAAGTAACCAGTTAACATCAATTAGCTTTGAAATGTTATTTACTGAAACAGTATAACAAGTGTTTAGTCAATTAATTGTGCCTGATTCTTCGTGACCCCATTTGGGGTTTTCTTGGCAAAAATGTTAGAGTGATTTGGCATGTCCTTCTCCAGCTCATTTTACAGATGGGGAAACTGAGGCCAACAGGGTTAAGTGATTTGCCAATGATGAGGCTTGGGGGGATTCAATACACCCCCTCCCCTCAGGACTGAATTCGAGGACTCAAGCATTTTTTGTCAAGGTGACAAAGGTTTATTGTAACATCAACATAGCAGCAGAGATCCTTAGGGAACTTGTATTCCTTGAAGAACTTGCAACTAAAGAGGGATGATACTAAAGATTATATGGAGGAAAAAGTAGTGGAATATGCTCCAGATACGCTAATTAAGTGATAATGTACAACCTTGGTCACAGGTGTCATTTACTGCTGGAAACCAGGGGAGGGGGTTTCTCAGGGGTGTAATTTTGGTCTGTTACATCTGTAGCAAGATAGCTTGGAGAGTTGATGACTATAGCTTGACCTCTGGATTGAATATAACTTTGGGAATCAATACATGATCATTCTGTGGTTACAAGATAGTCCTGCTTTTTACAAGAGAATTTCTTCAGAGGTCAGCTTGTTCTTGTGATGGGGAAAGAGTTTGTTTTTACTGGGGCCTGCTTATGAGTAATTATGGGGAAAGGTAGTTTGTCTTACTGGGATCCACTCATGAGTTATTGCTAGGCATAGTGTCCTTGGACTTCAGAGAAAATTGTCAGGGATAGTGTTTTGAGGCTGGGGAGAAATGTGATTTTTAAAACTGGGGTCCAAGCACAAGCACCCAAGTACCCCATCACCCAGAGTCACACAGCCAATAAGTATGTGAGACTAGATTTGAACTCAGATATTCATGACTGTGGGCCTGGCACTCTATCCACCATGCCACCTAGTTGCCCAGTATAGCAAGTACAAAAGTAGAAAAGCATCTTTGGCACACTTTTCCCTCTATAATTATACTCCTCCTCTGTCCCCATTCCATCTATCTATGTACCTATCTCTCTCTCTCTCTCTCTCTCTCTCTCTCTCAATATATATATTTAGGAGGCTATCAATCATATGCCATCACTGTAGAATACTGGGGTTAAACTGATAGACTGGGTCCCAGGAGAAAAGGAAATTGGAGACAGATTTCTTCTCCTCTCAGTAAAGAGGTAGGGCACAGTGGGAATGTAATGTTGTATATTCTGTCAAACATGACTGCTTTGTCACTTGGGTTTTGCTTTCATTTTTCCTTTGTTATAAGGAACAAGTCCAATGGTGAGGAACATATTGGAAAATGATTGTGATATAAAAAAAAGGAGGAAGGGGAATAAATAAAGTATTAGGGATAGGGATTGTACTTGTGATTTTATTTAGTATAAGGAATTTCTGGATAAGGAAATTCCCTTTACTAATGCAAGTTGACATTTTCTCCATAATATATTATCTTAGAAAGTTGCCTAGAGCACTGAGAGATGAAATGACTTACTTGCCCAGGGTCAAATAACCCCTATGAGTTGGGCAGCAAGGCTTAAACTCTGATCTTCCTGGCTTCTAGGCCAAAGCTATATCCACTACACACCACAATACCTCTCTAATAAGTTGTTAATTGAAAAAAAAGTTTTTAAACATAATAAAATAGCCAAAAAATATTTTATGTTGTGTGAAAAAGCTTTATGGCATTGTTTGAACCTAGCCCTAAATGACTAAGAAGACAGACCTGTTGCTCAGAAACCAGATTTGTTTAATGCTTAACTTAGGACCTAGATTTTGCTTACTAGAAACCCAGTCAGATCCATAGATCGATGCAAGAAATTCCAGTTTTCTCCCATCACACATCTTAAACTATCAGGAAATTGCCTCCATGCTGGCCAATCAGCCAGTGTTTCCTTTTGCCTTTGTTTGAATCTTAATTAATGTGTAACTTACAGACTTTGGGGATGGGCAGTCTCTGCTGGATGACTTAATAAATTGTTTTCTAAATTATTTCCATTTCAGGTTTTGTGTTTGTCTTTTCTTTTTTAATCCCAACAAACTTTTTGATTGATACTTTGGATACACTTTCCATCATGCATGCAAACAACCACACACGGTAGCCTATGGAGGACCTGGGTTTGAAAGAACACCAGAATGATCAGAATCACAATGGGGTAGCAGAAATAATTTTCATTAAAGGTGATAATAATCACAGAATAAATAGGAAGGCTCACATTTCTAGAAGCAGGAGGAAGCCCCAGTAAAGATCCTTCTAAATGGTTCCAGGGATCTTCTGGAAATGCTGGCTTGATTTGGATGGAGGTTTCAATGGGTTTAAGTAGGGCAGTTCCTTTCTATTCAGACCTCAGTTAGGTATTTAACCTAGTTTGTCATAAGGTTTTCCGGGCAGATATTATAGACAAAGGACTTCTCCTGACCAGACACAAGCCATAGTCTCTACCTGACTGAGCAAGTGTTGATAGCTTTACTTGCTAGGTTCAGACAGAGAGGACCATTATGATGGAAACTGAGAGAGTCATTGTCTCTCTGTATAAAGTCTTCCCCAAATTCCTTGTCTCCTACACCCACAAAAATACATCGATCCACCAAACAAGTAAGCACACCTGCAGGATAGGGTGATTGCAGCTGACACCACAGGTCACTTTCATGGTCTCATTTGATCCTCAGAACCCTTTGAGGTAAATAGATCAGTCGTGATCATCCTCATTTTATGGATAAAGGAATCGAGACTCAGAAAGTTGATGTGACTCTTTAGCATCACTAAATAAATGGTGAAATTAAGCATTTATTAAGTGTTTACTATGTGCAAACACTAGGCTAAGTGCTGGGGATACAAGACAGTCCCAGTCCTTAAGGATTTCACATTCTAATGGGGAAGACAACAAATATAGACCCAATCAGTAGTAAAAAATGTTCTAGAATCCAAGCCTTCTGACTTTCAAAGCCAGAGCTCTTTCCCTGACACTAGTTAATAGCTTAACTGTCATTGACAGCCCCAAGACCCCAGGCCAATATAGTGGGGGAAACAGAGAAAAAAAGATTCTGTCCCTTCCTTAAGAGGCGATAAAGCTGACCAATCTGTAGATTTCCAAAATGATACAGATGGATTAGAGCAGAGGCATCAAACTTGTTGCCTACTAGCCACAAGCAACCTACAAAACTCCCAAGTATAGCCAAAACCAGATTAAAATGTAATTGAGAGATGTTTAATGAAATAAATGCAAATATAAAAAATAATTATGCATAAATAATATTAATGCGTGGTTTTCTAAGTCAATATGTGGTCTGCAGAGATTTATTTGAGTTTGACACTGCTGTTTTAGGGGGACAATTTCTTCTTTATTGAAACATTTACCATGTCTACTTTAGCTAGCTGATATCCTCCCACCCTATGCAACTCAATTTGATTTTTGATTATTTATATATACTTCAGGAACATAACTGTTCACATTCATATAGCATTTTACATGCATTCTTTTTTTAACTTTAGCTGAGATTTATTTTTTAATATGTAATATTTTATTTTCTCCCAATTACGTATCAAAACAATTCTTTACATTTATTTTTTTTATATTGAGTTCTAAATTCTATTCCCTCATCTCCTCTCCTCTCTGAGACAGGGAGACAGCAATCAGATATAGGTTATACATGTGAAATCTTGTAAAAATTTCCATATTACTTATTTTGTGCAAAAAGACTCAAAAGAAAAAGAATGAAAAAAGAAAATGAAAAATAACATGCTTCAGTCTGTATTCAGTTCTTTCAGTATCAGTTCTTTCTCTGGAGTGGAGAGTATGCTTCATCATTAGTCCTTTGGAATTGTCTTAGATCATTGTATTGCTGAGAATACCTAAGTCATTCATAGTTCTTCATTGTACAATATTGCTATTACTGTTCACAATTACTATTATTACAATAAATATTACAATTGCTATTACTGTGTTCTCCTGGTTCTGCTCACTTCACTTTGCATAAATTCATGTCAGTTTTTCTGAAATCATCCTGCTTGACTTTTCTCATATACTGTTTGCAACAGCAGTATAAAGAAAGATACAATCATTTACATACATTCTTAATTCATCCTTCATGATAAATCTGTGTGGCATCAATGAAGAGATTGCCCACAGTCAGGGCTGGTAAATGACAGAACCTGGGTTTTTATTCTAAAGTCCATTGTCCTTTCCATTCTAACACTAGTTTCTATCTATTGCATAAAAAGCAATACATATCTAAATTGAAACTTAGTGTGAAGGTAAGGGGGCAAGAAATAGAAGGGAATAGAAAGAGGTAGGAAGTATTCTCTGGCCTTGGAATATATGCCCTCAAGGACAAGATCTATGGGGGGAAATGCCACATAGATGTCAAAAAATATAGTGGCCACTTCTGTGGAAATAAAAAATTGGAAACAAAGGTTCAGACATCAAGTGGAAAATGGCTGAACAAATTACAGTATGGGATGGTATTGTGTTGTATAATAAATAATGAATTGAAGAATTCTGAGAAGTTTGGCAAGACATATGAACTGATGCAAACAGAAGTGAGAAAAACCAAGGGAATGTGCACAATGACCACAAAAGCATAAAGGAAAATATTGAAAGATCAGAAACCTGATCAATGCAGTGACCAATGCAACCCCAGAGGACTGATGAAGAAGCTCAGCTTCTGAAGGGAGCCAAAACATCTGATCCAGGAATCAGGCTGGCCCTAGATAGTTAGCTCCGAGTTTTCCAGTGATGTGACCAGTCTGAACTGTCTAGTCCTGGTTTCACTACAATCTGAACTGTCTGGTCCTGGTTTTCCCATGAGAAGCATCTGTAAATCAGAGCCTGCCTGATATCCTGAGTGCCAGGACTCTGCCCTGTTCTGGGATTCCAGCCAGAAGATGTTAGCTGCCTTTCATGATTATTTACATTTTTAGGCACTATTCTTTGGGTATGGAAATAGCAAGGACATTGATAACCATCAAGGCCTACTTGACATCACCGTCTGGCTTCTTGAAACTGAACAAAACAGTATTAGAAAACTTAAGTGACCTATAATTACCTTCTTTGTTTCATTACTCTATAAAAACCTTAATAATGGTATCAATAAATGGATTGTATTGATGATCTCACCTGGCCTACTATTATTTTCCACACTTTCTCATTCCAGTGTATTATTTTAGAGTTGGCATAAGAAACCACTTAGTGTTGACCCTACAAGCTTCCATTTCTTGCTAGGGATATGGGACACTCTACTGGTACAGAACAGGCCATATGTGGTCAGACATGATCAGCGTGTTTGTTGACTGTTTGACTTAACTGTGCTTTTCTCTTCCAAGTGGTGACAACAAGGCAAATAAAACTTTGAGTGGAAAGATATCTGAGTTTGCAATAGCAGTATAGGGAACAGATTCATATTAAGAGCAGTCATCAGTATGAGGCTACTTACTTACTACTGGCAAACTTCCTAGAATTAAAAGCACTCATCTCATTCAGCTACTACCACAACATGAAAGTGGGACAGGAAATTGCCTCCACTACAGAAATAGTTAAACTGAGACAGGTCATTCCCCTCCTGGCTTAGACACCCACTGCTCTTAACAAATTGATCTTCCCTTCCCTGCCTCCAACCCCCTTTTCCCCACCTAGTCCCTGCCCCATCCAAGATCTAGCCTCGAATCCCAGGGCAAAGCTGACTTCTATGAGAGTTTCTCGGAATACTCCATCTTTTCTCAGATGGTTTGCTATTACTAATAACTATGCACTGTTTCTCACACATGCTGTTCCCTTTCTTTCTCCATGATTTTGCACATGTGGTTCAGATTCCTCCACCCCAGTTGTTAGATGTCTGTTTCTCCCAATTACCTTGTGCTGGTTTACCTACACTTTGTATAGATTTTGTATTCATTTGTTTTGTTCAGTCATTTTTCAGTTGTGTTCAACTCTTGGTTGAATGATCCCATTGCAGGTTTTCTTGCTAATTTTACAGATGGGAAACTATGGCATACAGGGTTAAATGACTTGCCCAGGGTCACACAGCTAGTAAGTATCTGAGGCTGGATTTGAACTCATGAAAATAATCTTGATTCCAAGCCCAGTGCTCCATATACTGTACCATTTAACTGCCAAATAATCTACCCCCCAAAAAAACATTTAATTCATGAGGTGTGGCAGGGCCAAACTTTAATTGCTGCAACCAGACCATTACATCAGGTTCCTGTAGCTCTGACTCCTTATTGTGTGTACAAAGATATGCTTTTGTTCTCAGAATTTTCTGACTGTAAATGCTGTTCTTTCTCCTCCTGAGGAATATAAATGAATCAAATCAGTGTTGCTTATTATAGAATAGAGGTAGCAAACTATAACAGAAAATCAGCCTCAAAGTCAGAAAGATCTGGGTTCAGACCCCCTGCTGACACATACTGGCTCTCCCTGCTCTAGGCAGCTGAGACTATAAACTGCATAGAAAATTCCAGCTTGCACTGGTAGAGTTTTCTATGCTGATGATATAGATATATAGAGATAGATAGATATAATGATATATGGAGAAATATATAATAAAAATAATCACAAAACCAGTTCCAATCCTTTCCCGGTAGAATATATATGCATCTATATCTATAGATCTATTAATAATTAAGTCTTTTCTCCTTTTTTAGAATTTGCATATATCTGAATTAGCATTTCACATGCAGCATTGTAAGGTGTGTGTGGGAGGGAACACCATAAGCACCTCTATAAGGTATTTGATTACTTACTAGAGGGCACACCAAAGCCATTTTCCTACCTCTTGCCAGCTAGCTTGCATGTCTCTTGCAGTTATTGTCCCTTGACTTTTGATTTCTCCCTAAAATCAGTCACTAAAATCTTCTACATTTTGCCCAACAATAACCTTAAAGTATCCACATGGGTCTATAGAGACCCAAAGCCCCTAAGGGTATGGATGAGAGCAACCATATCTCCCTTCTTAGATAATCTTGACTAAATCAAGGGTCATTTTCAGTGTCACTCAAAGATCCCAAAATATAGTTTTGAAAACAGAGTTTAGCATTACCTTATTCCCTTCCTATAAATTTTTGCCCCCTACCTTCATCCCAGATGTATCTCTAACACATCTAAGACTGATTTTTTTTTTAATTAAAGGGGCCATCCCTTGACTCACTTCTTCAACTGCTCTATTCACTGAAGAGGCATTGCCTCACTCAAAACTCAGAAAGACAGCTTAAAAAGGCCAAGGTCTCCCAATGCATCCTGGGCCATCTCCAGTCATCCTGATCTGTATCAGGCCACTGGATCCAGATGGCTCTGGAGGAGAAAGTAAGACTGGTGACTTTGCACAGCTCTCTGGCTCAAATTCAATTCAATGCAAGTCATATCATCATCTCCCTGATGCCATGGAACTCTTTGAGAATGAAGGACAAACCACAACTGTGGGGAGCCAGGCTCAGAGGAACTTTGCCAATCTGTGGCAGAGCTGGAGCTGAGATAGCGTGAGAGGAGCCCTGCTGACCAGCAGCAGAACTAAGAGAAAAGTTAGGTGGGAAAGAGATACTTGAAAAGAGTTACTTACCCAGAGGTTGACAATCATAAACAAGAGGGGACTCCAGTATGGTGAAAAACAGAGTCAACTTTATTCAGCTAAGAGTCCAGTATATATAATATAAAACTGCATAGTCATCATAAGTCAATATCTTTGGGATTACACCATTGCCCTAGTTCCCATTCGCTTCAGATGTGATGGTTGTGTATTCTATCCTTGTTATCAGGGTGCGAGTACCGGACAGGATGTTCCAAATCTCCCTAAATCTCCCTAGAACAGGATAGAGTTGTCCCAAGGCTTCTAGTAATACTACATTACAACATTATGCTAGTTTCCCCTGAGAACGCTGTGAGCATCCTTGTTCCCAAGCCAGGAGCACATACCACACTTCTCACAAGGATCTGAAGCCCATGCCTGTGAACCTTCCTGGGGGATGGGGAACCTATCTGGGCCTGATTATCAGGGTCTTATGCTGAGAGGGCTTATTCAGCCATGAGGGTCAGAGCCCCACTGGCCTGTGGTCCCCTACACACAACCACACAAGATAGAATGAAAGCTAGGAAGAAATTTTTTTTTTGTCAAGCTGTAATGCCAAACAAAAGCAACTTCCAGGTTCTGATTATGAGCATATTAACTCTCCATACATTCAGTAACAAATTAAGGCAAAATCTTCACAGAAAAGAGAAAATCAAAATACAGAGTAACTCCATCATTTAGTAACTCAGTTCAATCACAAAGTACAAAAGTCAAAGTACTTCACCCCTGGATAGTACAGTCATTTGGTCAATCACAAAATTTTCTCTCTTCTCGAAGCGGAGATTAGTTTCCAATCATAAACAAAGTACATTCATTTGATCAGTCACAAAGTACAAAAGTCAAAAGTTTTCCATCCCTGGATCACAACTGAATTACAATAACAGCCATCACCACCAAGCACCCTCTCAAGGGGCAGTGGGGAGCATAAAGGCCATCCACCCCTAGGTCACAATTAGGTTACAATATCATCACAATATTCAATACCCAAGGAGAGGTCTTTTCTTCATCTTGACCCGAGGCAAGTTCTTGGCAGTTTCTATTCCTGGGAAGATAAAGTTTAACAAAGACACCACAACATTTATGCACATTACTGGCATCCTCTTCAATTCACCTTCTGCCTGTGAAATCAATCTAGGCCCAACAAGGTCTTAGGCCTCTATCAACAAATGACTCTGACAAAGTAAAATCAAAACAGACAGACAAAATACCGGCACCACAGTCATGCCTCCTCAGTTCTCAGCAGCTCCAGGTGGCAGTTCTCAAAAGTCCTGGGAAGTTCCAACTGGCCCTTAGCAGTCTGGGCAGCTTTGGCTGGCAGTTCTCTCTCTCTCTCTCTCTCTCTCTCTCTCTCTCTCTCTCTCTCTCTCTCTCTCTCTCTCTCCATATATATATATATTTCTCTCTCTCTCTCCAATTCTGGCCCTCAGCAATTCTTTTCCCCAGAATCCTTGTTCCCAGCAGCTCTCCCTCTGCCTCCATGATGTTGCTCCCAAAAGTTCTTCTAGCATCTCTCAGTTTGGGCCCCTCCCTATACAGGGCACCATCTCCTCCCAGTTCAGCCCCCTCTCATCAAGTCAACAAGTCCATCCCACTGTAGGGTTCACAAGCTCTGGGTCTTAACACAACCCAAAAAACAAGCCAATACAAGGGGATCTTTAAATTCCATTACCATTACACAAGTATTTAAACAAAACTCTAAATTTTATTTTGTTTTCAGATCCACATCCTCTGGGGGGGGGGGGTGGAGTCAAGATTGTGGAGTAGAAACAGATCCACATCCTCTCTCTCCCACCTCCATTCCAAATAAGAAAACAAGAAAAACAAAACCTGCTACAAATATGTGTATAGCCAAAGAAAATAAATTCTTGCATTGGCCATGCCCCAAAAGAAAATTGTATAGGTCTCAGTCTACATTCTGAGTCCATTGTTCCCCATCAGGAGGTGAGCACTATGATTCATCTTGAGTCTTCTGGAATTGTGGTTGGTTATGATGTCAATCAGAGTTCCTAAACCTTTCAAATGTGTGTGTGTGTTTTTTAATATTGCTGCTATTGTATAAACTGTTCTTCTGATTCTTCTCAGTTCACTCTGCATCAGTTCATGCAAGTCCAAGGTGCTATCTTTGATACTTTCATGCCACCTCAACCTGGAGCAGTCACACTGTCACTCCAATGCGGACACAGATGATGAGTCCCATAGCATCCTATTCTTGTCTTCATCTAGTCACAAAGAAAAAGCTTCCATAAACCTTCTTTGAAACATTTGTTTTGTGGGTGGGCTTCCCTTTTCCCCTCATTCGTAATGAGATTGCTTAGCTTAACACCTAAGTGCTCATTACATAAGCATTTGTCACCACATGAGGGAATTGAAATGAGAAGAGTCTGACCCAGTCTCTTCTTTTTAAAACTCCTCAAATTCCAAAAGCTCTCATTCCAGGGACTGCAGGGAGTGGTTCCAATTTGTTGCGGCTATCAAATTCACAGCCTATGGGTCCCTGCTCATATAGCCACCCAAGCCTGTAGATCCACACACAGGCACAAAGATGGCGAGAAAAAGAGACAAGGAAGCTGTAATTTCCCTAAGTTACTCAATACAAATGCACCCCACCATGATAGGTTTAATTTATGACAACACAAGGCAGTGCTGGAATGAGGCAAGAACAGGGAAATGCATATTCAGGGAAAAGTTACAGTGATCATGGATCCCAGGGGACTGACTTACAGCATAGGTCACTCAGACCAGGTAAGGTGTTGGTCAGACTCTTTGGGGTAGAGATGGGGGGAAAGGACAAGAAGGTTCACAGCTTCCCCTTTATTTAGTTCATACTCATTGCTTCCACTCTTTCTCTGACTTTGTGGTATAATGGTGGGAGGATGGAAAGACTGGATAGAAGGCTGGCAGAAAACCTGGTGAAAATACTCCCAGGCAGTCATAAGCACTTTGGGCTCTCTGCAGTTCAGTGTTTGGCCTGAGGTTTCACTGTAGCATTTTCATAAGGGAAGGGACTAGGAGCTTTGTTGGGAGAGGTAGTATGCCCCCCTCCAGGGACTGTGCCTTCTCTGTGTCTTCCAGGAGGTGTTGCATGAAGCTGGAGGTCCCCAGAAGGACATGACCAGTGGCCTGCATGCTGAAGACTGCACATCGGAGAGCTTCCCTGAGTAGAAGGGGTAAGGAGGAGGAAGGGGGAAAAAGACATTTGGTCACTTGAAGGGCTAGGCTAGGAGGGAAAACACTTCGAAGCATGTCTGAGAGCTATTGATCTATCCCTAACCTCACTTCTGACCCCGAAGATTGGACATCTTACACTGGATGTCCCATGTCAGACACCTTAAACTCAACACATCGGAAAGTGAACACATTATCTTTGCCCTCCAACACATCATTTGGTCTCTTTCACATTTCCATAGTATTGTCAAGGATACCACCATCCTCCCAGTGACCCGGGCTCAAAACCTAGATTTCACCCTCAACTATGTACTCTCTCACCACCACCACCCTCCCCTATGACCATCTCGTGATCACCACATCCTGCTGGTTCTGCTTTCACAATTTCTCTTCTATATGTCTTCTTCTCTCCTCTGACACTGCAACTACCCTTGGTATAGTACTTATCACCTCATGCTTAGACTACTATGACAGCCTACTGGTTGGTCTGTTTGCCACATGCCTCTCCCCACTCCAGTCTGTCCTCCACTCAGCTGTCAGACTGATCTTAAAATACAGGTCTATTCCCCATATACCATTCCCCTTCCCTGACCCACCCCACTCCCCACACTCAATAAATTGCAGTGGCTACCTATTATGTCCAGGACAAAATACACAATTTTCTAGCTTTCAAAGCCCTTCATAACCTGGCCCTGTCCTGCCTTTCTAATCTTGACCCCCTTCACCTACTCTGAGATCCAGTGACACTGGCTTCCTCACTGGGTCTTGCCTAAGATGCTTCATTCCCAATTCCCTGAATTTTCTGCTGGCTGTCTCCCATGCCTGGAATGCTTTTCTCCCTCATCTTTGCCTCCTGTATTCCTTCAAGCTTCAGCTAAAATCCCATCTTCTGCAAGAAACCTTTCCATGTTCCCCTTAATGCTAGTGCCTTCCCTCTGAGATAAGCTCCAATTTATTTTGTATGTACATGGTTGTTTACATGTCATCTCTCCCATTAACATGGAAGATCCATGAGGACAGGAACCATTTTTGCCTTTCTTTATGTCTCCAGCACTTTCCATATTTCCTAGTACATAGTGTACACTTCATAAATGCTTACATAGACTGCTTCCAATCTCCACCTGTGCTACATTAAATCTTTTCCTCCCGGGCCTCCCTAAACCTAAAACTCATTTTTAATATTTTAAAAACTATTTCAATATGATTGACTTTCTTTGTAATCTTCTATACTTATTTTATTCACTTTAAAACATTATTCTAAGAAAAGGTCCCTCAGCTTCACCAAATGATCTGTCACACACACACACACACACACACACACAGAATGCCTGTCCTGGACAGAGGGAAATCTTCAGGCATTAGTGAGATATCAATATCCAGCTTAAGGTGAGCTTTCATTTTCATCATAGCAAATTTGAGTCCAGGCTTTGGGGCCCCAGATTTCAGGCTCTTCCTGGTTACTGCCCTTTTAACCAGACAATATGCAATGCACCCTTGGACTGGGCACAAGGGAAAACTTTCAAGTGACATCCTTTGAATTCTGGAATAATGACCAAGATTTCTGCAAAGCTTTTAGTAGTCAAGGGGCCAGTTGGGCTATTGTGGGAAGAAGGGAATAAAAAAAACCCCATATTTAAAGTAGGCTATCCCCAGGCCTATATACAAGGGAGGAAGTAAGGCTGAGGGAGCAGCCAGGATTTCAAGGAGAAAGTTCTGTGAAGCAGAAAGATGTAAAAGCCACTGGGAGTTAGGGTATGCTGATGGACAAGAGTGCTGCTCCTGTGTAGGCAGCTAATGATTTTTGTTTCATGCATAATTGAAGATTTTGTACTGGTGATGTGTTTTCTAGTAACCCCCTGGAAACAGAAGGGTGCCCTGTGGAAGAGGGGACCTGATGCCTCCTCAGATTTCATGGCTCTCTATTGTATGTTCAAGAAAGCATCATTTCCATGGAGGAAAGTGAAACAAGGGAAGCTCATTCAAGTGAACCAGAACCACTAACATGTATCCTTGTTCTAGATTCAATACCAGTATGTACATGAGTGAAGTAAGCCCATTCTAATAGATTTTTATACCCAGATACCCAGGCTTAGGACAATCTCCTGGCCAGCTATACACTCAGTCATGGGCCTTGGCCTGTTCCTGCCCTTCCTCAGGTAAACTCATAAATCTGTGGTGATGAAGACCTCTTAAGTTTGGGGAGACTCCTCATGGCCCACCTCCCCCTTTCATTTTATCTAGCTAACTCCTTCTGTTTACAGATCAATTTAAATGTCACCTTATCTAAGAGAGCTTTCTTCCCTCTCCCCAGCTCATAGGGAGTTCTCTCTCTATGATCTAAGGCAGAGGTGTCAAGAATGTGACCAGCAGGCCAACACTTCAAGTTGCAGAACTAGATTAAAATGTTTGCTTAGTATTTAATAAAGTGAACAAAAGCACAATAAAATGGTTGACATTACACTTTAAAACTAAGTCGATATGCTGCCTGCAAGTATCCTTATCTATACAGAAGTGGTCCCCATTTCTATTTGAGTTGGACACCACTAATCTAAGGCACTTGCTGCCTTATCACCCACATGGTCTCAAGCAGAGAAAATTAACATCTTGTCTCTTCAACTAGAATATAAAACTCTTTCAAACATGTTATTAAATATCTACTGAGTGTAAGACACTAGGGATACAGAGACAAATTAAATAGTCCCTAACTTCAAGGACTTATAGTAGGTGCTTAATGCCCTATTGATTAGTTTTATTAGGTGGTTACAACATAACATCATCATCATCATCACTAGTGCATATATAGTACTTTAAGATTTGTAAAACATTTTACATGTGTTATGATTCAAACTACCTATGAGGTAGGTGTTGTTATGACCCCATTTTACAGATGTGAAAACTGAAGCTAAGAAGTTGTGACTTTCCCAGGGTCACATATCTAGAATCTGAAGAAGGATTTGAACTCTAGTCTGTCTGATGCCTAGTCCACACTCTATTCACTGCACTACTTAGCTGCCTACATGTATACAGATAATGCTAAGTACTATCAGGAAGGAGCAGGTAGGTGGTGCAGTGAATAGAGTGCTTGGCCTGGATTCAGGACAACTCATTTTCCTGAGTTCAAATCTGACCTCAGACACTTACTAGCTGTGTGACCCTGGGCAAGTCACTTTACCCTATTTGCCCCAGTTTCTTCATCTGTAAAAATGAGTTGGAGAAGGAAATACAAACCACTCCAGTATCTTTGCCAAGAAAACCCCAAATGGGATTATGAAGAGTTGGACATGACTGAAAAATGGCTGAACAACAACAGCAAGCAGGAAGGGGAGATAATTGGGCTGGAAAGAAATCAGGAAGGACCTCATGTAGAAGTTTCCTCCTGAGCTGAACCTTAAAGGAAGCAAGGTATTCCAAAGAGACAGCGAGAAAGGCATGCATTGCACCTGTGCCAAGGGAGGAGATGTGATGTCATGTTTGAGGAACAACTTGACTGGACAGCGAGTTTAGGGACAGTATCTTATCTCAGCATCTAGGGTAGTTCTGTCTTCATGCTAGCTGTGAAGATACTCATCCAGCTAAACAGGAAGAGTTTTGAAATGGATGAATGTGCCAGGAAGCTGAGCTGCCTTCCCCAAAGCTACTCACTTCATGATGCGCTTGGCCGCAGAGCAGTGCAGATCGTAGGATAGTGTGTAGTGGCCATACAGTGTTGCTTTTACATTCAGGCAGCCAATGAAGTCATCCGGCCTTGCTTTGTATAAGTCAAAGGTCACAGAGGCCACATCCATCCTCTTAGAGGGCTTTTGAGAGATTGAGAGCTGATATCCAGACCCCTAAAATGAGCATTACAGGTCATGGGAGGTAGGCTGGTTAGTTAGGATATGGATAAGAGCACTTAGCAGGCAGCTTCTGCCACCACTAGAGTTTTATCTTCTCTTTCCCCTCATGTCCCCAGCTTGGTTTACCTGTCTGAATGCTGGTTGCCATTTTTGCCCCTTCTCTAGGACCATGAGAACAGTGCCTTCATCTAGTGTCTGGAAATATTCTTCTGTTTCTATGATAGTACCATCTTCTTCCAGAGCCAGAGAGAAGGTGTCTACCACAGACAGAGCTTCTTGTACCTAGGAACAGAGGCATAACCATCACCAGACCTTTCTCCTTTCCCCCTGCTTTACTTTCCATCCTCAACAGAAGTCAAGATATCAGTTAGACTGAGATTCAGTTCAACAGGAGTGCTAAGTGCTGGGGGGTATGAAGATGAAAAGTGGCAGCCCCTAAGTGTTCTCTAAGATCTTTCTCAGCTCTAAAGTTTTCTATCAACTAGGTGTCACACTGGATAGAGCACTGGGCCCGGAGTCAGGAAGACTTGAGTTCATATCTGGCCTCAGACACTTACTAGTTATGTGACTATGAGGAAGTCATTTAACCATGGTTTGCCTCAGTTTCCTCATTTGTAAAGTGTAGATATTAATAGCACCTGCTTTTCAAGGTTGTTATGAGGATCAAATGAGATAATATTTGTAAAGCAATTAGTTTGGCAGAGAGTGGGCACTATGTAAATGCAAGCTGTTATTATCATCTATAAACTATATAGTTAGATGTCCAGAAAATGCAAAATAAACAGTTGACTATGGGCTGGTATGAGACATGAAACTACTATGTCTCGGGGTGGCCAGGTAGCACAGCGAGTAAGAGCACCGGCTCCAGTGTCAGGATGACCTAGAAATCTAATCCCGGGCTCAGATACTCAGCACCGCACCCAGAAATAACTGGCTGTGTGACCTTGAGCAAGTTACTTAACCCCAAATGCTTAAAAAAAAAAACTACTATGTCTTAGAAAATGTATTGAAACAAATACATCATAGAAAACAGTATTGCCCATAATATTGTTTGCTGTTTAAGGCTTCAAAGAATCATACATAAAGCCCCTCCCCAACACAAGGCAATATTTTAGAATGTTTAAAATCCCACCTAGGTTTTAAGATAATTTTGTAGCCAAGAGAAGAGTTATTAATCTTAAAAGTACTAACTAGGATATACTTTCCACATTCATTCATGCTATTTAAAAAATATACAAATCTATAAAATCTGAGTTTATGAATTAAGCTGCTTATAAACATTTTGCATGTTAGCATTTTGAGAAATGAAGTCATATATGTTTAGTGGCTGCCGAAAAGGGGAGGGGGAAGGGAGGAAACTATCTATCTACCTTTTAGTCTACTGGGGATTTTCCCCCACCTCTACCTTAATGGTAGATACTTGTGTCATTTTAACTCTAGTCTAATGGAAGAATTTGGCAGGAGGCAAATTGATATTTACACACAATAAGGGTATTAAATACCTCTGACTGCTACATATTGGAACTAGAGAGATAAGCTAGACCAGTTCCTTAAAGGGAGGAAGAGGAACAGATTTGTCCAGGGTTATAGAGCAAGTTAAAGGTAGAATGAGATAGAACCAAGACAGATCTCTCAACTCTTAAGTCCAAGGCTCTTACTGTCTTCATTGTAACAAGTCTGGTTACTTGTGATTTAAGTACTTGAACAGAGTTAGCAGATTCAATGGTGTAGACGATGTTTCTTTCACTAGGAAGTGAATCGTCTGAATTCTATTTACAATGTTGCCAGGATTTACTTTAGATGGGGAAGGGGGGAGGGATGTGTTTGGTGTTCATGCAAAAGTAATCAGAGGAAACTCTGAAATTAACCATGATGGCAATTTCAAAAAACATGAGATAGGATAGAAAGTAGACTAAAGAGAAACAAATCCACTTCTGCTTCTGTTTCCAGAATTCACACTGGCTCTGCAAGCAACGTTTAGGAGAGTTGATAAGGAAAAAATGAAATTTAGAAGTGATAATCACATCAGATCATTTGAACCTCAATAAGGGCCAGAGCCTGAACTAATCAATCAGAAGAAGCCCCTCGACCTAACAGTTATC
>NW_027185761.1:25460222-25492475 GCF_028583685.1 Petaurus breviceps papuanus | reverse complement strand
GCCTCTAACCCATGCTAACAGTGAGTAAGTCACTCAGTCTCTCAGAACCACAGGTAACTCTAAGTATGCTTTGATATGGGACTTTGGGATTGCCCAAACAAAAACAGCATTTTCTAGAATCACATTTAGAATGTGGTGTATATGGGCTCCAAGTGAAGCCTGAGGGGAGGGGGGAGAAGCTCCCTTAAGGTAATTGATCAAACAGTGTTTGACAAACAGAAAACAGCCAGACTTGCTGGGGGTGGGGGTGGGAGGGAGTCTAGAAGAAGTTCTAATGAGAAAAAGAGCTTAACTCTTGATTGGCTTCACGGAATGTGGTTGTTGGGGGGAGAGGGGCAAGGAGGGTAGATAATTACTCTCCCTTGTCCTCTCCCTTTAAGAGGAAGGCAAAAAGCACAATTATTGGCCTTATTTGTCTTACTTTTAATTACATCAAAATTTTACAGAATAAGGATGAAGGAGGATATATAAGAATTCTCTGGAGAAGAAAGGGAAAAAGGAATGATGTGGCTATAAGGTTCCTACTGGGAAAAAGCCATAAAATACAATAATAAGTAAAAAGCCATAAAACAAATTCTGTGAAAGGTGGAAGCCTGGATATGGTGACCTGTTAAAAATCATAACTTAAATATTGAATCATAACTTATACAGTGACTCATAACTAATGATAATATAACCTATGAAAGCCATAGCAAGAATATCATGACCTATATGTGACTGGTACATGATCCATACACAAACTTATGTTTGGGTATAACACTGGCTTAATGCCCAAGCTCATTACTAAGCAGAAAACCAAAACAATCCTCCAATCAGTAGGGATGCACTCTCTAGCTCCTCTTCCCTTTTTCTGTTTTCTGTAATTACTATGGGGATTTTGGGGGTTCTTTTGCAGGGATCCACTGAAGTGTTTGTCCACTGCCTCATACCAAACATTGCCCTTGTTTTGTGAGTATTCATAATGATTTATTAAACTACCACCTATAATCAGTCTGGAGCTCCTTGACCTCTTCCTTTGGTATAAAAAGGACACCCCACAGTTATGAGGGAGGTATAGGGTTTCCCCAGCCTGGGGAATTCCAGACCCTATAGTGGCATTTGTCATGCCTTCTTCAAAGCCAAGAGGCAATGTAGTATATGGCAAAGAGAGTTGGTTTTAGAGTCCTTGACTGGGTTCAAATTTTACATTGACTTAGGATCATAGATACAAAGCTGGAGGAGACCTTAGGATATATAGTCCAACTTCAGCAGCTGAGGTGAAGGGTTTATTCAAGACCAAATGGATGTTGAAAGTCCTTCCTTTTCTGGTTTTCTCCACTAGGAAGTGAGGGGCTTGGACTAGATGACCTGTAAGGTTTCTTTCCAGCTTCATGCTGATAATCCTTTTCTAATAAGGATAGTCACACCCCAGTTTTTTCCAACCCTGGAGTTCTATCCTTCTTCAGAATGGATATTTTTTTCTTTTCTTTTTTTTTTTTTATTAATTTGTTTGTTTCCTTTTAGTTTACAGGATTCAATTCCACAATTCCTTGAGTTTTAGATTTTGTCCCTACAGGATGGATATTAAGTGGAAATTAAACCAGTTGACATCTCTAGGGATAAAAAGCATCACAAGAATCCAAGAAGCAAAGGACCATGATTCAACCAAGGTTTGCACAAAGTACCATTGTTTGGGGAAGTTAAAATATATCTCCTTCTTCATCCTGGCTAGTTGGCTGGAAACTGTCTCCTTGAGGATAAGGCTATACAGCTAGAAGAGACTTTGGATATAGTCCAATTTTATCCCCATTTCATAGATGAGGACAGGAAAAGTACACAGAACTTGAGCTACTTGCCCAGAGTCATAACTGGTGACCACACCAAAGTAAGGACCAGAACTTGTCCCTTCACACCTACTTGAAATGCCCATGGCCTCATATACTAAGCCCCTGTATGTAACAAGTTTGGAAAATTACTGAATTCTTCCTGAACTTATACATGCTTAACCAGGAGCCTCTCTCTTGTGAGAAACAGACCTGGCCATACTTCCTGATAAGATGTCAGAATGATCCTGGGCATCTGGGTCTCACAATAAATCAGGGCAAAGACTATACAACTGTCCAGACCAAGGCCTGGCTACAGCGGATGTGCTTATCTACCATTGTCAGACTAACTTTACTTCCCACAAGACTAACTTTGTTTCCCACACCTATTTTTGTCAGTTTTTGACTTTAAATATTCCCCCTTTCCCTATGGTCGGGGCAGCTCCCCTAAGGTTTCCTTGGGAGACTGTCGCTGGCCAGCTCAATAAACTGATGCTCAGAATAATTGACTAGCCTTGGGTTCTTTGTCTCTATGTGTCCATTACACTACTCTAAAATATTCTTAATATTTGTTTCATATAATTTTCTTTCATCACCAGAAAACTAGACTGAGATAATTTCCTCATGGGGTCTACCATTAGTCCAGAAGTACTCCAAGGGCAAGTAATATATATAGAGTTTGGGATACTGCTCAGACTATTAGATGTTATTATTGACAAATTTCAGAAGGTTGCCCAACCTAACTAGCCTTTTAAGGGTCAAAGGCAAAAGTTCTTCACATGGGATTTAATAAAAATGTTTTTTTTTAATTTTCTGATAACTATTTCAATATACTCAATTTTACTTTTAATCATATAGTTAAGCATTTAAGAACATCCTTCTGAGGGATCCATAGGCTTCACTAGACAGCCAAAAGTGTGTATGATACACAAAAAAGTAAAAAACCCTTGGTCTAAAGGGGATCCCTAAGGCTCCTCCTCACACCAAACTTCAACCAAAGGGCTCTCTTCCTGTGATTATGGAAGGGACTTGATTATATATAATAGTTTGCCTAAAAAACTACTATAAAACAGAACTGAAAGTCAAGAGACTGGGTACTAGTCCTACCTCTGTCACTAATTCAATTCAAACATGTTCAAGGCAGTGCGTATAATAAAGACAAAAATTGTCTCTCCAAGACTTAGCAACTGATACAAGGAGATATGCACATGACAAACAATGGGGAAAAAAAGAAAAGAAAAAAATCAACCTTGAAATTATGATGATAAGCTAGTTCTAGAGAAGAGTTGAAAAATGTACCTCTCTCTCTCTTTGGAGGTTGGAGAAGAGAGGGTTATTTTGTGTATAGAATATTGTACATATTGTGAAATACCTAATATATTTGTTGGTTTTGTTGAATTGCTGCATCTCCTTCCTTTTCTAGTCTCTTTTACAAGGCATAAGCCATACAGAGAGAGACAAATGTGAAAGTGTTATAAAAACAAAGAGCTATCAATCTAAAATAAGATTTTTTTAAGTCCCTGCCCTCAAGGAGTTTTTGTTCTCCTGGGTAGGCTGTAACACAATGATAAACAAATACAAGGAAAATTGAGAAGGGGAAGTACCCCACATGCATGAGATGAGAGGGCCTGGCAAAGTGGCCATAAATTCAGACATATTTCTTACCTTCTATGGGGCTCAGTTTTTTTTAAACTGAGAACTACAGAGATTGGTTTAAAATTGATCAGCCCAAGGTTTCTTCCTGTTCTGAAACTGATTGCAAAAGATCCTAATCCACCTTTAGCTCAAGGTGGGTTGGGTTTCACGTATGATTGGGTCACTCTTGCCTAGTATATAGAGATGTAAACCAGAACCTGGATCCTCGGCCTCACTAAAACAGTATTCTAAATACAGAAGCTAATTAGTTGCAACTAGATACCAAGATTAGCCTATCTCACATAGTCTCTTACCTTGTGGCTGAGGTCTAAGAGACTATCAGCCATGATGCCCTTCCGAACACTCCGGTCCAAATTGCTCACACGGTAGGGTCGGGCTTTGGTCACATGATTCATTTCGGTCCACAGTGGCTGTGTCACCACAGAGGTATTTACTGCTATCCAGCTGGAAAGCCAGAGAAGGCAGTAAGGATGAGTACTCTCTATAACTCCCAACTTCTTCATTTACCCTCTCCCAACCTGTAGCCGCCTCCCCTCTTTTCTCAACCAAATGATGTCTCTCTTCCTTCTGAAATCTATTCCAGACATTTCAGGAAGACTTCGATGGTGAACTTCACAACATAAATAAGCTGCCAGAGGGCAAGATCTACTTAATGGGTGCCTTCTTGTGGCCATATGGCTTAGAGAATTGATCTATTAAATTTGAATATGGACAAACCTCACCTGGAAAGAGACTTGGGAGAAAGAAGGCTGAGGGACTTCATTGCATATTCCATCCTGGTCAGCTGTACTGGTTGAGACCTATAAAGGAAACAAAGACCACTCATTCCAACCAAGTCACACTTCTCTTCCTCCCAACCTCTCCCCAGCAAAGGAAGCTCTAGGGCTTGTTTTTCTTTTGGCATTATAACAACAAAACCAACGAGAAGCAATCTACTACTATCCAGACCCCTCTTCCACCTCCCTCCCTTAGCCTGACATCCCTACAACTTGGTTCACAGCTTAGCTGCTTTACTAGCAATAGCTGTTCCCAAGTCAGGAAATAAATTTTCTAATTTAAACCTCTGGTCTAGACATCTGGACCCTCCCAGGTCCCAAGACTATGCTTAGTTCAGTCCTCCCTTAATAGGGGTCCTTAGGTCTAATCCAGTTCTGACCATGTTTTCCCCCAAACACTCACTCCATGTCTGCCTATCCCACTGCTGTGTTCAAACTGCCCAGGAAACTCAGGATTAGAACTAAAGAGATGTGACATAGCTGGACTCTGTTCCAGGGCACAGAGTCCACGGCCAACTAAGTGCTTACGTAAGAGCTTGGGAGTCCTTCAGTGAGGTGAGGAAGGCTTCACTCCCCCACAGACTTTTCACCTACCTGGCCATCAGACAACACTAGACTCAGGAAACTTACTGCAATCAAAATTCTTTTGATTTCCCACTGAGGGAATCTATCTCCACTCCAAACTTCCCTACAGCCAATACTAGGAGAGAGTTCAGGGCTTCTACTCATTCCTAGGAAACAAGTTCTGAAAAGTCACTAGAACAGCCTAGGAGCTTTACCCTTTCCCTTTCCCTAACCCAGCACCACCCACATGCTCAGGACCCTATCTAGGAATTGTTTTCCCCCTCAGTAAGACACCCTTCAGACAACCAGCCCCCACAGTCAGGGCCCCTCCATCCCTCTGACATAATCAAGAACCTCACCAACTTTCCACCCTTACAGCAGCCCCCACCAAAAACCAAACAAACCCTTCTACCACTCTTCCCCCATTAGGAGCAGCTTCTCCTCTTCTCATACCTCACTAAAAGTCACATATCTCCAGGGCATCACTTTCCTGCTTGCTCTCCTGACCCAAAAGCTGGCCAGAATCCATCTTAAGTTCTTCCCCCCTCTCCAATTTATTTCCAGCTCACAGTAGAGCCCCTCTTCCTGGGTTTTCAACTCCAGGCAGAGGAAAAGTATGTAAGGAGTCATGACTTGAGCTGTTCCTCATACCTTGTGACCTCCAATTGTTCTTGCTCTGAGAAACAGATCTTTGTGGAAGGAAAGTGTGGAGAAATGGAGAGAAGGGAAGAGTTCCTGTCAAGGTTGAGATCATAGCTTCTTACCCTTTCCTCCAAAAAATCTGGGAAGTCTGCTAGACTTCAGGAACTAATGCCAGGGCATCAGGTTGGCCATTCATTCAATAGCTATTTATTATGTATCTGCTATGATGTAAAGATACATCCCACATGTAGACAAATGACAACAAGGAGCTGATGAGTGCCATATGGATGCTATTAAAAATTTAAAAAGCAACCTCAACTCATATTTTACTTCTGTTTTCTCTAGCAAGAAGAATGACTTAGAAGTTAGAAAGGATGGAATAGAAGTGGCTAATAGGGGATTCAAACCCATGATAAATAGGGAGGTAATAAGAGAGTACCTAGCTGTCCTCAAATAATTCAAGACATCAGGCCTGAATGAACTAGATCCCAGGTACAGAAAAAAACTGCTTCTATTAGCTGATAGATACCGTTTCTAAGCATCTGTGAATGTGTGTTGAGGAGTAAGGGGTGAGGATTGTTGAACAGTTAGAGAAAGGCAAAAGTCCCAATTTTCAGAAAGGGATGGAGAGGAAAGCCTGAAAATCATAGACCAGAGATTCCTGGCAAAATCCTAGGATGGATTACTGAAGGAATATGAATATCAAGAAAGTTTCATTGTTAAAAAAAAAGTTATATCAAACTAACCCTTTCTGGCAGGGATATTTGACTGGTAGAGACAAGTGATGCTCTATTAAGAGTTTATGAGATTTTTAGATCGCATTTGATAAGGTCTCATGTTGTCCTTCAGACAAAATGGAGGGCTTTGTGATGGCATAGAACAGTTAGGAGGATTCAGGACTGGTTGGGTGACCTCACCCAAAGAGAAGTCATTAATAATTTCATGTCAACTTGGAGGGAGTTTTCTAGTGAAATGTCCCAGGGGTTGATTCTTGGATCTGTACTATTGTAGTCTCTTTATCAGTGACTAGAATGAAGTCATAAGTGACATGCTTAATCAAATCTGCAGATGACTCAAAGCCAAGAGCTAACATGTTTGATGGTAGTTAGGATCTAAAAAGATCTCAGCAAACATTAAAACATTAGACCAAATATAATAAGATGAAATTTAATAGGGAGAAATGTAAAGATCTTCATCTAAATTAAAAATTTAATTTCACAAATAAAAAATAAGAGAGGTATGGATAGATAATAGTTTTTGTGAAAAGATCTGAAGATTAATTAAAAAAAGAGTTGCTCTAAGTTACAACATCTCACCAGTCAGAGCGGCTAAGATGACAAAACAGGAAAATGATAAATGCTGGCGAGGTTGGTGGACTTGTGAACTGATCCAGCCATTCTGGAAAGCAATCTGGCACTACGCCCAAAGGGCTATAAATAATTTCATACCCTTTGATGTAGCAATACTACTTCTAGGGTTGTATCCCAAAGAGATCATAGAAGTGTGAGGAAGACCCATATGTATAAAACTATTTACAGCAGCTCTTTTTGTGGTGGCAAAAATTTGGAAATTAAGGGGATGCCCATCAATTGGGGAATGGCTAAACAAGTTGTGGTATATGAATGTAATGGGATACTACTGTGCTACAAGAAATGAGGAGCAGATGGACTCCATAATAACCTGGAGAGACATATATAAACTTATGCTGAATGAGGAGAGCAGAACCGGAAGAACTTTGCACACAATTACAGACACATCTTATGTGTGATGACTAAATTTGATAGACTGGGCTCCTCTCAGCAATACAAGGTGAGAAAACAATTACAAAAGACTTGTAATGGAAAGGGATATCCACATCCAGAGAAAGAACTACAGAGTCTGAATGCAGATTTAAGCAAACTGCTTGCTCTCTCTCTTTTGTGTTTTGTTTTGTCCCTTCTTTCTCATTGTTCACTCCATTGGTTATAATCTTTCTTTACAACTTGATTAATGTTTAATGTGAAGGTATTTGTAGACCCTATATTTGACTGCCTGCCACCATGGGGGGAGGCAGGGAGAGGGAGGGGGAGAAAATTTGAAATTCAAGGGATTGTGGAACTGAGTGTTGTAAACTAAAAGTAAACGAACAAACAAACAAATAAATAAAGAGTTGGTACAGAACAAACTAGGAAAGCTCCAGTGCATCTGATGAGACAAATAAAAACCAGAAGCAAGTGAAAATGTTATCTCAGGGTTTGATAAAAAAAAAAAAAACCATGAACTTAAATTACTGGGAAAGAGCTTCCTATTTGATAGGAACTACTGGGAAAACTAAAAAACTATTTGGCAGAAGTTAAATTTATACCAGCAACTTATACTATACATCACAATAAACTCTAAATAGATACCTGACCAAAATATAAAACATCACACCATTAAAAAAATTTCAAAGAACAAGGTACCTGTCATAATTCTGACTGGAGGAGAATTTTTGTTATTGCAGCTATTTTTAAAATAAAATTTTGTTGATATATTTTTATTTTAGACTGCTAAAATTTCTCCCAGTATTTCTTCTCCTCCCTTTTAACCAGAGAACCACACTATATAACAAGGAATATATTTTTTTGGCTTTTTTTTGGGAGGGGGGAAGACAGGGCAATTGGGGTTAAGTGACTTGCTCAAAGTCACATGGCTAGTAAGTGTTAAGTGTCTAAGGCCAAATTTGAACTCAGGTCCTCCTGACTCCAAGGCCAGTGCTCTATTCACTGCACCACCCACCCCCTAACAAGGAATATTTTTAAAGAAAAAAAAGGATGGGGTGGCTGGGTGGTACAGTGAATAAAGCACCGGCTCTGTAGTCAGGAGGATCTGAGTTCAAATGCAGCATCAGACACTTCACACAAAACTAGCCATGTGACCTTGGGCAAGTCACTTAACCAAAATTGCCCTACCTTCCCCTCTCCAAAAAGCAAAACCAGAAAAAAAAAAAGAGGATGAAGAGGAAAATCCCAGCAAAATAAATAAAAACATGGGAAAAGTCTGAAAATATTCACAATGTTCCATACTTTTGGACCTGCCACATGTGCAAAGCAGGGGACTGGCAGTTTCTTCTCATATTTCTTTGGGGTTACTCTTTTTCTTTCTAATTATATTATAATACTCAGTTTTTAATTGTTTTTGTCATGGTTTTTCTTCCCATTTTTACACTTTTATTATAGTCTTTGCATATATTATTTTCTTTGGTCTGTTTACTTTGCATCAATTCGCACAAGTCTTTCCATGTTTCTTTGTAGTCATCATATTCATCATTTTGTTACACCACAGTAATTTTTCATTACACTAATATACCACAATTCATTTAACCATTCCATTGTCTTTTGACATCTATTTTGTTTTCAGTGCTTTGCTAATACAAAAAGATCTGCTATAAATATTTTGATGTTTGTGGGAATTTTCTTCTTATCCGTGATCTCCTGTCATATGCTAGGTAGTGGAATCTCTAAGTCAAAGCATATGAATATTATAGACACTTTACTCGAATGATTAAGTTGCTTTGCAAAATGGTTATCCTGATTTACAGCTCCACCAACAATTCACTAGTGTACCTATCTTCCCACAACCCCTGCAACATTTATTATTCCCATCTTTTTTCATCTGCATCAATTAACTGTCTGTGAATTAAACCTTAGGCTTGTTTTATTTTGCATTTACCTTATTAGTAGTTATTTGGATTATTCTTTCATATGGTTGCTAATAATTTCTAATTCCTCTTTTGAGAATTGTTTGTTCATATCCTCTGAGTATTTATCTAGTAGAGAATGACTTGCACATATATATGTACACACATACACATGTTAGTTTTCTATGTATCTTGTATACCAAATCCTTATCAGAGAAATTTGATACAAAGATTCTTCCCCATCTGATCCTTTCTTTTCCCAGATGCATTAATTTGTTCAAACAAACCCTTTTAAAATCTCTTACCAAAAAAACTCTATCTATTTTATTTTTTGTAATTACCTCTATCCCTTGTTTGGTTAGCAAAATATCTCATAACCCTGGTTGTGAAAGATACATGACCTGCTTCTTTGCTAATTTTTTAATGATAGAATCTTTAATATTAAAGTCATGAATCCATTTTGAATTTTATGGAATATGTTATAAGGTGATGGTCTAAGCCTTGTTTCTACCAGACTGTTTTTCAGTTTTCCCAGAAATTTTTAATCAAAGAGGGAATACTTTCCTAAATAATTTATGTTGTTGCATTATGGATTTGGGGTTTTGAGTTCCAGTGTTTCTAGTTTTTCCTTGTTTAGTCTTCTACATTGATCTACCTCTATTTTTTTAACCAATGCCAAATTATATCAATGGCTACAGTTTTATTTATAATACAATTTGAGGTCTAGAAGTACTATTTCCCCTTCATTCCTGCCTTTAAAAAAAATCATTTCTCTTGATATTCTTTATCCTTTGTTTCTTCAAGTGAATTTAGTTATTTTTCTTTTTGTTGTTGAGTTCTATAAGGTATGCCTTAGCAGTTTTATATACCAGTAAAATTGTAACTTAATTTAGGCAACATTGTCACATTTTCTTACATTTGGACAGCCCCTGCCATCAGTTCCTCCATCTACTTAAGTTAATTATTTCCTTAAGAAACACTTTGCAATTGAATCTATACAAGCTTCTTGTGTGCTTTGATAGATTAATTCCCCAAAAGTTTTGTGTAGTTTTTAGTTGTTTTGAGTGAAGGGCAGGATTTCTTAAAAAAAAAAAAAACCCTAAAGACAAAGATAATAAAAAAGGAAAAAATCTCTATCCTTTATTACCCAAAATGAAAAATCTTCAGCATAGAAAAAAATCGATGCAGTTAAAGTAAGAAGTAAAAACTTTGTGTAGGGGGTAGGGGTGGGGAAAACTTTGCATCAAACATCAATGATGAAAACCTGCCATTAAAAAGTAAAAGGGCCAATATAAATATTTTTTTATGTGCAATCTGAGTCCCAATGCCCACTGGTATGGGGTTCTCCTCTTATTGGTGGAGAGCAATGTCCCATGCCTGTGTGAGGGGCAGGGCAGAATTGATAAGCGGAGAGGTCTACCCTCTTTAAATCTCTTGAGTCTTGGCAGTTTTTTCAGGCTCTTCAGTCTCTGGGCTCCCAGTGCTGCTGACTTCCAGCTTTGAGACAGAAGATGCATGATGTCAATCCCCCTTCAGGTTGCCGAAAGGAAAAGACTGGGGTGAAGCTGATATGAAAGGAGCTAGCAGAACCCATCATGTCCCTATTCCCAGCTTGTTACATTAGAGAATTTGGAGAAACTTCCCCTTTGGTGAGATAAAGCACTCTCTCTTGGTTGAGATATATTACCTCACTCAGTAAAAGAACTCCTTCACTTTGTATTGTCTGGGATATATTATCCTATGTGTACTTCCTCTGATTCTTATTTTTTTTTCTATTGACTTGGATAAATGGGTTTCATTGTTAATTTCTAGTGGATTCATTGTACAACTGGTATTTGGTGGGAAGGGAGTCAAGTCTTGGATATAAGGTCCTCCTTCCTTAATAAGGAATTGTGATCAGAAGTTTAGCTTGACAACTATATCCCCTAGACTAATAACATTTAAGGGAGCAGATGGGTGTAATTTGAGCCTGGGATCTCCTCTCTCTGAGGAAAGAAGAGCAGAGTGGCCAAGCTTCTGTCCCCAGTCTCCTACTTCTCTTCCTGGCAGGAAATAGAGCATCTCTTGAAGAAAGTCAAGGGAAGAAGAGGCTAGAGATGTCTCTTCTGCCTCCTTTTAATACACATGACAACAATTGAATGCTACATGTAGGGGATAGTTCTTGCTACAAACCTGTGCAACATTTGCTGTTTCTTTTGGGATATTGGCCTAGTAGTAGTATAGCTGGATCAAAGGATATGTAGTTAAGTTACTTTTTAGGCAAATTGCTTTCCAGAATGTTTGGACCTATTTCAAAGTTCCACCCACATGCACTAGGGTGCCTTTTTCCCACATCTGTCATTTCCTACCCTTAAAAAAATCTTTTCAGGTTTGATATGTGGAATCTCAAAGTTGCTCTAATTTCAATTTCTGTAATTATTAGTGAATTAGAGTTTTTTTTTTCCCTATGATTGTTGACAGCTTGAATTTCTTCCTTTAAAACTGATTGTTGGGGTGGCTAGGTGGCACAGTGAGTAGAGTGCCAGCCCCGGAATTAGGAGGACCTGAGTTCAGATCCTGCCTCAAACACTTAACACACACACACAAAAAAAACCTAGCTATGTGTAATGGAATTGTAAATTTTTAAGATCTTCCCTGCCCCTAGGCTAAAGTGCACCTGGAGCCTGGGGTGGGAGGCTTGTTTTTCAGTAGATACTTCTTGATTGGCCAGTGAGTCAATAAGGTTGTTACATTCTCTGAGCCAGGAGAAGGCTATATAAGCCCTGATGTGTAGCTTTGCTTTGGGGCTCACTTTGAGAAATGTTCTGTGATTTGATCAAATGAAACTATGGGAAGCCGTTGTCCAGGGCCCCCCAGCTTTGAAACCCAGATGTTGTTTGGTATGGATGTAATGGTTGGACAGTTTGGAAATCTGTCTACTTGATCTGTTTCTGTGTTGATAATTCTGTCTGTATATTCTGAAGTTCGGGGTGCTGACCTCTTTCCCCTGAACTAGGTAAACGATACATATTTGACTGATTAAAGTAAGCTTGTTAAACCATTTTGAGTTGCTTTCCTTTAATAAAGCAGATCTAACTAAGAACCTGTGTTGGCCGACACCCTGGGGATGCTGGGGTGCTTGCTGCTACACCATGTGACCTTGGGCAAGTTACTTAACCCCAATTGCCCTCCAAAAAGAAAGAAAAACTGATTATCCATATCCAATCACAATTTATGTGTTAGATAATGGCTTTTAGTCTTATAAATTTAAGTCAGTTCCTTTTGTGGCTTGGAAATGAGACCTTTATCAGAGAAACTTATTGCAAAAATTTCCCCCCTGATTATTTGTTTTCCTTTTCCTTTTTACTACATTAGATTTGTTTGTGCAAAATTGTTTTAATTTTACCTCATCAAAATTGTGATTTTCTCTATCACTTGTTGAATTATGAACTCTTTCCTTATCTATAAATTCAAACAGTAATTTCTTCCTTGTTCCTCTATTTTGTTTGACATGACATTTTATCTCTAGCTAGGTCTTGTATCCATTTGGAGCTTATGTTGGGTGTATTGTGTGAAGTATTGATCTGAATCTAATTGCTGCTAGACTGCTGTCTAGTTTTCCCAGCAGTTTCTTTTGTTAAATAGTGAGTCCTTTCTCCAGTAACTAGGATATTTTTTATCAAATACTGTGCTACTATGGTTGTTTCCTTCTGTATATTGTATACAGATATTGTATATCTGTTCCACTGATAAACCTCTTTCATTTTTAACCAGTACCAAATAATTTTAACTATTATTACTTTGTAGCACAGTTGGAGACCTGTTACTGATAGACCCCTTCTCACTTTTTTCATTATTACCCTTGAGAGTTTCAACTTTTTCTTCCCTTATATGAATTTCATTTTTTCCCCTAACTATATAAAATATTCTTTTGGGAGTTTGGCACAGCACTGATTAAGTAAATTATAGATATTATTGTGATTTTTGTTATATTCATTTGACCCACCTGTGAACGATGAATGTTTCTCTGATTATTTAGCTCTGTTTTATTTCTGCAAAGAGTGTTTAATAACTAAATTCATATAGTTCCAGGATGAATCTTGGTAGATATATTTCCAAGTATTTTATAGCTTCTGTGGTTATTTTTAATGGAATTTCTCTTTCTAGCTCATCTTGTTGGGCTTGTTGGTTATATATAAGAATTCTTATTATTTTGTGGGCTTATCTTATATTCTATAACTTTGCTGAAGTGATTAATTATTTCAGTAAACTCCTAGTTGACTAGAGTTCTCCAGGTGTATCATATCATCCGCAAAATGTGATAATTTTATTTTCTCTTTGTTTTTGTTTATTCCTTCAATTTCTTTGTCTTATCACCATAATTAGTTTTTTCTAGCACTATATTAAAGCCCTATATTTTCTAGCATTAGCAGTGATAATAGGTTCTTTCTTTGGCCCTATTTTATTGGAAAAGCCTCTAAATTTCTTTACATTACATATAATGTTTGCTTTTTGGTTTAGATCAATACTATTTACTACATTAAGGAGAGGTCTATTCATTCCTATAATTTCTAGAGTTTTTAATAGAAATGAGTGTCATATTCTCTAAAAAGTCTTTTCAGAATCTAGTGATATAATGATGGGGGGAGGAAGATCTTTGTATTAAATTTCTTATAAGGGTTTGTTATCCATGATATATTAACAATGAGAATAGAAATAAATAAGAACAAAAGCCATTCCCCAGTAGATAAGTGGTCAGAGGATAGGAACAAGCAGTTCTCAAAAGAATTGCAAACTAATAAACTTAAGAAAGAACACTCTAAGTCATTAATAATAAGAAAAACTCTAATCAAAACAATCCTGAGGTTTTACCTCACTTCCAGTAAATTGGCAAAGATGAGAAAAGAATAGAATGGTCAATGATGATGAGGTCATAGAACTGTAGACACTCTAATACATTGTTGGTGGAGTGGTGAATTAGTTCAACCATTTTGGAAATTGATTTGGAATTTATTATGCAAATAAAGTGGCTAAAATATCCATACCCTTTGACCTAGAGATTTCTCTGCTAATGTGGAAGCATATTTATATATATATTTTTAAACAGTCTTTTCTAAAATTCTTGGAAAATCCTGTTGGAAAGATAGATGGAAGATAAAAAGGCTTTTCTGGAGGAAATGGATTAAGGGTGATATTTAACTATTTTTCTACAACGAATAACTCTTGCTTTATTTATGTCATTGCTTTCCCACCCATTTGTTGAATAACAAATATTCACCTTTCTCTATTGAGAAATGATTAAGCTATCTATGGAAGGGAGAAGATCCCTTTGTTTACTCTAGGAGTGAGGACTTAAATTGTGGTGGTTTGGTTACTCAACTATTCTGGACTAGTAACCCAAACAGCATTTTGTGGTCTTTTCCTTGTTCAAGATTTCTATAAATGCTATTTTTGGGGGGTGGCCAGGTGGCACAGTGAGTAAGAGCATTGGCCCCAGGTCCAAGACCCGGGATGGGTTCCGGCCTCAGATACTTGGCACCCACACAAAATAACTGGCCGTGTAAACTTGAGCAAGTTACTTAACCCCAATTGCTTTTTTTAAAAAAAAATGCTATTTTTTTAACATTCCAATTTACTATTTTTTTAACATTCTTTTTCCATTTCACCAATTTTGCTTTTTTAGGAGTTCTCTTCAATTGATTTTTATGCCTCTTTTACCAAATGTTAATTCTTTTTTCATAATTTTCTTCTCTCATACTAATTTCTTTTCTCAGTTTTTCTGCTGCCACTCTTTTCTCTTTCTTTAATTCTTCCAGGAATTCTTGTTGGGTTTGGGTCCAATTAGCATTGTTCTTGGAGGCTATTTTTTCACATTCTTCTCTTTTGCTAAGTTTATGTCCTTCCCTGCCACCAGAGTAGCTTTTTATGGTCAAATTTTGTTGTTTGATTATTTTTCTAGCCTCTTTTATGAACTTTGAACTTTATGTTAAAGTTAGGCTCTGTGGGTAAGCTAGGTGTTGCAGTGAATAAATCGCCAGCCCCAGAGTCAGGAGGACCCGAGTTCAGTTCCAACATCAGACACTTAACACACACACACACACACACACACACACACACACACACACACACACACACACACAAACTAACCATGTAACCTTGGTCAAATTACTTAACCCCAATTGCCCTCCAAAAGGCAAATAATAATAACAATAAATTTAGACGCTGCTACCTAGGGCTGCATTGTCCCAAGCTTCAGGCTTCTTTGTGCTGCTGTATTGAGAGCTGCTTCTGGAGGTCTGAAAATTCTGGGTGCTTCTAAGGTGGTGTTATCCTAAGAGAGTTATGGGCACTGGTTTCCTGGTCTGTGCTCTGGTCTTTTCCTAGGAAGGGCCCCTGGTCCCCTTTAGCCACCTGTGCTTCTCTTTGCCGTAGAACTGTAACCAGGGCCCCTGCTCAGGACCCCATAACTGTATAAGGTCAATAGAGTTGTTAATTAGTGCCAGCTGTACCCAGTGCCAGTAATCTCTGACAGTTGTTTGATCCTGTTACTATCTCTAGACTAAGAGTTCCTATAGCTGCTATAATTGTGGTTACTGTGGCTGGTGTTGCTGCCACAGTATGTTGGAACTCCAGAAAGGCCTCCACCCCATTGCCTCAGGCCTCATAAGTTTTCTTAGGCTGGAAAATTATCTTACTTTTTCTTGGTTCTGCTACTCCAAAATTCGATTTGAAGTATTCTTTTAAAGTTGTTGGGAGAGTTCAGCCAGGTGACTATCTCTAATCTGCCGTCTTCTATAAATGTTATTTCAGTTTATTTTGGGACAGAAATATATACTGGAAGGCTTGGAAGATTATGCCAATTTGGACAACTCTCCAACCTAAAAGTAGTTTGGATAATGACAAATTAAATAAAATTGTTCCTGGAATTCCTGAGTCCTTTAAAAACACAGAATGCTGATTAGTAATATTGTTTTTTTCTTCAACATTAGATATATACCCCCAAGGATGTTAGTTCCTATACTGAATCCTACTTGGAGAGGAAAGCCAGTGAGTGAATTCTTTGGACATTGCAGGTCTAATGGGAAGGGACTTGTTTCTCCAGTAGCTTCAAAGTATGTTTGCCTTCTGAGGAAAATCTAAAACACAGGGTGTGGTTGACAGACTGGGTGGGAAAGAAGGACTCACCAAAATGTCAGTGGGTTACTCAAAAACGCAACCTCAAGTTCAATTCCTTTCCAACCAGCTATTGATGTGCTAGTTGAATATCTCGTGTTTTCTTTATTCTTTCTGGGTTCCTGTGAGTCCTTTGCACTTCCTGCATTTTTCAGGGGGGGGGGGTAAAAACAGACTTCCACATACCCCAAATGCACATGGTACAATTAGTGCTCAGACAGGAACAAGACCTAACATTAAGGGAGATCTGTAAAGGCTTCCTGTAGAAGGTGAGATTGTAGCTGAAGGATGCCAGGGAAGCCAGAAGGCAGAGCTAAGGAGAGAAAGGATTCTAGACATGGGGGATAGCCAGTGAAAGTGGAATTGGGAGATGGAATGCCTTGCTTAAATAACAGCACAGAGGCCAGTAGCTCTGGGTAGAAGAGTAGATGGAGGGGGTCAGGGGCAGAGCAAAAGGTAGATGAGCAACAGATTGGCAAGGGTTTTAAATACCAAACTGACATATGAAGAACACACCAAGGAGAAAGACCAAGAGTGTCTGGTTACTTACAAGAAATAAAGATTAGTGGAGAAGTTTGTTCTGTAGAAAAAAAAAGGCAGGGTAGGGATATGATAACTGTTCTAGGGAGGAAGGACAGCTTATTCTTATTTTGCTTGGACTAGGAGACTAGACCAAGGAGCAGTGGGCATAAGTTGTAAAGATTTGTCTTGAGGAAAGAAAAACTTCCTAACAATTTCAGGCCTCTAAAATGCCTGGGGGTGGGGAGAGCCAGCTAGGTGGTACAGTGAATAAAGAACCAGCCCTGGAGTCAGGTGGACCTGAGTTCAAATGTGGCCTCAGGTACTTGACACTTACTAGCTGTGTGACCTTGGACAAGTCACTTGACCCCAATTACCCTGCTTTCCTCCCTCCAAAAAACAAACCAAAAAAAACCCAAAATAAAATAAAATGCCTCAGGAAGCTATCCATTCTTTGTTCACTAGAGGTCTTCAAGCAGAGTCTGAATAACTCCTTTTAGGGGTCATTATTTAGATAAAAGTTGGATTTGATAGTCTCTGAGGTCCCTTTCAACCCTGAAAGCCTATGGTTCTAGCATAGGAATTATTAAGATCATAAATTTGAACTGGAAGGGTCTCCATCAAGTACCTCCTCATTTTACAGATTAAGAAATGAAGACTGAAAAAGGGATTGAGTAATTTGCATAGCATCACACTGCTAGTAAATGGTAGAGGCAAGATTTTAATCCAGGCCTCCCTAACTCTTATGCTGGGGCTCTATGCACTGAACCACCTAACTAGCTTAGTTAGAAAGGTGGAAGGAATTTGGCAGGGGCAGAGACATCAACAGTCCACCCCAGCTCTCTCACCTGAGGAGACAGAGGTCTCCATGGCCCAGAATATAATACCCTAGGCTCCTATCTATTGGACTCAATGTTGGGCTCCTTTCTCAACACCCTCTTTAGTTAATATCCACATCCAGAGTTAAACTGGAGGACTTGAGGATCTGACTGATATCTAAGGTCTTCCCTCAAAAAGGAAAGAACAAAACAAAATATAGATCCTCAGCTCTCACAAGCCATCGAGGTGGCAAAGTGGATAGAGGGCTAGGCCTGTAGTCAGGAAGACTTGAGTTCAGATTCAGCCTCAGACAGTTACTAACTCTGTGACTCTGGGCAAGTCACTTAACCTCTGACTGCCTCCGTTTCTTCAACTGTAAAATGGGGATAACAGCACCTACTTCACAGGCTTGTTGTGAGAATCAAATGAAATAATATTTGTAAAATACTTAGTGTCTGGCATACAGTAGGTGCTTAATAAATACTTCTCTTCCTTTTCCATGTACTTAGGTTAACAAGTCATACAATGTAAGCCACGTTTTATTTGCCTCAACAGAAAAAGCTGAGGACTCACATTCAAGACCATTCTTCTCCTGCGATGATCCCTTCACCCAGGAGCTTTATACACCCTAATTCAGGGTACCTGTAAAAGGGACGAGGGAGGGTGTGAGGAAAGTAGATCTAACTTGCTCTTCTTGTTGAATTATGTGGATGTTCAGGCTCTGTTTTTCATGCCTTTTTTCTCTGTTTTTCATGTTTCTCTCTCATCCAAGCTCTGTTTTTCATGCCTTGGTGGGTAGGTCTGTTTTTCCTGACTATTGGTAGGATATGAACTTGCCTTATCCTGGGTACTTTTTGCCTTGTTGATATGGCCCTTTGTTCTAGCATTTGTTATGAAATTTTGACTGCAATTTGTGTCAGATCTGTGAATGCAACTGACACACCTGCCGATTTCTTTGTAGAAGGTGGTATCTCTCTTCCCCTTTTGTGAGTGACTCTTTAAAAATTATTGATACTCTTTTCTTTAATCATCACTATCACTTCCAATACTTCTAATCACCTCCATAACCCAATAAGACCCTACACTGTAACAAGTACAGTCAAACAAAAAAAAAATCAACACTTTAGGGATGACTAAAAATGTACATATCATTCTATTCCCTCTTTGCATGCTTCACCATCAAATTCTTCCTACTTTTCCTTTAAAGGCACAGCTCAAGGATCAGCTTAAGTTCATGTGTGTAATCAACACAGTGTCAAATTGTAGATCTATTATTACTACTAAAATGTCATCATAAATACTAGAACAAAGGGCTACATCCTCAGGGCAAAAAGAACCTGGAGTAAGGCAAGGTTACATTTTGTCAAACATTTCAACTTGTCCAAGGAATTTCACATTTTGTTTAAGAGACAGTAAAAGAGAGATGAGCTAACCTAACCTACTCATTTGGGGAAATGCTTAATACATTGTCTCATAGTTCAAAAAGTTTGCAGTCCCTGCAAATTACACTAGGATGTCATATTCCTTTGAACACAGTATGTTCTTCTGTACCAGCAATGATGAAGGGATGTCTGAGTCACATCTTTACTGGGACAGTCTCAGCAACATCAGCAAGCTCACTTTGCCTAGAAGAGCCCACAATTTCTGAATCTCAATCTTACACAAGTCCTTAAGGCATTGGCTTGGACTGACCATTTCCTCTCCTCCCCCTTCCCAAATACAGGAAAGTACACACATGTTCTTTCAAAACTTGGCCCCAAGGCCTTCATGGCCATTGGAACATATTGTCCTTATCTGCCCATTTTGCAGGGAGGGAAGTCTACTCACCAATACCCTTGTTAGTTTCCCTCTACCTGGTTTGGACTGACCAATCAAGATGGTTTTACTGGGGGTGGGGCCAATGCGCATGCTGCAGCTTCTTGGAGTCCCAGGTGAGAGCTAAGTGGCAGTTAGACCCCAAAGGTGGATGAGCCGCCCTGAAAGGGGCTCAGCAAGCCCACACACCAGAAGTGCTAGTTCTCCTTGAATGCCCCATACAATAGCAGCCAATTCATATTCCCTCAGTTACTTCTCTTTGTCCTGATACACCATCGTTGGCAGAGGACTTTTGAGGCAGAAACCACAGAAATGTCTTCTTTCTTTTGAAGCTCATAGATGGTCAAGTAAGTAAATGTTCTCAGAAACGGAAATTGGCTTCTCCCCTGGCTGTGGGTAAAGGTTGATCTTTTTTATTTTTTCCTTTTTGGAGGGGGGAGGACAGGGCAATTGGGGTTAAGTGACTTGCCCAAGGTCAAACGGCTAGTGTTAAGTGTCTGAGGTCAGATTTGAACTCAGGTCCTTCTGACTTCAGGGCCAGTGCTCTATTCACGGAGCCACCAAACCAAAAGGTTGATCTTGAGGAGGGAATTATGGTTTCTGTAGTAATGACCACCTACTTCACTGTCTGGAAAATAACATAAGTACAGCCCATCTCTGAGGTTCCCATACTCAAATCTAAAAAAACCCAACCTTCTTCAAATTCTCTAACATGCTGGCCAGTACCATACATACTCAGGAAACACACACACACACACACACACACACACACTTACATGGCAGCTAGATGGCATAATGGATAAAGCCCTGGACCTGGAGAGTCAGGCAGATCTGAGTTCAAATTCAGCCTCAGACACTTACTGTCTGTGAGGCAAGTCAACCTCCATTTGTCTTAATCTACTGGAAAAGGAAATGGCAAACCACTCTGGAATCTTTGCCAGAAATCCACATGGACAGTATGGTACACCAGTCACAAGAGTCCTACACGACTGAACAAGAAATATATATATACACACTATGCCTGTCTGATATAGATCATATATAATATGTAATTATATTAGCTAAGTAAGGATAAGATATATAGTATATACATAAAGAAGCAGTCAGGTCAAAATGTTGGGTCTTTTTTATACAAAGTGAATAATTAATACCACAGATGAACCTCTCAAGATATTTTTATTGCAACATCACATACATTTATGAAAATGCATCCAGCAAAAGGTATAGGAAATAGAAATCCCTAGGGCCTATGAAGACATCAGTTCTGGCCTTGGGATGAGGGAAGCATAAATTATGGTGGTGGTTCACGATGTTACTTGCTTGTCCCAAACCAGTTGTGCCGGCTCAACCGAAGTGGCCTTGAAGTCTCGAGGACCTGAGTTCATATCCCAGACCTGCTACTAGCTTGGTCTCACCTCTCATGGACTCAGGATAACGGCTCCTTTTCACCTCTAATGCTAAGGACTTGCCCGTTCTTTTCTTCCCCTCCCCATTCCCCAGTCCCACTCCCCAAACTGGGTAAACTACCAAGGCCAAAAACTATTTTGTGCTTGAACAAGGCACAGATTCCTGGAAGCTCAGACGCCCAACTCAGTGTCTCAGAAAGAATGGTAGAGCAATAGTCCTCCCCGCTCCCCTCCCCACACCCCAGCCAGAAATCCACGTGCGAACTGACACAGCAAAGGATGACTCATACACAAGGCACGACCATCGAGTTGGTCTTCCAAGCGCCTAGAGAGGCCGGAAGTTCTCCCACGGTAGGGAGGCGAAGGCCAAGGAGGAACTGGGCTCGGCCGGACTCGGCTCCTGCTCGGCCGCGTTCGGCCGGGCTCGGTTCCCGCTCGGCCGCGTTCGGCAGGGCTCGGCTCAGGTAGCCCAGCGAGGCAACCTCGCTCTCAAGGCCTCAGCTCGGGCTCGGGGCGATGGCGTCTCGCGCGGGGCCCCGGGCGGCGGGCACCGACGGCAGTGACTTTCGGCACCGGGAGCGCGTGGCCTCGCACTACCAGATGAGGTAGGAGAGGGGCGCCCTGTAGCCAGCAGCTCCGGCCCCTGGCTGGGCCTCCCAGTTTCGGGGGCCGGAGGAGGGGAGTGGGGGAGGGGAGACCCCGTTGCATCCGGGAACCTGCCTGGAGCCCCTCCCCCTCCTGGGGGGCTAGGGGTGGGGGCTTTCCTTAGGCGCGGCCCCGCATGCGCCCAGCCATCGACACCCAGTCTCATTCATCCCATACTCGTTTAAAAATTGCAACCTAGGCTGGACCTCCAGTTCATTCAAACGCTTGACCACTGACCAGTGCTTTTTTTTAATAGAAAAGAAATTCACTCTAATTTTGATTTTTTTTTTCAATTTTTGTAGTTTACCCAGCATTTATTTTTTCCCACCTCTCCCTAGACGTAGTCAAGCAAAACAAACATGATCCATATTGGGGGATCTGTCCACTTTGGGGCTGGGGGGAGGGGAGCTATTGGCAGGAGAAGTTTACACTCCACCTGAGCACTTGACCTCCGACCTGTACTTGAGCTCTCCCCCCACTCCCCATCCCTTTGATCCAGACTGTCCCTCCATCCCTCCAGCCAAAACCCATTAAATTCCTGCCCTGCTGGCTGCAGAGATCATACGAGTTTACTGTCTAATAGGGAAGGTGCTTTCCAAAGGCCCTCCCAGCTATTTAAATCCTGTGATCCTATAATTAATCATCAACCCGAATTTATTAAACGTTTACTCTTCACCTGGCCAGGGGTTAGTCACTGGGGATGAAAATTCGTAGAACGAGACAAATCTGCCCTCGGGGAGTTTACTTTCTGTAAGGGAAGTTCGAATTCCCTAGAAGATTAGCGTCACTTAGTTTTTATTCCCAGTCTCATTAAACTTTACCTCTTTGAAGTTCTGTCCAGTGGCCCATCCAAACCTGCCCTTTCTCCTAGGTCCTGTGGGTGAAATTCCTCTCTGGGCTGTCCAAATTGCTTCTGAAATGGCCCCTAAGGTTTTCCCTACAGACCTCCCAGTCTTGCTTATGGATTTCTTCCCCAGCTTTATTCCCACCCGAGCATGAAGCTGAAACAGAAACACATGCCTTCCCCAAACTGGTCCCCCAGTATCCTCTCAAAGCTAAATGCACTCTTGGCCTTTTTCTCTGTCCCACAGTGTTACCTTCAAGACTGAGATTAAGAGGCTGATCTACATTCACATAGGTCTTTGGCTCCTGTTAGCCGCCCAGATGTGTGTGGGGCATCTAAAGCTCCTGTCCTATGATCAAGTCGCCATGCCCTACCAGTGGGAATACCCTTACCTGCTGAGCATTGTGCCCTCTGGCTTCGGCCTGCTCTCCTTCCCCCGAAACAACATAAGCTACTTGGTGCTCTCCATGATCAGCACAGGGCTGTTCTCCATTGCCCCGCTCATCTATGGCACCATGGAGATGTTTCCTGCCGCACAGCAGCTGTATCTCCACGGAAAGGCATACCGTGTCATCTTTGGCGTCTCTGCCGTCTCCATCATGTACCTGGTGCTGGTAGTGGCTGTCCAGGTGCATGCCTGGCAGCTCTACTATAGTAAGAAACTGCTGGACTCTTGGTTCACCAGTACGCAGGAGAAGAAGCGTAAATGAAGCTTGACACATGAACTATGGGCTGTAATTGGGGGTGGGCATGGGGTTGGGGGAGGGGGAGGGGAGGCTGGGCCTCAAATTGAGAAGAGTGGGAGGGTCAAGGGACTAGTCCTGAAATATTCTCCAAGCCTCTGGCCTAATAAGGTTGGCAGCAGGAACACACTAGGCTGTGATTCCAGAAAACACTTGCTACCTCCCTCACCTGCATGTTTGAAAGGCTGTGTTGAAGGAGGCCTGTGTTGAAGGAGTTGGATGAAGCTCCCTTTGGCCAGGATTGGATGGTCTGATTCTGTGGCTAATGAGCTAATGAGGTTTTGGTCCTTGAGGATTTCCCTTAGGGATGGATTATCCTCTTCATCTCCTGTTTATCATCTCTTTTACTCCTTCCTTCCATCCCTAAAACACCTTTCCTGCAGCCGTGAAGACAAGCAGAGACCAAGCAGAAGCTGGTAATAAATCGAGTCCCAGACTTTCTAAGAAGGAAATACCTCTAGGTGGTGGTCTCTGATGCCAAGAATAATGACTCAAAAAGGAACTCAGTAAAATCCACCTGCGTCCTGATGACCGTGCGTGCTTTGTATTTGATGAGATTTGGAGTAACGTGAAGTATGATAGCCCAAAATTGTTCTTGTCGGTGGGTGAAACAAAGAATATCGACATGTACATCATAGACATATGCAGTTGTGTGTCCCGTATTCTTTTCTGCCCTGCCTTGTATATGGAAGTGCCTGTTTTATTTGGAGCTTAAGTTCTGAAAAAAAAAGAAATGAGTGAGATAGTGAAAAGTAAGTCAGTGTGGTATATAGCAGGAAACTGAAAGGGGAGAAACCTAGTTCCTGGTCTCCAGCCACCTGCTGTTGACTTCCCTGTGGATACAAGTGTTTTCATCTCTTGACATTTGAAATATAGGAGACTTCCATTCAGAATATTGGGGAAATAATAGCTCACATTTATTTTAGTGCTAAAGGGTTTGCAAAGTGCTTTTCATCCACTATCTTATATGAGGTTTGAAGTATTGTTCTTATTGCATATTTTGGTTAATCAGTCAGCATTTGGGGAGCATCTCCTTTGTGCTTAGGACTATGGTGGGCTATTCAGTAGGACACAGTATAACTGGCATAGGCTTCTCACAATGAGTTTACGGTCTGGGGAAACTTGTTAATACGACCAAAACAAGTGGTTGACAACATTCATTGAGCTGTCCAGACTGTCCAGGCAAGAACTAGAGAAAGGTGAAGTTTGTCCTAGGGTGGCATCATCAGGAAGTCTCAGCTAGAAGAACTTACCCAAACCTTGAAGAAGGGGTGATCCAGATGAAAAGGAAGGGGAGGGAATTCTAGGGGGTTACTTTTTATAAATAGAAAGGTACATGTAGTCATACATTGCCAAATTTTTGCAAATCTAGTTAAAATACACAATACTAGCTGTGATGAGCATATTTTTTTTTGCATTTAGAAAGTACTTCAGGTTCTTGTACCTGAAACTAGTTATTTTAACATTCCGGTGGTTAGGGAATGAATAGGAATTAAATGAGTTGTCATCTACCTCAAAGGCATTACTTTAAAAATGCTTTATTGCTGGAATTTTTTTTCTACCTCAGTTATTTCCTAATTATCTTCCCTGAATAGAAGCCTCCTTTATAACAGGTGTTACTCCCTGTTAACCAAGTGAATGAAGAAGCATCATTGAATATATTCCATAGCAAAATGGCAGGTAGATACTTCTTTCCCTCTTTTACCTTAACCAAGGAAGCTAGTTGATTCATCCTTTCAGCAAAAGGATCAAGTCCTGACCCATGGAGATGGTTAAAAGATAAGGCTGGGTCTCCCTGTTGAGATTTCTTTCCTCAAGTTTCCTAGGACTTGGTTGTCTTCCAGAAGAACAAAAGTAAAGACACCAATTAGATGAACTCATCACTGATCAGTGTCAAACATATGCGCTAGGCAAATTCCTCCTTCACATTGATCGTGGTTGCTCTCTTGGATCTCATTAAAGCAGGTGATGCTCATAGAATTGGTACTTTGAGACCTGGTATAACTGACAGGGCCCTCCTAATTATTTCTGGGCCACAGCGTACCTGGTCAGGAACAGGTTAGAATATGAAATCTGGACCATTCAATTATGATGTAAGCTAAGAGATGAGAGGCACTGTCTTTGAAAGGTTAACCAGCTTACCACCATGTTCTTGTGGAGAAAGCCTCTCTCTAGGGCAGAAGGCATGTTTTAGTTACCCTCATTAGCATTCTTCTAACTGTAAATAACTGGTTGATGCAATGAACAGAGCACTGGACCTAGACCTGAGCTCAAATCCCACCCTGGGCAAGTCACTTAACCTGTTTGTCTCAAATTTCTCAACTATAAGATGGCCATAGTAGCAGCACCTGCCTCGAAGGATCGTTGTGAGAATCCAGTGAAATATTTATAAAGTGCTTAGTCCATGGTCTGGCACATGCTAGTTGACAAGTAAATGCTTATTCCTTTCTGCCCCCCCTCCCCCTTACTGACACCTGCCAGCAATCCCTGCCATCTCATAAAAGTCATTGTTTCCTGTGTTCCACCCAGCTATCCACCCTCTTTCTGTTTGTACTGTTTCCATTTATGGTAAGCAGTCAAATCTAGTCACTTATTATTGCTACAAGACCTCCAACACCATGCTTTCCTGTCTTTTCCCAACTCTAGGAGGTAGGGGGATACTCCTGGTTCAGAATAGCCAGCCTTCATTCATTCAACCATGCTTTTTTAAGCACTTATATGCCAGGCACTGTCTGTTAATGATGGTCTTGGAGGTTGAGGTGTGAAGCCACAAGACAAGAGATGCTAGACTTTAGAACCCAGAAGGAGCTTAGAGATCACCAGATCCAAGTCTTCCTGATTTTACAGATGCAGGTGAGTCACAGAGTCACGGGAAAATTACTTATGTGCCCAAGGTCATTTGCTAGACAGTAGCAGAAATAAGAATCCAACCCAAGGGTCCTGAGTCTAAATCAAATGTTCTTGCACCATCCTGTCCCCTAGGTTTCTTTGTTCTCCCAATTGCCTTGGCAGGCTTGGGGCACTCACAAAATAACTGAGCTAGGTAGATGTCCTCCAAACTTCTATGGATAGATGTTTATCTGAAAGATGGGGGCTGAGGCTGTTTGAATGGGGCATGAGAAGGAGGAAGCTGTGGGATGGTAAGGTCCCCACAAATGATGGAACCTTGTCTGCCCCCCTCCCCCACTTTTTTTTTTTTTTCCCAGCACAGGAAACCGCAGGAAACCAGGTCAGGGCCAAACCAGGGCCCCTCCCCTATCTCCAGGGCTCAGGGGCAAATTTTGGAACTGCTTGACTCAGCTGCCTGGAGAAATGGAGCCTTGAGGTTCCTGGGTCCCTCTGACTTAAACCCTTTTCTCCAGAGTACCCAGACCAAAAAGAGATCCATAGCTTAACAAGAGAAAGAAAGTTAGTTCTTGTTGGGCTGGACTGAGAGACGAGTCACAAGCGGCTCCCCAGAATTAGGGTGGAAAGTTCTGTGCTGGGCACGTGCCTTGAGATCTTTCACTTCAGAGATATAGGGCTGCGAGACAGACAGGTGAAAAGATGAGAGCTCCAGGGTGGTGAAGGTGAGGGGCGGGAGAGGTCAGAGAGCCAGCCTTGGCAGACACTCCTCCCTCTCTGTGGGCGCAGCCCAGTCTTGCCCTTAAACTTGGACCCTGTCCTCCACCTCCCTGCTCCGCCCTAGAGGGCAAATCAGCCTCTGGAGGCCTGTGGCTCTACTGGAACTGGGAGCAGAGCTCCTTTTCAAGGCAAGCCCTAGCTCAGAAGAAAAGGAATGTGGTTTGGCCGGCTGGTGAGCAGCTGAGGAGGAGCTTCAGGGCAGACACAGGGGCAGGCTCTGACTGGAGTGCCCCGTACCGAAGAGGGACACCTGGCAGCCCATCTCCAGCAATGCAGCCATGTTCCCAGTGCGCTGATCTCTCCGAGGCTCATGGGGAGCCCACTGCCAGGGGCTCCCCTCCTTGTTCCCTCCTTGCTTCTTCTCATCAGCCTCTCTGGCTCTCCTGGGCGCAGGTCCTCTCATGTGAACTGGTGGGGGCCCCATTGTTTTCAGTCTTCCCACATGGTAAGGACATGAAGCATTGGGGACAACCCCTGCCCACCTCTCCTCCCCACCTGCCCTCAGTCTGGTGAAGATTCTCTTCAACTTCATTCCCTGCTTCCCCCTTGTCCTTCTCCCCTGCCCCCAATGTCTCTGCTTGGACCACAGCTTCAAAGGGCCGGTGGTGAGTTTGTGGTACATGTAAAGTGGAGTGGAACCAGCAGATGACCTCAGTGGGTGGGATGGTAGCCTGGTGACTCTTCCACTGGGCAGTTTGGGACAAAGATCCTGGGCTAGTGTTTCCCTGATAGCCTTTAATATTAATGCCTCTTTTCCTTCCTTTCCACCCTGGCCTCTGGGCTCCCAACCCTGGCAGGATGACAATTTTATCGGTGAGTCTGTTCTCTCTTTTGTAAAAAAAAAAAAAAAAAAACTTGTTTCTAGCCTTCAGGGTCTCCCATGCTGCCTAGTCTTCAGGTCTAACTAGTTTCTCCTGTCAGTACAGAGAAGTAAATGTACCTGAGTCCCCAATGTTTGTCCCCCTTCCTAATCCCTTGCAGAAAGTCCTACTCTTGACCTTCACCAGAATGGGGTCTTGTCCAAAAGGTCACAGTGCTCTCTGGCGTGGCGATGCCCACTCTGCTTCCACATCCAACTTGCTTTGAACATGCCAGGTATGGAGAACAGACACGTAAGATAGAAGAATCACCTTTGGGACCAATCAGTTCCCACTGGATAAGTGGGGGTAAGACTAAAGCCATTAGATAATCCATTCACTTTTAGTGAGTGGGCACTTGAGAAATAATGTTAGAAATGGGGGATTAAGATCCGGGATCTTAGTTCAAACTTAGGGTCCTTTGAGTCCAAGTTTGTCTCTCTTTGGAATCCAAAGATCCTATAAGATCATAAAATTATAGGATTTTAGAGCTGGGAGGAAACTCAGAGATCATCTAATACAATGGAGAGGGAAAATTCTTAGTTCAAGGTCTCACCGTTGGCTAGTGGCTGAGCCAGGACTTGCAGTATCTAAATCTCCTATTTCCCAGTTTATTACTCTTTCTGCTGTGTTACCTGTGGAAGAGCATGTTGACCTTCTCTCTGTGAACTCGACAGATTAAGGATGTGCCAAAATGATCCTGTGTAGCTTTAAAATCTTATCGGAAATTTTTCACGTTTTCTGTCTTTAGTAATTCTTTGAGTCACGCATTTGCCTTTCCTGAGTTCTCTGTGTAATGCAGGACCTCCTTTTATTTGACCTCAGTTTGCCTCCTACAATCTTTAAGTGGTACTCCCCAATTTTGTTTTAGTGCACTAGGATCTAGGGACCTTTGAAGTTTTATGGACTATGTTAGGTTTAGGATCAAAAGGTATAGAGACAGAATCTAGGTCAGTCAGCAAAAGCACCTACTGTGTGCCAGGCACTAGACTTAAATGCTGGGGGTGTAAAACGAGGCAAAAGACAGTTCCTGCTCTCCAGCATCTCACAGTCTAAAGAGGGAGACAACATGTAAACAATTATGTGCAAACAAGATAGATCCAGGCTAAGTTGAGACAGTCAACAGAGGAAAGGCACTAACTAGCATTAAAGGGGATCAAGAAAGGCTTTTTGAAGAAGTAGAATTTTAGCAGGGTCTTGGTGGAAGTCAGAGGTAGAAATGAAGAGGAGAGAATTCCAGGCTTGGGGGAAATAGCCCAGAGTGCTCTACTGTGGTCACCCTGATTTAGAGGACCACGGTTTTGAGGATTCCTATGCCCTGACCATTTGGCTGTCATCCCATTCCATCCACCATCTTGATGTTGGTTTCAGTTATGTAGGATGAAAAGACATGTTTAGTCTCAGGCACCCAGCCCTGCAGAGAACATTTCAGGCTGGCTCTAATGGCCCAGGGAGGTTAGAGTCTGTGGGATGTTTACTCAAGGTAGGTCTAGAGAACCAGAGCCTTTTATCTGTGTATCTCTAGTGAGTAGGCCAGCAAAGAGTAACTAACCATGTGGGTTAATGGAACCCTTTGAAGTTGGGAGTGGCATTTACCAAACTTATCTGTCATTCTGACAATTTTTACCCACATGTCCCACCTCCCTGCCCATTCTGGGGCAAGAGGCCCTGTCTAACCAGACTACAGCACTGACTCAGATTGGTCTGAAATGTAAAATGCTAAGGGGATCTACAAAGAGGCTTCGTCTTTTTAGTCTGCCTTCCTAGAGTGGCCCCATCTTTCTCCTGGATTTTTAAAGTTCAAAACTTTTGTTTAGCACTTTTAAGTTGACAAAGTGCTTTGTAAACAGTATCTCTTTGCTCCCCACTACAACCCATGAGGTAGGGGCTATTGTTAACTCCATTTTACTGATGAGAAGACTGACGCTGAGAGAGGAGGTGAAATGACTTGCCCAACGTCATGTCTGTGAGATGGGATTCCAACCAGGTCTTCCTGGCTGCAAGGTCAGGATAACATCCATTTCACCATGCTGTGTCTCCAAATGACAATTTCTAATATCCAGTATGAGTATGCTTCATTAAGAAAAGGAAGCAGAGTGGGGGTAGAGGTTAGAATTTCACATTTGAAGTCAGGGGGACCTGGGTCTAAATCCTGCTTCAGATATTTATTAGCTCTGTTATCTTGGGCAAATAAAAAAAATCTCTCCTGGCCTCCGTTTCATCATCTGTAAGGTGAGAGGGTTGGATTACCTGGTCCCTGAAGTTCCTTCTAGCTGCATTTCCATGTTCTAGGGCCTGTGAAGGGACTATATGTCCCCAGTGATGCTATTCTCTTCCCCCATCCTCAGGTCTTCGAAAGCCCTGGCTTCACTTTCTAGTGAGGAAATATCCCAAGTCCCATAAATTCCTGTTCTGCATGAGGCTCAGGATGCCAACCGCTGCCCAGGTAACCTGCCTCCTCCTCCTTTCTCCCACCCCTCTTCATTCTGCAACTCGTCTGTTCCCTGATCTCTCTGATATTTTTATTACCAAAGTGTTCTCACTTTTATCACCTCTTTTCATCCTCTCATTGTCTAGGTGGAAGATACAGGGAGGGAAGGATGAAATGGATTACTTTTCTCATTTTAGAAATAGGAAAACTGAGGCCTTGAGTGACTTACCTGTGGCCACACAGGTGTTCTACAAGAGAACAGAGTCAGATCTCTGACCTCTAGTTCAAGGCTATTGTGTTTTATGGTTCATAATGATCATCGATAAAGATGTATTTAAAGTGTCTATGAGGAAAAGATGTGATGGGGATAGGAAGGACAAAAACACAGACTGTGCCCTCAAGAAGTTCACCTTCCACTGATGGAGACAACGGTGCACATACAGTATTGTCTTGTCTTCTGTCCTCAGTGGAAGTTGCTGTGTGACTGCTGCCTGGCTAGACAGGGCCACCATGCTGTCTCCTTCCCAGCTGTGCCCAGCTCTGGGCTACGCTTAAAAAGGACCCAGATCAGCCCTCCAGAGATGGCCAATGGGATGCCGAAGCTGCCTGGTTCTCAAGGGCACAGAGGTGAGCATGAGGGTGTGCTTGCTGGAGGGGTGGGCTGGGCTGGGGGTAGACTCCCAGAGGGTGCCCATGCAGCAGTGGCTGAGACTGCCTGGGACTGTTCTGAGCTGAGGGTCAGGGTTGCTCCACCTGCTTCCTCCAGGGCCTGAGTTCTCCTTTGTGCTGCTGCTGGGAGAGAGGTCTATTCGGGTCACAGCCCCACCGGGCCCTGACATCAGCGTGAGACTGTGCCACCAGTGGGTTCTTGAGTGTGAGGAACTGAGCAGTCCCTTCCACAGACAGGTAAAAAAAAAGTCTCTTGGCCAGACAGACTGCAGGGCCCAAGGACACCTGGAGGGCATTCTCAGAGAAAGGAAAAGAGAATAACCTTACAAAGAACTCACTTTTATGTAGCACTTTATAGTTTTAAAAGTGCTTTCTGCAGAACAACCAAGTGATCAATATAGTGCAAGTATAGCTTATGTCCATTTTACAGATGAGGGAACTGAGATTTAGAAAGCTTAGGTGATTTGAATTATACTGGCTGCCCACGGGTCGGAGGGGCTGGAATTTGAGCCTAGGTCTTCTGATTTGAAGGTCATGTTTTCTATTTCTATTTCTATTACACCAGTGCCTTCCAGGAGAGAATAATGTTTTTATGGTAGGGTCCCACAAGGCCTTAAGCAAAATTCCATCTTGCTTCATTTTCTCACATCTGTTCTCCAAGGGTTATTTATTATTTATTATGTCTGCCCTCTCCTGCCCTATTCCAGACAGTCTCTCTCTGTGTCCTTATGTCATGAAAGTCATTGCATAAAATATGATAGGCTGAACCTGCTGAGAATATGTGTAGATGCATTTCAAGGAGAAACTTCTCATGCAAGCCTCCTCCTGACAGAGAAAGAATGAACTCAGGGTTCAGAAGGAACGTGGACATGGCCATTGAAGGGATTTGTTTTGCTTGACTATGCTAATTTGTTACCAGGTCAGGGTTTTTTTCCCTTTTGTTTTTAATAGAAATGGTATGGGGGAAGTGGAAGAGGAGGTGACATTAGTGATGTTGAAAAAAAAGAATATTGAAACTTTTTTTTAATGCACAGAAGAGAATGAATGGAAGAAAACAGACAAGCAGGATAATGTTGAAAGTTATGTTGTCTTTTTTTAAAGAATAAGTAGTATGGAATAGATACTTGCGGTTTCATGTACTTTTTTTGTGTCTACTTTGTAATGGAAATGACCTTGGGTTGTTTTTTTGTGTTAAGTTCAGACTTTTTAAAGTATGGGAAAAAAGAAGTGCTTATCAGCTCAAGTGGATCTCAGCTTTAAAAAAATGTGCTTTTTGTAAATGCATATCTCCATTTCATCTGTAACATCCTATATGTACATACATACATATACATTCATATATAAGTGGGATTTTGAGCTTAGAATGACTTCAAAGGCCATATAGTCCATCCATCTCATTTTACCTTGGGCCCAGGTCAGTCACGTGGGTGCCCTTGCTGTAGAGATAGAAGTCCCCTGATTCCAAATCCAGCAGGCAACTTTTCACTGACTTTCCCTCCTGAGGCTCACTGTTCTAACTAGTACTGCTGTAAAAATCTTTGTACATAGAGACCTTTATTCACTTTAATTTTTTTTCTTGCTATGTACCGTGTTTCCCCGATAATAAGACACTGTCTTATTAATTTTTTTGG
>NW_027185761.1:25440561-25460212 GCF_028583685.1 Petaurus breviceps papuanus | reverse complement strand
GGAGGGCTTATTTTCGGGATAGGTCTTATTATCGGGGAAACATGGTATATCCCATAGATGTAGTGACCATATCTGACAATGTATACACACACTCTTCTGTCCCCTGTGCTCTGACATGAGAAGGGGGGAGAGTTTCATTACCTTTTCTGCAGTTCCATTACTGGTTTTTATGAATTGTCCCTCCATCCTTTTAAACTATTGATAATTTTGTATGTATTTACCTTTTACCTCCTGTTTTGTGGGGGAGTTGGAGATCCATATCAGTCATTTGTGGGGGAACTCTGGATGTGGAAAGACCTCACCCTGATAAAGAGCTCCTAGAGACTTGCCTGGGGCACTGTGAGATTAAGTGATTTCCTTATGGTCACCTACATACTACCCTGATGCTGAGGCAAGACCTGAACCCAGGTCTTCCTGACCCTAGGGTGAACCCATCCACTATCCTTCGATGACTTTTTATCAATTCTCTGTATGTTCTGGAAGTCAAGATGTCCCCAACATACTGTTCATAAATGTTTTTGTTTCTTCTCTTCCTTTTTCTTTTTATCTTAGGCTCTTTGCTTCCATTGTTCAAATATTTTAAAATTTTTCTTTATTATCAAACCCATCAATGCTGGCCCCAATAATGTCTTCTGTTGCTTTATGAAGTTTATGGAGAGCATATTTTTAAGGGGGGGGGGGCGCATATCTGGTGACTCCATGACTCTGGCCAAGCAAGGATTAGCAACATTACACCCAATCTTTGAATGGTTCCTGAGTCTGGAACTATGACAAGCAATGAGGCTGAAATTCTAGCAAGGTTTTGAGGTAAAAAAGATTAGCGAAATTCTTTATAACATCCCCCTTAGAGTGGCATAGTGCTTTTGGTTTTCAAAGCCCTATCATTCATATTATTAACCTTTGATCTTCACAGGGCCCTAGTGAAATTACTCACATTTGTTTTGGTCTTTTAAATTAAAATTTTTTTTTCAATTATCAAGCATCTTTTTTCCCTCTTTCTCATTTCCCCTCCCCACCAAAAAAAGAAAACCAAACCCCTCATAATAAATAAGCATGGTCAAACAAAAAAAATTCTTCCATAGGCCATGTTCAAAAATGTGTTTTTTACTCTGCATATTGAGTTTATCACTCCTCTGTCAGGAAATAGGCATCATTCTTCCTTCTCAATAGAATGGGAATTATTAATCCCATTTTATAGATAAGCAAAGTGAGGCCCAAAGAGGTTAATCATGGTGAGTTAGTGTTAGTGTCATGAGTTAGCATCATTAGCTGGTACTAGAATTCAGGCCTTCTGACTTCCTTGTCCAGTCTTCTTCTTCCAAACTGCTGTATATCTGGTACTCCATCTCCCCAATGCTCTCCAGGTGAATTCTTCCAAAGCCTATGCCCCACTGTTCCCATGAGCTCCATCCCCCAGTAGCTCACAGCTATCACCTCTGAGACCAGGCATTGGTTATGAGGAACTCACAGGATTACAGACATATACATATATGTCATAGCCTGCTAATCCTGGCATTCAACTTCCTGGTTCCGGCTGTTTCCATCAGGAAAGTCAGTCTGGCTCCTGTGAGCAGCCCTGGGGGTAGGACATTCCAGCCCTAGTCTCTACATACATACCTCTAATCCTTTTCCCACAACATAATTGTCAGGCACCCAGACAGCAAAATGTAGAGAATGGGACAGAGGAAGCAAACTATTAAATACAAAATACAGACTCTCCCCAAGGAAAGCAATTTTTTTCAGAGGAAAAAGCAAGAGTATTTTGCAGTGTGACAAATTATATATAGTTAATCAACTGTCATGGGGAATTTTCAAGCCTAGGTCCCACTTCCCTCTGCCTCAGTCCCTAAGCCTCCAGATCCTTTTCACTGGCCTGGAGATACCGATCCAGAATTCGCCTGCCCTTCCTTAGGCATCTTCCTTTCCTCCCCTTTCTGCTTCTCCTACAGGAGACTGTGTCTGAAGGTCACTCGGTCCAGCTGCCCTATGAGTTCCTGCTGCCCTGTCTTTGCATAGAGGTGAGATGTGTACTTTTAATTCTCCATAATGCCCAGTGGACTATTGACTGTTCCTGGCCCTCATCTCGCTTCTCCCCTATCCATGGGATCCTGACGAAGGGCCTGAGATGATCAGTCTAAGAAGAGAAGCTAATGTCTTTATTGCATTTGAAGGTTTCCAAAGTACTGTGTATACTTTCTCCTTTGATCCTCCCAGTCTTGGGTAGTAGGTTCTATTATTGTCCCCAATTTACAGATGAAGAGACAGAGGTTGTGACTTGCTTAAGGTCACACAGCTAGTGTGTGTGGGGGGGAGGTGCCTGAATTCCAATATTCCCGACTCCAGCCTTTTATTCACTATACCACTTTGTCTCTTGCACCCAGTCTAGGGCTGATCAGGGTGCTGGTTTTGCTTCAGAATGCTGTCAGTCAATAGTCAATGATCATTTATTAAGTTGTCCCAGGAGTTCAGAACTGGAACTGACCTAGTCTCCACTGGAGTCATTTGAAGGGATGATTTTGATTTCAAGTGAACATTCCCCTCCTCCCAACTTCACACTGATTAGTTGATAAAATAAGATGGAAAAAGAGAACACAAGATCCTGAAGCTATGGAACATGTCAGGGTGGGGCAGGGCAGGTGTAACAGATGACTGACGGGTAAATAAACTGAATGCAAAGGGAGAGCACCAGGACTGGAGGCCAGAGGTCCTGCTGAACAGTACATTAAGGGGCTCTGGGTAGCCTAGGTCAGGAAGGTGGGGGCAACATGAAGGCAATGAATGCCCTAGGAGGTATTGCTGAAATAAGGCTGGCAGTGGGGAGATGGAGCCCAAAGGGTGAGGGTGGCACCCAGCTCAGATGTGATAGTTCTTGGTGGAAAAAGGAAATTAAATGTCAGCTATTATTACTCATATTTTATTTTGCCTCCCACCTACTGATTTTTCCTCTCCTTCAAGGAGTTGGGTTCTCTTGATTTGTGTGGGTCCCCTTCCTGGATATTGAATGAGTATTCTAGTTCTTTATCTTTGGCCCAAGAGAATTAGATCCTAATGGGTCTAGGTCAGAGTGGATTTGGGGTCTATTGGCATAAAGAAGTCTGCCCATCTGAGCATTTAATGCCACTCCCCTCCTTCATTCCATCAGGCAGCATACCTGCACCAGGACAGTGTGCGGAGGAAGCAGTGCCCCTTAAAGGACCAACCTGAAGTCTGTGAGTGGCCCACACAAACCTCATCCCAGTCCTTCACTGGAAGGATGAATTCCTCCAAATGACATTATCACTGGGACTTGGGGGCTGAAATGGACGGAGAGGGGACGGGGGGAGCTGCCCTTGTTTTTGCACCATGGGAACAGGAGACAAGATGGCAGTGGCATCTGTCTCTTGACACTCTAATGAGCCAATCGATAAACATCACACCCTTGGAGGGCATGCTTCTCTCTCCCTCCTTGTAGCCTAGGGGAGACAGGCTATACTATGCCATCTACTCAATAAGTACTTGTTCTATGAGTGTTATGAAATGGCACACAGTACAAGATAGTGAATAAGGAAGAGACCAGTTGTATGGTACAAAGTGTAAATGTTCTAAGATTTTGAAGAAGAAAGAAAACCAGGTGGGCTGGATCCATCCAGGACTGCTTTGTGGGAGCAGTGAGATTTGAGCTGGGCTTTGAAGTGTGGATAGTATTGAATAGTTAGTGGGGAGAGAACAGCAGTGATAAATCCACAGAGCTGGGAACATGGTCTGTGTGTGGCAGTGGGGGAAGGAGAAGACAAGGGGCAGACTGGCCTGTGTGGAGCAGGGTACATGTTGGGGAGTTAATAGCTCTAGGGTTAGATCAGATCTGAAGGACATTGGGATGGCCTAATCTGCTTCATCCATCACACTAACCCAACAGAAAAATCATCTTGGATCTGGGTGGGCCGAGGAGATCAGGGGTTGGTAGGATGAAACAGAGACAGGCCTGAGGGTGAGCAAACAAGTCATGAGGAGACCCTTTGCCCACAGACAGCATGGACTTCTGGAGGTCAGTGAAGTTCACGGACCACAGCTACCAGGACCAGATGGCCATGACCCTAACCCTACGCTGCCCAGTGAAGCTCAAGGCCTCCCTGTGCCAGAAACAGAACTGGCACAGTCCCTGTGAAGACCTTCCCAATGCCACAATCTCTGAGTCAGAGGGGGTAAGGGGGGAAGTGGGGTGGGGGGAAAAGAGGGACAGACAGAGACAGAGACATGGTGGGGGGATGAAGGGAGAGAGGAGAGAGGGGGGAGAGGAGAGAGCAGATTTTTTTCATCTCTAACATTACAATATTGTAACCCCACAGCATGAGATGAACAGCATCTCATGACCCAGGGGGGAGTCGGGGCTCAGAACTGCTCCCATCTGACTCCCTTCTCTCCCAACAGTGGTACGTTTTGGAGAAGGTGGATTTGCACCCACATCTTTGCTTCAAGGTACGACTAACAGCAAAAGTTTCTGGGAAAAAGGAGAGTTGGTGCTTTGGTTAAATAGGGGATGGCAAGGTATAAAAGAGGAAATATGTCCCTCTCCCCCTTCCACCTCCGTCCAGGTGACTTTCTTTTCCTCTCTTCCCTAGTTCTCTCTTGGGAATAGTACGCACGTTGAATGTCCCCATAGGAATGGTGAGCTTGTGATCTTCTCTCATCTCCACCCCACCCCCATGTAACCTTCACTCAGCTGTGAGCATCCCCTTCTAGTTAAACTTTTACTTCCCGCCCCAACCCCGCCCTAACTACACACTCTGTGTAACTCTGCAACGCACCCCTTTACAGCCTCCTCCTGGAATGTGAGCATGACCGTCCAGTACCAACAATTGGTTCTGCGTTTCCACTCAAGGACTCCAGCTGCTTTCAGTGCTGCTTGGTGCCTCCCAGGGATGGAACATTCCGATCCACAGCTGCCTATTTACTCTGTCAGCCAGGTACAGTCCGTGAAGCCTAGACCAGTCTCTGCCATCTCCTCAGTAGCCAGAACCTCCCAGGTTCCAGCATTCCCTTCACCCCTTGAAAACCAGGCATGAGCACAAGAAGGGTGGGTGGCTGTGTGGGGGATGTTAATATTAGGGAGAAAGCATGATGCCCTTCACTGCAGTGTCTTCATTTACCTCTATATTTTGTCTCACTATCCTTCTGCCCTTTATCAAGAGAAGACTTAGAAAGAGGGGTGGTCGTCAAGTATTTGAAGGGTTGTTACATGGAAGAGGGAAGAGTCTTCTGTCTGGCCCCAAAGAGTAGAACAAGCAGCCAGGAGGGGAAGCTGTAGAAAGGCTGGTTTTAACTCAATGTAAGGAAAAGCTTCCCAAATAATCAGAGCAATTCCAAAGTGGAAGGTGGTGACCTCCCTGTCCCTTAAAGTTTTCAAGCAAAGACTGAATGGACATTTGTTAGGGATGCTAACTAAGGAAGCTATTCTTGTTTGGTGCAAGGCCAGACCAGGTGCCTTTTGAAGTTTCTTATCAAGTCTCAGAACAGGGGTTCTTAATCCAGGAGCCATGAACTTCTTTAAAAAAATTCAATTTTGATAATCATATTTCAATATCATTTATTACCTTTGCAAACCTATGTATTTTATTTTATGCATCTAAAAACATTACTGTGAAAAGGATGTCTGTAGACTTCACCAGATGCCCAAGGGGTTCTAGGCACCATAAGAGTTAAGAACCTTTGTCTTGGACTCTGACTTCTGTTAGTTTGTCTCAGACAGTATTTCCTAACTTTTCAGTTTCTGACACATCTGTGAACTTATGGCAAATGGCAAGTGATCCAATCCCTCAAACCCCTCCCACCACCTCATTTGGTCAGTCACTGGTCTAGCCAATTGTTTATACATAGCCCATTCTGTATTCACACACACACATATCCTCTCTGTTTTATACCGTGGCCACAGACACCTCCATCTTTTATCCTAGTCCCTCCATCATAACCCAGATGTTGTAACAGTGGAACATATTTAGGGTGTATTAAGCTTGAGAATAGTGTCTTAGAAGTCTCACTTATGCCCTCTGAAGACTGAGTACACTCACTTTGGTCAAGTCCTCAGCAAAGAGCAGAATCTGATACATACATTTAGACAGCTCTTTTTTTTTTTAAACTGTGTTTTATGGATTCCTTAGATTTTTACACCATGGTTGCTTCATTTCATTACCCTTCTAGGGCAAACTCTCCCTTATAACAAAAAAAAAATTAAGCAAAAATATGTCTTAGAGTGACCATCTTGGATGACATGCTATATTCTGCTTTTCTAGTATTCCTATTTTCTACTGAGTCAAGGGAGGTATATTTTGTTATCTCTCCTCCAGGACTTTCTTTGTTTTTTCTATCACTCAGAGTTGGCTTCCTTTTAGTAATCTCTTCATTTATATTGTGGTCATTATCTCTATTTCTCTTGGGCCTGCCTATTTCACAGTGCATCAGTTCATACAAATTTTTCCATGTTTCTCTGAATTCCCTCACATTTATCAGTTCTTACTATATAATAATCCATCATTATATTAATATACCATAGAGTTGGTTTTTTTAGCTATTCCCCTATTGATAAGTTCTCACTTTGTCTTCATTTCTTTGTCTCTGGTACAAAAAGTGCTGCTATAAATATTTTGATACATATTGACTTCCTTTAGGTATATGCCCAGTAGCAGGACTGCTGGGTCAAAGTTATGGACAGTATAGCAATTTTCTTTCATAATTCCAAATTGTTTTTAAGAATAGTTGAACCACTGGCAACCACCAGCAGTGGCAGTATGCCTATCTTCCCACAGAACATTGAGAGTGGACTAGATGCCTTTTTTTCCTTTTCTTTTCTCTCTTTTTTTTTGCTTTTTAGAGGGCAATTGGGGTTAAGTGACTAGCCCAAGGTCACACAGCTAGTTTGTGTGTGTGTTAAGTGTCTGAGGTTGGATTTGAACTCAGGTCCTCCTGACTCCACGTCCCGTGCTCTATTCACTGCACCACTTAGCCACCCCTGACCAGATGCCTTTTGAGGTTGCTTGCCTAAGTTTTAGAGCAGAAGTTCTTGACCAAGCTATGGACTTGGTTTTTAAAATTATTATTTTGACAACTGTATTTCAGTATGATTTATTACCTTTGCAAACCTATGTATTTTATTTCATGTATCGTATCTGAAAACATTGTTCTGAGAAAGGGGTCCGTAGATTTCTGTAGGTCCAACTTCTACAGAACATTTACTGTTCTCATTTTTTATCCTCTTTGTCAATTTATATAGTATAGGAGAGGGGTGAAGAACCTGTGACCTTCTAGATCCTTAAGTGTGGCCTTTTGACTGAATGCAAGATCTTAAAGGCTACACATAGCCTCAAGGCCACAGGTTCCCCTCCCCTAATGTGAGATAACAATAATAATAGTGCCTTGAGATTTGCTGAGTACTTTGATGTTATCTCATTTGACCTCACAACAACCCTGTGAGGTAGAAGTTATTATTATCCCCATTTTACAGATGAGGAAACCAAAAAAAGAGAGATTAAGTGTCTTGCCCAGGGTAACACAGTCTTCCTGACACTTAGTAGACACACAGTCAGGTCATTCCTGACCCCAAATCTTGTGCTTCTAGCTGCCTAAGTGATAAAACCAGAGTAGTTTTAAGTCTCACTTCTCTTACTATTGGCAACTTGGAGTCGTGTTTTCATGTGGTGATCTGTAATTGCCAATTCTTTTGGAAACCTTTTAGTGCCATCCTTTGGTCAGTTACTCGTTAAAGAATGACTTTAGGCATTCTATATTTATGTCAGTACCTATACATTTGTCTATATATTTTAGATAGAATCAATATACTATATATAGTCAAATCAATATACTATATATAATAGGTACTATAATATATATGTATGTGTGTGTGTATATATATATATATATATATATATAATATGTATATATAAGGTAGAATCGGTGAATCAAGAAGACTTTTCCTGGTGCTGTTTGTTGCAATTATCCCACCTCCTACTCCCCACCCCCATTTCGCTTCTAGTTTCTTTTTATGTCCAACCTCATTTTGTAGGTGAGAAAACTCAGGTCTAGAGAGAGAAAGGGATTTGCCTAAAATCACATAGTAAGTAGCACCCCTAGGATTTTAATACAAGTGCTCTGAAATCAGACTCACTACTTTCCACTGCACTATCCTGCCGTTGTTATGGGAGGTCAGAGAATGCAAGCTATGGTAATCAGGGACAGCTTCATGGAGAAGGTATGACTGGAGTCCATTCCCTCAAGAATGAGGAGAGTAGGCAGAAAGGAGACAGAAAGAATTCCTGCTCATAAAAGCATATAATCATAGATTTAGAGTTGGAAGGAACCTTAGAGGCCATTCCTCATCTTACAGATGAGGAAACTGAGGCAAACAGAGGTTAACTGACTTGCCCAGTGTCCCTGTCTGAGGCAGGATTTGAACTCAGTTTTTCCTGACTCCAGGTGTGCTCTATCCACTGTCAAAGAGGGGAGGAACATGGCAAAAATTATAGAACCCTTTACACATTTGTATGTTTGGTGATGACCATTGTAACCTTTGTTCTCACAGCCTAACGGTTCCAGCCCAGTGAAGTCAGATCTCATCCTCCCCTTACAGAGTTTCGGGGGCTGTGTTCTGGTAATGAACCTTTCTCATACCCACCCCCCTTCTCCCTACCCTACCTTCATTCTCATTGTGGACCCTTTACTGGGCAGGTGTGGCGGTCAGATGTCCAGTATGCTCAGAAGCACCTTTTGTGTCCCAATGGTAAGTCTCTGGGTCAGAGATGGTGAAGGGGATGAGATAGGGGAGCCCCATCCTGGCCTCATCTTTGCTCATCTTTGTTCAGTCTCTCACAGGCACTTGGGGCTTCTGGCTCTGGGGCTGTTGATGGTGGCTGCCCTGCTGGTGACCATGTTGGCTTTGAACTACCAGGGCTTACAGAGGCTACTGACAGGTGAGCCCCCAGAACAGTGTAGGTGTATGAGGAGGGGAAGGGATTTGGGAATATGCACCTTTTTGCATCAGGGCTCCCTTTGGGAACAGATCTGTCTCCCCACCACTCACCAAGCCCTTCCCCATCCCACTGCTGCAGCTACCTCTGCCATCACTCTCCTCTCCCTATGCATCCTCCCCTCTGGGCGGTCCGTGCCCTAGCTCAGGACCGAGCTAGGGTGCAGAAAGGAAGGGCGGGATGGAAGGCCACCTCTCCAAGTCCTCTCCCTCATTCTGCCCCCGTCCTTTGTTCCTTCTCTTTCTATAGGCCCCCGTCAATCCAGGCCTGTGCTGCTGCTCTACTCTGCGGACTCGGAGGTGCACCGCCGTCTGGTGGGCGCCCTGGCAGAGCTGTTGAGGGTGGCCCTGGGAGGCAGCGGTGATGTGATCCTGGACCTATGGGAGGGGGAGCGTGTGGCCCGCTTGGGGCCCCTTCCTTGGCTGTGCGGGGCCCAGGCCCGCGTGGCACAGGAGCGGGGCACCGTGCTGCTCCTCTGGAGTCGAACCAGCGGTCACCTCTACAGCCGCTGGCGGACCGGGGTCGGCCCCAGGGGCGCCCAGGACACCCAGAACCTATTCGGAGCTGCCCTGAACTGCTGCCTCCACTCTGGCCCAGGAACCCCGGGAGGCTCGCGACCTCCGCTGCTGGCTTTCTTCAGTAAGCTCTGTGCCGAGGAGGACATTCCCCAGCCGTTGCGCACTCTCCCTCGTTTCCGCCTATTCGGCGACCTGCCCCAGCTGCTCCGGGCCCTGGCCGCTGAGGACTCTCGAAGAGCCCCGCGTTGGCTCCGGTCCCCAGAGCGCAGAGATTGGCGCTGCTATTTGCGAAACCGCCTGGAGCTGTGCCAAAGACTGGAGCGAGAGGCAGCCCAGGCTGAGCTGCTCAGCTCAGATAGCCGCTGAGTTGGAAAGGAATAGGAGAGGGGTGCCCTTTTCTCCCTCCTAGGGGGACTGTGAAGCCCAGCATTATGTGAAGAGAAGCGAGCTAAAGGGAGGCCAGAAGGCTCTTGGTCCCATCCCCAAGCCGGAGCCTTCTCCCCTTCAGACGTGGGCCTCCAGCGCAGCGTGGGCATGGCAGTGGAGAGAAGTCTTGGAGGGAAACGATCTGAGGATGTATAGGGAATTCAAAACATGCCGCTCCCCGCAAAAGCATTTGGTATTCTTATGTCTCTGGCGCGGAGCTGCCTCACTGATTCCCCCAAATCAGACCTCTGCTGCCTTCGGGCCGGTTCTCAGACCTAGTACATGGATTCTCACTTTTATTAAAGGGTCTTGGTCAGAGATCAGAGGAGGACTCCCGTCCCTCCCCGCCCCGCTCAGTTTCCAGGTTGGACTATAACCTAGAGATAACAAGTTCTGCTCCTATATATAGGGATATACATAGACTTATAACAAGCTAGAGAACTGAAGCCTAAGGCGGAGGAGGGAATGGGACAGGAAGCAAAGAAGAGGTGATAGAAACAGTTGCGCCCTACCGATTAAAAGGCAATACAAGAGCAAATGTGTGAGCCCAGACTTATCTCTTATAGGTGATCTGTGATTTTTGCCTGTGGTTCAGCTAGTCTCCTTCCTCTGCCCCCCCCATTATCCCCAAGATCTAGGAAGGACTCCAAAGGAAGTGACTGGGTAATGAGCTCAGCTGGAGTGGGTAGAGCAGAAGCTGTTCCAGGCTACTTTTTATGGCTTGGGATGGAATGGGTTACACAAAGTAAACATGATGAATAAAGATCAGAGAAAATATGGGCATATGACCTTTAATTAGTTAATTATAAAGTATAAACTTTGATTAGTTAATTATGAAGACCATATTCTGGGAGAAAAGATAATGAAATATACCTTCCATTTGGAAAGCTTGGGGGAGGGGAGTTACTGCTATGTCTGTTCGTTTTGACTTTTTTTTTTGTTAAAAGTGAGAGTTCAATTGGTGTATGGGGTATGTTGGGAAAAAAACAATTTAAAAAAAAGTCATGGGAGAAATTTGAAACTGAAAATAAAAATTCTAAAATATATATTAAATGTAATATATGACAGTAAAACATTTTAAAATATACTAATATATTTTAAATAATCTGTTTATTATAGACTCACAGTTTTATATATTATTCTAATTTTCTGGCCTTTTTATTTGGAAGTATTAGTGTCTGTTGCTAATTTTTTAGTTCATAACACAAAAAAATCATTTAGTGTTGTTTTTTTTTTGAGGGGGAAAAGCAAGGCAATTTCAGTTAAGTGACTTGCCCAAGGTCATTCAGCTAGTTAAGCATCAAGTGTCTGAGGTCACATTTGAACTCAGATCCATCCTGATTTCAAGGCTGGTGTTGTATTTGCCAACTAGCTGCCCCTTATTTAGTGTTTTTTAAGAAAAGGTATTACAGGCAAAGTGAAGGGTTGGCCATTAAAAAAAAAGATATCAGTAAACTTTTTTTTTTAATCAGCATGAAGGAACCCAAATGAACATCAATGGTCACAATAATGGGTGGGTGGGAGTCAGATATAAAGAGGAATATAGCAACTAAACTTGACCTTAGAAGAAGAGTTACTACAGACTCCATTACCCAAGACAACAGGTTCCACTGAAGTGGCTGAGCTGGTACCCTCTTCTTGGTGTGTTCAAGGCTGGGTAATCATTAATCTGTTAGGTTATAGTAAGTATTCCTTACAGAGTGGAGCGGATAGCTGCTAAGGTCCTTTCCAACTCTCAAATTAGGTCATTTTATGAGATCACACATATTTACCAAGCAAGGCTCAGTGTCCTGGGCTTGGTGGAGGGACACATCCCCTGGAGTTATAACTCCAGGCCTCCCTTTTGTATGGCGAGCTAAGGACCAAAAGGGGCAATTGTTTTCTTAGAGTGACCATGGCCCAGAAGAAATTAATAGTGCCATGGTCTCCTGATGCCTTCAGTGTTCTAGGCTTATATTGGTGCCAGACTGGGAAGACATGGAGAGGGCAGGGCTTTAAGATCCAGGAGAAATGGGGTTGGGCGTTACCTTAACTTCAGTGGCAGGAAGATGAATGTCATGCTTTATGACATGGAATAATTTCATACCACCAAGTCCCTGGAGAAGGGCCTCTGGGACCGCCCTCCCCTTTCCCATCTTCCCACAGGACTCCCAGGGGAGGTAGGTGGCCTTGCTCAATATTGCCTTTGGTTATCAGCCACTCCCTATCTGTGTGTGTGTGTGTGTGTGTGTGTGTGTGTGTGTGTGTGTGTGTGAAAATTGGGAGGGTTATACCCTGTGTGGAATGGCAGTGAGTTGTCTGCTTCCCAGTCATCCAGATTGGGCATGGGGCCCAGTGTTTTGTGGGAGGGACTGGACAGGGGCTGGAACAGGAGGCGGGGACAGCAGGGCTCCAAGCTGAATCGAAAGCACTTTGGATTCAGAGATCCAGCTGAAAAGAGTGATCCAGGGAGCCTTGTGACTGGAATCTCTTCCCAACCCTCCCACCCTAGGAGGCCCCAGAGCCAGGATAGGAGTGGGAGGGGAGGGGTCCCAGTCCCCACCGTGGTACCGCTGGGCATCCAAGGGGAAAGGGGCAACAGCTGACTACGACAGACCTGGGTGGGGAGGGCAGAAACAGTTTCCCCCCCAAGGGGGAGCAGTCTCAGGCTTGAGCCCTGGCTGACAACTTTGATCGACAACTAGAAGATGCTTGTTCCATGGCTCCTCCTCTTCTTCTCCTTGGTTCTTGGTAGCAGGCCCTGGGTGTTCTCTTTGGAGAAGTTGACAGGGTCCCAGGATGATGCTCGATGCTCTCAGGTAGGTTGAGAACCCTGGGGTTCCTGGGGGTCTTGGGGGTTTAGAGAATGGTCTGGGGAGACGACATATTCTGGCTTGGGGCTCTGGCAGTACCAGCCACCACCAGCCCATCTCCAGTGTAACTGCCCTTTCAGGTCTGGCTAGGTAAGGCTGGTGCTGGGCTAGGGGGAAGGGCAGAGTGGGGAGGAGGAGGGGGGGAGGCAAACAGCTAGGTCTGCTCATCCTTTCCCTCCAGGCTACTGGCTTGGGTATTCTGAGGCTTCAGCAGGTTCAAGTCTTTGTACTTAGAACTTGAAATTTGAGCAACAGGTACCTCTGGAAAAGTTTTGGGACTCATGGAGGTGCTAGCTGTCTCTGTGTCCTCAAGGCTGAACCCCCCCTTATGGGAGCTCAGGGATGCATGTGGAAAAACTGAGTAAGGGAAGACATGGAACCTGTGAATGCCCTTTCTTCCCCTAGGGTCTTTCATGTCACCTTTGGGGTGAGTATCAAGAGAAGACTGGAGATGGAATTTATTTTCCTGTCACTGGCTCCTTGGAGACCTCCACAGTCCCTTAGGTCTGGCTGAGATGGTTCCCTGGGGCTTCCTAGGGAGTTCCTTCTGTGGACATCCATCCTTGTACTAGTATTGAGGGCAAGCACAGTATCCTTCCCTTGCTCCCCTTTGACCCTGTTCTGACCTGGATGGGGTGGGTATGTCCAAAGGCTGCCACTTGCCTCCTTCTTCAGATGATGTGCTCTGCCTGCTGGAGACAATCAAGCCCCCCAAAGACCCTGTGCTGGTACCCACAAAGCTACAGACAGAGGTGGTCCTTCGATGCAGGGAAGAAACTAACTGTGTCCCTTGTGTTCGAGTGACCCTCCACCTAACAGTGCAGGGTGAGAGACTGTGTGTGTGTGTGTGTGTGTGTGTGTGTGTGTATGGGGAGGGGGGAAGGCAGTGTGGGGAGGTACCTCCAGCCCTTCTTCATGGTGCAAGATGGAGAGAAGATTTATCAAATATGAAAAGAGGTGGAGGGCAGAGGAGGTCCTGGAGGTAGGAAGGGGTCTAGGGTAAGAGGTAAAAAGGACCTAAGGGAGGAGGGAAAAAGCTGGTAGGGACACACTTTGGCACAGTGGAATGAAGACTAGATTGAGGCCAGAGGATTTGAGTTTGAAGCTTTCATTCTCCTATCTGGTTTCATAGGATCATAGGGCTGGAGTTAAAAGGGACCTCAGGGGTCATCTAGTTCAAATTCTCCCTCCTCCCATTTCCCATTTTATAGATGAGAAAACTGAGGCTCAGGGAAGTTAGATGACCTGCCCAGAAGTGAGATTTGAACCTAGGTGCCCTGATTCCAGAGCAAATAGTCTATTTAAGTCACACTGCCTCTCTTGGGTGACCTTAGGCATCTGTCACCTAAGTGCTATTCCAGAGTCTCTTCTAGCTCTACGTTCTAAAATTGTAAGGCGGGGAGGTGCAGGGTAAGCTAGGGGACAACATTGCACTTAGGAGGGAGAAAGGAAGGAGGGAGGGAAAAATCTTGATGGGGAAAAAGAAAAGGGGAAAGGGAGAGATGGTGGGAGGAAAGAGGGGCCAACCCCGGGGCGGAGGATAATTTTCTCTTGCCATCCATGTATGTCACTAGATTTGAGGGGGAAGAGATTCAAAGTGATTGAGAAGATAGGGGGAAGGGAAAGGTCCAGGAGGAAAGGGGGAAGGGAGTGTTCGAGTAAAGGCAGAAGGAAGCTAGTAAGAGTGTGGCCATCCCAGGAAGCCTCATACCCATGGCTAGGAGTGGAGAAGGTTAAATTCTATAGAGGTGGCAGGAACTCAGCTGTTGGCTCAGGTTCCCTCCTACCTGGGCAAGTTGTCCTGGCATCTCCGTCTCAGATCCCAGCACCTTCCCCTAAGGAAGGTAGGACCTCTCGGGACACAGCCCAGAGGCTTTATTTCCCAGCACAAGGAATTCCAGAAAGCCCGGGGAAAGGGGCCAGAAAACTTACTCACTCTGTCTGAGCTAGGGGTGGGCGGGGTGCTAGGGCATGGGGGCTCTGTATTTACAAAGTCATTTTAGAGCCTAGGAAGGAGGATCCCGATGAGGATGGATTCCCAGAAGATGCTGAGCTAACATATCAATCTTGGCCTCGGAATGGTAAGATAGTCACTTCTCTGCTCTGAGTCTCTGCTCTGCTTCCTCCCTGGGGAAAGGATGGCTCTTTGCATGCTTTTCCCTTTGTCCCAGATCCCTGCTTTACTCCTCAGACCAAACCCAGGCTACTGTTCCTAGCACAGTGTTTTATCACAGCCCTTTGCACTCAGTAGGTGATTCACAAATGTTTACCAAGTTGAACTGCATTGTGTCTTCCATAGAATCTCTCCAGGCAAGAATCATCCTTTCCTTCCAGGCCTATCACTCTGAGCGATGTGTCTTGGTGGAGGTAGAGGTGCCTGTTGCCATGGTACAGCCAGGCCAAAATGTGGTAGGTTAAGAGATGGAAGGGGAGGGAAACTGTGGGTGCTGGTCCATAGTGTAAGCCTTACCCTAAAGCTGTGCTACCCGGACACTCTTATACCCATTGGAGATATAAAGCAGTAAAACACAAGGCTTGGAATCAAAAGATCTGTCTCTGGTACCAAGTTGTTATGTGACCTTGGGCAAGTCTCTAAAATGGGGATAATTCCTGCTCTGATTCTCAGGAACAAATACGGTGATGCTCATGATAATGCTTTGAAAAGGATAAAAACAGAGTATCTGAGGAAAGAAAATGACCTTGGGTGAAATTTTCTCTTTCACTTGAAGGGAAAAAGAAGAAGCTTTTAAGAGTTTACTGTGTGCTAGTCACCTTTCCTTTTTAGTACTTCACAAATATTATCTCATTTGATTCTCACAACAGCCCTGGGTTGTTGGGTGCTCTTATTGTCCCCATGTTACAGTTGAGGAAACTGAGGCAGACACATTAAGTGACTTGCCTGGGGTCACACCAGTAAGCATCTGAGGCTAGATTCGAAGGCAGGTCTTCTCAACTCCATGCCTGTAACTCTCTTTGTCATTTAGATGCCAATTATGTTGCGGAAGGTACTAGAATTGGAGTCAAAAGATTTGGATTTGAATTTGGACTCCCACATTTATAAACTGAGTCACTGTGGGCAAATCACTTTCCCTCTTTGGAACTCAGTTTCCTTATCTCTAAAATGGGTCTCTATACCTCCTCATGACTTCCCAACTGTTTCAAGGAAATCGAAGGGTAAAAATGGTCAAGGCAAATGATTTTTATTTTGCTTCTCGAGGAGAGGGGCCGGGAGGACCTGGTAGAGTGGAGAAAGCGAGAATTGTTTATTGGAGGTTGCTGAAGATTCTATAAATGGTCCTTGCTTTTGACCTTAACCCTGACCCTTTGTGGGCTTTTTGGCTTTTCCCCAGGGTTCGCTGGTATTTGACTGCTTTAAGGCACCACTAGGGGGGGAAGTACGGATCTGGTCATATACTCAGCCCCCCTACCAGAAGGAACTCAATCAAACACAACTACTACCAGGTGAGGGCTAGGCCATTGGTGGAGGGGAGAAACATGGCGGGGTCTTGGCAACATCTAAAAGAGGAAAAACTGGTTTTCCATCTTTTAGTCTCCTCTTTTTGGATGCTTTCCTCTCAAATCTGTTTTCTCTCTCCCCTATCACAACCTAGTATCAGGAAAGGATTGGAGACAAACCATTTTTATCTGAAATGGAGAGTTTTTTTTTTTAAATACAAATTTTTATCGATGACTCTCATTTTTATATCACCTACATTTTTTAATAGAGCCTTTCCCTTCCGAGAAAGCCAATTTATCAAAGAATATTTTAAAATGAAAAAAAAAAGTTAAGCAAAAGTAATGAACACATCAGGAAAAATCTGACATATGTACTATTCTACATCTGTAATCTCTGCTCCTCCTCCCCCAAAAAAGGAAAAGGTGGGGCATTTTCTTATACCTTTTCTTTTAGGCCAAATTTGGTCTTTGTAATTTTCAAGTATTCAACTGGATTTGAGTTTGAATTCCCAAGTTCCCTAACCAGGGAGCATTGGCATTTGTTAAACTGAAGAGGACCTAGGTTTGAATTCAGACTTCATCCTTTATCACCTCTGTGACTATGGGCAAGTCCCTGGGCCTTGTAGGTTTTGCCTTCATAGTCTGTGACATTAGGGAATTTGACTTAATGATCTTGAAGCTTCCCTCCAGTTCCTGAATCTACATCTAGGTTACATCAGAGCTACCCCCAGCCTTAGCTCTTATTGTAGGACGAAAGGTTCTGACATTTGAAGCCGTCCACCCTACTATTCCAGGTTTACTCCACATCACTCCCCTCCAAGCACACTAGCATCTAACTGACTGAACCTTCCTGTTAGACTTCACACACTCCATTCCTTCTCCCATGTCTGGAAGATCCCCTATGCTCCACATCTTAAAAACTCTAGTTTCCTTGAAGGCATAGTACAAGTAGCATGTTTTATGTGAGGCTTTTTCTGATCTCTGCCCTCCCCTGCTTAGCTACTAATACCTTGCATTTATTTTTTATGAGAGACCATATGTCGTAGTCTATGGAGAGCTTGCTTGGCCTACCTCCATTGGTAGAGGGATTTCCCTCACCTGGGAGTTGCCTCTACTAATGAAATCACATATCTAGTCTCTCTGCCTGTTTATTTAATATATATGTATATATGTACATGTTGTTTCTTCCAATAAGGGGATAAGTTAATAAGGCATGATATATGTTATTATAATAATAATAACAATGAGTAATCATCCTTTAGAACAAAGATTGTATCATCTTTGGTTTGGTATTCCCAATGTCTGGCACAGTACCTGGTTCATAGTGGGTACTTAATATATGTTTATCAAAAGTTGATTAATTTCAGGCATTGGGAGAAAGTAGGGGAAAAGTCCCCTGGATTTGAGTCAGAGTAGTTGGTTTTGAATACTGACTGACTTTACTCCTCCTGCGACTTTTTTCAAATCACTTCATTCCCTTGGGCCTCCATTTTCTAATCTTAATTAAGGGGGTCAGATTAGATTACCTCTAGGGTCCTTTCTGGTTCCAAATCCAATGATCCTAGGTATTTGGGGAGGGGGTGACATGTAGCTGAAATCTTGTGACATGTAGTTGGTTGGCTGATCAACAAGGCATCCCTATGTTGGGGTCAAGGTATAGTGTGTCCTACTGTGGCAGATCAGACCAATATGAGCTTGGAAGGTTCTACCACAGATTGGGCACAAATGGTCCTCATGAATATTTGGAGTGGACATGTCTCCAAATTTGTGCATCTCACATTTCTTTTGAGCTACAGAAATTCTGCTTTGCTCATAGAGCACAGAGCTTTCTTTGATGTGGGCATGTCATGTTGGGCAGTCCCATGCCATTGTCTCCATGTCTCACAATCTATTCCAAAGTTCTTCAGAGAAATCTTGAAAGTGTCCTTGTATTTCTTCTTCTGACCTCCATGTGAGTGCTTGCCTTGTGTGAGTTCCCCATAAAATAGTCTTTAAGGCAAACATACGTTTGATACATAGCAGGCCCTTAAGAAATGCTTATTGACTGGTTAGCTGCTCAGCCAGTGAATGAGAACTTGTGAAGAGATGTTCTCTCTTCCCCTCCTGTTTTCCTCCTAGTCCCTACCGAGGGCCTTCATTCTGTTCTCTCCTCAGATTGTGTCCGGCCTGAATTGCAGGACAGTGTCCGGAGCTGCAGAGGTATGGAATGGAGTGGGGGTGAGAAGAGGTGGAAGTTGGGAGACAAGGCAAGTTTGGGGGCAGGAGGAGGCAGAGGGGAGCCTGAATTGGGGAGGGGGCAGAAGAGAGGAAGGGACACGGCAAGAGATGAAAGAGGGGGATGGAATTTCAGCCCCCTCCAATTCCGTTCCAGTGCTGCCCTGGTTCAATCTCTCAGCTGAAGGGGATTCGATACAGCTGGTATTGGATGTCTCCACGGAGCAGAACTATATTCTCCTCCTCTATTGGAATCAGACCCGGAATCTTAGCACAAGGTTTCATGAAGTCTTGGTGAGAAGGATACAGCTCTCCTCTTTAATACCCCATGTCTGTTTCAATCACCCAGCCTCTCTTCCCTCCATTCCATCAACATCTCCAAGTCTGGCTCCTCCCTGCCTGGGATCTCCTAGTCAACACCCCTTCCTCTCCCTTCCCTTCCAACAAACTGACCAACCAACTCGAATCCTACAGTCTCCCTCTCTCTCAATCTCTGAGTTCCTCTTTGGGTGGCTCCTGCCTTTCCTGTCTTTCATCCTTCCTGGTCCCTCCCTGATTCTTGCTCAGATCCTAATCCTTATCTCAACCTTGTTCTCCATCCTGGATATGGTATTTTCTGACTAGAGTTCAAGAACTCCTATTTCTCCCCTCACCCTCATACTCATTCCAACAGTACTTTTATTTTAAAAAGGAGTCTCAAAAACAAGAAAGCCTCCAGGACCCAAATGGTGAATCTGTAATGAGAGAATTTCATGCACTGGGGATTGGCAGAAGGGGAGATCATTGGGGAATAGAGCTCCTTCCCTGCTCTCAGGCCTGACTGACTCCTTTCTTTGGCCATGGCCGCTTGTCTCCTTTCCAGGAGCCTATATTCACTCCCTCCCTCCCCTGACTCCCCACCCTATTTCCTAGTAGTAGTGGTATCTCAGATTCCATCCTTGACTTGTTCCCTAGACAGGACCACAGAATATCACCCTGAACCAAACGGATCTTGTCCCTTGCTTCTGTATCCAGGTAGGAACTGAGTCTATCTAAGGCCTCAAGGTGGTGGTGGTGGTAGATTCAGAATTCTCTTCCTGAGCCTGAGAAGAAAGAGAGAGAGAGAAAGAGAGAGAGAGAGAGAGAGAGAGAGAGAGAGAGAGAGAGAGAGAGAGGGAGGGAGAGAGAGAGACAGAGAGAGAGAGAGGGAGAG
>NW_027185761.1:25363815-25435561 GCF_028583685.1 Petaurus breviceps papuanus | reverse complement strand
AGAAAGGGGAAGATCTGGCCAGGAAAAGACTTGAAGAAAGAGGGAGAGGGGTGGGGGAGGTGTGGTGATCAGATTGAAGAGAATGAGAGAAGGGTCTCATTCTGATTTTCCTGACCTGTAACCTCTCCCAGATATTCTGGGCCCCCTAAGGAATGATATACTACTGCTGGAGACTTGGGGACCTCAGGAGAGCCACTCCTTCTGTGCCATGGAGACCAGTGGGTGCACTCCACTGTCAAGCATGGCCCACACGGTGAGAGCCAACCCCATACTCTACAGCCTCCATCCCCAACAGGTACTCCAAATGGTAGCCCTGATCGTCCAGTGAGGTCCCCTTTCAAACTCTGGCATTGGAATTGGAGTCAGAAGAACATGTATTCACATCCTAGCTCAGTTACTTACTAGCTTTTTGATTCTGGGCTAATCACGTAAATTTTTGGTGCCGCAGTTTCCTTATTGTAAAATGAGGGGGTTGGACTTGATGGCATCCAAGGGCCCTCACAGCTCTTCATTCTTGATCTGCTTTACTGCCTGGTCTTTTCCTCTCAAATCCTTTGACCATAAGGCCCTGAGGTCACTTGCAGGTCCCCAAAGTAACCTTGAGGTTTGAAGGGTCTTGCTTCTGTGTGTCTCCCCTTCCCCAGAAGCTCCCTCCCCTGTTCTCAGCTCTTTCCCTCCTCCCCAAGTTCCATCCACCTCCCCCCCTCTAGCTCTGGTGGGGCCCTGAGTGACAGCTCCCACTTTTGGCTTGGCAGAGAGCAGCCCTCCTTGGAAAACAGCTTCTTCAAGATCTCCAGTCCGGACAGTGCGTGCAGGTCAGTGGAGGGGAAGAGGCCAGCAAAGGTGGGCAGGCAGTATGAGGGAGGGAACCCTAGTCAAATATCCTGGCCTTGGAGAATGAAGGGACACTGGACAGAGACATGAGACCTGAGTCTGAGGTCCAGATTGGATGCTTTCATTGTGGTAGTCACTTAGCTAACAACTTGCCCCTCTGTTAGGAACCTCAACTCTAATAAAAAAAAAAACAACAATTGCACAGTACAGTGGGAAGCTCACCTTTGATTCTCCTGGAGTTGACACTTATTACCAGGAATAACGTTACTGTGCCTCAGTTTCCTCATTTGTAAAATTCAGGCAATGACCTGATGGCTTCTGAGATTGCTTCTACCTCTAGGTCTGTGATCCTATGACCTGATGTGAACTTACCCAAGGAGGCATACAGTGAGGCATGCTGACCTCAGAGTTAGGAAAGCCTGGCTTCAAGCCCCATGGGTGACCTATATTGGTGGTGCAACTGGACAACCTCCCCACTAGTGCCAGGTCACTCACCAAGACCATAAGAACCATAACAGAAGGGAAGAGGGAGTTTCCTGATCTGAGAGTCCCCTACGTCAATGAAATTGTAGTTCTTTACCCAAACTTGTCCTTCCTGCCTCACAGGGTTGTGAGCAAAGGGCTTAGAATCAATTAGAAGTGAGTCATTTTCCTTCTCTTTCCTTCTCAGTTTCTTCCTTTGTGAAATTAGTGGGGGGGGAGGGAGGCAGAGGTTGCACTGGATTAGATGATCTCTGTTCTGGGGTCCCTCCCAGCTCTGACATTCTACCTTCTAGCGCTTCATGGCCTTAGATACCTCCCAAGCAACTCCTCTTCTCATATTCTATGTTCTAAGGTCTCTCCTGGCTCTAACACCATTCTAACATGGTCCCTAAGATGCTATCATTTGTAAGATGACTTATGTATGTCCCTGCCATTTCCTAAAGACGTCTAAAATAGAACCTCTTCTTGTAGCAAACATGGGCAGCTAATAAAAACAAATCAACACACTGGCCATGTCTGAGAATGTGTCCCTCATTCCACATCTGTGTGGTCCACCTCTTCTGCCAACAGATGGGAGCCAGGCTTCACCATCAGTCAGTTCCCTGAGGTCAGGATGGGTCACTGCATTGATCAGAGAGAGGTCCGAAGTCTTTCAGTGTTGTTTCCTTTACTGTGATCATCGTGTGAATTATTTTCCAGGGCTAACAGGCAATATCCTAAGGTTCCTGAGGTCTCACATTCTGTTCTTACATTCTTTGGTTTCAGGTCTCTATCATATCTAAAAGTCTGTGCTTAAAACTCATGCCCGCTCTGGCATTTCATGGGCTAACACGATTCATAAGGTTTCTTCTGGCTTTAATACCTTGCTTGTGTTCAAAGTCCCTTAGAGAGCTAGCTAGCATCCTGCCATCCTGTAATAAACACCACCAACAGGGATCTGCTTCGTTCAGAGCTTTGGGCTGGACCTTCTGGGAAGATGTAGAGGAAGCAGGAGAGGCTAATTGACTAGTGGGGAGACTAATAAACATAGGAAGCTGCTTTTCTATCTCCCACAGCACCTGGTAAAGTGCTGCCATGCAGGAGATATTGCTGCAGGAAATCCGATCTCTTGCTATTTGTAGTGAATCCTGCCATCCCCTGTTCTCTCTCCTTCCTCCACACTAGTGGAGGGCGGGGGCTCTAGGGCAATACTCATATTTAGATGGCATTATTAGATTGCCTTTTTATGCAATATAGCCATGGAATATGTGGTAATTTTTCTGCCAGGAACAAATCCCTCTTTGCTTTTAAATCTCTGTTCTTGGAACCTCCCAGAAAGGGTTTCCCATAATTTCTTGATGATTTACTGTCATGTTAAAACAGAAAAACATAAACAAACAACACCACTAACTCTGCCTCTAACCTGTTATGTGGTGAAATACAAGTCACTTAGTGTTCATGGCCTTCAATTTCCTTCAAAGTTAGAATGTAAAAGGAAAGAACAACAAAAATCCTCAGTACAATATAGTTATAATCTTTTGAGCTTGGCTCTAAAGAAGAGATAAGAAAATTACCCCTCCTTCCTTTCTTTGCAGAGTGGGGGGGACTATGGGTGTGGAACATTGGGTACACTGTCAGGCGTTTTGGACAATTTTATCAAATTGATTTATCCCCCCCCTTTTTATTCACTGTTACAAAGGATAGCTTGCTGGGTAGGGGAGGTGGGAAAAATATGCTCAGAAATGAAGATGATGTAAAAACATAAGCTATGTCAATAAAAATAAAATCTAAAACATAAGAAGGGTTGGACTAGTTTTAAAATTCTATGACTCAGGGATGGCTAGGTGGCACAGTGAATAGAGCACCAACTCCAGAGTCAGGAGGACCTGAGTTCAAATGTGGCCTCAGACACTTTACACAAAAAACTAGCCATGTGACCTTGGGTAAGTCTCTTAACCCCAACTGCCCTACCTTCCCCTCTCCAAAAAAAAAATCTGTGACTATGAAGACTAGGAATTTTTTGACACCTGATTCAGTTATATTTAAACACACAGGAATTCATTATATTTTATAATTAAATTCATAATTTTAAATTTCATTTTATTAAATAATATTTCTCAAAATGTAACCAGGTTAGATTTTGGAAAACTGATATGCCTGATGCTGTGCGGAATTCAAGAAAACAGCACTTACAGGATTCAGTTCTGATGGAATTTATAGTCTAATTGTAGAGACAAGATATCATACATGAAACAATTAGGATAATTCAAGATAGAACATAATGACTGTATTGATCCAAACATAGGCTACACCTAAATATAGTCTGCATAATAAGATCTCTTTGAAAGGAAACATGTGTGCCCTTAAAAGTAACTGGTTACAGGGGCAGCTAGGTGGCACAGTGAATAGAGCACTGTCCCTGGAGTCAGGAGGACCTGAGTTCAAATCCAACAGCCTCAGGCACTTAACACTTACTAGCCATGTGTCCTTGGGCAAGTCACTTAACTGCAATTGTCCTGCCTTCCCTCCTCCTAAAAGCAAAAAGAGAAAAAGAAAAAAAAAAACTGGTTACAGGACACACAGGTTTTTACAAGACAGATTACTGTGGGAAAGTACAGCATTTATTTGGACCAGTATGATAAGTGGAAAATGTTTGGGAAGGCTTTACGGATCTGAGAAGATCAGACGGGACTGGAGCATCCAGGAAAGGTTTACCTGAAGAAAAGCTGGTTTAAGAGTTCTTAAACTGAGATTTGGGAGGATAGATAGGATTTGGGGGGTGGACAGCATGGCATATTAGGGAGTCAGGAGATATGGGTTCAAATTCCAACCTTGATACTGTCTGTGTGTTGTTGTTATTCAGTACTGTCAGACTCCTACTGATCTCATTTGGGGTTTTCTTGGCAAAGTTGCTGGAGGGGTTTGCCATTGCCTTCTCCAGCTCATTTTACAGATAAGGAAACTGAGGCAAACAGGGTTAAATGACTTGCCCAGGGTCACACAGCTAAGTGTCTGAGGCTGGATTTGAATTTAGAAAGAGGAGTCTTTCTGACTAAGACCTAGTTGCTCTGTACTGCCTGTGTGAACATGGGCAAATCAATTGACTTTTCTGAGGCTTAATTTCATCACCTGTCCAATGGGAATAATAATATTCATCAGGAAGTACTCTGTGAAGCAGAAAATACTGTATAGGATCCCCAGATTCAGAGTTGGAAAGGACCTTTAGAGATAGGGGGATTGGATCTATAATTTCATTGACAGAGAGAAATTATCAGATGAGGAAACTTTCTATCAACGTGGATCAGCACTTTAGAGAGAGCTGCTGAGAATGCTTACCCAGGGTCACACAACCAGGATGTCAAACAAGGGACTTGGTTCTTTCTGTTCCAAAGCTATTTCAATCCATAAACACGCTGCTTCTCCATCAAGTTTAACTCCTCCAACTGAGGGCCAGGCATATAGAAAGACCTGTCCAGGGTCACATAGGTACTAAGGGAGTAGACCTGGGATTTAAACCCAGGTTGTCTGACAATGACTGCAATAATATTTCCCACTGTTTCCCCTGGGCCCCCCCCCCAATCTCTATCTCTTTCAAGAGTGGGGAGGGAAAGTGGGTAGAGTTTCTCAAAGGCTGACTGATGAGTTGTCAGGGTGGTCATGATTCTGGGATGGCTTTGGAAGAATTTCAGAGATGTGATCTGACAGAGGGAAAGGAGGCAAGGCAGGATATTACCCTAGAAGGGAAAAGAGGAGGAGGTAATCCGTAATGTTAGGGGGGGTTGCAGGAAGTTAATGGCTTGCTTATACTTTTCAGTTGTGGAATGACACTGGGATCTTGTGGGCTTGCTCTCTTCAAAAGTGTGAGTATGGCTGGGGAAGGAAGAGTAATGGGTAGTACTTGGACCCATGGGGAGTTCTAGAACCTCCTGATCACTGAGGGAGGAGATCTGAAGGATGTCATGGTGCCCACCTCCACTTCCCACACCCTCCAGAGGCCCAGATCACTAGCCCTGGTGCTGACTTCTCCCCATTTTGTCCCTTAGACACCCATGAGCGTTGGGTCCTGGTTTGGCTGGCCTTCCTAGTACTGGCTGCATGTATCCTGCTTCTCCTCCTGCTCAACAGAGGTGGGATGAAAGGTGAGATGCTGCCCTTTAGGAATGTTATTTCCTGGGGCAAGATAAGAACAGATCTCTCTACGAAGAGAACCTAATTAGGAAGTCCCTAGTGGGGAGGGAGGAGAGGGAGGTGGGGGCAGTGACCTAGAATGACCTAGCCCTAGCAGGCCTAGAATGCCAAACCTAAGTGTCAAGCACATCTAGGGGCCAGGCTGATTGGCTGCCTCTGCCCCTCTCCCTTCACAGGGTGGCTGCAATTCTTGAAGGACGATTACCGCTATGGGGGTGAGTGTCAAGCGGGGATCCCGGGTCACATCGCTCCCTATTCTCTATATAGTGGGGCTGTGAGTTGGGGATGGGGCTAGGAAAGACGCCCGGGATATTTCCTTCTTCGGCTCTTCCCACTCAACCACGGTTCTCTTTCTTGCAGGGGCTGTCCATGGCCGCAGAGCCCTCCTCCTCTACTCTCCAGACCACGCCAGCTTTGAGCGCCTGGTGGGCACCCTGGCCACAGCCCTGCGGCAGCTGCAGCTCTCCGTGGCTGTGGACCTGTGGCACCGGAGGGAACTAAGTGCTCTGGGCCCCCTGGCCTGGTTCCATGCCCAGCGTCGCCAAGCCCTGCAAGAAGGTGGGGTGGTCATCTTGCTCTTTTCCCCGGGGGCCGTGGCGCTCTGCCAGGAGTGGCTCCAAGAAGCGGGCGCTGCCCAGAGACCGGCGCCCACTGCGGACACCTTTGCTGCGTCTCTCAGCTGTGTGCTGCCCGACTTCCTGGAGGGCAGGGCGGTCGGGTGCTATGTGGTCGCCTGCTTTGAGGAGCTGCTTCCCCCCCGGGGGATTCCCGACGTCTTCCAGGCCGTGCCAGTCTTCTCTCTGCCCTCACAGATGCCCGCCTTCCTCAGGGCACTGCTGGGGCCTGGCAAACGGCGCCAGGACACTTTGAGAGCTCATGCCACACGCGTGGGTCAGTACCTCCAGCCTGCCCTGGAGGAGTGCCGGCAGCTGGGGTCATCGTCCTCTCTCTGACCCAGCCTGGGCCCCTCGCCCGGTATGCCCAAGGGCAGCAGCCAGACCCAAGCCCTCAACAGCCCCTGGATTTGCATCCACCTGGAGCAAAGGTCTCCTCGCTGTAAATCCCGCCCATCGGCTCCTGAGGACCTGTAGACTTTGGGGGGGGGAGACAGGAACCCTTCCTGCCCAGGGGGTTTCTGGGAACCCCTGCTTTGGACTGTGCGGGAATATCTGGGTGAATAAAGATGGACTTATTTTTGTAGCCTCCCAGCCTCTAGTCTATGCATCTGGGAAATGGGCTCCCGATCCCAGCAGTCAGCTCTCGCGCCGGCCTCGCGTCGTCTCTTTAAAAGCCCGGACAGGTGCACCCCGAGCCTGCTCCCATTGGCCGCTCGGGCAGTGACGCCAGGGCACATGGCCCGCCGCCATTGGTGGAAGGGCTGGCCCCGCCCCCTAGATTGCGGAGCTTTCGGAGGCTCCGAGCCGCGCGGAGGCTGCGGCGGCGGCGGCTTCGGCGGCGGCTTCGGCGGCTGTGCAAAGGCGGCTGGGCTGGGCGCGGCCCTGGAGCCCCCCGGCCATCCGGGCTCTGGAAGACGGCGGGTACGGACGGCCCCACCCCCCGCGGGTCCCGCCCCCTCCTCTCCCCTCCCCCGCCCCGCCCCACCCCGGAACTGAGCGAGGGGGGGGGGCAAGTGTCATTCACACCCCCCGCCCCCAGGGATCTCCTCCCCCCACTCCTGTCTTCCTGCCCCTCCCCTACCGCGGTTAATACGAGCCCCCTCTCTTCCCTCTTCCGTTCAGTACCTCTGTTAATGTCAGCCCCCCATATTGGCCCTCCCGCCGAATATTTAGTTAATAGCCTCCCAATATTGCCCCTACCAAAATACCTATGTCCTTTCCTTTAATACCCTGGTTAATATCAGCCCCCTAATATTGCCCCTTTCCCTGAATATCTGGTTAATATCAGCCTCCTCAACATTGTACTCCCCCATTGCCTCCTTTCTTTGAATACCAAATTAATCAGTCCCCCCAGTGTTGTCCCCTCTCCCTGAATACCTAGTTAATATCAACCCCCCCTAATATTGTCTCTTCCCCTGAATAGTTAATATCACCTCCCCCCCCCCATACCTGGTTAAAGCCCTGCCAGCATCCTTTCTCTTAATATCCTGGTTAATATTAGTCCCCTAATATTCCCCTATTCCCCACAATTCCATGGTTAACATTAGTCCCTAAGATTGCCCCCTCTTTCCTGAATACCTGGTTAATACTACCCCACAATATTGCCATCTCCTCCTGACCACCTGGTTAAAATCCGATCCCTCCCCCCAGTTTTTCTCCCCTCTGGGTTAATGTCAGTCCCCTAATATTGTCCCCTTCCTCTCAGACCTGTAGTTACTATAGTACCCCTTTTCTCTGAGTATTTCAGTTAACATAAGCCTTTCCAATACTTTTCTCTTCCTCTCAGTATCTTTTCTCTTCCTCTCAGTATCTTTACAAACCTCCCCCCACCCTTGCCGCCCTGGCATTCCCTGCACTGGTCTGTCCAACTCACCTCTTTTACAAATACTCCCTACACACAACCATCAATAGACACTGTCCCTTTTGTGGGCCAGTTTTTCCCCTCCCCCATCACTATAATCCTAACCTCCCAACCCTAACTGCCCCTGCCCCCAGCACTCCAGCCAGTGCCTCTTCCTCATTCTGTCTTCCCTGCCCCAGCACTATCCCCTTAACTAGAAAGCCCAAGTTAGTTATTCCCGTCCCCATTTAGTGTTTCCTAGTCACTGGTTTCTTTCCTAATTAATTCCTCCTAATACTACTACCCACTTCCCTGGAAACAAAGTGATTACTTTCCCACTATTTCTCTATTTCCTGCCCTTCCTTCTTCCCTGATTTCCAGAAGGACTTGTCCCATCTTTGCCCATCTGCCCCAACTTGCCTGTTAAATATTCTTTTTCCTCCATTACATATTCTCACCACTACCCTTGTTAATTTCCCCTAGCTTCCTGAGCAGGGACAAAGTGGCCCCTGAGCCTCCTGTCCCTTCACCACCCAATAACCCCCAGCCTTCTGGAAGGAAGATGGCTCCAGTCCTCTGGAGAGGCCTGGTTCCTGCCCTACTGTGGGGCCTGTGCCTCTTTTGGAGCCTTCCTGTCCCTGTGTGGCCCCAGTCACAGCCCTGCCACACCTGCCGGGAGTTGGTCAGCAGCTTTAGCAAGGTGGGTGTTTTTTCCAGTCCCTCCAACTACCCACACCCCATGAACCTCATGCTTTTTAAGTGTTTAAGGCAGGGCCACTCCTTATGGATTGGGCTGAATTCTAGAGTTTCTTTTGCCCAGGGTCTGGAACGTACAGTTCGGGACAACTTTGGAGGAGGGAACACTGCTTGGGAGGAGGAGAAGCTGTCTAAGTATAAAGACAGGTAGTTTCAAGGGCTGGAGGACCTTGGGGCCTCAGGGGCACTAGATTGGGGAAGAACCTCCTTTCCAATCAGTGCCACGTTGGGGACTGGGAGCATTCCAGGGTCAAATCAGCCAGATGTGTAGATCAAATCCCCATCCCCTGCTGGGTGGCATTGAGGGGGTTCACTGGCTGTACCAGGCTGGGGTGGGGAGGGAGGGCTGGGTCAGGAGCAGGGCTGGCCCTCAGCTTGTTCATCTGCTGCATGGCCAGTGAGACTCGGCTGGTCGAGGTGCTGGAGGCTGTGTGCAGCAAATCGGACTTTGAGTGTCACCGACTCCTGGAGCAGAGTGAGGAGCTGGTGGAGACTTGGTGGTTCCACAAGTGAGTAGGCTTCCCTGGGTGTCGGGAGAGAGCCGGGGGGAGCAAGCATTGGCATGAGAGAACATTTCCCATCAATCCAAAATACTGGGCCATTGCTGGATCTCTTGGCCAGTGTCACACTCCATCTTGTGTCAACATGGCTTGTGTCAGGCTTTAGGGTCCCCCACACCCATTGGACTGTAAACTCTTTGAAGGCAGACCAATGCTGATTTTTAACTTTGTAGCCTCAGCCCCTAGCACAGTGCCTTTGAGTTAAGGGTGCTAAATAAATGCTTTTTTAATTGAATCAAACCAAACTGAACTCTATTTTGGGAAACAACTCATCTGGGTACAAAGAGCATTGGATTTGGAATCAGGAAACCTGGAAGTCTGATGCTAATCTGATGTGGGACCAAGTCAATTAGTCTCTCGGGGCCATGGCTTCTTTCTGTGTAAAGTAAAGGGAATAGGGCTGGATGCTGTCTTCTTTCCATACCAGTCTTAAAATTTGAATCTGTGGCTCCTTGCGTGGTGAGCATTGGGGGAGGGAGGACCCTAGGCTAGGGGATCTAGGACCCTCTTCCTTCAGGGAACCTTGACCCTGTTCTTTGTGGCATATACCCTGTCCTGCCCCTTTAATGGTGCCCCCACCCTCTCAGGCAGCATCAGGCCCCTGATCTCTTCCAATGGCTTTGCATGGACTCCCTAAAGGTTTGCTGCCCTCCTGGAACCTATGGGCCCTCCTGCCTGGGTGAGTTGTTCAAGCTGCCTCTGGGACTAGGGGTGGTGGGCACATTCGGGGCATCTTTGCCTGTCTCAGGGGCACTGCAAAGAGTGGGGCATGGAGCCTGTGCTCTTGGGGAAGTCATTTCATTTCCCTCAGTCTCAACTTCTTCCCACTTTCTGATTCTAACTACATTGATTTGCTTGTGCAAAAGCTTTTCAATTTTATTTAATAAAAATAGCGAATTTTTTTCTTCAATGATCTCCTTTAACCCTCTTATAGTTAGCTGTGTCCTTCCCTTCACCTCCACTTGTCTTATGACCTAGCTTTAATTCCTCTATCTGCAAATTGGGGATAGTGATACTTGTCCAGTTCCCAGGATGGTTGTGAAGATAGAATGAGCTAAAAAAAAATGGAAAAAGGTTTTGGAAAAGGCAAGTGTGGTACCATGTTCTGGTATGGTAGTGTGATAGCTAGGCCCAGTCACCATGGTGGAGATGAAGGGTGAGGACTGGAGGGCTCCATGTGCCTGAGGAGGTTTGGGAGGACCAGTGGTTCTGGCTCTTGTCAGCCCAGCTTCAGGGCTGTTGAAGGCTTAGGATGGGTGATGTCTCCTTGCAGCCTGTCCCGGGGGTACAGAGAAGCCATGCAGTGGTAATGGGCACTGTGACGGGGAGGGCACCCGACAGGGCAGTGGGCGCTGTGACTGCCAGTCCAGCTATGGTGGCCCCACCTGTGCCCAGTGTGGGGACGGTTACTATGAAGCCACTCGCAACTCCAGCCATCTGGTATGTGAGGGTAGGTAGTGGGTCAGGGAGAGGGAGGCCTTGGGTTGGGGGTGGAGATGGCATGGTCTGCTCAGCTGTGAATGGGGCCCCCCATCTTTCACCATCTCACACCATCCCTCCCTTTCTCCCTGCTTCCATCAGCTTGCTTTGGCCCCTGCTCCCGTTGTTCTGGCCCCAAGGAGGGTAATTGTCTACGCTGCAAACAGGGCTGGGCCCTGCACCAGCAGAAGTGTGTGGGTGAGTGTAGCACCAAGAACAGGACTCCCCCACCTTCCAGGCCTGCCCCTGAGATGAGCTAGAGTAATGAAAAGAGCTTGGGGCCAGGAGAATTGGATTCTTATCCCTGTACTACTAAGTAGTTATGTGACTTTGGGCAAGTCACTTAAACTATCTGGGCTTCGGTCTTCTCATCTGTAGAAATGGGGCTAAAAATACTGTTTGATGAAGAATCGAGTGACTTAACTATTCTCAGCAGTACAGTGATCCAGGACAGTCCCAAAGGACTCATGATGAAGCATGTTATCCACCTCCAGAGAAAGAACTTGGTATTGATTGAGTACAGACTGAAGCAGGCTCTTTTTCACTTTCTTTCATTTTTTTTCTTTTATTGGAATCTTCTTATACAAAATGACTAACAGGGAAATGTTTTGTATAATTGCGCATATATAGCCTATAGGGAGGGGAGAGGGGAGGAAGGGATAGAATTTGGAACTCAAAAACTTTAAATAAGAATGTTTAAAAATATTAAGGAAAAAATGGGGTTAAAATTACTTTTCCCTTTTGGGGTTTTGTAAGGATCAGATGAGCTAATAGATGTGAAAAAACTTGAAAATAAACTGTTGTAGGTACACATAGAATACTGTAGGGCCTCTGAGGACAGGGTCCCCATGAAGTCAGAGGGAATCAGGGGCAGGAGAGAGGCAACCATCTCTGAAGGCCCTCCCTTCTCCACAGATATCGATGAGTGTGGGACAGAGATGGCCACCTGCAAAGCCAACCAGTTCTGTGTGAACACGGATGGGTCCTACGAATGCCGAGGTCAGACCTAACTTTGGAGGTGGAAGTGTGGGAAAGAGAGACCCTTTGGGAGGGATGGCCCCTCCTTCCTTCTCTTCCTGCCTACCCCCACCCTCCTAAGTTCTTTTGGCCTTCCCAATGTTGTCAGATCATGGGGTCCTATTTATAGTCCTTCCTCTTCCCTTTCTCCCCAGATTGTGCCAAAGCCTGTGCTGGCTGTATGGGGGCGGGGCCTGCCCGATGCAAGAGATGCAATGTGGGCTACCGACGAGATGGAGCCAAGTGCTTGGGTAAAGGACTCTTCCCATTTTGTGCTGACCGCTAACTAGCCGTTTGGTCTCCCCAGCAATGAGGAATGGCGGGGGGGTCCGGGGACTCTGGGTCAGAGTGCCTCCAGATAAGGCATGACCTCCCTTCCATCCCCCAGATGTGGATGAATGTGAGGGTGAGGTGGAGGTGTGCACGGGTGCTCACGAGCTCTGTGAGAACACAGATGGAAGCTATCGATGTGCCTGTGTGGAGGGCTATGAGAGAAGCCAGGAGGGCTGTGTGCCTCAGCAGCCTGAAGGTGAGATACATTCTTATGTAGAACCCAGGCCTGCATACACTTTTTGGTGGGGCACCTGGGACAGCCAAAGCACCTTCCGTGCTAGACTGATGGACGTTTGAGAGCTCAGTGTCCTGCCCCTCCTTTCAGACCCCAATGAGATGACATAGAGGCCTGGCCAGCTGGACACAGGCCATCCATTAGACACTTGTCACACTCATTCTTTAGTGTCCATAGTGCTTCCCCCAACTGCTTCTTTTCTGTGTGTGCTCTGTTCCTGACTGCCTTCCCCCAAGGCCTTGCTTCCTGTCTTCGACTTTCACGCCTGGCCTGAGCTGGCTCATGGACTGCATGGCCTAGACAGAACCTTAGACTCGGAGTCAGGATGTCTGCATTCACACTCACTCGGGGATGCTGGGCAAGTCCCATAACCTCTTTTAAAGATGCTTCCTCATCTTCAAAATGAGGATAGAGATCTAGCGAGAGCAGCTACCCCAGACGGTTGTTGTTAGGCTTCAGAGCCACGTGTGGAAGCAGTGTGTTTGCACCAATCTCCTACCATTCCCATCTTCAGAGCCTAAGCCTGGTGGCTTCTTCTCAGAGGTGACAGACGATGAGGTGGTGGTCTTGCAGCAGATGTTTTTTGGTGTCATCATCTGTGCCCTGGCCACACTGGCAGCCAAGGGCGACATGGTCTTCACTGCCATCTTCATCGGGGCTGTGGCTGCCATGGCCGGATACTGGCTGTCTGAGCGTAGTGACCGGGTGCTGGACGGCTTCATCAAAGGCAGATAGAGACTTGCTACAGGTGGGAGGGACCCCTCCCTCTCAACACTACAGGGCCAAGGGTGGTTGGCTCAGGTCCAGCCCCAGGGGCTGATACGGGGAAAGCCTGGAAACTGATGGTAGGGGGAGACTGGATCCAGATGGGGAGGCAGCTTGGGCAAGTTAAGGTTTGTACCGAGGAAGAAAGAAGCCAGGGTTGGGGTGAGGTGGGTCAGCAAATCTTAACTCTAACCCAAGCCTGATTGAATCAGGACTGCTGGCTTCCAGGTGCCACAGCAGTCCTCTGCTAAGCTTAGTGCCTCTCTGTCCCTTGGCTTCCATCTTTGCAGATGTGGTCCACCCAGGCAGAGTTGGAGACAGGGCAGATTATCTCCCTCTTAGCCAGAGGCTAGGGCTACAATTATTTTGTTTTTATGTGTGGGGACTGACCCAGCCTTTCCTCTGGCTTGTCCATCACACTCCCCTTCTTTAGACACACTTTCTGGGGCCCTCCCCTCCCCTTTGCACTGGGGAGGTCCAGGCTCTCCAGTGATACTGATACCTACATGTCTTAGGAGCTAGGAATGGAAGGATTTCGAAAAAATGCCCCTGGAGGCAGAGCCCAAAACTATAAGGGAAGTTGGGGAGGGGGGTGGGAATGAGATACTGAAGGGGAGAACAGGTCCTAGTTAAGTGATTTTTAGGAATCATTTCCCTGTTTTGGTAGTGCCTATGACCTTGGCCACACAGCTGTGCCCTACCTTCCTCCATCTCCCTTCTTTAGTCCTGGGAACTGGGAGGCAGAGGGAGGTGGTCCATGCAAGGGGAGGGGAGCAGAGGGACAGAATCCTCCTGCATGGTCCCTGCCCTTGCTTTTGCCCACTTTGACTCAACTATTTATTCATCTCAGGAAAATAAAACTCTTCATAAATCTAGCAATGAGTCCAGCCTCTCTAAGCCACCCTGCCATCTATCCCAGGCCCTAGCCTAGCTGAAGCTCCATGTATTGTACATTTGTCTAACGGTAACTCCCGGAGGCAGGGCATCGGGCAGGCTCCAGGGGGCCTTTGATGACCTTGAGGGGGCTGTCCCGATTCACCCATCCCTTCTGTGTCCTCCCCTAAGATTGCCCCTCATGGCCCACCTAACAAACTGGGAATTCTCTTTCACTTTCCCCTAACATCTCCAGGATATCCTGCTCTGCCTTGTCATCCCTCAGTCTGCCCATGACCGGTCCATCTTCTCCCACTCATACATTTTTTTTCTTGGACATCCTTGACTCTAGATTTTCAAAATTCCTTATTTTGTTACATGTCACACTTTACACACTCCCACCATGCATCTCTTCATTGCCCTTTGTGTGAAACTTTAAAAAAAAGTCCCCAAAAATTTTGGGCCAAAATATTACTACCCTCGTTTTACAGAGAGGAAAACTGAGGCTCACAAAGGTGTGATGAGTCATCCTAGGGCCCCCCCCCCCAGTCTGGAATCACACCCAAATCTTCTGACTCTGAATTTTGGCTTAAATCGTTTTCAACTCACCAGAAAATAGATGCTGCTAAGCAAGAAGGTTCCCTTTGGAATTTGAAGAACTAGAAGGATTGGCCACTGGGGCTGGGCAGTGGAAGGAGAGGGTTTGTCCACCTTTCCAGTGTGAGCTTCAAGAATTGTCCCCTTGGGGAAAAGTTACAGGATTAGGGAAGGTAGTTTGTGCATTTGAGATTCTGATAGCTTAAGCGGTTCTTTAGAAGTAGCCTGTAATCAGACTGCCCACTCCCAACCTCCATCCACTGGTGTATAGCCTCTCCCTCCCCAGAGCTTCTTATTCTTCAAGTGCAACTCCCTGGCTCTAGGCCTAGAAATAGAAGGGACCTTAGAGGTGATCTAGTTAAACCCCCTCACTTTACAGGTGAGGAAGCTGAGTCCCAGCGGGGTTAAATGACGAGCAAAGCCAAGATTTTAATTTCTGTCCTATGACTTCTGAGTTCAGCACACTTTCTAGTGGGGGCCCATCATGGGTGTTGGAGCTTTGCCTGGCTTTCCCTTCCTTGGATGGTTGAAAGCCCAGCCTGGGATGGTAGGAATGGCCTTACCCTTCACAGAGCTGGAGAATGGAGATCATATGGGAAGAAGTCCAGGACTTGGGGGCTAAAGAGGGACAGGAAAGGGTGGGTAAGGCAGATTGGTTTTAAAAGTTTATTTTGTCTTTCTTTTGGCACAAAGCAGGAAGTTTTAGACGTGGCTCTCCAAAGGGCTTCTTGCAGCACGCGTCCCCCATTAGAGCTCTGGGAATCTTTCCTTCCTTGGCTCTGTGCTGAGGGGGCAGCAGAGGGTGGGGCAGAAGCCCCTTCCCCTAAAGCTCTTCCCCCACCCTCCTTCCGGTTCTGCCTCCACTCGGTGAAGGTCATAGCTCCCGGGCAAAATCAGAGTTCCAAAAAAAAAAAAGTAAAAAAATAACCCCTGGGCTGCTATGGGGGACAGAGAGAGGGAAGGGAAGAGGCTCCCCCTTTTCTCTAGCTCCCATTTCCCCAGTGTCTACTCATTCTGGCTTGATCACAACTCTATGGTCTCGCTGGAGGCGCTTCGAGAGTCCACCTGCTTACTCAGGGCCAGGAAGCTACGACGGGCTTCGCGCTCTGGGTCCCCGGCCTCTTCCAGGGCAGGCTCGGGCTCCGGCTCGGCCTGGGAGGGCAGCAGCTGCACAGTGCTGGGCAGCTCGTCTAGGGGCAGGCTCTCCACCGACGACAGCCCGTGGCGCCATGGGTTCCAGCTGATCTTGAGGGAGCCCTTGGAAAAACTATCCAGCGAGCTCCCGGACGCCGCCCCGGTCTCAGGCTCGGGGGCAGGCTTGGGGACAACCCGCACGTCGGTCAAGGAACTGCAGCGGTCCTGAGGGGTTACGCCCGAACGATCGGGGTCACTGCTGCGCCTCTGTCGCAAGAGAGGGCCCCCTGGCTGGGAGAGAGCCTGCAGGGAGGCGGCTGAGTCCCGACGGCCCAGGCCAGCTGGGTACTGCAAGCTGGAGCGCAAGAACACGCTGTCGCGGACCAGGTGCTCCCGGAACAGAGCTTCGTCAATGCTCCTGCTTAGGTTGATGGGCGAGGGCGGGCGCAAGTCCAGCTCGCTCAAAGACAGCCCCGCAGTTTTATCTAGGCACACGCTGCTGCGAGAGCGACCCGGGCCCACGTTGTTTGGGTACTTGGGGCTCCGGCCAGTCCGAGCCAGGGAAGCCGCCGAGCCGGCGGGGCTAGGGAGGACCTGGCCGGCTCGCAGCTCATTGCTGTCCTTGAGGGGTCGGGATCCCCCGCTCTCCGCTGGGTTGCGAATGAGGCTTTTGCTGATGTCGGTGCCGCCGCGCTCCACCCCGGCTGTGCCCGTCCAGTCGTAGCAGTTGTTGGGGTACTCGGGCACCTCGTTTTTTCCTGGTGGGGGACATGCGTAGTGGAGCAGCTTGCCCCAGCACGTGTGTTCAGTGGGCCTCGGTCCCCAGCGGCATGAAGCGACCCCAGCTACCAGGGCCAGTGCGGCGGCCCAGGCAAGTTCCACCAGGCGTAGCCAGAATTGTACGCCCCACCAGGGCCAGGAAAATCGGCTGGGGGTCCCCGCCAGCGGGTACAGCCACACTGCGGCCGCCAGTTGCAAACCGCTGGCCAGCAATCCCAGGGCCCCGCCCACAGCCAGGACCCGGGGACCCGGACCTGGGGCTCGGCTCCTCCCGTGGCCCTCGGGACCAACCTCCACCGCACCAAGTAGCCAGCGGCGACACAGGAGCAGCGTGCCCAGCGCCACCCCGGCGCCCCAGGCGCACGACAGTCCCTGCACCAGCAGGTTGAGAGGAGGTCGAAGCCAGGGGGAGAGCAGATCAGCTCCTAGCAATAGCGTCCAATGCACTGCGCCCAGCGCGCCTAGCAGACGCAGGCTGCGCAGCCGGGGTGGGAGCAGCTGCCCGAGGCCGAGGAGCGCCAGCGCCCCGAGGGCCGTCACGAGCAGCGGAAAGGGCAGATTGTAGAGGATCAGCCCGGTGCGGGCTGCCAAGCGGCCCCTTGAGCCGTATGGGTCGGCCAGTAAGTAGATGGCGCGCAGCAAGGAGGCGGCTAGCACGAGAGCAGCCGCGGCCAGCGCGTGGGCTCGCCCAGGCACGTGGGGCGTGACCGCGGCGGCCACTAGGCCGGCCAGAGCCAGAATTGCCAGCAGCAGGAAGAACGCTCCGGCGCCATACACGTGGAGCTCCCAGGCGAAGCTCAGCGTGTGCCGCAGGGGCCCCCAGCGCAGCGGTGGAGAGCTCGTCTCATTGGTCTGGGGGCCGCACGCCCTCGGGCCGCAAGTGGAATCCGGAGGAAGGTCGGAGGCCGCAGGACTAGGAGAAGGCTCCGGAGCGTTCGGCTGCCCCAGAGCTCTCTGGGTGGTAACTCGAATGAGACCTCTGCGGGAAGTGGTCAGGGAAGGCACAGAGGAAGCTGGAGGAGCTGGAGGGTGGCTCTGGGGAGGCCGCTCCCCAGGGTGTCTTTCCTCTACACCTGTAACAAGGTGTAACAAGGACATCTATAAAATCTCTGCCCTCCCCAAAAACACTGCCATGGGCCACAGTCTGTCCCCTGTGGTTTGAGAAGGGTCCACCCATAAAAAAAGCACCTTTCTGGAGGCATTATTGTGAGGACCAAATGAGAAAATAATTGTAAAAGCTGCTTAGCTTTAGCACAGTGACTGGCTGTGTAGGTGCTATGTAAATGGTTATTCCCTCCCCCTCCCAGGCAACTAGCTAGAGTTGAAGAAGAAACTGGAACTCTATCGGGCTGACCCCCTTAGCCCTTAGGGAAGCAGAATGGAGAGGTAGCCAAAAATTTGGTTGGCATTGGGAAAACTCACCAACCCCTGAGGCCACAAATGAATGACCTAGAATGGCCTTCCTTTTCTAGTAAGGGGAAAATGGGAAAGTAGTGTTTTTTTTTTTTAAAAGGGGAACAGCAGACCCAAAAAATAACTCATTCTTTGAGGAAAATTGGCCTAGGTCTTCTAATGGGCTAGATGTGCTTCTCTGGTCTCCAAATCAGTGTTCTGAATCAGAAGATTTCAAATCTGGAATCTTCTCTTCTGTGGGTAGTTGGGTGAAAAAGGACCTCTCTCCCCACTCTCTTCAAGGCCCCACAAATAGTTCCCTCACCTGATGGGTCAGCTGCTGGGAGGCTCTTTGTGGTATTGGTCATTCTCTCAGGAGCAGGAGTGCTTGTAGTGGTAGAATTCTGGGAATTCGGAGATTCCACAGCCCCTCTTACCCGTTGAGGGGAAATCAGTTCAGCTCCTTCCAAGAGTCCTGTCTCTGAAATAACAGTATCATCATCTGGGGGAGGGAGCCTCCCAGTATGACAACTCCTTCCACCAACAGAGCTGGCAGATGTCTATAACTTATAGTCTTAAGAATGTTGCCTGAAACTCAGAGATAAAGTGACTCTTTTCCATGCTCATGTAGTTCCTAAATGTTAGAGGAATAATTTAATTACAGGTCTTACTGACCCATAGTCCAGAACTCTGTCCACTAAGCACATCCTGTATGTGGAGCAATTCACAATTTCCAAGGAACTTTTGATTTCATTCTTTCCTTTGGTCCCATCCTAGGGTTTAGAACTCAAAAGGACCTAGTCTAACACCATCACTTTTATAGTTGAGAAAACTGTGGTTCAAAGTCCTTCAAGTAGTAAGCAGGACACTTGGGATTTGAACCCAGGCCCTCTGACTCCCAAGGCAGTCTTTTGTACTACTTTACATTATTTTTACATTATTCTTCACATTGTGCAAATGGGGCTAAATAACTTGTCTATGGTCACATGAGAGTAACTGAACTAGAGAGCTTTCCAGATTCTTGGAATTCTGCTTCCTTGGAAGCAGAGCACAGTCTCTAGGTTCGTACTTCCTAGAGAGGGCATACCCAAGGCTGCAGGAAGTAGCATGAAGGCCAGGCCTAGACAGGGCTTCTAGTGTTGAAAGGAGACGTTCTGGACATTTATTTCCTAAGCCAGTTCCTTCCTTGCCCAAGGGAACCCAGTAGGGTCTAAGGATGGAAATGGGAAGGATGTAAGCATTTGGGAACTATGTGAGAAGGAGCCTACTTAGAGGGACCAGTGCCTAGAACCTCCCTTTGGCACCTACCTGGCCCAGGCTGATGCCTAGGAGACAATGGAGCCGTGGTATTGGAGACAGGGGAAGGTGATGGTAACCTGGAGCTGGGGAGAAGTATAGCAGAGGCACTGTTCCCTTCATTATCAGAGTCCTTAGTCTGGGAGCTGAGGGGAGCCTTTTGGGTGCTGATTTGATGGGCAAAATGGGTACTCCAGCGTCCGGTCCTGAGGTCAGGCTCTTCAGCCAGGACTGAGGGCAGGCGATTTGCTGAGATCCAGATGGGCAGGGACCTGGAACTCTGAGAGGAAGTTGCTGGAGCAGAGGATGTCAGCTCAGGCTTTAGGAGGGTTTCAGGCCTTAGGACAGAAGACACAGAACTCTTCTCGGTGATAACCTGGGGGGCATGGGCTTCTTCACTCCAGCTCTTCCCTCCCCCTTGTTTTGGGGAGCCCTGCTTCCTCTCTTTGGTGGTAACCTTCCCACTCTGATTTGGTGCTTTCATTGTCTTCCCCTCTCCAGCTCCCAGGGTGGGGCTTAGGGCATGGTCTATTGGGAAGGGAACATAACTGTCCATGGTCCTGAGGGTGACAGAGTCTGTTTGCATGACCAGCTGTCCACCTGCCCCTGAGATCACAGGACTGTTACTTGGTGGCTGGTGTTCATGGTCAGTTGTCATGGAAGGCAGCCATGAAAGACCTGGAGCCTGGGCAGCCAATGACCCTTGAAGACTAAGGTCGTCATCCCTGGTCACTACCTTCCAGCCCAAGTCCTCCCTAGGAATGCCTTCTGGGGTGGGATCTGTCATACCTTTGGACAAGACCTCTACTTTCTCCTGAAGTGTGGACGCTTTTGGATGGAGTGTTTGTGTTCTGGGCCCTAGGGCAACAGTGGGGGAGAGATGAAGAATTGGGGACTCTTCAGGGTATCCGGCTGCCAGGGGGAATGGAGCCCCTTGTCCTGGAGTCTGCTCTAAGTTCACAGGACCCCTTTTGTCTTTGGAAATGGGTCCCTTTGAAACCCAAGACTTGACCCCCACATCCCTTCTCCCTGTATCCCCAGTGCCTAATTTATCCACAAAACTGTATCCTTCCTGCCTAGGGGGAGGCCCCATCCACACAGCTCCAGTGACACTATCCTGACTGGGAGGGGTCCCAAGACTGGCTACTGAGCTCAGAGGAGGAGAAGTGGACAGGGACAGAACTGGGCTATTTGGAGGCTTTCTGGGCCTTCCAGTTTCTCCTGGCCCCACAGTAGCCCCAAGCCAAGGAGGCAATGTGGGTCTGAGCCAGTCTATGAGGTCCATGCCAAGTTCACCTCTACCCCCCTGATTTAACCAAGACTGGTCTTGAGAGTTAAGGTTCTGGTGCCGGGTCCCAGGGGATTCCCCATGGTCCTGCTGGGATTCCTGAGTGGGGTATTTGTCAAGACTCTGTCTTGAACCTTCTGGCTGTCTAGGAAGCTGCCCAGTGTGCACTATGCAAGGGAGGAGGGTCGCTATATGAAAGAGGCTCCAGAGGGAGATGTGAGTGGTGGGGGCCATGGTCAATGTCAGCTCTCCAGGATGCCTTCCTCTGCCTTCACTTTTCCCTTGACAAATCTGCAATAGAAAGGAGAATGTGGAGATGGTGGTGAAGAGAATTGGGAGATGCAGTAGAATGTAAGCTCCCTGAGGGAAAGCACTCTTTCTTTTTTTATTCTTTGTATCTTCTGGGCCTCTGTAAGCCTCACATAAGTAGGATCTTAATTAGTTCTTGATGAATCAAACTGATTCACTTATGTAGCATCTAAAAGTTTACAAGGTAGTGCACAACTTATCTTCATTTCACAGGTGGGGGAAATGAGGGTAAATACCTTCCCTAGAGTAACACAGCTAGTAAGGACCAGAGCTGAGGTCTCTAGACTCCAGACCCTCCTTTGGTCCTCCTCTGATATGACAGTCACAAGGAGGGCACTGGTCTGGAAGTCAGGAGATTCACATGCCAGTTCCAGTTCTGACTCTTAGTAATGTGACCTTGGATAAACCACGTGACCTCACTGGTTGTCTATTTCCTCCTCTATGAAGTGAAAATTACAATACGGTAAAAAGAAAAACAATTTGGAAAGATTTAAGGACTCTCAACCATGAGGTTAGCCAATGAGGACCAACAAGGAAGCATCTCCTGTCAGAGAGGTAACAGACTCATATGCAGAATGAGTCACATGTTTGGACATGACCAATGGTGGAATTTATTTTGCTTGACTATGTCTATGTGTTACAAGGTTATCATTTTCTTTCTTTCTCTCTTTCTCTCTTTCTTTCTTTCTCTCTCTTTTTCTTTCTTCCTTCCTTTCTTTAGTGAGAGTAGTGGGGAGAGGGAAAGAGAAAAAGTGCTTGAAAATTTAAAAAACAACAACACTCCTTTTTAAAAACCAGTTTGTAGTCTCAGAAGGAAATGTCAAAGCTCTCCAGTGTCTTTGAAGAAAGAAGAGTTGGACAGGACTGAAAAGGACCAAACCAAAGTCTCGGCTTTGATGCTAACTGGTTCTATAATCTGGGAGAAATCACTTACTTTCTTATCCTCAGTTTTCTCATCCATCAAATGGTAACAATAATGTTTCATAGGATTGTAAGCTTAGTTGATTACATCATAGAATATAAGTTGCTTGGCAGCAAGTCCTGTTTATCCTTTGTCTTTGTAGTCCTACTGCCTAGCACTCTAAGTCCTTGTTAAATGAATAACTTGTGAGGATCATATGAGATAATGGGCAAATAAATGCTTAGGAAAGCATTAGATAGCTCTCTTTTTTAAAGGACCTTGTTCCCAGGTTTATGTCCTGTTCCCACTCTGGTCTCAGACTCTGTGGGTCGAGGGGTAGGTCAGTCAGTATTATCCCTTTCTTTCCCAGCAGAGCCCTAGCATTGACTCTCACTTCAGGGCCTGGCAGCTGGACTGTCAGCATCCCCTGTCCTGGACTGCTTCTGCTTTGGGTCTGTCCCAGGGGTGAGTTGGTATCTGACTGAAGGATGAAGGCAGTTCAAACCTCACCTGGCCCCAACCCCTCTGTTTTCCCAAGAAAAGCCTGATCCTGAGCTTTACTCAGGTTCCTGTTGCAGGTGATCAATAATATCAAGACCTCCTTTCCTACCTAGGATTAGATGATTCAAAGACCATTTAGTATAACTTTGTCATTTTACAGTTAAGGAAACTGAGGTACAGAGAAGAAAAATCACTTTTTCCAGGTTACATAAGTGTCAGGGGCAGGATTTGAACTCGTTCTCTCTCTCTCTCTTTTTGCTTTTTGGAGGGGGAAAGTAGGGCAATTGGAGTTAAGTGACTTGCCCAAGGTCACAGGGCTAGTTTTGTATTCAGTGTCTGAGGCTGGATTTGAATTTGGGTCCTCCTGACTCCAGGGCTGTGCCACCTAGCCACTCCAAACTCATGTCCTCTTGATTATTTTTGAGCAGGCTACCCTCACCAGAAGAGGAATTTTGAGGGTGGCACTGCCAAGAGTGTTTGCAGAATATGCTCTAGCCCCCGAATATCACAGGGACATAGAAACAGGCTCTGCAGGTCAGGAGTCCACTGACAGGAAGTTGACCCCAGGGAGCTTTTACCTGGAAACTAGGGCACAGAAAGTGAGAGTGGAGGAGGAGGAAGAAAGCAGAAATGAGAGATGGCATCATAAGTAAGGCTGCACATTCCTGACTTGGAAGCTGTCTCCTAGGTCACTCTGGCAAAGGAGATTTGTGTTTGGGGAGGGTTTCCCACCAATGGCTACTGTTACTGGCAGGACTGGGGCCACTGTACTGGGGCCCAGCCATCGTGCTCCTATCACATTACCCCTCTTCCCTACCCCCTCTCTGATCCTTCTCTTGTGCCTGGCACAGTGCCCTCCCTGCAGTGCCCAAGCTCAGCCTGAATGGTGTGTGTGTGTGTGTGTGTGTGTGTAGGGGATTGGGGGGCAGCTGTACTACCTTCCTCATGGAGCAGAGAGGGGCAGGGGGCAGTTCAGAAGTTTAGGACATGCCAGGATCCCTGATACCCATTGTCCCTAGGCTGAAGGGATCCCTAGGGATGGCTCCTTACCTGGGCACTGGCCCCAGAGCCCCCTCGTTCTCCTTGCATCAATCTCTGCTGCTTTGCCTGTGCCCAGTATCCTCAGAGATACTCAGACTTGGCTAACTGAGCCCTGCACTGCCAATGGCTACGCTTGGAGTGCCATCTCCAGTCACTGCAGCCGACTGAACCCTTTCTAGCTGGCATTTCCTCCCCCCTGGACACCTCCCTCAATTGCCCTCCCTCCCAACATGAGCACTGGTTCATAGGTCATCAGAGATGAAAGGGACCTTAGAAATCATCTGCTGTCAACCCTCCTTTTACTGTGGGACAGACTGAAGCCCAGAAGAATGTGACTTGGCCAGGGTCACACAGCAGATATTGGACTAGAGACTGGAACCAGGTTTCCAGATTCTGAGTCTGTCATTCTTAGCAACAACTCCTCCACAAAGACTCTTTCTCCCTCTTTTGTCCTGTTGTCTTACTACAAGAGCAAAAGTTTAATCTGTTGCTCAAATGACCAGCAGGGTTCTGGCTGTTCCAAAGGAGAAAGGGAAGGCAGACCCAGAGTATCCCTGGCTATTCCTAAACCTGGACTGGCCTCCCACTTGAAGGAGTTTTCACTGGACCCCCACCCTTCTTCCAGTCTTAAGTACTACCCATGCCTCTAACATGAATTTGTTGTGTGGCCTTACACCAACCACGCTTTGGGACTCAGTTTTTCCATCTGCCAAATTGGACTAATAATACCTGTCTTACCTAATGTCAACATTCTGAAAATATAGAGCTTCTCCTATGTGTAGGAAACCATTGTGAAGATCAAATAAAATAAGGAGACATTGAGGTCTGGTACAAAAAGTCCTAGACCTGGCTTCAAATCCCGCTCCTGCCTCTTGCCATCTGGATGCCTTAGGGAAAATGGCTCTTCCTCTCTAGGTCTCAGTTTCCTGATCCATAAAATAATGAGGTTACACTTGATTTCTAAGACCTCTCTCCAGCTCTAAATCCCATGATGCTAGTTGTGAAAGGGTTTTTTTTTTATAAAGCAATATACAAATGGGAAGTCTCATGTTTATTATTATTGATAGAGGGTTCTGAAGTGATCTTTGCCTGCCTGCTTTAGAACAGGGCCCAGCTTCAGTATTAGTGCCTCTCTTTCCTTAGCTTCCCTTGGTTACACTCTGAGCATGGCCTTCATTTCCCTGGTCTGTATTCCTACAGTTCTTGGTCCACTCTCACCAGCTCTTCTTGGTCTTCCTTGTTGGGTTATTTTTAAGGGCTTGTGTGTGTGTGTGTGTGTGTGTGTGTGTGTGTGTGTGTAGGGAGACAGGGTACGAGTTGTTAATTGGAAGGTGGGAGACCTGCTTTAATCTTAACTAGCTTCCAGGCTATTGAAAAGGGATAGTGGCTAACAGTGGAAGTGTGGAAATGTCCATCCTCTCTGTTTCCCCACTATTTTAGCACATGTAGGGGCCCTCTACCTTATGATCATGGGAATCACAGATTTAGAGCCAAGAGATTTTGGAGGTCATCTAGTTCAGCCTCCTCATTTTACAGAAGAAATGGAGGCCCAAGAAGTAAAGTGACTTGACCAGGGTCATGCTGGTATTAAGTAGCAAAAGGGATAGGAACCTATTTCCTCTTACTCCTAATTCAGCACTCTACCCACTGTAGTGGAAGGAACAGGGAGATGGATCTGGGATTTGGCTTCCCATTCCTATGAGAGCCCTGTTCTTTCTCTTCCCTTTCTTTCCCTAATATCTAACAGCATGGTCCAGTCAGATACACCTACTCTCTGTGTACTCTCCACTATGTGTTCTTCCCTAGAGCAATAGATCACCTACCTGTGGTCAGAGGTGGAAGAAGCTTCTGGTTCAAGCACCCCACCCCCACCCCAGGGTGGAGTCCTGTAGCAGCAGGTAGGTGAAGGATCAGTGATATCAGTGGCAGTCCTCACCTTCACCCTCTTCCCTGATCTACCTCCATAGGCATTGTGGGTGCCAGAGTCCTTCTGTCCTGCCCCTTGCCTGGGAGAGTCTACCTCCTGTTCCATCATAGCCCCGCCTTCTGCCTAACCAGGCACCCTAATCCTATAATGTTTCCATGTGGTGGATTAGGAGGGATTCTGAGATTCTGAACAAAGAAAAGATGCATTTTTCTAGCCCAGTGATTGAAGCCAAGATGAAAGTTAATCCTACAAGAGAATGGGGACTGGAGAAGTGGGGTGTGTGTGACTGTGGATGGTGGGGGGGAGAAATTATGTGGTGTGTATGTGTGTGAGTGTGGAAGGAGGGGAAATATGTAGTATGTATATGTGTGTGAAAGTGTAAATGGCAAGAAGGATGTGGTATGAATGTGTATATGTGAGTGTGGACAGGGGAAGAAATTATGTGGTATTTGTGTGTTTGTGAGTGTGGATGGGGGGGAGGGGAATTACATGAAAAGGAACAGCAGAACTCTGGTACTTTAGTAGGGGAGGTAAATTCCTGAGAGTAAAAAAGGTTAGAAAACCTGTACCCTTAGGGAGTTCAGGCCAGAGTCCTAGCTATGAGGAGGAGGGGGTGGCAGAGAACAGGGACACAGATCAGACACCCTGGGGGTTCTTAACCTGGGCTCCATGGACTCCCAAGGGATCAATGGAGAGATTTCAGTGGGTCATCACATTTTTTAAAGTATTTTGGTAATTTTATTTCAGTATCATTGGTTTTCTTTGTAATCCTATGTATTTTATTCTATGCATTTTAAAACATTATTCTGAGGAGTCCATAGACTTTATCAAAGTGCAAAAGGAGTCCATGGCATTAAAAAGGTTAAGAATCCTTGGGCTAGGGGCACTAGAGCCCCAAAGCATTTGTGAGCCAAGGCAGAACTGTCTTAGCTCTCTTCCCAATGCCCTGGTACCCATGGAAGCAGGAAAGAGCTGGGGTGAGGATGGGGGAAGGGGAGGAAAACAGGGAGAGGGACACTGATAAAAGGAGCCTGGGCTCAGTAGCTTACCCAGAAAACCTTTGCAGATCTCAGCAGCTTTGGGAGCCTCCCCAACCCAGCATCCTTTGCATGGGAGCCTGTTGGCTAGAGAAGAAGCCAGCCATCCTGGGGAGAGATCCACAGCTTCAGCCTCTTCCAAAGGCAGCCTCTTTCCTTTGGGGCTCTCAGTAAAGAGGGGTCTGCCTGCATAGGTGACTCCCTAAGTACACAGAGTCTGGGTGTGAAATCCTAGCAAGCCAACCCCAAGGTTTGCCCGGGAGCAACCTAGGTGTTCTACAGATCCACCCACACATATGCAGCGCAGGACGTACACCCACTGAGAGCTTATACCCATCCACCTTCCTAGGCATCAGGATATCTAAATAGCAGTTTGGGTTTGGTGGTGAAAATAGGAGTTGGGGAGGGATCTGGGGCTAGGCCAGGACGGAGGAGGGGCCCCCTCCCACCAGATATACCAAGAATGAGAACAAAGTTCCTATGCTGCCAGGACTCAGCCAGCTTTCCAGTGAAATGGGTTGGAGGAGGATGGTGAGTCCTTGGCTGTCTTGGAGAGGACTGTGAGTGTATTTGAGGGGCATCCATGCCCTAACAGTCTGGGTGCTAGGAGGCAGAATTGTTCTCTGCTCCTCCCACCCCCCAAGCAGGAACTATTACAAGATCATAGAATAGAATTGCTATTCTTCCAAGCTAAGGGACAAAAGGGCGAATCTAGTCTAACCTACTCATTTTGCAACCTCAGGCCCAAGCCGGCAAATGACTTGCCCAAGGTCACATAGCCCATAACAGAGCCGGAATTCCACCCCGACATCTCCAGTGGCTCCTGCCACCATCCTAGCTCTTGGGACACCTAGCAAGCCTCTTGGCTCTACGGACCCTGGGCCCTTCCTCTTGAAGCCCCATCCCCTCTCCCCACTCCCACGCCCCGCCCACTCCCTCGCGTGCTTGCGGACACCCGAGCTAGCGCGGGGGGTAGGGGCGTCTCCAAGAGCCCGCCTCTTGGCCCGACCCATTCCCGGGACCCCTCGCGCCCCTGCTGAGCTCCACTCACCTGAGTGTCGACCCGGAGTGTGCAGAGCACCCTCCTCCGCGCCAGGAGCCCGCCCCAGCAGGTGGTATCAGTGTGGAGCCCGCAGCCGCTGCAGCAGCCGCAGCCGCTGCTGCAGCCTCAGCCGCAACCCGGCCCGGCCCCCCCCCGCGCGTGGGGATGAGCTCTGGGCCCCTGATCCCTCCCACCCTGCACCTCTCCTTCCCAGGCCAGCGCCTGCCACCACGGACAGAGCCACGGGGAGCCGGCCCAGCGGGCGCCAGGCTGGAAGGGGTGGGGGTGGGGTGGGGGGGTGGGACTTGGGAGTCCTGGCCAGCCCCCTCCCCGCCCAGGCACCGGGGGAGCTTCTGCTGTCGCTGGTTCTTCAGGCAGCCAGGATGAGGGCAGCGAGGAGAGGGGGCGAGCAAGCTCTGTTCTGATTACTGGAAAGCTAACTGAACCAGGGGTAAGGAAACCCGGGATCCTGTCCCGTCTTTGTACCCAACTTGTTAGGTGAGCTCATTGGGAGAACTGCCTGTCACTCCGCATTGACGAGCACCTGCTCGGCCTGTGTAGCAGGCCATCCCTGGGGCTGGTCTAGGGAAGCGTTACTCAACTGCAGAATGATAGGGGCGGAATAAGCCTAAGGGCTCAGCTAGCCAAATCCCCTCAACTGATTAATTTCTTCTAAATTAAATTTCATATAATAGGGACAGGCCCTGGAGCCGTGAATTCATCAGTTATAAGGATTTTCCAGGTCAACGCAGGTGGGCACCTCTGCAATTTATAGTTGGTCTGCCATAAGATGTTGAAAGAATTAACAGTCACAGGGACAGATGTGTCAGAGGTAGGGCTGGAACCCAAGTATTGCTGGCTTCCAGGCCAATTCTTGATCAACTACCAAGCTGCCTTTTATTAAAAAAAAAAAAAAAAAGTTTTAAAAATATATTTTGCTATTTCCCAAATTAAAAAAAAATTTCTAAACATTTAAAAAAAAAATTGAGTTCTAAATTCTCTTCCTCCCTCCTGGCCCTCCCCTACCCCTGGAATAGGTCAACAATATGATATCGATTATACATGTAAAGTCACGAAAAATATATTTCTATATTAGCCTTGTTGCAAAAGAAATCACACACAAAAAAACAAGAAGTTAGAAAGTCAAAAAGCCAGCTTCACTCTGCTCTGAGAGTTCATCAGTTCTCCCAAGCTGCCTTTTACAAAAATTTCGCTACTCCTCTTTTTTACATCAAGATAATCTCCCAACACATCCCTTATTTCTTTGAATCTTCCCTTGTACAGAAGAAAAAAGATGAACAAAATCCAACCAAAAAAGGAAACAAATTAAACAGTGTAAACAATATTCTGTATCCCTTAGGTCATTTTTTTGTTGTTGTTGTTAGGACATAAGTGTGTTTCATCATTTGTTCTCCAGGACCAAGTTTAGCCATGATAATTAAGCTAAATTCAGCTGCATTTTTGTATTGTTTCTTATTGCATGGCAGGGGGGTGGGGTGGCATAGAGAGGGAGAAGAGGGCAGAGTCATCTGTAAATTATATTCAGTTTTGCTTTCTTCACTCTGCATCAGTTCATACAAGAGTTTCTACAAGTCTTCCCATGTTCTTTCAAATCCCTCATATATACCATTTCTTACTGGGAGCTAATAATCCATTACACTCATACACCAAAAATTTTTGACTCATTTATTAGGAAATTTCCTCAGCATTGATCCCACGTGTTTCTCATTTGTTTTTGATCACAAAGGGTGCCCCTCCAAATATCTTGGTATACATGAAACCTTTCTTTCATTGATTTCCTCTGGGTATACTACTCAATAGTGGAATTTCTGTGTCAAAAAGTATAAACAATTTTGTGACATTTCTAACACTAATTGAAATAATTTTCCAGGTCATTCGGACCAATTCATAGTTTGACCAACACACATATAGACAGAGATATATATGTGTGTGTATGTATCATTGTGTCTGTCTTCTTTCAATTATTTACTCTTTCTTTTAACATCTTTGCCAATTTGATGGATAGGAAATTGTTTTAATCTATATTTCTCTTATTAGTGACTTGGAACAATTTTTCCATATGGTTTCTGGACATTCCCAATTCTTCTGAAAATAGTTTGTGTACATTCTTTGAATTTTGACCACATTGAGGAGTGATTCTTGGTCTTATATATTTATGTCAGTTCCCTATGTAGCCAAATAAACTCTGTCTATCTATACCCCAACTTCCACTTCCAGTGACAAATTGAGTCCCTAGGGACTGACTAGTCACATTTCCTTCTTAGGGTTCTAGTGTTATCCTTGAGGGGAATCACCATATGTTTCTAATGCTCTCAGCTCTAGCTCCTATTCAATAACATTCCCTTAATATCAGTCCCCATTTAGTATCTCTCCTATATTACTAATTGATCCAATTAACATCAATTAAGTTTTACAAAGGGATCTTAACTGAGAAGATATAGTAAGAACACAGGTACAAATACAACTCTTCAAACTTGGGACATACCCCTCTACCATCTTGGTCCTTAGGAAAAGTGGGATCAAACTTGAAATGGACACTACAAAACACTCATTCCACCAAGTTCATTTCTGAATCCTGCATGGCCTAGCCAATGGGTAAGTTGCTCCATTGTTGCAGCAGGACACTTCTGGACTGTACCTGCACCTCACCCTGCTTGCCTGCAGGACCCCAGCTCCTGTATGTTTGGTGTAGGTCACTCACTTTTCTGATCTTCCAAAAACTCACAAGGTTGTAACCATCTTAAATGCTTCTTCACTTAAGAGGATTAAAAGACAGATTCAAAGAGGCTAAGAATAGGGACCAAATGTTTCATAGCCAGAGTGAGAAGAGCAAAATGATGCCCATGCCTGGCACTCATTCCCCAGAGATTTTCAGCAGTCACAGCCTTGATCACCACCAGGAAGAAAGAATGTGAGGTTGACTGAGCAACCAATCAAAGGGCCCCTATTTACACACAGTAAGCAGTCAGGAAACAGTCATAGAATGATGATATGAGCACCTTCCATTATGCATGTCTGGAAGCATGCTCATCAAGCATCCACTTGGGGATTGCATCAGGCAGAGTGCTGCTGTGCCTGCTCCTAAGCTGAGCCCTCACTGGCCTGTGTCTCATTATATTTATTTATTTTGGCTATCAGACTTGTAACAGATATTAGATGCAAAGATTTTCCCCCATGTGACAGTATTGCTTCTGATTCTACTTGCATTGATTTTGTTCATCAAAAAAAATTTTAGTTGTATATAATAGACATGTATTTTATCATCTCTGTCTCTTGTTTGGTTAAGAATTCTCCCTTTTGGGGTGGCTAGGTGGTGCAGTGAATAGAGCACCGGCCCTGAAGTCAGGAGGACCTGAGTTCAAATCTGGCCTCAGAAGCTTAACACTTACTAGCCATGTGACCTTGCACAAGTCATTTAACCCCAATTGCCCTGCCTTCCCTCTTCCAAAAAACAAACAAGCAAACAATTCTCCCTTTTCTGTTCTTTAATTTTTTAGTTTAATGTGATCTTTTACATTAAGGTCATACCAATTTGGGTTTATTGTGATATATAGTGTAAGATGCTATTCTAAACTAAACTATTTAAGATGTTATTCTAAACTAAAATAAACTAGACTGCTTTTCAGTTTTTACTATAGAACCTGTTGAACGTGAGGTAGCCAAGTGGTATAGTAGATAGAAGGCAAAGAATGCTTTGGAGTTACAGAGACTTGAATTCAAATTCTGCCTCAAACACATCCTAGCTGTGTGACAACGATCAAGTCTGCTTACCTCAGTGCACCTGGCAGCTCTCTAAAAATAAGTTACAGACCAATTATAGATCTGTACCAGCATACAAAGGATCCACACTGGGCATTATTCTCTACACCCGTGAAATCAGAGGTAATGACCAAGAAAACTTCATCAGACCACAATTTCTCAGCAGTTTGTGTACTTCTAACCCCCTAAGCTGACATATAGAAATACTTCATTTTATTGTACTTGGCAAATATTGCCTTTTTTTTTTTTTAACAAATTGAAGGTTTATGGCAACCCAGTGCAAAGCAAGTCTGCTGGCACCATTTTTCCAACAACATGTGTTCACAATGTATCTCTGTGCCACATATTGGTCATTTTTGTAATATTTTGCAAACTTTTGCTTTATTATTATATCTTTTATGGTAAGCAGTGATCTTTGATGTTACTATTATAATTGTTTTGGGGGCACCACATTCCATGCCCACATAAGACAATGAAATTAATTGATAGATGTTGTATATGTTCTGACTGTTCTACCAACCAGCTGGTCTGTCTCTCTTCCTCTCCTCAAGCCTCCCTATTCCCTTACACACAACAATATTGAAGAATATTACATAAACTTAGTTGATAAAGCAGTGGCAGGGTTTGAGAGGATTAACTCTAATTTTGAAAGCAGTTCTACTGTGGGTAAAATGCAATCAAGTAGCATCACATGCTACAGAGAAATAATTTGTGAAAAGAAGAGTCAATTGATGTGGCAAACATCATTGTTTATTTTAACAAATTGCCACAGGAGAAAATTTGGAACTCTAGGGATTGTGGAATTGAATGCTATAAACTAAAAGTAAATAAATAAATTTTAAAAAATAAGAAATTGCCACAACCACCCCAACCTTCAGCAACTACTACCCAGATCAGTCAGCAGCCATCAACATTAAGGCAAGACCCTTTACCAGCAAAAAAATAATGTCTTGTTGAAAGCTCAGATGAAAGTTAGCTTTTTTTTTAAGTAATAAAGTACTTTTAAATTAAATATGTACTTTTTTGACATAACGCTATTATCGCATGCACACTTGATAGATTACATAACTTTTATATGGACTGGGAAGCAAAAATATTTGTATTTCATTTTATTGCAATACTTGCTTTATTGCAGTCTTCTAGAACTGAATCCACAATATCTCTGAGGTGTGCACATATAAAGGACAACTGGTTGACTCAGTGGATAGAGTGCTAGATTCATCTTCCTGAGTTCAAATCTGGCCTCAGACATTTATTAGCCATGTGACCCTGGCAAGTCACTATACCCTGTTTACCTCAGTTTCCTTATCTGTAAAAATGAGCTGGAGAAGGAAATGGCAAACCACTCCAGTATCTTTGCCAAGAAAACCTCAAATGGAGTCATGAAGAGTCAGGCATGAATGAAAAAACAAATCAACAACAAAATGCCTGTATAAGGAAATTGAGATCCAGAGATGATTTGGCAGCTTAAGATCACATAAATAATAAATGATAGAACTGGGATTCAATGTTCTCCCACAGATTCTCACAGAATCAGAGAGTTGGAAGGGATTCCAATGGCCATTGAGTCCAAAACAATACTCCATATCCAATATGCCCAACAAATATTAGTCACCAACTGGAGGCCTCTAAGGAAGAGGAGCTTACCATCTCCTGAGACAGCTCACTCAACTCATGGACAGATCTGATTGTTAGGAAGGCCCAAGTTTCCTCTTCACTATTGCCACCCAGTGCTCCCAGTTCCATTCCATAGGTTAAATAAAAGAACAAACTTAATCCCTCCTCCAATGATGGGCCTTCAAATACTTGGAGAAAGTTATGTTCCCCTCCAGTCTTCCCTTCTCCAGGTTAAGCAATCCCAGTTCCTTCACATTGGCCCCAGGATTTTTTCTTGATGAAGCCAAATTGATTCTTTGTAATCAAAGAATAACCCAATGACTTGGAGGAATAGAATTGTCATGAGGATCATGAGATAATATTTGGAAAGCCCTTAGCACAGTGCTTGAAACATAGTAAACACTGAATAATTGTTACCTATTATAATCATAACCACTACATTTTCTAGATATTTATCAACCATCTCTTTCATGATTCTTTCTAGAATTTCCCCCAGAACTAAAGTCAAGATCACTGGAGTTTGTTGACTTCTTTGAAAACTAGTACGATTTTGCCCTGCTCTAGTCTATTGCCCCACACCCAGTGTTATTTCTATTTAAGTTGAATGAAGTAGAAAGAGACAGATGATCTTTGACTAGTTAATTTTTGCCCTTCCTAGTATATATAATCACAAGAATTGTTAACACGTCAGGCTATAATCACAAGATAAGAAGTGCCAGCTCTGATTATAATAAAAAAGAATTGGAAATTGAGGGAATGCCCATCAGTTGGGGGGATGACTTTACAAGTTGTGGGATATGATTGTGATGGAATAATATTGTGCTATAAGAAATGAGGACTGGGATGATTTCAGAAAAACCTAGAAAGACATGAACTGATGCAAAGTGAAGTGACCAGAACCAAGAAATCATTGTGCGCAGTAACAACAATATTGTAATGAGGATCAGCTATGAATGACTTAGCTATTCTTAGCAATACAATGATCTAAGACAGTTCCGAAGGACTCATGATGAAAAATGCTATCTACCTCCAGAGAAAGAATTTGAATGCAGATTGAAACATACTTTTTTCAGTTTATTTTTTCCTATTGGTTTTTTTAGTCTGTGTTTTCTTCCATATGACTAATATGGAAATAAGTTATGCATGATCACACATGTATAACCTATATAAAATTACTTATAGTCTTAGGGAGGGGAGAGGTGAGGGAAGGAGTAGAAAAAGAATTGGAATTCATATTTTTAAAAAATGAATGTTAAAAATTGTTTTTACATGTAATTGAAAAAACATTTTAAATAAAAAAGAAGTGTTAATGTGTTAACAAGGTATTAATACTTTAAAATGTGCAAAGCCCTTAATTGAATTAGAAGGTAAGCTACCCTCTAAATAGGGTTGATTGGTATTAGCTAACAGAAATTGAATATTTCCCAGATGGCCCTTTGAAAAAAAAACAAACCAGTGACCCAGGTCTGGTATTTTAGGCCATGGGGAAAAGACCATTGCAATTATAAAAGGGGTTGGGGTCCAGATGATTTCTTTTTCTCCCCCACTGATCATGAAGCTAGCTCCCAAGAAACTTGCCCAGAGCAAGACATCTATTCCCACAATTGAATCAGTTTGGGAGTCCACAAAAGTAAATAGACATACCACAGGTAGATATGGATAAAGAGGGGCAGTCACCAGAGACAATGAATGGGACCTCTGGCAACAGTAAATAGGGCCGGTAATGAACTCAAGAGTCAGTTAGTACCGGCAATTCAGAGTCTACCTATGGAGAAGAGTAGACCCTGGGGCCCAGTAGAGTGACCAGCCCAAAAGAGAGGCTGCACTTTGTTGTTGTTGTTAAAAAGAATCAATGACGTTTTGAGGGTGGTGTCTTGACTTGTGGGTTTAAGTGAGGCAGAGCTCTGAAAAGTTGTCAGCCTCACTCTCTCTTCCAGAGCTATCTAAGTCTAGTGGCAAGACATTGTTTAGGTTTTGATGACTTAGAATGAGATACTATACCCAGAGATGAGCTTTATGAGGACTATGCAAGGAGAAAAAGCATATGACATCTTTAAGTTCTAGAGTTGTGAGTTGCTTTGACTACTGTGACTACCCAAGTATGTGCCTCACTATTAGTGTACTCTAAGTTTGAGTTTACTTCATTCATCGATTCTATGTATATTAGTGGGACATATTTTGTAATTATTTTGTAGCAAAGGGGTAGCTAAGTGGCACAACGGATAGAGTTCGGTCTGGAATCAGGAAAACCTGAGTTCAAATGTGAACTCACACACTTAGTAGCTATGTGACCCTGGGCAAGTCACTACACCCTGTTTGTTTCAATTTCTTCATCTGTAAAATAAATTGGAGAAGGAAATGGCAAACCACTCTAGTATCTTTGCCAAGAAAACCCCAAAAGGATTCACAAAGAGTTGGACGTGACTGAAAACAATTAAACAACAACAAAATCTTTCGTAGTTACTGTTCTTAGAATACCATCTTAAAAAATTCCTTTGCTAAGAGCTAATTGTGTCTCCTGGCTAGCTGTTCATGGCAAGCACACCGGTGTGGGCCCATAAACTATATTTAAAGAAGTGACACCTTCCTCTCAGTGGGGACACTGAGTGTACTAGAATTCTACTTAGCAGCTATCCTCAAGGGAGGCTCCCCAGAGGGGTGTTACTGTCCATACTTCTTTGTTGTTCAGTTGTATCCAACTCTTCGTGACCCCCATTTGGGATTTTCTTGACAAAGATACTGGAGTGGTTTTGCCATTTCCTTCTCCGTTTCATTTTACAGATGAGAAAACTTAGGCAAACAGGGTTAAGTGACTTGCCCAGGGACACATAGCTAGTAAGTGGCTAAGGCCAGATTTGAACTTGGGAAGAGGAGTTTTCCTGACTCCAGGCTGGGTACTCTATCCATTGTACCACCTAGCCACCCCTACACTGCTTATCTCATTAAAATGTCCAGCTGGAGGGTAGCAAAGTTAAAGTTCATTATTACTCTTTGAATATGTTAATAGGGTTGAATCTATTTAATTAGGAAATGAAGTCTAGGGAATGGGGCACAAGACAAACAGTTTATACACTAAGGGGATCAGAAAAATGGTGGAGTCAGCTTTTGAAGAGAGCCAGCTTAGATGGCGAGGAGTTTCCTTCTAGAGAAGTGACAGGGAGACCTAGTATAACTACTGGAAAAATGAAAGGTCTTGAAAGCAAGAAAAGCAAAACCCATTAAGAACATGTGTAGTCGGGGTGGCCAGGTAGCACATCGAGTAAGAGCACCGGCTCCAGTTTCAGGATACCGGGGATCAAATCCGGGCTCAGATACTTAGCACTACACCCAGAAATAACTGGCCGTGTAACCTTGAGCAAGTTACTTAACCCTGATTGCTTTAAAAAAAAAAACCATGTGTAATCAAGAAAAAGATTTCCCACACTGTCATCTCTCCCTCCCTGGCTTCCTCAGCTCAGCCACTAAGTTATCCAGTGATATCGGGTGATGCAATTTCCTCTCCTGGGGCCTTATTTTTTGCCTCTCTAAAAAGACTGGATGATCTCTAAGGTTTCTTGCAGCTTCAAAATTCTATTTTTCTGTGAATCAAAACTTTGTTTACTTCTCCTCTGGCCTGAGGTCAGTCATGCAAACCAAGTGGAGAGAGAGAGGAAGAGCAGAGTTCAGGGCCTTGGAGGGCAGAAGCTGTGGATTAAGGAGTGATTTGGAGAAGGTTCTAAAAGTCACATGGGCCTGGGGAGGACTGGAACTTTTCCCTGAAATTAGAATGTCCTTCCCCTTTGCCTTTGCTGGAGCCATCCCCCCACAATTAGCAGGTGATTATTATCCTGACGGAAAATTACTCTCCTATGTTCTCATGGTTGTTAGTCTTACCTTAGTACCCTAGAGAGCAAAGGGCTGAGACTTTTACAGCACCGCATGTGCTCAATAAACACTTGGGTGATAGCTTGATTGAAAAAGGGAAAATTTATCTTTTCTCTTTCAAATTCAATTTTCTTTTATTTTTCAGCTCTGAATTCTTTCCCTGTGACCTCCTCTTCTCTTCAAATTCCCCACATTAAGAAATCAGGAAAGGAAAGTGAGCAAAACCAGGAGAATTGTTATTGTATAAACTATAACAATATTGAAAAGACAAATGACTTTGAAAAATGTAGGAATTCTGAGCAACCATTTCCAGACAGAGAGGTATGCAGATTGATGCATAAATGAGTGCCTGCAGATGTGTGTATGTGTATCTATTTATATTGATATCTCTCTAGATAGGCATATCTATCTAGATTATTGATAGATACAACTATATAGAGATATAAATGGATGATCTCTCAGATCTCTTTAAAATGCTACAATTCCGTGAATCAAAACTTGGTTTATTTCTCCATTTTGTCTAGATTGGCCTGAGGTTAGACATGGAAAACAAGTAGCAGAAGGAAGGGGTAGAGCATATGTCTATTTATAGATAGAAGAGGGAGAGAGAGGGAAAGAGAGACAGAGAAAGTGACAGTAAGAGAGAGGCAGAGAGGGAGGGAGGGGGAGAGAGAAGGAAAGAGAGACAGAGGCAGAGAGGGAGGGAGGGGGAGAGAGAAGGAAAGAGAGACAGAGGCAGAGAGAGAGAGGGAAGGAGGGAGGGAGAGATGACAATGTGGGAAATGTTTTTCTTGGCTACACATCTTCTTAATGGGTTTTGATTTTCTTGCTTTCACTTTGGGGGGTTGAAAGTGGAAATGGGAAGAAAATGTATACCTGAAAATAAAATCTAATTAAAAAAACGTGCAAAGTGTATTATTATAATTTCAGTGGGTGAGATAATAAGACCATAGATTTAGAGCTAGAAGAGATAGCCAGGGTCATCTAGTCCAACTCCCATAATTCATAGATAAGGAAACTGAGACCCCTGGAAGTCAAGTGACTTGCTCACTCCTCTTGCAGCTATGCTTCTGACTTTCCTGACTTCAACACCATGCCTCATTTGTAATGTCACTCCGGAATATCCATCAAACCGCACAACACCCCTCTGCTATGCTGGTCGCCTTCTCCCACTGGCAGATTCCTCCTGGGTCCTCCATTTTGTGGAGGGGTCCAGGCTGGCCAACCTTCATTTATTCATTCCTCTCCTGGCTGGGTTTCTGACTTTCTGGGTGTCCACCCACCCCCTTTCCAGCTCCCTTTTATGTGCTGTCTTCCTCTATTAGGTTGTAAACTCCTTTAGGGCAGTGAGTGCCATTTTGTTTCTGTTTATATTGCCCAGTGTTTAGCATATTTGTTGTTGTTTAGTTGTTTTTCAGTCATGTCTGACTCTTCATTACCCCATTTAGAGTTTTCTTGGCGGATACTAGAGTGGTTTGCAATTTCTTTCTCCGGCTCATTTTACAGATGAGGAAATTGAGGCAAACAGGGTATAGTGACTTGCCCAGGGTCACATAGCTAGGACGTGTCTCAAACTGAATTTGAACTCCAAGTCTTTCTGATTCCAAGCCCATCACTCTTTCCAGTGAACCACCCAGCTGCTCTGTTTAGCATAAACCTTTACAAAAATGCTTCTGCTTTGCCTTGCTTAGGTCCCATAGATAGTAAGAATCAGAGGTGGACTTTGAACCTATGACCTTGGATTCCAAAGTCAGCATTCTTTCCATTAATCACCTTTAGCTTAGTAGATGAGCTGAGCCTCAAAATACATGAAAACGACAGCAAAATTTTTGGAGTGGATTCAAAACCAGTCCAATCTTCAAGAAAGCCTTTTTGACAAGGAAGACCCTAAATCAAATGTCCCGAGTCTCAAACATGTGAGAACAGAACAGTCTAGATCTGTTATCTGGGGCTGGGGGAACAAAGCAGATAGGTGAAAATTCTTGTTGTTTGATGTCTTCACAGAAGTACATTATTAGCATGAATTCTTGAAACGATGAGGGCTGTTCCTCTCCAATTTCCATTAATTGATTTAATGCCCATGAGAGAGAAGAGGTTGGTTGAAATTCATAAGGAAAATGAAGGAAATGTAGAGGTTGGTGCTGAAATGTAATTATACAAAATTACTGTTTAGAAACATATTTACTATGGGGTTTTCTTAAATATGTCTCTCAATTAAAATAAAAATTGCTTTCAACCTTTCAACCTGACCTTGCAGCCAGCATCAAGGAGAGGCAACCATTGTGGAAAAGGGGTCCAACATCCTTGCCATAATAACCACTAAACTCTGACCTACCACCCACAGTCTGGTAAGCCTGAATAACCATGGGCAGCAGTCTCCTCCATAGCCTTGCTTCCAGCCTAGTCCCCATAGTCAAAATTAAGGAAAACAACCCCTTGGGGAGAAGGTGGCCCTTTATCCTTGTTACCATCACCATCAATTGCTGAGAGATTGTCCAGTCACCCTAAAGGAGAGACAAGGGGTTTCCTGTGTTAGGGGTAGCAAAACACCTTCACCACCACCTCAATTCTGACCCTTGGTGGAAATAGTCTAGGACCCTGATCCTAGAGTCCTGGGAACAACAGTGCCCAAAAGACTATTGGTCCTGCTTCCAATTTGGCATCATTGATGGATGCAACCCTTGTAGAGTACAGCCCTTGTATCCCCCTTCCACTCCCACCGCCATCACCAACCGCCTCTAACTGGCAGGTATCCCTAAGAGATCTGGGGAAAAATAGCACCCCCATCCAGATCACTGGCTCTACTTTCACAACGGCCCCAAAGCCATAGTCCTGGGAAGCAATCCTTCGGGATATTTGGCCTTGGAGCTGCCTCTGCAGGTCCTTCAGCCTCCACCCCTTCTGGTAACCACAGCAACTAAAGCCTGAAAAAAGAGAGTTCCTACTACCAAAGTCCTTGGCCAGGTCAAATGGTCCAACCTCAGAACACAATAGAAGTTTTCTTCTTTGTTTTTTTCTTGTTTGTTTGTTTTTTCCCTAATGGAAATGACATTTAGGAAGATCTAACTACCCTCTGCTTTTCTGCTACTCCATAAAGGCCCCTGGATTTTTCCATTTGACCTACATCTGAAATCTCCTCTATGTATTATCTTCTCCTTATTAGAATGTGAGCTCTGGAGGGCAAAGCCTTTTTTATTTGTAACCCCAGCACCCAGAGAAGTACTCTGCCCACTGTAGTGTTAATGGGATAGAAGATCTTCCCCATCCATTAATAAGTCTCAGGTGGAGCCCATTAAAGGAAGCTTGCTTAGGGGACACTTGCTTGTAGGAAGGCTTTCACACCTTTTGTTAATTTCTAATTAGGCACTGAGACAAGAGGGTAGTGATTTTGCCCTCTGCCTCTAAAAAGGGTGTATATATAAAACCCAGATGTTGGTGCTTCTCTTTCTGGTAACTATGTATGTATTGCCTTGGTCAGACAGTTAGATCTGTCTATTGATGTGTGCCAGTTTCTTAGACAGTTAGAAACCCGGCTTGTTGGTCTTTATTTCTCTGCTTGTATTTTCTTTATTTGGATTTTCTCTGAAGTTCAGGGTACTGATTTTTCTTCTGTGTGAGTGTAATTAAAAAGATTGTCGACCCCTTAAACAACTATCTTTCCTAGTAAAGCAGATCTAAGAGCCTGAGCTAGGGTAGCAGCCATCCTAGGTATGCCAGTGTGGTTGCTGCTATACCCATATAAAGTATTTAATAAATGCTCATTCATTCATCTTTATTATCTTTGCTTTCTTCCTTCTGGTTGTGTTCAAATCATATTTAAGGGGAAAATCATGATCTATTCAGACAAATTTGGATAGCTTGGTGATGCAGTGGATAGAGTGCTGGGCCTATAACCCGGAAGACTCCTCTTCCTGAGTTCAAATCTGGCCTCAGACACTTATCAGCTGAGTGACCCTGGGCTAGTCATTTAACCATGTTTGTCTCAGTTTCCTCATCTATAAAATGAGCTGGAGAAGGAAATGCCAAACCACTCAAGTATCTTTGCTGAGACCCAATGGGGTCATGAAGAGTCAACCACAACTGAAACAATTGAACAAGAACATTCAGACCAACTGGGAAAATTATTGGTACTATGAGATTGTAGGAGTTGGAGCTGGACTCCCAGCTCCCATACAGAATGTTAGAGCGGGAGGAGATTGTCTAATAATCAGAGACTCAACCTGAGATCCCTGAACTTGTTTTAAAAACATTCCAGTGACCGAATTTCAGTGTAATTAGTTTCCTTTGTCATCCAGTGCATTTTTTTTTTTGATTTAAAAACATTATTTTGAGATAAGCTTCCCCAGACTTCCAGAGGGGCCCAAGAACTCCTGCTCTAGTCCAAGCTTTTCATTTTATGGGGAAGGGGCGGGGAAACAACTTGTCATATATACCAGGCACTGTAGTAAATAAGCACTGGGGATACAAAGAGGGTCAAAAGGCAGTCCCTGCCGTGGAGAAGCTCCCCCACAGCCTTATGGTTCAAGGTCAAATAGCTAGCAGGCTTCAAAGTGGGGACCTTAACTTTTTTTGACTCTAAGGTCATTATTCTTTCCAATACACAACACTGACCATTTTTCAATTGGTGCTACTTCTAATCCAGAGTTGGAGGGCTACTCAAGTTTTTCTGCATCATCTTTCTGGAGACTGGTGAATTCCCCACCCGTTAGCCCCTCCTACACATAGGAGTGAAGTCATGTATAAGCCCATGCCAGCAAAGGGTCCCACCAACATTCTTAACCTCTACTTCCTTCTGCTCATTCCATTACCAAAAATTAACCCATCCTTTATGACTCAGCAATACCTCCCTTTCCTTCTGAAACCTTTCCAGACTCTGCCAGACCATACTGATTTGCCCCATCTCTGAAAGTCTGTAGTCCTTCTAGTCTGTGGAGTAACCAGGTCATTTTAGCATATGACTATCTATACATTGTCCTATCACTCTTTTATTTTTCCTGTATGGATTATACATTTCAGAAGGCAGGAGACTAGGCCTTACATTTCTCTTGTAGCCCCCACAGTACCTAGGTCAGTGCTTGGCATGTCCTGGATAGGCCAAAACTTGTTAACTAATGTGTTGACTGTGCTTGAAAGGGATTTTTTAGGGTATGAGATTAAGGCCATGAAACTGGGGGATTAAGACTCAACAGTCTACTTAACAAGTCTAGAGCTGGATCTAGAGACCTCCAAGGGTTAAAACTGCTAAGTGCTCTAGGCATTAAGAGTTTGTTTGACTTCGGAATGAGGTGGCTGGCCTAGTTTTTGGTTCCTGTTATTCTTCTTTCACCTCCTTGACAGCTGGTTGCACAAACTTCCTGAGTGGCTGATTTCCTATCGGCAGATTTTCCAGGCATAACAGATTCTTCCCTCAGTCCCAGTCTGCCAAACAAGGCAGCCTAGTCTTGGTTTTACCAAATAAAAATTGACCAGGACCGATCACAGAATCAAAGTTATCTCAAAGTTAGAAGTGACTTCGGAGACCGAGGCCCCTGGACAAAACGTCTTTCTACAAGACTGCCAACAAATGGTCATGTGAAAAAACCTCTAGCGGGAGAGAACCGACTCCGTCCTGAGGCAGTCCATTTGGTTTCTGAATGTTAGGAAGGTCTCCATTACATTGAGCTAAAATCATCGAGCATAAGTCAGCCAGTCAACAAACATTTATTAAGTACTTACTATGTTCCTGCCAAGGATTGTACCAAGTCCTGAGGATATAAAGTAAAAAAATGCCACCCCTGCCTTTAAGGAGCTCCACCCCTATCATATCTCCTGAGATTTGCTCTGGGTTATCCCCATCCCCAACCCAGTTCAGATCAGCTTGTTCTTGTCAGAGGGAAAGATAGTTTGTCTCACTGGGGTCCACACATGAGTTATTGCTAGGCATAGTGTCCTTGGGATGGGGAAAAAACTGTCAGGGATAGTGTTTTGATGCTAGAGAGAAGTGTGATCTTGGAAGTGGGGTTCAAGCACAAGCATCCAAGCACCCCCATCAACATGACCAGCTGCCCCTTCTTCCTACTTGCTCTGGGTTCAAAAATCAGGACTACCACCATCCCTGTCCTCATCTCCTCTTCGTTGTCTCCCTGTTAGAATATAAGCTCCTTGAGGGCAGGGGCTATCTCAGTCTTGAGTTTGTACCCTCAGCACTAATCACAATGTTTGTATCATTCATATCAGAACAAGGTAAGACTGAAGACAGATCCCCATGGCATCCCACTGAAGCTATTCCTCCATGAACCTATGGGTTACTCCCCTTTGGGGCCCATCATCCAAGCAGTTATAAGTCCAACTTAAGTGCATTATAATCAAGCCTGTATCTCTCTTTTTTTGGAGGGCAGTTGGGGTTAAGTGACTTGCCCAAGGCCACACGGTTAGGTGTGTGTGTCTGTGTGTGTTAAGTGTCTGAGGCCGGATTTGAACTCAGATCCTCCTGACTCCAGGGCTGGTGCTCTATTTACTGTGCCACCTAGCTGCCCATGTATCTCTCTGTCTTTTCTACAAAGATGGTGTGGAAGACTGTGCTTTGCTGATACCTGGGTATAATATGATTAGATCATTTCTTGGATCCACTGTTCTAATTATCCTTTCAGAAAAGGAAATGAGCTTAGTCTGGTATGACCCATTCTTCATAGTCACATGGGTTTGTAAAGTTCTTTGCTTCTCTTTTTAAATGCTCACGAGTATCTCTCTATGTTCTAACATTTTGCCAAGAATGTAGTCAATCATCTCAGGTTTACAGATGTGCTGCTTCTTGGATGACAGGCTCTCCAGCAGAGGTAATTAAACTTACTGGGGTCTTAGAAGCGGCCCCGCCATGTTCCTGATTATAGAATGTTAGAACCAGAAGCAACCTTAGCACTGTCCATTCCAACTTTTTCAGTGGTCTTGGAAGCCAGGATTAGAACCCCCTAGTCTGTTGACTTTCCGTTCAGCATGTGAAACTCTGACCACGTGCTAGGTGCTGGGTTAACTGCTGGATCATGGAAGGGACTTCAGACCTTAACTAGTCCAAACCCTTCATTTTAAAGATCTGGACTGACTTACTGAGTATAAGTTGGAGAGCTGGTCATTGACCCAGTACTCTTGGAGCTACACACCACCATATTGCTGCCTCTCTTAGAAGGTCCCCAAATTAGTCTTGAGATTTCTTTTCTTGTCTGTGCTGACAGGAAATGAGCATCCAAAGAGGGATAAAAGATTCACCAGCTATCACTGTTTCAAAGAGTAAGAATAATAGTTTTTTTTTGAAGGGGGGAAGACAAGGCAATTGGAGTTGTGACTTGCCCAAGGTCACACAGCCAGTGTCAAGTATCTGAAGCCGTATTTGAACTCAGGTCTTCCTGACTTCAGGGTTGGTGCTCTATTCACTATGCCACCTAGCTGCCCCTAATAGCTAAATATTTATATAACACCTACTACATATTAGGCATTGTGCTATGCACTCTTAAAATATTCTCATTTGATCTTCAACCACTCTGAGAGGTAGGTGCTATTATTATTCCCATTTTACAGATGAGGAAACTGAGGCAAACAGAGGTAAAGTGACTTGGCTAGGGTCACACAGCTAGGAAGCTAGAAGAAGCTGCTCCTCCTGCCTAGCCTCATGCTTGCAATTTCTTACTTAACCTTTAGGTAAGAACAATAAAAAGTGCTGGCTTTTGATCAACTATAAGGCTCTTTGACAAGTCCCTGAACTTTTTTTTTACATTGCTTTCATTTCTGAATTTATCTTTCAGTCCAGTGTTTGGAAGCATCCTACCTTGTGATTTTTTTCTCTTAATGTTCTAAGCATTATGGTGACTGTCTATGGCCAGAATCTCCTGGACAAGACTTTCCATCTACATTGTAATTTGCACAATTCCCACTTGGGGGGTCACAGTTGGTTTCAGTGATGTGTTAATTCAGAAACACAAAATAAAACTGAGCTTATTTTATGGCTGAAAGAGCATCAGACTGCAGAAAACACAGTAATAGGACTCCCCCTAAGTAAGCTGGATGATCTCGGAGAAATCACTTCAGGTGACTGGATGTCATGGCCTGGGTGTTGGGATTTGGGAGCCAGGAATACCAGGGTTTGAATCCTGCCTCCAACACTGACCAGCTGTGTGACCCTGGGCAAGTCATTGAATGTCTGTGGGTGCCTCCTATTCTGCATCTGTAAGGGAAGATGATTGGGCTCAATGACCTCTACAGCCCCTTCTAGCTCTGCATTTATGATCTTTGGGGCTCAGAGTTTGTCTGATTTAGACAGTGATAAATTATATCATTATATATAAATTATATAAACAAACCCAGGCTGGTGGGTATTGCTATCTCCATCTCCTGCCCCCAGGCCTTTGCACATGCTTGCCTGGAATGCACCACTGCCTCACAACAAATTTGGATTTGCCATTTAAAAATCAACTCTGGTTTCACCTATGAGAAGCCACTGCTCATTTCTTCAGCTGACAAATTATTTTCTATTCTATCCTGTGTAAATGTTGTGCTCCCCTGGGAGAATGTAAATTCCTTAGAGAATGGAGCTATTTTAAAAACTTGTGTCCTTAGTTTTTTGTTCAGGGTAGACATACCACCACCAATGTCTATATATTGGGGGGGGAGGCTGTATCTGTCTGTCTGTCTGTATTCTCATTCTGAGTCTCACAATAATGCTATTTTGTAGGCAGAGTCTGGCTGATGCAAGCCCCATCCTTTTCTTTTCTTTTTTTTTTTATTTCTGGGTGTGGTGCTGAGTGTCTGAGCCCGGGATTCGATCTCCAGGTCATCCCGACACTGGGGCCGGTGCTCCTACTTGCTGAGCCACCTGGCCGCCCTGAAGCCCCATCCTTTTCTGCCACTGCCTATGTTACCTGTGGGCTGCAGCTGGTGTAGCTGGGACCCAAGCAGGCTGGGTGAGATGATCTTTAAAGGCCCTTCAGTATCCCATGACTAGCAATAAGGACAATACTCATTTGGAGTCATGCACAAGTCTGTCAGGGAACAACTTCACAGACTGAGGAAAAAAGAACCCAGTTTATTTTATAGAGATGGTTAGGTTTTTACTAGTTAACAGCTCTCATCACATGAAGAGGTTCACCACAGCGTAAAACAACACAAACTGTTTCCTCTATTACATTTTAACCAAATAAAATGACCACTGCTCAGCCCATAACATGTGTCTGGATAAAATGAAATCAGCAACTGCCCAGGTCAGTACATCAAGCAGGAAATTGCTATTTATTTACAATAATCCCCAGGGAACAGAGTGGGTTAAGAGTCTTAATAGAGGGTACAGATTACAAATGTCCATAAAGCTAGATTGCAATAAAATCCACTCAACACTAGAACACTGACTGTAGCTGAACCTGCCTTTGATGATTCAGAAGGCACTTCAGAGCTGTTGGGGGGGACATCAGCATGGACACCGATATTCACTGCAGATGTGTAGATGAAGAAGGTGGGGCCCACTCCAGGACACCCTCCAGAAGCTATGGCTTCCAGTAAGCTGCTGATCAGACGATGGGGGTGGGGATTAGCAGCAGACCCTGCCCCCATGGAGACTGCCCAAACTGGGGAAAAAGTAGCAAGGCCCTGAGTCTACCCTGGGAAAGTGGGGGTAGCAGCTCTCGCTGGCCTGTGACCTCATAGGCGCTTCATAAATTATAACATGCCATAAAATGTGAGCACTAGTGGCTGGAGGACCGAAAGAAAAGACTTCAAGTTGTTTTGGACTCCAGAAAAAGATCAGCTGCACCTGATGTCATTTACTGAGAAGTGGCACCTTTTTGGCAAAAGGTTCAATCTAGATATTTGTTTATGCTCTCACTATCTGGCTTTCCACTCTACTATTTCCCCTCTGCTATTACCAGAGACATAAGCTAGAAAATAAATTATTTTTTAAAAGAGTTCTCCAAGTCGTGTGAAAGACTTTACTTCTTGTGACTTCAAACATAAAAATGGGAGACAAGTTCAGACAAAAACAGGCCCTACTTAGAAGCTCATGCTCCTCTTTATTCTAAGCTTTTCAAACACAAACAAAAAAACTCTTATGACTCTTTGAGCCCCCAGCAGCATGCTGGAGATGCCTGTACTGGTTTAACCACTGCCTGAGCCTTCAGAAAAGGGATGTCTGTAGCTCCTTTTTGAACATGCCTTCAAAGTGGAGATCCTGGGCCATAAGCTCTTCTTCAACATCATCTAGTGCCCACTGATGATCAGTGAGCTCCAAAGCTTCCCACTCAGTCTGTGAAGAAAGAACACACCAGGATTGTGAGAGAGCAGAACAGGACTGGGGAGGGGGACAGGAGTTGGGGGTGGGGCTGAGGTGTCTTTCTGCTTAAGTGGTATGGAAGCTCTTTTAAGGCCTCTGTGAATGCAATCTTAGCATAACCTAAGTCAGAGTACTGGCCCTACAAAAGAATGTATAATAAATCTCATTACACAGGACAACCTCAGTAGTTTGACATTAATTAGAGAAAGACAGATTTGCTAAGAAAATAGAATGAATTCTTTTTAAGTGCTTTTATGCAAATGGTCCTGCTTAAATACTTAAATTGATCGATTACAAATGAATAATTTATTGCTTAAAGCAGGTTCAGCAGAACCTTGCTCAGTGTGAAAGTTATTAAAAGTCCCTTTGAAAAGATAATTTTAGATTTTAGTACTGGCCAGTCCTCTGGTTCAATTAGTGAGGTTTTACTGGAAATAGAAAAAAAATTAAACAAGTTGGTTAATTAAGGATGTGTGTCCTCTTTACCATTTTACTGAAATCATCTACAAAATCTGCTTTTTTTCTTTATACAGTTCAGCTCTTAAATCTATTTTATTTAGTCACTTGATTCTTACCTAGGCCTTATGTATCAGAATGAGATTAATTTTTTTAACTAGAATCAAACTTGACCACAAATATACAAAATGAACACAAAGACATAAAGATGGGTGTTCCTAATGCAAGAAAAAATGTTTAAATGGAAATTTTGTATTCAGAAACATATAAACACACTAAGATCTCACTTTTAAAAAGGAACTCTGTGGAAGGTTCCTTTAAAAAAGCAAAGAAACTGTAGGCATTATTGAACAATGCAGGTATTGCTACACATTTCAAAGCTTCATCATCTCCCTCCCCCAAGGGAATTTGTGGTTACCTTAAAAGCTTTGTTGGTGTCTGCAGGCATGGCCATTGCTGCCCCTGTCATCTGCTCCTGCATCACTCGAGACTGGTCTGCAGCTGCAACAGAATGCATACAAACAAGACTAACTTAAGAGAGTAAGGCCACTCTTCACTCTTCTGGGGTTTTGTGGGTGCCTTGCCTGCAAAATGAATGAGCAAAGTCCCTTCAAGCTGACAGATGTATATGTTTCTGAACAGTCATCTCAAAGGGAGTGAGAGATGTAAACATGAAGGATCAACTCATATATGTGGGTGTGCTTATGTATGTATCTGTCTATAAGGAATGCCAGAGTAATCAGAGGTGTCCATTGACATCTTGCCCTCTCTCCAATATCAACAAGGGCTCTAGGATCGCAGACAAATCACCTGCACCAGCGTCTCCATGCTGACCCAGTATCCCCTGGCCTGCTCTAGGGAGCTGAATGCCTGCTCTGCATGCAGGGCATCTTCTGGAGATGCCTCATGCTCCACCGGACCTTAAGATAAAGCTAGAAAACTGGTTACTGGGTGTTAGTTCTGTTGGCTCCTGCAGGCCTACCAGACTACTCAGTATTTACTGACTCAGGTATCTGGTCCAACCTCCTTGCCATCATCAAACCCTGATATCAGGTATTTAAAGAGAGAAGCCGTAGAAAGTGGCCTAGTCACTGGGATCATCAAACCCTGCACACTCTGTTGGTGAATCCCACCTCCTGGCTCCTCCAATCCCTGTGACCCCACTGCCATTGGTGTAGACAGGCCCCTTCACTCACGATCATCACTCTAAAGCTCAGCCCCCCTCCTTCTCAGGCTCTATCTTCCTCTATTCTCTGGGACTCTTGCTCTGAATTCAACAAAATCCTCTTCATTGAGCTCTTGATTCATATGCATTCCTTCTTCTGGAGCTCGTGAAAACCTGGCTTTTCTGGAAGAGGTCTCATTTCTGGCCACCCTAACCAGTGTGGGTTGTTCTTTCTGCCCTGCCCTGGCACATGAGGGGCTCTTCTTACTGCTGCAGAGGCCCCCTCAGCAACCTCTCCTTTAAGATTCACCCCATTTATCTGCATTGCTAGGCTCAGATCCTTGTGGATGTAACTGACTGGCTGTCAGTATCTGACTTACAGTTTTATTTTCCATCTCTAGCCCTGCCCTCACATTTGGAGGCTTCAGCATACATGTTTGTGTCCCTTCAAACACCCAGACTTCCTAACTCCTATGACTTTGTCTGTCACACTCTACCTCAGCTACTCAGAGAGGGCTGGTCATCTCTTGGATCTCCCCACTGCCCATTACTGAATCTCCTTAATAATTTCCAACAATTACATTCAATAGTGGCTCTGAGCTCCCATGTGCCTATGTAGGGCTTTAGACTTCATTGTGGGGGTTGCCACAATGATCCGAGTAGGGGCAGTCAGTGCTGCTTAACTTCTGTTTAGGAAGCCTTGTGTATCTGACCAACCACAGGAACTTCCTAGACATAGCATCAGGGCCTACTGCGTGTCAGAAGAAAAGCCTTTAAAAATAACATTTGAATACAACCTCAGGAGCCACAATCAGCATTCCTCTCTGCACCCAACACAGATATTTTTTTAAAAGACAAGCTCAAACATTTTTTTGTTAAGTTACACATGAAATCAGCAAAGGAACAGCTGCAGGCTGAGTTCCAACCCAAGTGAGATGTCATAGGGTAGGGTGTGTGAAAGAGAGCCAGGAATTAGGCAAGAAAACAGGGAGAGAAGAGGGGGGTCACATGAGGGAACAGGGGAAAGCATGGCCCTAGATCTGATGGATCAGCCAGCAGAGGGGGAGAGGCTGTTGAGAACTGTGATGGGTAGGCTCCCTCTGGAGGCACAGGGCTCCCTCTCATTAGAGTTCTCCTAATAAAGACTAGATAACTAGGGCAGGAAAGGAGATGAGACAGGGTGGCTTGGCTGGGAGGAAGAGAGAAAGCAAATATATGTCTTCTGATAGAAACCTTTTGGTTACATTTATACCCTCTTTTTTGAGGGGGTCTTTTTTTTTGGGGGGGGGAAGGCAGGGCAACTGGGGTTAAGTGACTTGCCCAAGGTCACACAGCTAGGAAGTATTAAGTGTCTGACGCTGGTTTTAAATTCAGGTTCTCCTGACTCCAGGGCCAGTGCTCTATTCACTGTGCCTCCTAGCTGCCCCACAATTACACCCTCTTGCAAAGGCCTGTGCCTTATGCTTTAATTTAAAAGTCTCTTGCTGGAGATACTGCCCTCAGTTTCCCCATCTGGAAGAGGAGGAGGTCTGCTCCAGCTCTACATCTATTTTCCTGAGACTGCCTGGTCCAAGGCCCCTCCCCCTGCAACCCTGCCACCTTTATGGGACCACTCTGCATCTCCTGCTCCCTAAACAGCAGATACCTCAAGGTGCTGTCTCAAGTTGTCTCCTTTTTTTTTTCTACACTCTCCCTCCTCATCTCCTGTGTTCCCACGTGCTCAAATTTCATCTCTCCATAAATGATGCCCAAAGCTCTAATTCTATCTTTTGAACTGCAGTTCCATATTTTCAACAGGCTGCCAGACATCAGCCAGATATCATATCAGCATCCCAACTCAACATGTCCCAAACAGAACAAATTATCTTCCTACCCTCACTTCCTCAACTGGGAGAAATATTGTTTATTCCTTCGGTTAACTACAACTTTTGAGGGAATGATGTCTTCTTGGTAAATAAAAGGCAATCAATCTTCTAACTGCTTAAAGTTTTTTTCTTTAACTGTTATTAATGGAACTTTTTTTTTTCAAATAGATCATTTATTTCCCAGCTTTAGTGAAAAGGGTACAAAGACCAGGACTGAATTTTTTCTTGATGGCTCAGGGTCATTATTATGAACATCCATTATACTGTCCTATACATGTCAAAGATATGGAACACTGGATGGAACTCTGCAAATGTGCAGAGCTCAAAATAGACCCTTGGAACTTACTTTACTGACCAGAAAGCAAGTTGCTATCTGGTACTTGCTTGTCTACCTTAAAAAAAAAAAAATGGAGCATAGCTCATAGTATCCTTCCAGGTAATAGAACAGGATGGGTTTTCTGCCAAATGAACTCTCAAATTAAAGGCTAAAGTAGTTTTTTCCCTTCTCCTCTTCCCCCAAAATCCATTCCTTCTGGTTGATTCCCCCCCAAAACAGTGTCATCTGCCTCCTAAATAACATTCAAAACCTTATTTCTGCTTCATTTAATACTTAGTGAATGCCTAATATGTATGAGACAGGTACCACGTCAAGCACTGAGGGTAGAGGAAGAAAGAGGCCTTGCTCTCACAATGTTTACAGACTAATACATCAGAAATACCAAGGCCCACTTCAGCCACCTTGTCTCAGAATCCTCTTCTCCTTTAACTTAGCTGGATAGAGCTCGTATTTGTAGAGGGAAAGTGCGCTGACCACATTAAACCCCAAAGGTCAAAACATGACCTTCCTTGATGAGATCCATCCACATAGGGAAAGCCAAGTGGATGAAGTATGCATATCAGATTATAACATATAATCTGATGACAGCAATTGTTTTGGACACAAATTGCTTTAGTGAGACAGCGGGCTGGGCCAACAATTGGCAAGGATGGATAGAAAAGGTTAGACTGAATTTCAGAAACTGCAGCACTCTTCAAGATCCCAAGCTGCTGCCAACACCAAAAGCTGTCTTTTTAATATAAATTTCCTCCATAGTTCTACAGATGATAAATATGGTTTCAAATCTTGGAATGTCATGATCTCCAAAAAATCAAAAATATAAGTGACCTAAGGGCAATGATATTCTCGTTCTATCAGTGTGCTTTAAATATCATTTTATTCTCTAAGTTCCAAGTATCTAACTTGTCCCTAACACTGAATGCAATGCATCTCTTATGCTTTACTGTAGTGACTGAAGAGCAATTCAGAAAAATGAGCCAGTGGGGCAAAGGAGGCATTGTTTGGCTGGGTTGTTCCAAGAGAAAATGCACGTGGCTCTTTTGCCCTGATCTGGGTGACTCTCATTTCTGTGAGCAGAGTCATAGAGTATTCATTTAGAGAACCAGCACTACTCACCATTGTCTTGGCCCAGAATCAGGGAATAAATGCTTCGAAGTCCAAACACATTGAGGAAGTACCAGGATGCAGAACTCACCCTGACAAAAAAGGATCAGTCTTTGAAGATATCATATAATGAATTTTGTTCCCAATTCTTAAGGCAAATTAGAACTGATTAAACTATATCCGTTGAAATTTTTCTAATAAAGAAGGAAGGGCTAAGACTTTGGCAGCTTTTATAGACATGTTCATTAGCAAACAAAATTAAAGAAGATAGGCATCATACAAAAAAAACAGTCTTACAAGCAGTTACTCACTGTAGGCAAGTGGTTATTTGCATTCTGACAGGAGAAAAGACTTATGCCAAAGAACTGAGTGATCAAGGTGGCATCTCAGGGCCATCAGTAAGAGGGTAGGGAATTTTGGTAGAAGAGGAGGCTTTTCCTAACCCTGCTGACATCACATCTGACACTTTTCTTCTTGTTCATAAGACTGACACTATACCTTCTCTTCCTGCGTTGTGCTACCTTTGAGGACTTGGTACTAGGGTGGCCAGTGATACCTCCTCCGCCCCTTATCTCACAGGCACAACAATTCCTGAGTACCTTGCTGGAAGTGAAGCAGGATTATCATATAATGTTATGAAGTTTTTAAAAGCAGCATGGGAGCTTTAGATGATCCAACACTGAATGACTACATCAGTGAACTCCAAAAATCAGAATCCCTTTTCCTTTACACACATTGAGTTCTGAGTTTCATAAAAAAAATATGTTCTTACCAGGATGCATCTAAAGTGAGCAGTTCAATTCCTTGCTGTAGCATGGGTTTAAATCGGAGGGTCAGAGGAAATGGGACCTTGGCTGTGAGGAAGAAAGAAAAAAGCTCACCAAAACCTCCCAACTGTTTTCTGCTATGGTATTTTTAGAAAGGTTTAAGTGTTAATGTGCACAATCTTCTGCTGGAGGATATGTGAAAAATCTTCAACACATGTTTCTTTGTGAAAATGAATTTTAAAGGCTTTTTGTAACTATTTCTAGTAGATTAAAACGTCATTCTGCTAAATCAGGTTCTCTAACGTAGTTATTATCTCCCTTTGGCAGCAGGGCCTAGGATTTCAACTGTGAACCAAAGACTGAAATGAACTTCATTAATCTGTTGAATATGAAAATTGAACCTACTTTTTAAAAAACAGAACTGAGAACAGAGTAAAAAAATTTTTAAATAGTGAACCAGTTTAAACCAGAAACAAACTGACATATTTTCTATTGGCCTGGAACATCAAAATATTCTTTGAATCAAAAATATATTTCATTTGGTTTGAATCCCTACTGAGAAGACAGTTACAAAGAGAATAAAGCTAAACTGGCTTCCACATAGTAAATGAGGTACTCATCTAGGGTGAACTAGTAAAATTACTGTAGTTTAAAAGATCTTGAAAAACATTATTAAAATCTATTAGTGGACAGATTACATGGGCTTTTACCTGTCCTAGGAACATTTACGTTTTTATGAACAAGGAAAAAAGTAAGGTGGTATAGTGAGAAGAAGACTAGCTGTGGAGTCAGAAATTCTTTATTTCAAGCCCATTTATACTACTTATTACTTGCCAGGTTACTGCTTAAGTCATTTCCCATCTCTGGGATTCAGATTCCTTATCTGTAAAATGAGGTAGTTGAACTAGATAATGGCTAAGGTCCTTTCCAGCTCTTAATCCACTGAACTAAAAAGAGGTAAAAGATTTAATTCACAAAGAATTCTATGATGGACACTCACTTGTTACAAATCCCGAGAAAGTCATGTTGATCCATCCACCAATAAGAATCATAGGAAGAACATTTGTCACATTTCCTTTCATCATATCTGTGAGCATGGTAGGATCTAAGAATTAAAAAAACAGACTGATCACTGATCTCTTCCCAGTGAATTTTTTATTGTTTTCTAAATGAACATTTAATATTAACTAATGCCTCACATAAGATATTATTACAAAGGTTATAAATAACTAATCATCTTTGACTCAAGAAATGAATACTGTAAAAGAAAAGGCAGTCAGACTGCACAAGGTAATTTATTCTAATCTCCTTTAAATATCTGTTCAATATATTTTTTAGAGCAACAAGACTTCACAGACATTTAAGAAACTGAAAAGAGTAGACATATTAGCCAATTTCTAGCAATTAAAGCATAATAAAAATGAAAGGGGATGCCTTGCTAGGTAGTGAATCTCCTCTCACCAACCAAAAGCTGGATGAATGAATGTTGGTCATTATTTTCCAATAACAAATTCTATGAGACTCTTTCAGAATTTTAAAACTCTTTGCCTCCCATTATTTATTTAAAGTTGACTAAGAAAATACCTGTCATAGGAGATGGAGGCACTACCTTCCTCTTTGTTTTTTTGAAAAATCCATCTTCAGGGTTGTTGAAATAATACTTTCGTGTCAAGAAAGACTAAAAATAAAACACACATTAAAAAAAAAAAAAAAATTCAGACATAAAACTGAATACAGATATGCTGTAAAAAGGCTATTATCATGATGATTATGATTATATGATACATTAACTCTTTGTCAAAATGTCCACTTTTTTATGTCTTTTTTTCCTTTTAAATTTATTTATTTTATAGTCCTTTGGAGTTGTCTTATAACCTTGCATACTGAGAGGAGCCCAGTCTATCAAAATCAGTCATCACAGATATAATGTGTCTTAACTGTGTTCTGCTAGCTCTGCTCCCCTCACTCAGCATGAGTTTATATATGTCTCTCTAGGGTATTATTAAGTCTGTCTGCTCCTCATTTCTTATAGTACAATAGTATTCCATTACATTTATATACCACAATGTGTCCAGCCATTCCCCATCTGATGGGCATCCCCTTGGTTTCCAATTCTTTACTATCACAAAAAGAGCTGCTATAAATATTTTTGTATATACAGGTCCTTTTCCCACTTGTATGATCTCTTTGGAATACAGCCCTAGAAGTGGTATTGCTGGGTCAAAGGGTATGTACATTTTTCTAGCCCTTTGGGCATAGTTCCAAACTGCTCTTCAGAATGGTTGGATCAGTTCACAACTCCACCAACAATGTGTTAGTGTTACAATTTTCCCATATCTTCTCCAGCATTGATCATTTTCCTGTTTTGTCATGTCAGCCAATCTGACTGGTGAGATGTGGTACCTAAGAGTTGTTTTGATTTATGCTTCTCTAATCAATAGTGATTTAGAGAATTTTTTCATATGATTATAGATATCTTTAATTTCTTCCTCTAAAACTGCCTGTTCATATCCTTTGACAATTTATCATTTGGGGAATGACTTGTAGTCTGATAAATTTGACTAGGTTCTCTGTATATTTTATAAATGAGGCCTTTATCAGAGACATTAGTTGTAAAAATTCTTTCCCAATTTTCTGCTTCCCTCCTAATCTTGGTTACATTGGCTTTGTTTGTACAAACTTTTCAATTTAATGTAATCAAAATTATCCATTTTGCATTTCATAATGCTCTCTATCTCGTTTAGTCATGAATTCTTTCCTTCTCCATAAATCTGACAGGTAAACTATTCCTTGCTCTCCCAGACTGCTTACAGTATCAGCCTTTATATCTAAATCGTGAACCCATTTTGACTTTATTTTGGTATATGATGTAAGATATTGTTCTATGCCCAGTTTTTGCCATACTATTTTCCAGTTTTCCCAGCAGTTTTTGTTAAATAGTGAGTTCTTATCCCAGAGGCTAGAGTCTTTGGGTTTATCAAACAGTATAGTCTCTCTCTCTCTCTCTCTCTCTCTCTCTCTCTCTCTCTCTCTCTCTCTCTCTCTCTCTCTCTATATATATATATATATATATATATATATAATAGTCACTGACTACTGTTTCTTCTGTACTAATCTATTCCACTGATCCACCATTCTATTTCTCAGCCAGTACCACATAGTTTTGATGATTGCTGCTTTGTAATATAATTTAAAATCTGGTATGGCTAAGCCACCTTCCCTAGCATTTCTTTTCATTAATTCCCTTAATATTCTGGACCTTTTGTTCTTCCAGATAAATTTTGCTATTATTTTTTTCTAGCTCTATAAAATAAATTTTTGGTAGTTTGATTGGTATGGCATTAAATAGATAAATTAATTTAGGTTAAATTGTTGTTTTTATTATATTAGCTCAGCCTAACCATGAGCAACTGATGTTTTTCCAATTAAAAATGGCCACTTTTAAAAAAAGAGTGCTGATTCACACCCTCCCCCCCCTTTTTTTAGAGGTGAGGGACTATGGGTGTGGAATATCATATATACTGTCAGACTTAGGTTGATATGTTGGTTAGTATTGCTGAACTGTTTTTCCTTTTCTTTTTCTTAATTTTTTGTCATAAGACATAGCTTTCTGGATTAGGAATGGGGAAAGAATACACTTGGAAATAAAGGGGATAGTAAAAACAAGAATTAGCAATAAATAAAGTGATAGTGACCAAACTTTTTTTTTTAAGTATGCTGGTCTTGGAATGTTCACATTACTCAGCAACCAACCTGCTATCCCAGAAATCCCATTTGAAAATGAGTTTCCTAAAAAAGACATTCAAAGCAAGTAGCAAGAGTACAGGGTTCAATACCTTTTCTAGAAGCCATCGACTCTCCCAGACATTGGCCTCATAAAACATTTAGGCACAACCATTAACTACAAATCCGTCTAGTCAGAGAGATGCCAACAAAATGATTAAGTACCTGTTTGGGAATGTATTTTCCATTTTCCCTGAGGACTCTACTTCGAATTAAGACTTGACTGGAAAAAAAAATAACCAAGACAATGAAAGTATTAGGATGAAATATTGGAAAAGACTATAGATACAGCTAAGAAGTCCTAAACACAAGTTAGGTCTCAGTGAGCAATGGCTATGAAGGGAAGGGAAAGGAATGAGCATTTCTAGAGCACCTACTATGTGCCAGGCACCGTGCTAAGTACCTCACAACAGTCCTACAAAGTACTGTTATCCTCATTTTACAATTGAGAAAACTGAGGCAAACACAGGTTAATGACTTATCTAGGATCACTCAGCTAGTAAATATCTAAGGCCAGATATGAACTCAGGCCTTCCTGACTCCTGTACCACCTAGCTGCCCCAACAGGGAAGCATTAAAATACAGATGTTTATACAAAATCAATACTATTGCACACTTAATCTAATAAACTACTGGTAACAGTTTTTCAAGTAGAAGGAATCGGGACGGCTAGATGGCGCAGTGAACAGAGCACCAGCCCTGGAGTCAGGAGGACCTGAGTTCAAATATGGCCTCAGACATTTAATACTTACTAGCCGTGTGACCTTGGGCAAGTCACTTTACCCCAATTGCCCTGCCTTCCCCCTCCAAAAAGAAAAAAAAGTAGAAGGAATTGTCTCCCCACCCTCCCATCTTCCATTCCTAGGCTGTTATGTTACAAATGAAGATTTCTAAAGAAGAAAGATTGGGACATTTCCCCAAGTTTTCTATTACCTTTAAGAGGGGGGAAAAGATTTTTTTTTTCCTGAATAGAAAGATCAGCTAGTTGGTCATTGCTCAGAATATGGAGAAGTTTTTGACCAGTCCTATGGAAAAATGCCTACAGATGTTAAAAGCTTTTCCTTGCTGCAAAGACATGCTACTACAGCAAACCATACATGGAAATTCCAACAGGAACATTTCCTTTTTCCCATTCTTCCTGTTAAAAGGAACACGATATTCTTCACTATCTCAGGGGTATATCAACATAATGTCCTCCAGGAAGAAATACTAAGAGAGGTAGTACAAAGAACACATAAGACGTAAGAATCCAATAGAATAGGGCCTCAATAATTCAATTCTAACTAGGTTTTGAAGGGTTTCTAAAATATGATCAAGGGAGAATAAAATCTCAATTAATCAAAACCCCCACCCGAGCACTGAATGTATCAAACCCCCAAGTGTCTGACAGACAAATCACAAAAACTTCCTATTGACTGCTTAGCCCCCCACCTCTGCTACAGCTGGTCTCCTCTACTTTCCAAGCTGCTCTAACCTCTGTGATGACTTAGTTCACTACCTTCTTCCTGATCCTCCCCTCCCCCCCTTGCCCATACCTCCTTCCATCCTCTGTATCTATTTATGGTCTCACCTATTTTCAAATCTCACTTTATTCCAAGAAGCTTTGCTGGGACTCTAAATTACAAACAGTATATTATATTCAATTCAAGTCTCAGAGTATATGGAAGGGATAATTAATTATATTAGAATTAGTAGTTTTGATAATGGATGACCCTGGCTTCTCAAAGGCTATAGCAGTGAAGGGAAAGCTCTGGTAGTTTTGACCAAAAGGCTTTAAGAGCACCCCAGAATAGGGATCATAGATCTAAGTGAGTTAAATCTGGAGACCGATTGTGAGGCTGGCCAGAATGAGAAATCTTTCCACTAGGAGCTCTCTGAAGACAATTACTGAAAAATCAAGATTTGCATCAGATGGAAGATCCACATTGACAAAATTAAAAATGCTTCGAATTTTTGAAGACTTGATATTCAAAATATTAAACTGTTTTTTCTTCACAAATTTTTTCATGTATATTTTTTCAGCTAAACTGAACACACCTTACTGATGTCTCATATTTACTTTTTGTACTCTATAACATCTAGTAAAATGCTGCTACTATTCACGTGTGCTAGGCAGGTCAAACCAAAAACTAAAATTGAAACCTTGACTACCACCCACAGAATATAGCCTGGGACCTTAAGCCTAAGAGCACAGGGAACAGGACTCCCCCACCCACCCCATGACCTTCTTCCAGCCCCAGTCCTTGAAGCTGTCACCGAGGAGGGCAAAATCAACTGTCACTGACAACCAGTAAGCCCAAGAGCCTCAGGAATAGCACCTCTCTCCCCTAACCCAGGGCTTCTTTCAGCCCAGCTTTCAATGCCAGAGTCCAGGGAAAAGGCTGCCTGGCAACTGTGTCTGCTGGTGCTGAAAGCTGCTGCCTCCTCAGCAAACCTAACTACGAAGTTCTCCCCATCAAAGTCTCTGGCGCTGTCAGATGGCTCAGCAGCACAAACCACAATGGTTTTATTAAGGAAAATGACATTTTCAAAGCTCCATCATCTGCTTTTCCGGGCATCCCTAAGGACCAGAAGGCCTTCCTGCCTGCCTTGCAGCTGTCCCCCTCCATTAGAAAGTAAGCTCTTTGACAGCCTTCTGTTTATATACCTGGCGCTTAGCACAAATTTAAGTACTTAATGAAAGTTCTTTCGTTTACTCTTTTCTATAACAGGTGCATGGCAGAGGGGATAATGGTGTTATCCCGGAGCTGGGAAGAGCTGGCTTAAGTACAGCCTATACTGCCTACTACAGTTTCTTCATCTGCAGAATAGGAACCAAAGCACCTCCTTCACAGAGTGGTTCTGAAGCTCAGATGAGGTAATGCATGTGAAATGCTTTAGCAATTTAAAGCACTATGGAAATGTGAGCTGCTCATATTATTAAGATCATCTTTTTAGCCCTCTGCACTTCTTTTGCCTATAATCTTTATCTGTGCTATTTCTACCTAGGTTGCCATCATGGGGCCAGCTAGAAACCTTGGCACTTTACCCTTCCCTCAATATCAACTTGATCATCAAAGTCTGGTTCTTTCTTTCTCTGGAAAGCCTTTTCTTTTTTTATATCCTTTCCTTTCTTTTCTCATTCATCAGAAGATGGCCCACAGAAGACTCTCCTAGCTCTCCCACAGATGGAGCTCTGCTAGGCTTCTGCCATCACCCCAGACCGCCTTCCTGTACACTCTCGATGCCTTCCTTTGCTTGGCTTATTCTCACCGCTTCCTCTTCTACCGTCCAAATGCCTTCCTCCTCCTGGCATTCTACACCCCTCCACTTCTCCGCCCAGTTTTTTAGATGACTGGCTCACAGTGAGCTTTCCCTTCTCGGAGCTCTTCCTGCACTTCTAATCAGTATAAGGCAGTGTAGAGATTAATTGCTCTATAATTACTTCACATCTGTGAGTCTGGTCTCCCTTGCCAGATGGTAATCTGTTGAAAGGTCAGGGCCAAGCCTTAGACTTCTTTTGTATCTTCAACAATGCTGGGCTCCAAAGAAAGGTTCAAAACCTAGAGACCAGCGTGAAGATCAAACCATATAAGTTTTTCAGTTACTTACATTCAATCCAACTAAAGACATCCTCATTTGCAGCACTGAAGCTATTGCTCTTTCTCTTAATTTAAATATTTAGAACACTATTCACAGATTAATTTCCAAAGATAAACCTTTATTTTTGCCCTGCGTCCTAGAGTCAGAGATATGTGACCTTGGAAGCTAAAATAAACTGGGATAGAAATAGGTTATAGAGGTGGTGGCTATATGGGGAAAGGTATCAGATAAGCACCCCTGCACTCTAGGAACTCATAATCTTGGTATTTCGGCACCTAGGACAAGATTCTGCACAATAATGTTTGGCAGGTAGAAGCAGAAGAGTTAATGCACATACACAGGATAAGTATAGACACATAGAGCCCTTTTACCACCCTACCTCCCCTGTCCAAAAATAAAAAATCAGGTCTTTTACATTTATCAGTATACATTGTAACAAACACAATAGGAGACCTCAGTTATGACCAAGTGTGGCAGAATGTGTCATGTGACTTAAAAAAAAATCATAACTTGTTTTCTAGATATATATTGTAGAGTCCCTAATAATAATTCTAGAGGATGTGGAACTTTTGAGTAAAAGACAAGCAGGACTGCATTTATCAAGCTATCATTTCCCTTCTCACTGGTAACCTGTGCGTGTTTCTGTCAGGCAGCTTTGCCTCCAGTGTCACAAGGTCCAGCTCATTCACATTCACTTCTGTGAAAGTACCTCTGGCAACAACACCTGAACTGGTGCATAGTGGGGAGGAGAGATTTTTCTTTTCACCAAGTATGGTCAGGTACAAAGTAGCCCTAAATTCAGAATGTCACACGATCCCTCTTGAAACACAAACCTAATCTCAGAAATCACTTGTACTAGGTGGTGTTTGAGCAATGACAAACTTAACAAAGCAGCCTTTGGTAACCATTCTCTTCCAAATCTTCTCCTTTTCCCTTCCTGTACAAATGTACTTTAATATTTCTGTTTTTTCCCTGGGCATGAACAACTGGCAAAAGCACTTCCCATTTCCCAGCTTTTTTCTTTTTGTTCTTGTTTAATCATGTTAGAAAGACTTTGGCTCGAGATTGTCTCTTTTTGCCCAGCAGACATGCAGGGCAGCCAGAAAAACTCCCTAGGGAGTTTTCTCATCATTCTTTCATTTGAAATGTCTCTTTTCTTCATTTTCATAATTTTTTTTTTTAAGCATTAGCCTGTTTAAGTAAAGTCTGCCCTCTGGACCAATCATTTTCTTTGCCTTTTTTTTTTTTTTTAACTAGTCAATCAGGGTTAAGTGATTTGCCCAGGGTCACACAGCTATTGTCAAGCGCCTGAGGCCAAATTTGAACTCAGGTTCCCCTGAGCCAGTGCTCTAAGCACTTTGCTACCCAACTGCCCCCCACCCCTTTATAAAGAATTTATTTCTTGTTTGATGGTAATACAAGTGGCAACCAAATCACTAATACTATTCATTCTATAGGATGTTGTATATAACATGTTGTTCTATAGCAGGTATAGCCCAAAGTCTCTGCTATCAGTGACCTGATTCCATTCAAGCCAAGAAAGAAAAAAAAAAATCTCCCTTGATCTCTCAGAACTTCCCATTCATCCCCAAGTCACTTCCTTTTTTCTTCTCTAAGATCCAACCCAACTCCCCTTAACTTACTAATAGGACTGAACTAGAGGACTTCTCAGGGCTCTCTCAAATCTAATTCTATGAATCCTAAGATCCTTGCTCTGTATCCATCCATCCATCCATCCATCCATCCATCCAAACACATCTTATATATACATATTTTAGTAAAGTAGCTTGACAGTCTCTTATTCATTTAGCATTTGAAACAATGGAATTTTGACTTCAACACAAGACCAGGACATTAAGCTGAACATGTGGACAACTCTAAAAAAAGATGTATAGTAAAAGTAGTAAGAACAAATTTAATCACTAAATTTTATGGTTCCATTAATATTGGTTACAGAATTACTGATGAACTCATAGGGAGTCATAGAAACAAGAAAAATATTTTTAAAATTCTGAATAGACAGAAAATTATCATGCCCCCAATGGTAATGAAATTTCTGCCTGCCATGGTCCATCATATAATCATCTATCTGCCAAATTAAGCTGGACATTTTTAAAAAGTTCATATCTGAGGGACTCAAGGCTATGGAATTCAAACAGGCCACAAAAAGACATTAATGGAAAAAGCATTCTTTTTATATAGCACGGAGAGTAAGAGAGACAAAAACATTTTTTAATACTGGTTAAAAATAAACCCTCATTGTCTTGGGGCTATGGGCACAATATACCTCATTTTTAAAATTGCACAATTTTTTTGGAAACTTTTCACCAAAGCTAGAACAAGATACAATCCTAACTGCTTTCCAACCAACTGCAGGTCAGTGACACAAGTCAGATGATCTTTTTTCATAGCATCCCGAACAAAAATGTTTTTTTAGCCCGTAACTAATTAAAACTAATTATTCCAACTGGGTGGAAAAAGAGAACTCCTGTAGTTTCTGCCTCCAAACCTTCTTTGTGCCATTTTCTCCATGCAAACTCTAGATTTATTCCTCTCCTCAAATCCATTGCTTCTCCAAACTTCCCTGTTTCTGTTGAGAGCATTAATATCCTTCCTGTCACTCAGAATCTTTTAATCATTCTTGATTTTCCCTGTTCCCTTACTACACATCTTGCACCTACTCACACAACCTCGATCTCAAGTCAACCCAAGCATTACTTCTTGCTGAGACTATTCCAAGGCTTCCTAGTTTGCCTCCTTCCTAAAGTCCCTATCTTCAATCTATTGTCCATACAACTATCAAACCAGTATTTCTAAGACACAGATTTGACTATGTCATTCCTCTACTCAAAAAAAATTTTTTTTGCCTTTTTTTTGGGGGGGGAGGACAATTGGGGTTAAATGACTTGCCCAAGGTCACACAGCTAGTTTTTGTGTTAAGTTTCTGAGGCTGGATTTGAACTCAGGTCCTCCTGACTCCAGGGCCAGCGCTCTATTCACTGCGCCACCTAGCCACCCCTACTCAAAAATTTCAAACAACTTCCTTTTGCCTTGAACAAAATAAAAAATACTCAACATGGCTCTTCAAGCTTTCCATGATTTGGCTACCACCTACTTCTTCAGTCTTATTTCAAAATATGCCCTTTCACACTCTCTATTCTATTAACAATGACCTGTTAGCAGCTCCCCAGACATGCTATCTTCTGCCTTCAGGCCACCAAAGAAATAGTTCTCCAGAGCCTGTAATACTCAATTCCTCTCTTCACAGAATCCTAGCTTCCCAATCCTCCTCAGTTAATACTTTCTCTCTCCCTTTAAAGTTATTTTCTATTTACAGTACAAGTAGTATTCCCTTCCCTTTCCTGTAAAAGTAAGCTCCCAGAGGGCAGGGTCTTTTGTTTTTGTCTTTGAACCCCAGGACCCAGAGGAGTGCTTATCATATAGTAAGTCTGTTGAATTCCTTGTTTAATCTCTTCTCCCTGCCCCTTTCACACTCTTCACCAAGTAAGAGCCTCTGTGAGCTACAACTGGACACTAAAATTAATATGCTGAGGACTTCAATGTCTTCTTAGGGGCTGGTATGAGTCAACAGGGATGAGACAATAATACAGATCCGTCCTAAGGGTAAGTGTGGGAAGGATTTCTTAACACTCTTCACCTCTGTCTCTTCCCTTCCCCCCACATTTACAAGGAACTCTGAGGCAAGAGAGTCTAGAATGTCATAATGTGTAATGTAACAACAACAAAAAAAGCAAAATGCCCTGGTTAAAATATCCCTTTAAGTTAAGGAATAAATTACTTGCTTATATTAATAGGCCTGTCTTAATCACTTGGGTTTTATCTAGTAGTTACAATTCAGAGATTTATTCAAAACCAGTTCAACTGACACCCAACAACATGGAGTAGCTATTTTAACTTCACGTTCCTAATAGAACTACTATTTTTGGCAATGGCATGTAAGCAGATAAGGCAGTGGTCCCAACCTGTTGGCCTCTGAGTTGCTCCAGAAACCACAGGGTCATAAAAAGTGTGAGTTAGACCAAATTTTGGATATCATCTAATTAAACCCCTTTCTTATAGATGTTGCAATTTACACTCACAGAGGTCACAATGACTTAATCGACTTTTACAAAGTCATGATGAATTAGTGGCAGAGACTACAGAATGAGAACACACACACACACATATATATCTATATCTATATATATATATATATATCTATATATATTGTTCAGTCATTCAGTTATGTCTGACTTTTTGTGACCCTATTATTGGGTTTTCTCAGCAAAGACACTGGAGTGGTTCAAGACATTTCCTTCTGCAGTGGATTAAGGCAAATAGAAGTTAAGTGATTTCCCTAGGGTTACATAGCCAGTAAGTGTCTGAGGCTGGATTTGACAGGCCCAGCACTCTCTCTAAGCACTACACCACCTTAGCTGACACACTGACACACACACGTCTTAAAATTTACAAAGCATTTTCCCACAACCCTAGGAGGTAATGCATTTCAAATACTTAAATCTTTTCTAAAATATATGCAATTTAGCATGTATTTGTTGAGTGCTTACTAAGTAAGCTAGGTACTACACAAGGCTCTCAAAATAGAAATACAAGAATGAAGAAACTAAGACTCAAATAGGTTAAACAATTCACCCATCTTAGGCAGCTAGTAAGTTTAAGAGCCAGTATTTGAACGAAGGTCTCCAGACTCCATGTTTGGAGTTCTTTCTACTGTATCTTGCCCTTTTATTTTTTTACCAAATTTCTTTTCTCTTGTGATTATGTTGAGCTGACCTTTTATGCTGGCTCAGCGGCCCTGGTTGTGGCTACCTTGGACCTAACTGATGGCCAGAATGGTCAACAAAAGTCCATTTTGAGTTTTCCTACCTAGTTTTTCCGCTTTTCTTTGGGTCTCCATTTTGACTACAAAATGAGGGTATTCAGATATCTCAAAGCCCAACCTGATTAAAATGTAATTGGGAAATGTTTAACAAAATAAATGGAAACACACCATAGATAATATTACATCTAGTTTTCTAAGTCAATGTGCAGCTGCCAGGACTAGATGATCCTCCCAGGTCCAAATCTCATGAATTTGGGAACTCCTCTTGGTCAGTGATCTTCCTTCTGGAATTCTCTCCCTCCCTCCCGGCTAAAACGCCACCTTGTACAAGCAGCCTTCCCTGATAGCCCTTGATGCCAGTGCCTTCTCTCTGCTCATTATCTGTCCCTTCTAGATCTGGTTTGCAGGGGGTCTCCCCATCAGACTGTCAGCTCTCTGAGGGCAGGACGGGTTTAGCCCAGTGCCCGGCATACAGCAGGCGCTTAATCAATGCTCGGACTCTAGCCTTCCGACGAATGGCGCGGCGCCGGAGGGGTGGGCCGGGGGTCAGTCCGGGGCAGCCACGGGGTCCCTCGGGGGGTATCCGACCCCGGGCCGGGGATTTTACAGCGAGGGCCACCGAGGCCCGGCGGGGCTCTCACCTGTCGGACACCTGCTCCTGCGTGAGCTTCTTGTCGCTCTGCAGCAGGATGGACACGTAGTGGCGGATCATGCCCACGAAGAAGGTGATGAAGACGATGGGAAGGACCACCCAGAGGCGGATGTTAGAGTCCAGCAGCAGCTCGGGCTCCGCCATCGTGGACGGGAACGGATGCCCACGGGGGACCCCGGCCGCTTCCGAGCCTCCTTCCCCGCAAGGCCCCTGGGGGCGAGCAGTCGCGACCTCGGCTCCGGTCCCCTCACCACCCCAGGTTCCTCCCGCCGGCCTGTTCCCCTGCCCTCCCCTCCCCTCAGAGTCCCCGGGGCCGCGTTTGGGCCCGCAGTGCCCTCCCCTCCCCTCCCCTCAGAGACCCCAGGGCCGCGTCTGGGCCCGCAGTGCCGGCGCCCACTGATGACGCCACGATACATCCGGAAGACACGCCCCTTCCGGTGGCGTCGCCTGATGGGGCGTGTCGCGCGGGAAAGTCAAGCTGAGTGGAATCCGCTGCGGTGCAGGTGAGTGAGTGAGAGAGTGGGGACGCCTGAGGCCCATGGTTCCCGGCCCTTGCGGAGCAGCCCGGGCCGTGTCCGCAGAGGCGGCGGCGGAGGCCTCGCCCAGGTGCGGGCGCGGAGACCTCCGGTCGACGGTTCCCACTCTCGGGCCTAGGGCTGCGGGAGAGAGCGAACTCCCTGGCCCTTCGTGAATCCGGGCCGCTGGTGGGGGGCGGGGTGGCCTGGAACCGGCACCAGACCCCCGGGGGCCCGAGCCTTCTTACCTGCCGCCGCGACGTCCCCGAGGCTGGCTGGAATCTGAGGACCCGAGTTCGAATCCAGCTCTGGCCCCCAAGGTCTCCAGCCGCTAGTGCCCTCCCCCCATGCCTTTATTAATCCGGCCTAGCATTTATGGAATCCCAATGGGTCACTTTTATAGTATATCCAGTACTGTGTGCCAGGCACTGGGCCTAGCGCTTTACCTGCGTTACGGCCCTCGTCGGAGGTAGGGGCTTTTATTATCCCCATTTTATAGATGAAGAAACTGAGGTTAAGGGACTTGGCTTGGGTAACGTGAAGTGTGTGAGGCGTAATTTGAAGTCAGGTGCTTCAGCCTCCAGGGCCTGGGCACATGGCTCTCAGCGCCACCTGGCTGCCCGTTATCAGTTCTGTATGTAAGGTCTCCACTGCAGATTAGTGTATGGGTAATCACTGAATTCTTTAAGTCAGTTATTAACCTTTTGCACCAATTTTCGGTAAGTTGATCTTTTTCTTAATGAATGAATGAATGAAGCATTAAGTATCTACTGTATGCTAAGTGCTGGGCATGTAAGGAAATCATGTATGTAAGGTGGTACTTAGATAGGTACGCGTCTCCCCCTAGCTAGACTATAAGCTGCTTGAGGACAGGCAGCTTTCTGTTGTGACTAGCACAGAGCCAGGCACATAGGTGAAATAAGTAATAAATCGTCTGAGCTATATATGGCTTAAAACTGCACTAAGATTTGGGAATATACATACACATACACTATATATACATATACATACACACAATACCCACATATGTGTACTATATATGTATATATAAACATTCCCCTTATATTCACAGGACATTTTTGAGAACACACATAACACACACACATATAACTTTGAGTTCCAGGGAGTACAAAGAAAGATACATAGTTTCAGTTCTCAAAAATCTTACATCCGCAGGGGGTTAGTTGGCACAGTGAATAGAGCACCAGACCTGTAGTCTGGAGGACCTGAGTTCAAATCCAGCTTCAGACACTTAACACAAAAACTAGCCATGTGACCATGGACAAATTCCTTAACCCCAATTGCCCTGCCCTCCCCCCTCCAAAAAGCAAAAAAACAAAAAGAAACAAAGTTGTTTGCATATTTTCTTTCCCATTATTATTTGCATATTGTCTTCTCCATTAGACTGAGGGTCATAAGTAGAAAGTAGTAGAAACTGGTTTTTGTTTTTAAATTTTGTTTTCCTTTGTATCTCCAACATTTAGTACTGCACCTGAAATGTTGGGAGGGAGGTGGGAGAAGGCTTCTTCTAGTTCTGTATTCTATATTCTTCCTCTGGACTTCTCACTCTGGGGAAGTTTTATTTCTACACCAGCAAAAACAATTGTCAAGAATCTTTAGGGTAGGGGCAGCTAGGTGGCGCAGTGAGTAAAGTGCGGGCCCCAGAGTGGGGAGGACCCGGAGTTTGGTTCAGGCCTCAGACACTTAACACCCACACAAAAATACTATCCTGTAACCTTGGGCAAGTTACTTAAGCCCAATTTACCCTCCAAAAAGGCAAAAAAAAAAAAAAAGGAATCTTTAGTGTATGGTACACTGTATTAGGCACTGCTACATGTGTACTGAGGATATTCTGAGAATCCAGGATCCCTCCACTATTGTTACTTAAGGAGAGATGTAGAAAATTGTGATTCATGCAGTACTGGGAGAAGCTGAAATATAGAGGGAAATTGATTATTCATGGAACTGCAGTTCTCTGGGATTTAGATAGGTTTAATGTAAAGACTAAAACCCATTTGACTCTATGAAACATTTTGATCCAACTTTGTTTAGGAATTCAAAACCTATCTGGAGGGTAACATGCTTTTTGACATTACTATAGGAAGTGATTTTGGCTGTTGAAGATATTGTCCACAATGTTTGGAAAAAGAAGACTATCAAGACCTGAAGACAGAAAGAACCTGACAGAAGATCACTCCAGTATGTGAAGTTATTCATTTCCTTCAGCAAGTATTTGGAATGGGTTGTCACTGGTGGTGATCAGACAGAGGCTGAGTACCTGGCTATTGGGAGTATTATATAGAGAATTCATGTATCAGGACAAGGGTTTCTACTAAACACTTCTAATGAAATTTGAGTTTCTCTTATTCCATTTATTAAGTGACAATTTTGCAAAAAGCTCTATGTTTGGTGTTGAAGAGGATACAAAAATATATAATACACAGCCCCTGCCCTACAGGATCTTATAATCTAGATGGAAGGATGACTTTTTTATGTTAGAAAGATGATTTATTTACCTAAAACTCTCAAGTAACAATACCAAGCATAAGAGGTAGGGGACAATGGTTGGTTTGAGTGTAAAGGGAGCTCTAGTTTACTGATTGTTCAATTTTATAATTGTATTGCTGATTAATTTGTCTAGTTTGGGGAATTTGTATCTGGCAAAATATGTATTGGATTTTCTTATGTGTACTTGCACAAGCAGAAACACTTCCAAATGTGAAAAATGAACAATCATGAACTTTTTTGTTTTAGTAAAAGAAAATTTGATGATTGACAATGATTTATTAAAGGTATTATAAAGCATATGATTTCTTCTCATTGAAAAATGTTTAAATCTAAATGGGAACAATCGAGCGCTCCTTGGCCTGGGACTGGTATCATTTTCAGCTCGCTGGAGCCACTGCCCCATAAACCCCCTCCATCATCTCCCCCCGGGCCCGTCTCCTCTCCCTCTTATAGTTCCTGTGTCTTTTGGGACGTTTGGAGTAATTTTTCAGGGTGAGGAGAGGACAGGCCTAGCGGGGGGCGGGGAGGAGGCTTGCTACTGAGGAAGAGCCCCCTCGAGGAGCTCAAGATGATAGAGGCACTGGTAACAACTGAAGCTCAGAAACTGCTGTACCAGCTGAATGTTCTGTTGGAACAGGAGTCCAACAGCCAGAGGTCTGTGGCTTGAGACTAATTGAATCTACTCATGATAAGGGCCTTTGGATGACAGCAAGACTGAGGGACTTTGAAGTGAAAGATCTTCTTAGCCTAACTCAATTCTTTGGTTTGGACACAGAGACTTTTTCTCTAGCAGTGAATTTACTGGACAGATTTCTATCCAAAATGAAGGTACGGCCCAAACATCTTGGATGTGTGGGATTAAGTTGCTTCTATCTGGCTGTGAAATTGACAGAGGAAGAGAGAAATGTCCCATCAGCCACTGATTTGATACAAATAAGCCAATACAAATTCACAGTTTCTGACCTGATGAGAATGGAAAAGATAGTGTTAGAGAATGTGTGTTGGAAAGTCAAAGCAACTACTGCCTTTCAGTTTCTACAGCTCTATTTATTCACTCATTCATGAAAACTTACCATTTGAAAGGAGAAAGAACCTGAGTTTTGAAAGACTGGAAGTGCAGCTTGAGGCATGCCCCTGTAGGATTATGTTTTCTAAAGCAAAGCCTTCTGTATTGGCATTGTCTATAATTGCACTGGAGATTTAAGCACAGAAATTTATAGAATTGACAGAAGGAGTAGAATGTCTTCAGAAACATTCCAAGATAAATTGCAGAGATCTGACCTTCTGGCAGGAACTTGTAGCAAAGTGCCTAACTGAATACTCATCAAACCAAATGTTCAGAAGTTGGAGTGGATTGTGTCTCGGCATACTGAACATCAGTTGAAGCATAGTTATTACAAAATTGCTAATCTTCCAACAATCCCTGAAACTGGGTCTTAATAGGATTCTTATGGTGAAGAAATTCAACTATTTTGAAGGCTTATTTCACATCAGGAACCGTGGACTCCAGTATTAGAATGGATTTAAGCTGTGAAGCCTGAAACATAGCAGCTAGGTTAGTACTGATGTTTTCAGACTTCAGGGGAAAACAGGCTATAGTTGGAAATTGATTATGTGTACTGCAGCTGGAAAGCATTTTGCAGATGCACTCTTCACTTACTCCTAAACACCTGATTCATTGAAGAATTTCCTTTCCAATTCATCAATGCAAACTTAAGTTGGCTGAAGTAACCTAACAAAGTACCATTATGTTCTGGTACTAAGAAAGTGACCTTTCAATAAAACTATTGAAATGCAAAAAAAAAAAAATGGGAACAATCTAGTAGTCTTACTAAAAGTAAATGGGCTGCTTAAATAATGTTATCTGGTGATAAAAAAAAAGGTGAGAAACCTGTGTATTTACCTTCTTGGGAAGAGACCACAGTTTAGGGGATGTTCAATAAATGAATTTTATCTCTTGTTTTTTATATCCATGTTTATTTGCATTGAAAGAGAAAGGATGGAAATCATGGCTAGATGGATCTGTTAGCCATAGCAACATTTAACATTTTGTTTCAAATTTTACTCAGGGGACAAAGAAGTAAAAGGGAAAGAGAGACTTAGAAAAGAGAGGATCAAGAGGGAGGTAGATCATGTGTTACTTCTAGTTCTTACTGATTATTCAATATGTTTTGAATTCCTGTTGAAGTCAGGCTGAGTTCTGTACATAAGAAAGACAGAAGTCCATGTTCCTTATATTTTCCTTAAACACTGAAGTTAGGTAGAAAAATTTTTTTACGTTTCTTCACTGCAAATTTTATACAATTGTAATTCCTTAAGTAAAAATGAACATATGGAAAGTCATATTCATTGATATAATTTTTCTTTTTTAAGCAGCGATTAACCATTTTTATACTTGGGGATTCTTTGGTGGAGACATTAAGTTTCTTATTTTGTTTGAATTTAACATCTGCTTCTCTGTTCATGGAATCTATGAAATATTTCTTTTTTCTGAAGCCAAGAAGAATGAAGTGAATAAAAAGCCAAGGAAATCATTTGCTCAGGATGAAGTAGTAGAGAATGACAGTGCTTTTGTAAGGCTTCTCAAGGCAGCAGGAATTACTCTTAAAACTGGGGAGAGGCAAAATCAACTAGGTAATATTCTTATCTTTATCCTGGGCTTTGCTATCATATTTGCAATCGTGTTTTGTGTGTGTGTTTTTTGTGGGATTAAGCTATATGCTTTTGAAATTTAATGTCATAGAGATTAGAAAAGGCTGGGGGGAAGAAGTGGAAGAGAGTAGGGAAAATGCTATCAGCCAGGGACCAGTAGAGAGTTGTTTTCCAGAAGATTTCTAGGTCTTTAAAAAATTTTTTAGTTTTCTTTTTTGTTAATATACTTGACATATCAAGAAACATAGGCATTTCTTAATACAAAGTACAAAAAAAAGATTATATATGATTCCATGAGAATATTACATATAAATTTTTAAAGTATGTATTAATTTAATGATAGCAATACAAAAAAGTATTGATGAAATATTTATATATATATATATACATATATTTGAATATTTGATTTTAAAACTTTCAATTCCAGATTCATTCCCTTCCCCCCCTGCCACCCACTCCCACTGGGGAGACAAGCAGTTCAGTATAGGTTGTACATGTGCAGCTAATGCAAAACAATAACAAAGTAGATGTATTGTAGAAGACTGACTATATTTCCCTCCCTTCTATCTCACATCCTACTTATTCTATTCTCTACTTTGATCCTGTCCCTTTTCAAAAGTGGGTGCTTCCAACTGCCCTCCCCCCAGCCTGCCCTCCCTTCCATCATCCCCCCTCACATCCCCTTCCCCCCCTATTCTCCTGGAGGGTGAGATCCCTTATTTAGTGTGTATTTCCCTCCCTCCTCAAGCCAGATTCAATAGGAA